>NC_089590.1:9975626-10693811 GCF_019320115.1 Miscanthus floridulus
TTTCTTTCAATTCAGCCAATAGAGCTATCTTCCTTGCTGATAGATCCAAGATTTTCTGCTTAAGTGCAGCACCCGAAGTCTGCAAGTTGACGATGCCCTTGTGCTTCTCATCAGCGATTTGTTTCAGTTGTAGCATCTCTTCTTTGAGTTGAGCTTGAGCTGCTCTATCGGCAATGCGCTGAGCAGCCCGTTGATATTGCAGTTGGCGGCTTTCTAAGTGAGCTGCTGGGAAGAGTACTTCTTCAACATCGGCAGGGACCTGGCCACGAATTGTTTTGAAAATTGCCTTTGCGGGGTCCGAGTCATCTACCAGTTGGGCGGTACCTTGCTGTAGCAAGTTCAGGAGGGTTTCCAACTTGGATTTAGTCTCTGCCGATATTGTTCCCAGTGCAAGGGAAGAACTTGTCTCCTCTCCATCGTCGTCAGAAATGTCAATGGCAAAGGAAAATAGGCTGTTCGGGGAATCTTGTTCCTGAGAGAGAGAAAAGGAGATCAGTTAGGGGTAAGTATGAGTATTGTAAAATCAGCTAGGTTGATCGGTTTACCTGTTTCAAGGCAATTTCCTGTGCTTGACTGGAGGAAGCAACCTGGAGTATGTCGTGTGGGGGATCGGCTGAGCTTGCCGATGGGATATCCTCTGTGACTTCATCGGTGGTGGGCTCTTGAGGTATGATGACCAATGACATTGGGGCAGATGTAGGGATCGGCATAGACCTTTGTCGTTTTGGCTGTGCTTCAGTATCTGTTAAAGCTTTGCGCTTTGCTTGGGCATCGGCAACGATTGGCTGGGGGGCATCGACACTTGTTGGTTGTGAAGCTTGGACATCTGGTACGTTTGCCGATGTACCCAATTGTTGCTGCAAAACAAGTGTAAGATATGATATTTAACAGATAAAATGTAAAGTCAAGAAGCTACCTCTGAAGGTTCATCGAAAGAAGTGGTGCTTGATATCGGCGGAATTGCCGATGACGATCCAGTAGCAGCTCTTACCCCCTGATGATTAAGGTTAATACAGTTTGTGATCGGCATAAGTGAAAATAAACAAGGTTGTTACCTTAAATGCTTTGACCAAGGTTGTAGCAGCGGCCGATGGAGTAGCCCTGGATGTAGCCAATTTGGACTTAGAAGTGATGGTCTTGGTACGAATCTTCTGGTGGGTCAAAGCGGCTAAGGTGGGAGCGTTGTAGCCGATCAGCGATGTTGGGGAAACAGGCCGGAGATTGAAGGGTTTCCCACTTTTGCTCACCGATGGTGCTGGGTTGTTAACCTGTTACAAGAGAATCAGTTACTGATATATGAAGGGAAAAGCAGAAGGGAGTTAAAGGAAACTTACCGCGTCGTCAGGGATGGCATATTCAGGGTCGATCATGTGCCGATATGTGTGAGCAGAAGTTGCGAACAGTTGTTCTTTCCACTCTCGCCACCATTGCTTATATGACTCGGTGATGAAAGATATTGGTGTCCAGGTGGATATATCAACATCTGTAGTATCGGCATCGGGGGAGAGTTGTACTACCTTGTTCCAATCTGTTCCGCAGGTGATTGTTTCCCTAGGTTTGATCACATCGGCAAAGCAGAGTTTGATTGGCAGTTGCCCAAAAGCCAATTGGCGGGATACTGCCGATGGGTTGTAAAATTCATATGTAATGTTGGTGTTTTTCCCGCTGCCGAATGTGTTTACTGGAATTGCCCTGGGAGTGATGATAGCCATCATGAGCTCATTATCTTGATTCAGAGTGTCATCGGCAAAGTTGAAAAGAAGGGGGAATCTGTTTTCTTCGTCAATATAAGGCACCCAGCCCCTATGATCACGAGAAAGACCATTGTAGAAGCTTTGAAAGAATCTGCCGATTTGGTCTTCGTTGGCTTCTGTTCCAGGAAGGACAATTATGGCTTCACCAAAATTGAGGGGTGAGCGTGTTGCCGATTCATCATCCCCAAGCACATAGTCTTCAGCAATTTCTCGTGGGAATTGTTGAGCAAAAAAGTCCCATTGCAAACGTTTGTGCATATGGGCATTCAGCCACATGTTGATAAACCACCACGGGCCTCCCAGGTTGCCGATGGGTTCGCCAAGCAAAAGTTTCTGAGACACTTGATGAAGAAGATGATAAGTGGAGCTCAGAAGGTATCGGCCAAGAGGAAACCTTACGCCATTAGCCAAAAGTTTAGCTGCAGGGAGGAAGGCGTTGGTTGGTCCTACTGATCGACCACAGAAGATAAATTTTTCTAACCACATATTCAGGAATGTGGCATGTTCCCTCTGGCTAAGTGTCCCGGTTTTCTGGTATTCTTGAATATATCCTGTCCAACCGCCGATGTTGCGGGTATTCACCCTATATTCAGACTTTCTACCATAGATGGAGCCTTCATCGGCAGTTGAGATGTCCAAGCCAGTAAGCATGTGGATATCGGCAAGGGTAGGAGTAGCTGGGCCATGTCCAAACATAAAAGTATTGGTCGTGTCTGACCAGAAATAAGCAGCTACAATTATCATTGATTCATTTTTCTGCATATCGGCAATAGAAAGCCTAATGCATTGGTCTAACCTTCGTTCTGCCCAGTATACTTGCATCGATCTATTAACCCTCAAGTATCAATCTTTCCACCCTTTGGTGGTTTTGGGCCAAGATCGGAATGTGTCTTTCCACAAATTCAGAGAGAAATTTTGGGCTCTAAAGGGGATTCTGTTAACCTCTGCATTGATCAGATCGGTTGGATCTGGGTTGCCCATTGGTCCAAGGCATTGGACGTGCGGCTGATCGGTTGGGATAACTAATTTGTTGCGCAGTTCCTAAGGTTATGGAATCCAGAAGACAGAAGAAAGAAAAAATCACCAACTGAATGAATTTGCAAAAAGATCAAAGTAAAAGGTAATGGAAGTGGAGCGAACCGCGGGGACGTCAAAGTTGATGGCCATTGTCTTGAGGAAGGTGGAGGTACGAGCCGGAAACTTGAAGTTAGCGCCGGAGAAGGGTTCTTGTTGGTTGAGGTCGCGCGGTTGTTCGTCGGAGTCGCCGCCGGAGAGAGAGAATGCCAAGGATTGGAGGCTGAAGGTAGAAAATGAGGGTTCCGGAGAAATCTATTTATAAGCCGCCCAGAATAAGGGTATTTTGGACTTATCTCTATGACGCGCGCATATAGGTCAAGGCGGTTCAGAGGGATATGGTAACTGTTCGCGCGATAATCAGGGGATTGTACAGATAAGTTGATGACAAGTAATCATGACTTGGAGGGGATATCGATACATGATATTTTAATTCTGAAAATGGCAGCATTATCATGTTAAGATTTTGCCGATGGGTTATTGTTTCGGTATCTTAACCATAATCAAGGCAAGAGTGGTTGGCGATTGTGCGATATTTACTGAAGTGCGTGAATCAAGATTAGATTTGATTGGATTTGATAACAAATCAAGTTTTGGCTTGGAGAATGAGTTACGGTAATCGGGCAAAGGCAAGCGTTATCTGGAGTAAATTTCGGCGCATTAATGGTTTTATACTCCGAAATTGGGGGGCATGTGTTGACACCGTTTTTTGCACGTGTCAAAATAATCGGAGTGGACTAATTGGCAAGGGGAAAGTTATTGAATACTTTGATAGCCGATGAAAGCCAGTTTGTAAAGATGGTTGCCGATAGCTGGTGATGGTCGATGGAAAGGTTGATTTGGACTCGGGCGTTGCCGATGAGGTTGGAGGTGTTATTGTCGATGCCGATGAAGGGAGGCTTGAGGACTACTGCCGATGAAACATGGAGTATGCCGATGAAGGGAGGCTTGAAGACTACTGCCGATGAAACAGGGAGTATGCCGATGAAGGAAGACTTGAAGACTACTGCCGATGAAATAGGGAGTATGCCGATGGGAAGGAGGACGGTGAGATTTCCATCGTAATTGAGGCGGACAGGGAAATAGATAGGAGTTGATTTCCTTTTCTATATTTGTTAGGGTATGATTCATGTAAGAGTCACGTGTTTCCTTAGATATAGGATTGGTGTCCTAGTTGTGTTTGGTTGTGTCTCTTTAGATCAGGGTATAAATATGGAGTAAGGGGCAATGTAATATATATATCAATCAATATCAAAACCAATTTTTACTCCTATTTGCATCTACTTACTTTTCGGCGACTTCGTCAATTTGCATATTTTTCCTTTTTTTACGAGTTCTCATTGATTCGGCGAGCTGCATCGTTTCAGTGCGACCTTCGGCGATTCTCGAGTTCCGCGTGAGCACCTCTTGGCCGTGACTTCCGGGCGTATCGCTGTTGTCAGGACCAAAGTGTTCGTATCTTCATCCTTGTCGATTAGCAGGTCAAATCGACTGGCACGCTTTGGATATCGATTCGGGTATTAGCCCTTTATGTTTGCAGATCCACTTTTGCATCAACAATAGTGCTCAAGTCCTCCATATTGTGAAGGATGGTGATGATGCTTGCATATTTCTTTTGTGGTAGCACAGAGATGATCTTCCTCATTATGTCCGCATCATCTAGCTTTGTTAATCCTATAGAATGGAGCTCATTGATAATTAGATTCAAACGAGAATACATATCACGAACAAGCTCATCATCTTTCATTTCGAAGGAATCATAATTTTATTTAGCTAGACAATGTTTTTGCTCATGGACACTACTTGTGCCATCATGGAGCTCTTGAAGTTTTAACCAAATTTCATGTGCCGTATTTAAATTGAACACTTGGTTAAACACATCCATGCTAAAAGATTCAAACAAGCAATTTTATGCTCTAGCATTGAAATGAATTTCTTTTTCATCACTCTTCGTGGGTTTATCGGGATTCTTAATGGGTTTCATCCTGTCACAAGTGACTCTCCAAACTCCCAAATTAACCGCCTCAAGATAGCAAGCCATTCTAGCTCTATAGTATGGGAAGTTAGCGCCGTCAAAGTATGAAGGCCTAGAGGTATCCATCCCAACCACTCTAAATAGCGTCGACTCAACGGTGGTTAAGCCAAAGATCCAAAATGAGCCAACCGGCTCTTATACCAATTGAAGAGGACCGTGACGCCTAAGAGGGGGGTCAATTAGGTGACTTAAAAATCTAACTCCTAAACTATGGCCTCTTTTTCTAATCCTAGCAAAACCTATGCAAAAGATAAATTATCTAAATGTGCAACTATGGTTTTGCTAGTGTGTTTCTATCTCTACCGCAAAAGGAGTAATATAATCAATGTAAATACGGAAGCTAAAGAGCAAGGTAGAGATATGCAAACTCCCATCGATGACTCTGGTATTTTTACCAAGGTATCGAGAAGCATGCAAATTTCCCCCTAGTCCTCGTTGGAGCCCCTCGCAAGGAATCCCTCGCAAGGGCCAAGCTCCTAGTCGGGTAACTCCGTGGATAGCCTCGGGCCTTCCCCACGCGCAAGTGGGTCTCCGACATGCCTTCCGGCAAGCCTCTCTCAGATGCTCCCCGCCGTCTTCGCTATCAAGCTTCCGGCCGAAACGCTACGGGCCTTGGTCCCTCTGGTACACGGTGGCGGCCACACCATAAACTCGGTTGGTGTGATCTCGCAAGACTACAAGCCCCTCCGATGTACAACAATGGTGCGCGCAAGCACTGAGTGGTAAGAGATATGTAAACCTCACTAAACACTAGGCCTAAACCTAGAGCAAGCGCATAAGCACTGGTCTAATCAACCTAAGCACTTCACAAAGCACATACGCTAATCACCTAATAAAACACTAAGCACTATGCAAGTGGAGATCACTAAAATGGTGTACCAACACCCTTGATATATTTCCTCAGCTCCACTCTCCTCAAATGGCCGGCTGGGGGGTCTATTTATAAGCCCCACTGAGAAAGTAGCCATTGAGGATGAAATCCCGCTTTTCTGCTACTGATCGGACTCTGACCAGTGTCCGGTCAATACTGATCAGATGCGTTCGGTCACAAAAACGGCTCTCTGGAACCTTACTGATGTTGATCGGACTCTGGCACCCAATGTCCGGTCACTTTGCTGTTCAGCGTCCGGTCCAGCATTCGGTCACCTCTGTGAGTTGTCCAGCGTCTGGTCCAGCATCCGGTCTAGTGTTCGGTCATCTCTGTGAGTTGTCCAGTGTTCGGTCACCTCTATGAGCTGTCTAACATCCGGTCCAGCGTCCGGTCACCTCTGTGAGCTCGTTTCTTCGCGATCTTGCGTCCGGCTTGGTTTTTATCTTCGTGTTTGGACTTTACTTGATATATTGGGTCTTCTCTTGTGCTTCTAAGGTCTTGCTTATAGTGTTGATTCTCGGATCATCACGTCGCCTTCGTCCAAGTCACCTCTTGCGTCCTATTGAACTACAAAACAATCACTTGCAAATTCATTAGTCCAATTTGGTTGTGTTGGTCATCAAACACAAAAATCTAAAGTAAATGGGCCAAATGTCCATTTTCCTTACACTTGTGCCATTGTTAGTTTCCTTTTAGATTACCTACTCATTTTTTTGCTTTTACCTAACATGGTGCCATTGTTAGCTTACTCTTAGATTAACTATGTATTCTGGTTTCATGTATAGGGAGAGCTTGCGTTTTGTAAGATTGTTTTTCTTCTCTGTGCTTTCCAATTCATACTTTGTTCATTTCAATAAAGGTCACAGACAGTTTATGATTTAAATCTAATCAAAGCACATGTTGAATGCATCCATTACTGTGCTGATTCATTAGCGGTGCCTCCTCTACCCTGAATATTTGGGTGAGTGCCTTCAAGATTTTTGATGAAATGTATACGTGGATGCACTGCTAAGTAGGCACCTCCTTGAGTAATCAGGTGCTCCATCTTGCCATATATGATCTGCCTGTGGATTAGTGATGATGTAGAAAAAAGTAAGAAGTCAATAATGTTTCTTCATCTCAGGTTTTTTTTTGCAAAATTTAAAAACATAGTGCTTCTTTCTTATTTCAGTCAATATATATAAGATAATGCCCTCATATTATACCTGTCTTGTGATGCAGACAAGGCTTTCTGATAGGTTAAGAGCTTCATAACTATGAAATGGTCCTTTACTTCCTTGGGTCTTACCAGATCAGCTTCAAAATATATGGCCATATTTTAATGCTTCTAAATCCTTTTTAATATTTGTAGAGCACTTTTGGCACAAAATCCTAGAGCACCGTATTATTAACTGAGAGCCTAATATTACAGGAACTAATATCTCCAGTTGGTAATGTTAGAAAGAATAATATACGGCGTATCCATCATTCATAAACAATGAAGACGTCAAACAAGCAGTCTTGTGTAACAGGTTTGCCAAAATAGTGAGCCACTACCTAACCTGCCAATAAAAAACAGAATATTTTGAATGCAATGTTTTGCATCTTGTGGTCGGATTGTTTCGTTTCTCTTAAGTATATACCCATGATTAACTGTTGAGACTTTAAATGTTTATGGATCACCATATAATTCTCTGCATTTTCATGACTTGCATTCGAATTTGTGACTTTGGCCAAGATATGAGTGTGTTACTCTTTTTGTTCTTCCACAGCTATTTACCAGAATACCCATGACTGAACAAAGACATATGATTGTTCAATCTTTATTGTTTGCTTCACAGATTAAATAAACCATTTAGCCATTCACACAAAACACCCATAATGCTAACATAGATAGATGTAGCGTAGCCCTCTGTATGATCTCTGTATTTTGATCTAATGTACCTCTAGAACCTTCATACATGTCTTATTTCATTTACACAGGCATTCATATAGCTATTTTCTTCTAGATTCCTATGCTGAATTGTAAGTGAAAATTGTTCGAACTAATGTTTTGGTGCGTTGACCAGCAGACAGTTACAGTCGATGCGCACGGCAACGGCGGCGCCCTCCCATTCAGCTCATCTCATATTTTTAGCTCTAGCTAAATACAGATCGGGGCAACATACATATGCACCATGCATGAAATTATTCGAAGGTCAAAGCTATTGCCCAACAGGTAAGCCAATGCCACGTCTTTAATCAATTTTACTTACAACCCTTAGCTCAAAACAAAAAAGGTCATCTATAACCCTTCTGCTGCTTTAGAAGCTCGCACCAGCTGCCGCTACATCTGTCCATTTGGTGATCTATTGCTGATCGATTTTTGTGCTTCCTCTCATATATGCTGGTTTGTTGCTGTTTTTCTCTATGTAGGATACCCTACCTGTTGATCGAGAAAAAAAAAGATTCTATCAAGCATTACCAATCCAAAGCATATGTAATTTCTTCTGCATGTTAAGCTATTCTATTTACTAAAATTTGTTTGGACCAGTAAAAGCAATGCATTCTTTTTAGATGAAACATTCCAAAGATATATCTACAGGAAGTACTCTTTCAGCTACATTTCTCGTCCTGTTTTATTCTATTTTACCATCCATTGCTCTTAGATCCTCAGAGCAATATTAAGCAAGCCATGTATAATCTACCTCTTTGCTGCTATTTTCTAATTCCAGTTCATAGACTGTACGTGACAAATATTTACGGACCCATAGTTTTAGGCTATGCTCAATTCATATTATGTAGTAGTCTAGACCAGTAGACCATACATAGACACGTGTGGTTCTATTCTTAAATAATTTTCTATGCCACCCTAGCACAGTGTATGTCCGTGAAAAAACCCAACTAGGGCCTTGTTTAGATTGCTTCCAAATTCTAAGTTTTTTCACTCTTTCTCTATCACATCAATTTTTGGACGCATGCATGGAGCATTAAATGTAGGTAAAAAAAATAACCAATTACACAGTTTGGTTGTAAATCACAAGACGAATCTTTTGAGCCTAGTTAGTCTATGATCGGACAAAGTTTATCAAATACAAACGAAACACGCTACAGTGTCCAGATTGTAAAAATTTGCAATCTAAACAAGGCCTTAGATTGCCTCAAAATTCTAAGTTTTTCCACTCTCTCTCCATCACATCAATTTTTGGACACATACATGAAGCATTAAATATAGGTAAAAAAATAACTAATTGCACAATTTGGTTGTAAATCACGAGACGAATCTTTTGAGCCTGGTTAATCTATGATCAGATAAAGTTTATTAAATACAAACAAAACGTACTACAATGTACAAATTGTAAAAATTTGTGATCTAAACGAGGCTAAGCTTCTCTGCTCTCGCGCACGGGGGCGCGCGCATTCCACTAGTAGTACTAGCTAGAAGGCCTGCGAACAAAGAATTGGCTACGACGTGTAGAGCAGCAAACACTGCTACATTGCCTTAGAGATAAGAGATTTCTCGCTGAAGCGCCGCAGAACCAATACACTAGCTTAGCTACACTCCAGAAATACCAACCAGTACACACACGTACGACCTCGCTTCCGAGACTACTCCAACGAACCAGCCACACTCGCTCTCCAATCAAATCCGTCGTCACCATGGAGACGAAGCGGGTGGCCATCGTCGGTGCCGGCGTGAGCGGCCTGGCGGCGTGCAAGCACCTCCTGGAGCGCGGCTGCCGCCCCGTCGTCTTCGAGGCCGACGACGCCGTCGTGGGCGGCGTGTGGGCGTGCGTGCCGGCCGACAGCACGGCGCTGCAGACGCCGCGGCCGATGTACCAGTACTCCGACTTCCCGTGGCCGGACGACGTCACCGAGGTGTTCCCGGGCCACCGCCAGGTCATGTCCTACCTGGACGCCTACGCGCGCCGCTTCGGCGTCATGGACTGCGTCCGCTTCGGCCGCCGCGTGCTCGGGATGGAGTACCACGGCGTCGCAGAGGACGACGTGGCCGCGTGGGAGGAGTGGAGCGGGAATGGGGAGGCGTTTGGGTCCGGCGGCGGCGCTGGCGAGTGGCGCCTCATGGTGGAAGACGCCGAGGGGCGCGTTGAGGTAAGCATGCGTCGTCATCATCATTTGGCTCAAAAAGCTGATTATAGACCTTTCCAAGGAGAAGATATATCCCTTGAAAAATTTTGTGTCCACACACATTCTAGGCCAAATATTCACGAGCCGCATCAGATCACATCACATTTTCTGGAACCATGCATGTGCCCCGAGCCCCCACCAGTGCTGCTACATGATAGCGGGCCAACAAACTTTTAACTTCTTGCTACTACAGCTATATATATAGGACGGAACAATGTACTTCGATCTCTGTCGTAAACTCTAATGATCGCGATTTTGAAATTTATATCAAAATACGAGGTATTCTAGGTTCTCATCATCAGCACCCTCTCTCTTGTCTTTTGATAGAGAACATTGAGATTCATGAACAAACAGTCCGGAACTAAAAATAAAAATAAAAAATGAACTACTTCCTTCCATACTAAGGAGTGAGGAACAAAGATAGTCTTTTGTCAGACTTCTTATTTTATCTAAAAATAATTTAAATACTTTATATTTCAGGACAAATGGATTAAGATTATATGTATATATATTCTTCTCTGTATAATCCCATATTCCCATGAGAGATATATACGGTGATGCACCACCAAGTTATTATCCTGAGTCGACAACATTAGACGATTTGAGTACTGTATGTACTATAGGTAGGTGAGTCGAGAACATTAGAAGATAAATTATTATCCTAATTTATAACACCGTACCGTATCTACTTCCAGTAAAGAACCATATAAAGAGGCAAATCTCTATAGCATGGGATGTACTGAGCAACTAATGATTTCGTAAACTGATCATACATATACTACCTCCGTTCTGAATTTTAAGACTTTTGGTTTTTTTAGATATATTAATATATATATATATATATATATAGTAGAAAAACTATGTACATGGAGTATATATGAAACGGGGCACGGAATATTGCAATCTACCGAAATCATGGATGTAGTTACACGCATGCACAAAAACGTTACAAGAAATTAATTGTAGACGTGTTATCCATTAGTATATATAGTAGTAGGTTGAGATTTCAATTTTGGATGAACATGAAATACGTATGTTGCCATTGCTCGTAGTCATCCTTTGTCAAATGACACGTGCAGTAGTCCAGAAATGCGGCAGGCATACATCTCGATGCACTGACGATAGAGGTTGGAAGCATTAACCCATCTAGATTCATACCGCCTTCGTCCCTTTATAAATCAATATTTAGAGTTGTTCTAAGTCAATTGTTATAGTTTGAACAAATTAAAAAAACAACAACAACAATACTTATAGCATCAAATTAATATCATTAGATATAGTATGAAATACATTCTTCATAATTTATTTATTTGATGTCATAAATATTATTCTATTCTCTCTGTCTATGAATAGATAGATTTCTAGCCTAAGAATTTATCTACAAATAAATCAATTTTTAGAGGCTGAACATCCACCAGCTCATTTATTTTTCTTGGAGTCTCTTCGCATTTATTCACTGCACCTCCTGCCATCTCGCTCTTTTCCACCACCGCTGCCCTCAAATTCTCCAAAGCATTCTTGAGTTTTTGCAATTGGATGTGTGTAGTAAATATTATAATTAGCGTGTTACTGGAACAATCATCGATTAATGTACAACTACTCCAATTAATAAAGGACAGTATGGTCTTTTCTCTGTCATACTAACTTTTTTAAAATTTGTTAGGAGTCTATCTATTCAGAGACAGAGGGAGTATTTTTCTATAAATTTAGTTAAATTTAAAATTTGTTACTTAAAACAACTCTCAGAATTGATTTTTTAGAGATAGAGAGTATAAATACGATAGTTTTTTTTTTTTTGAGATAAAGAGAGCATCTAGCACAAACGGCCAAGGGTGGCGGCTTGCCTACCTAGCTCTGGCTTGCTGGTCCGTTCCACTGTATCCCTACACTACACCTGTCAGTCCCTTTTCCTCACGTGTCTTGCTCCTAGACTTGATTGATACAGCTGTAGTGATAGCTTGCGGCCTCTTCCAATTCACCAAGGATTGATTGATGCTGAAGACACCAAATTGGACTCTAATAGGTCTATCTCGGTTGTCTCGACTTTCTTGATACTTTGATGTGGAACATTATATTTACAGAGATGTGTAAATAAATTGACACAAAAATTGACGAGTCAGTGGCTGATTACCATATATATTTTACTTCTTTATCATGTTTATTTATCAAATGGAGGATTTCTTTAATTTGTTAATGGAGTCCTTCTGACCCAGGCTCATAAAAATAAATCATCATCCTTTGTTTTGTGAACCTTGCGGTTCACAGTACAAATATAGATGTTCACAGAAACACACGAACTCACCTCTATCTTTAAATGAACTCACGCACTCTATCTCTATACTCGACCTGTAAGTATTAATAAAAAACTAGTTATATAAATCATAAGATTGACAAAATCACTTAAGGTATTTCATCGTCAATGGATAAACCACCTATTCAATTTGTGTGCCCCACCTATGTTGACAGAAAAGGCCAAGGACTTTCTACTATAGTTAGATTTTTTTCCCAACTGAGTTGAGTCATCAGCTTCTTGTGAAAATGCAACATCTTCACAGGCCTATAAACAATTTCCAGCGGCAACTATGAAACAACAAAATAAAGTTCATGCTGGCAGAAACAAGAGCAGCACAGTTTTGTGAATAACATTGACTAACATCATTGATTTTTTCCGTTCTTAATATATTTTATAAGCAGAATGGTAGATATGGCGGTAATAACGGTACAAGTAAATGCAATGGAGAGTGTTAGTGCAGAGTTACAACTGGAATCTTTTTAAATTGGGCTCAATGGAGACAATTCACGCTATGTTGTATAGTTTTTTTTTCTCAAACTACGTAGGAGAGCTGTGCATCATTTCATTAAGAGCCTGTTCGCTGGTTCGATAAGCCGCTTGTGCTGGTTTGTACGGCTGATTTGTTGTGAGAGAAAAACACTAGCTGAAACGAACAAGCGAACAGGCTGTAAGAAAGAAGTGAACAAATACAAAAGATTAGGGGAGACCCCCCAATCCTTGCACACCAACACACCCACCAGAATAGAAAACAAAAATTGCCAATCAAAAATCGTCAGACTTGACCGGTAGCCATGGCGCCTAAGTGCCCAGCACAAGCGACCTAGTGAGGAGCTCCTGGAGCTTTGAGGCCCCAGCCATACACCACAAGGAGCTCTCATTCGCCACTGTTTGGAGTAGTATCTGGATGCTTGGGCACACGTGCTCCTTCAAACATGCAGAGTTGCTGTGCTTCCAAATCTCCCAGGCCACAATTATGATGAGAGAGTTCAAACCTTTCCTCGTATCTTTTGACACTGCCTGGATGGTGTTGCACCACCAGGCCGAGAAACTAGAGGCCCCAACCGTGGGCAAGTCAACGACCACGTTCAACCGTGGGCTATGTTGTATACCTAGCAATTCGGACCTATCTCACCATAGGTAATTACTACATGAGTTATATAAGTAAAAACTGTAACAGAAGTTTATGTTCAATGAAAAAGATCATTAGTGCAATTCAGAATTTTTTTCTTCTGCTGCAGACACACAAGGCAGACTTTGTAATTCTCTGTATTGGGAGGTTCAGTGGTGTACCCAACACACCTGCATTCCCTCCTGGCAAAGGTCCAGAAGCATTTGATGGGCAGGTCATCCACTCCATGGACTACGCTAAGATGGGCACCAAGAAAACGGAGATGATCAAAGCCAAACGTGTGACTGTTGTTGGATACCTGAAATCAGCAATTGACATTGCTGCTGAATGCGCTGAAATAAATGGTACGAAAAGTGCTCCTCATTATACTTCGGTCAAGAAATCATAGATATTCGACCATGCATATTGTAATCCTTTCAGGACCTTTTTTATCCTATAAGAATGTCCAGCCTTTTTAGCTACTCCCTCTGTTCTAAATTATAAGTAGATACATGGAAAATTCGATGTACCAAAAAGGTCAAAGCGACTTATAATTTGGAACGGATGGAGTAGCTTTCAGCAATTGTGAATTGCATAAAACGGGATATTAATAGTTATGTTGTTGACAGTTCGTTTTCTGATCGGTAGGCACTGATCATCCATGTACAATGGTGGTCCGAACAAAGCATTGGATCATACCGGATTACTATGCTTGGGGAGTCCACATATCGCTGCTATACCTAAATCGCTTTGCAGAGCTACTGATTCACAAGCCGGGTGAAGGCTTTCTCCTTGGGCTCTTGGCCAACCTGCTGGCTCCATTGGTAACAATCCATTCTGTTATTCTTCGTAGAACTTACACATTTTGTGTTAAGAAGAGGATAGATTCATATATTCACATAGTAAGCATCACGTATTGATATGTTTTGCAGAGATGGCTATTTTCAAAGTTTGCTGAGAGCTACTACTCCATCCCAATGAAGAAGTACGACATGGTGCCTGACCACAGCCTGTTTCAAGCACTAGCTACGTGTTTGGTTGCGATCGAACCAAAGGGATTTTATAAGAGGTTGGAAGAAGGCAGCATAGTTCTAAAGAAATCAAAGACGTTTACCTTTTGCAAGGAAGGTGTTGTTGTGGAAGGTGAAGAATTATCGCCGATAAAGAGCGATATAGTGATCTACGGAACCGGATTCAGAGGCGATCAGAAGATCAAGGATATGTTCACCTCAGAATATTTCCAGAGTATTGCAGTTGGATCAACATGCACAACTGTGCCTCTCTACAGGTAAGTTATGTGTACATAATTGCAACTATTATGGGCTTAATCGAATTCTCGATATCATTAACCACTTCATTGATGTCCACCCCATGCAATGCAATCCACAGGGAGTGCATACACCCTAAGATACCGCAGCTTGCGGTTCTCGGTTATTCAGAGAGCATTGCAAACCTGTACACCTCAGAGCTCAGAGCCAAGTGGCTGGCCCATTTCATGGACGGTGGCTTCAGGTTACCAAACGTTACTGCAATGCAGAAGAATATACTTGAATGGGAGAAGTGCATGAAAAGATATGCCGGTAGGTACTTTCGCAGGTCCTGTATTGGACTCCTTCACATCTGGTACAATGATCAGCTGTGCCGGGATATGGGATGTGATCCAAGAAGAAAGAAGGGCTTTCTTGAGGAATTATTTGGAATCTATGGCCCTGGTGATTATGCTGATCTTCACCCCAAGAAAGACTAGACGTTTGGCGGCTTGATTTCCTGAGGCAGTCGTTATCTGAAGAACGTATTTTCTGATTTGTGTATTATACATGCTGAATAAAGTGGGTATTGACGTATTGTGTCTATATTATTATTATATAATCGTACAACGTTTGTGAGGATTCTGTACAGCAATTCTTGCTGCGTCCTTTGGAGCCTGCGCACGCTTCGTCTTATGGGCCCTATTATTAAAGCCCAACGCCATACTAGAGTTTCCCGTTCTGGCTGGCCCATACAAACCTTTTGCTGAAATATCCTTGGTGTCTAATAATTCCATTGAAGCTTCTACTATAGCTGTGCTCACTGCAGCTACTTTTGTCTACAACTCTGGCTGCACACCACACAGTCAACAACCTTCTACTATAGTTAAAATAGGAAACAACCATAGCCCCAGCCTAAAAATGACAGCCGAACGGTATATCATTACCATTGGTGGTTGTAGGAACTAGAAAACCTCGAGGAAATGCATATTTCTTGAGTGCTATACCGTTATCCCAAATTGTCAAGGTAATTCTAAATTTTCTCAGATGTTATTCAAAACTGTAAGATAATTCCATATTTTCTTTAGCGTTGTTACAAATCGCCAAGGTAATTCAACATGGTGTTATTCCACACCACCAAGGAAAATGCATGTTTCCTTGAGTGTAGTTGGAAACGCCAAGTAGGATTTCAAATATTCACTGTAAGATTCACCAAAGTGAATACAAATCGAAAGTATTATTAACTTAGTCACAAAGCGACTTTGGTGTGGAGTGGTAGGGGAGGCTTGCGTGAGGCCTTAAGTCATGAGTTTGATTCCCAGCTACCGCACGCACGCATATATTGTGTGACTTGGTACAATTATCTTGACGGTCATAAGCACTCAAGAAATATATATCCTTGGGCTGGTACAAATACCTTGAGGTCGCTCAAATTATATATACCCTTCACGTTATTAGCTCTGAAAAAAATTTATATCTTTGGCGGTTGTCATATTTCCTTGACCTTGTGAAAAGTTTGACCTCATTTTTTTTCTTTTGTGGCCAAACCAAGGAAATTATTTAAGGCAACCAACTTTCAAGATAATTGTATTTCTCTTACTCTCGACTCTTAGCGGTCCTTCCTTTGGAGTTCACTTTTAGACTAGTTTTCTTAGCAGTTTTTATGGTTTTCTTGAGAGTTTTTTACTATTATGATTTGTGGTAGACTGGTAGTGTATAGGCATAACCGACTAATGTGTCAAAAAAAATTTAGGCTGCCAGTGTTCTAATGTATTATCAAGATACATCACACAGTTGCACTTCAAGCCCATGCAGAGGTGGATCCAGCAATGGGTCGGGTTAGGCTCGAGCCCCCTTACCGCCTCCCGCACAATGGAGCCCTCCTTGAGCCCCTCTATTTTTTGGAAGAAGGAAGAAGAAGAGGGATGAGGAAGAAGGAAAGGAAGGAGGAGAGAAGAGAGAAGAAAAAGGAGGAAGAAGCAAGCCCCTCCTTGTATTCTATGCTACATCCGTCGTTGCCCACACAAAAGATCCTATGGTTCTTTACATGATTGCATGAAAAGTGTACATGTATCCCTATTTGTTGATAAATTTGTCTTTTCCTCGGACTATTCTAAGGAGTATATTCAATTAATTAATGAAACAAGCAGATTCTAATTACATGATAGTTGACGGTCACTAACACCTGTTTTGACCATCAACATTTCACCCAAAAGCATGATAAAAGTCATCACATGTGTAGGGTTTTGTTTATAATTCACCTAATTCCACTTATACTTTTAGAATTATTTGTATGCAGGAAATATGGCAAAAATATGCCAAAATGATGACAAACACGGACCATAGGAGCAAGTGGACGTGGCAGGGCCACTTGGGCCCACAGGCAGGCTCCGCTCAGCCCCCACCTATGCCACCTTGGCACTTTGTGTAGCAAAACCGTCCAATTTATAAGAGCACAAGTACAATTGCAGCCCGCAAGCGGTCACACTATCATACTTGAACCCGTATAAACCCGGTAGTCCGTCGAGTACCACGAAGGGTCTCGATTAACCATCAACATACAACCAAGATCGTATATGATTCAACAGGCATTTCACATGTTACATCAGTTCACAAATACAACATCATACATCAGAGTACGATTAAGTGTTATTACAAACCATGTTCAAATAAAATAGTCGTGGAAGCAATTAAGTTTGAAAACCAACACCTCACATCATTGTTCCAATACAGTGCTAGTTCATGATCACAACCACAAAAGCATGATAGAGGGAATTAACGAGAGATGCCTTGCCCAGGACTTACCCGTCATAAATAAAAAAAAGTGACTCCAAGGATCATGCAAGGCTTTATAAGTGGATCTAACTTGACAATATTTTGCATGAAAAAGCTACTAATTCAGTTATACATTTATAATTTGGTCATCAAGTTAATTATAGCTATTTATCTCTAGATTAGCAACTAACTTGTGCCAAACATGTGGTATATCATTTAGTAGCATACAGTAGTAACCATAGCCGGTGTAAAAGTTCCAAGTTTACCATAACCATCATTCCATAATCCAGTTACTACAATGTTAGAGCTAGCCAAGTTTCTCACTGTCCGAAAGAGACGGCCATTTGAATCGATTTCAACCAGCTGGGAATTTATTTCTAACACAAACCTAGGCAGACTAGATCAACGATCACCTTAGGTCACCTTTGGTACAACTCAGGTACACATTTCATGGGTTCAATCAGCGTCGCACAACAAGGGACAACCAGCTGCCAGGACGGTCAGGACTACCCTGCCCTTGGGCTCATATCTGGCTCCCCGCATATCCTTACTACCATCCAGAGTGCGCACTCTAACAGAACGGGGCCCATCCTGAGTTGAGCTACTCGGCTTCACGGTTGGAATGAGTTATCCAGCCAGCTAAGTGAGAGATATGCGTTCAATCTCAACAGAAGTTCCAACAACGGTACGATCCTTAATCGGCACAGACAGAATCACATGAGCCAACCTACGCATAAACTCCGTCCGACCCCCAATTACATTACCCTATGGTTCTTTTCCACAATAGCAAATATAGTCAACCATGCTCCGGTATCCACATATATCTCGCAGGTGACAGGAAATCACCCGACTTCTACCGATCTAAGCATGGCTAAGCATATATTCAATCCTAGACCTACGTAGGGTTAAAGTTATATGTATCTAGACAAGGTAGTTCTATGCATCAAGTGTTTCCAATTCTAATCTTATAACCTAATGCATCAAACATAAAGGACTCAAGTGATATTTTATAAAACATGGAAGGATTAAAATGCTCTAGGGCTTGCCTTTGAGAAAATAAGTTGACCGATGATCTGGTCACTCGGGTAGGTCCTCAAGAGCTTGCTCCTCGCCTTCTGGAGCTACGGGTTGAGGTGCCTCCTAATGTTCCTCTTCTTCTTCATTGAATTCCAATAGAGTGATCCCCTCGGACGATCCTATATGCATGAGCAGGAAATAAGATATCACGAATACATATATACTGACATGCATGATATGATATGGTGTGATGAAATGCATCCTCATAAGTGTTCTAAACAACATTGCATTATGGTGGTAACAAGATAAATTTTATTTTTTTAGTAGGTGTATATCTCTTCTCTAGTAATTAAACAAATTCTCATCTAAGCAATTTTCTAGACTACAAGACAGTAGCCACTTGTTTTGACCATAACTAGAGTTATACACATCTAAATAATATAGTTGTGTACTTTTTGGAAAGCTTATGAAATTTCCTGTAACTTTATTTTAATCATCTTAAGGTGATTCAGTAGTTATCTAGTCATCTTTCAGATCTGTCTAGAGAACAAGTATTTCTAATAGTAGACTTCTAATAGCTAAAATTCTCAAACCATAAGGCCTATGACTATGAAAATTTAATACAAGTTAGATAAGTAAGTTATCTACAACTTTGTTATTAACAAGTTTCACAGAAAAGATCATTATCATCATGGATTTACCACCACAACAGAACTATACATGCAGCCATCTAGTTGAATTATAAAGCAATAATTAACTAGCTGCCTATAACCAATTACTTATAAGCCTAACTAATAGCACCAATTGATCATATGCATCATAGAAAGCATCATGGTTATGCCTAACTAATTTATTTATATTCATTTATCAATTTCCTTATATAATAAGGTGATTTAAAGGATAAATATTTCTAGTGCTC
The DNA here is from genome assembly GCF_019320115.1 of Miscanthus floridulus. NCBI lineage: Eukaryota > Viridiplantae > Streptophyta > Magnoliopsida > Poales > Poaceae > Miscanthus > Miscanthus floridulus. Next base: position 9,994,827 of record NC_089590.1, read on the forward strand.
AATAAATTTTTAGAAAATTATAGTAGCCTACAAATGACACTAATAGTCTACTGCACAATTTTTGAGCCATTTGGATAAATATATACACCTCTACAAAAATGACAATCTACATATGCTTAGTTTAGAAAAAAATAGTTTAGCATAGTGAAAAGTGTCAAGCAACAGATTTAATATTTTCCTTACTTTCCTCCTAGCACAAGAATACTATATAAAATTTTGCATGATCATATGTTATGTATTTTTACCCCATTTAATTTCACTAGAAACTAGCAATTAATTAGGATTAAATATGAAAACCATATTTCAAGTATGCCTACTATAGGTTTAGTATTTTAACTCGCTAGGGCATGTCAACACAAGACTAACAAAATTAAAATCACAACTTCATCATCTTCCTAGCTCAAGTTATGCATTTTACAATATATAACCTAATTTAAAAGCACTTATCGTGCTCAATGTTATTCTCCTAGAAAAATACCCTAAAAGTATATTTTATATTTTTATCAAATAGTACACTTCAAGATAAATCCAACAAAATTTAGTTCACCCCATTTAGATACTCCTAGCTCTAGATTTGAATTTTTGAAGTTTGTATTCAAATCTATGAAAATAATTAAAAAACCAACGAAACCCTAAATGCTAGGTACACCCGGTCTATACACCCTCAGGCGCTGGCATGCAGGTCCTGCAGTCAACTTAGCCCCACTCGTTAATGGAACTAGAGTAGAGCGCACGGTTGACCGGCGGCGAACTCGCCGACGGTGAGGTCACCGGCGTTGTGCTCCCCACATCCTTGTGCACCCGTTGGTACCCTTGGCTAGCTCGGTGGATCACCGAAGCGACCTCGCCGGTGAGCATGGTGGCTCGGCGGTGGCGTGTGGTGGTGGACTCATCATCTTTGGTGACGGCATGTCTAGGCGAGCACGGCTACAAACATCAGCAGGTCCTAGCGGAGCTCTAGGGTTAGGTTAGGGCGACGGTGGAGTGGCGGTGAAGCTTGGTCGCGTGCATGGCGTCGTGGCGGCGCATAGAGCACGATGGTGGTGTCACCGTTCTGGCGAGCCGATGATGGGTGGCGAGTCTCCATCTTCGGTGATGGTGCTATGGTTAGTGGAGGTGCAAAAACACATGCTAGAGGGGGAACGACGGGGTCTAGCTAAGGTCGGCCATGGTGAGCTAGAGCTCACGGCCATGGCGGGTGCGCGTGCTGCAGTCGCACGTTCTCGCGAGACGGCAGCGGTAATAGTGAACTAGGCTATAGTGCGAGCACCTACGACCTAAGGCGATGATGGACCAATGGAGAAGAAGGTAGGAGATGCCGTGGATAGGGCTGGCCATGAGCGAGCTTAGAGCTCGGCGGCGCATAGCGGCTATGGTGGCAACGACGATGGCCCGTAGGCCTTTACCTTGGTTCGAGCTAAGGCAATGGCGGGTTGGTGAGGTGGAGGAGGTGATGGCGGAGTTGTGGGTGTGAGTGATTGAGTGGTGGTGCTCGAGCATGGCGAAGGCACGATGGCGATGCTGCTATGGTGCTACTCTGCTCTAGAGAGGGGCGCAGGCGCGAGAGAAAGCGAGAGCGAGAGTGAGCTCGTGGGTGAGTGGAGAGCCGAGGGCTCTCCCTTTTGGCGCGGTAGGGCGGGCCAGCGTTGGCGGACTGCCACCACATGGTGCAAGCGGCCTGGGTGCGGTCGTCCATGACGGCCGGTGATTTGAATCGGCAAGGGCCGATTCAATTCGTCTGACAATCAATTTTCAAACCTCTAAATCTCCCAAACCATTACGAATCAGTGAAAACTTCATTAATACAAAGTGTAGAGCTACATGAGTACTACAAGATTGCTTAAAGGAGTTTTGTCTAAATCACAATGGTTTTCAAACTATAAGGCTCCAAAATAGGCTACATTAAAACTAAAAATAGCTTGAAGACTTAGAAAAATTTTCTAAGTTACAAACAACATTAAGTGGAAACTTGTGAGCTCTATTTGACCATGTTTGGCACTAATTTAGCTCATGACCCTTTGAAAGCTCTAGTTTGGTTTTGGTAAATTAATGAAACCCTAAGTGCTAACCTAGTTTATCAAGTGATCATGATATAGGTAGCACATTCCAAGTGGTGAGGCAAATGAAGATCATGGCATGATGATGGTGATGCCATGGTGATGATCAAGTGCTTGAACTTGAAAAGAAGAAAGAGAAAAATAAAAGGCTCAAGGCAAAGGTATAAATGGTAGAAGCTATTTTGTTTTGGTGATCAAGACACTTGGAGAGTGTGATCACATTTAGGTTTGATAGTCGTACTATTAAGAGGGGTGAAACTAGTATCAAAATACGGTTATCAAAGTGCCACTAGATGCTCTAACTCATTGTATATGCATTTAGGATCTAGTGGAGTGCTAACACCCTTGAAAATGTTTATGAAAATATGCTAACACATGTGCACAAGGTGATACACTTGGTGATTGGCACATTTGAGCAAGGGTTAGAAACTTCACCAGTGGAGTGTCCGCCCATAGAGTGTGGATAGTTCAAAGGTGCCACCGACGCCCTAAACTTAGGTGAACGTGGTCACTATAAGTGATCGGACGCTGGTCTCTGAAGGACCGGCGTGTCCAGTCAGTAGCAGTAGAAGAAGCGCAGCGTCAGTCATCGACCGGACGCTGGCTGGCTACATCCGGTCACACTAATATGGTCATGCATAGGGGAAACGCCAAGTGACCGGACACTGGGTGAGTCCGGTCGAGCATGACCGAACGCGTCCGGTCGTGAAAAATTGTTTTTGGATGCTTACTGGAAACAACCGGACACTAAGGTCCAGCGTCCGGTCACTTTGAGCTGCTGCGTCCGGTCATCACATGACTATTGAGATCGAGCACTTAGTATTTGAAGAGAGGGGACACGTGGCACGCATCGTATGACCGGACACTGAGGTCCAGCGTCCGGTCGATATGACCGGAGCATCCGGTCACCCCATGTTATGCCTAGTGAAGGGGTATAACGGCTCTATTTCATGGGGGCTTCTATTTAAGCCCCATGACTGGCTCAAGCTCACTCTCTTGGCCATTTGCATTGACATAGCAACCTTGTGAGCTTAGCCAAAGCCCTCTCACTCATCTCTATCATTGATTCATCATATTTGTGAGATTGGGAGAGAATCCAAGTGCATTGCTTGAGTGTTTGCATCTAGAGGCACTTGGTGTTCGTGTTTCACTGCGGGATTCGCTTGTTACTCTTGGTGGTTGCCGCCACCTAGACGCCTTGGAGCAGCGAGGATCATCGAGTGGAGAGTGGTGATTATCTCCGGCTCAGATCGTGGTGATTGTGAGGGCTTCTTGACCTTTCCCCGGTGAAGAGCCAAAATGTACTCTAGTGGATTACTCATGGCTTGTGTGATCCTCATCTTGTGTTGGTTGTGCGGCACCCTATTGAGGGTTTGGTGTGTGATGCTAATTAGTGCGTGAACCTCCAAGTGAGTGAATTGCCACAACGAGGACTAGCTTGCCGGCAAGCAAGTGAACCTCGGTAAAAAATCATTGTGTCATCATTTGATTCCGAGGTGATTGGTCTTCATTGTTATTCATTCTTATGATTGATTGGCTCTTTCCTTGACACGGCGGTATAACCTTCTTGCTCACTCTCTTTACTTTACCATAAACTAGTTGTCAAGCTCTTTAGTGTAGCTAGTTGTGAGAGCTTGTTAGTTTGGTTAGTGTGGCTCTTTAGTTAGCTTTTGAGAGCACACTAACTTAGTATAGTGTCATAGCTATTGTGTGGATAGAAACTATATAAACTAGAATTGTGGTAGGTAGCTTGCTTTTTAGTAGGCTAGCGCAACACTTGCTTCGCCTCATAATTGTCTAACCGGTTTGTTAAGTGTTGTTGTAGAAATTTTTAATAGGCTATTCAAACACCCCCTCCCCCTCTAGCCATTAGGGCCTTTCACCCTTAAATAAAGTTTGTTACCCTTGATGTGAACTACAACTTTTATTTAGGTCACAGCCATACAAACACTCTAAGCTATTGTTCAACTTTAGTCAAACTAGCATCATGAAAATGGCATTCCAAGGTAACCCAACATTTAGAAGCAAAATTGGTTCATGTCATGAGTACAAAAGTTGTACAAAAGTTGTTCCATTTACCATCCTAGATGTATATAAAGTATTGTTGTGACCTTACAACCATTTCATACATTGGTAATACATGAGTACAAGCATAAGCATTTATATATAATCAACATTTCATGCGATAATGTATAAGAATGAGATGAAATTTAATATGCTCATATTCATGAATGCTTGGATGATGCTTGTGCTCATGAAATGCAAGTGCCAAATGCCATCCTTAACACTGGGGTGTTACACTTTGCCACGTCAACGATCCGTGGGAGCTCCTCCTCAGCCAATGGGATGCGTTGATTCAAGTCGGTTTGATCAACGGTCACGATGGAGAGCACATGGATCCATGGGCCCATTATCATAGGCTTGGAGCCTCCTCAACCAACTTTTCGTCCGAATTTCGACATGTGCTGTCTTAGTAACTACCATTGGGAGCCAACCAACGCCGTACGATGCAAAGGTGGTGGAATGGAGGGCCAGGCCGTGCCCTCCCTAGGCCGCCTGGCGCCCAAGTTTCCTCCACCAACCTTCTACGCTGCCTATAAGTACCCCACTGCCTCTAGACACTATAAAAGGGGCAGTGGTGCTCGGTGGAGTAGCGCACCATCTCATTCCATCACTCCAAGTGATGAGTAGTAGCTAGGCTAGCCCTATAGCTCTACTACTTAGAAGTAGAAGTTAGGGAGAGAGTGAGGGGAAGCTTGGAGAAGGGCCAGGCTTGTCGGCATCCTCTCCAGTTGTGCTTCGGCAGATGAAGCTCGTCTTCGAGTGAAGCCTGGCATCTTCTCTGTGGTAACTCTGCTCTTTTGCATTATTTAAGTTTTATTTATATTATTATGTTTACTGGTTTCACTGCTTGGTTAGAGTTCTCTAGTCTCATTTCATCGTGTACAGGATTAGAGTAGTGAGTCTATAGATTAAGCGTGGTGCTTAAGCTATAGCTTACCTATGTTTATGGCTAGGCCTCCGGATAGATTGTGGTTGGTGGCAGGTGGTGATAGCCCTGTCCATCCTTTGTATTCTACCACGATATGTCTACTTATTAAATCGTAGGACTCGTTGTAGACCTTACCTAGTTATCTCTCCTAGGTTGCTAGGCGGGCTGTGCTCCGAAGTAAACAACCGTGATATAGTATTCCTTAGTCTTGACTTAGTTTAGAGAAACCACATATATAGAATTTGTGAGAAAAACACTGTTCCGGATGAAAAAATAAGCGGATCAAGCCGGGTTTAAGGGCACGCGTATGGGGCCTGAGTAGATATATTATTTTAGCCTTATTCTATCCCTGGATAAACTTAGTTCTTAGTCTTGTTCACTTCGCGTTCCCCGTGGAAATACGATATGCTGGAATACTCCCAGGTGAAAGCTATATTTACATTCGTGCACTTGCAGATTTATCTGTTTGCCATATCTAATGTCAACAACGATCTTCTATACTATCCAAAACTAAATACCACTACAGTGCTTTTGAAGCGCCTTTTTCTTCTCCAACTGCAAAACTAGATATCACACTCCTGGACTCTGAGAATCATTCAAAATATCTCCTTGCTATGATTTGAAGTGGTTATGAAGATGTTTTTGTCCTTTTTAATTAAAAATATAAATACTTATAAACCACAAAAATGTCTCTAAGCTTATTATTTTTTTTGAGAAAAAACTAGAAATGTATTGGGATACAATGTATCCAAATAAAATATTTAGAGCTTTTGAAAATATATCTAGAAGCTTCTAAAATTTTTCCTCTAGGAAAATAGTAAAAATATCTATAAAATTTGCAAAACATATTAATTGATGTGCAAACATGTTTTGAAAACTTTGACAATAAAAATCTAACATAATGAGCACGAATGTGTTACACGTTAATGTGTGTAGCATCTATGCTGGTTGCATCTCATATTTTTGTTGTGAAAAGTTTTCAAACACGTTTAGTCATCGATTTGGAGATTTTTTTTAGTTTTTTTCTAGATATTTTTTTCCTATTTTTCAAGATCTAAGTGTAACTTTTGAAGCTTCTAGATATATTTTTATGAGCTCTATATATTTTATTCAGATTCATCATATTCCAATTTATCTTTATGATTTTTCTTGGAATTTTTAAAAGCTTAGAGACATTTTCTACGGTTTAGAAATCTTATTAAGTATTTTTGAGATTTTATATTAACTGAAAAGGTTAAAAGCGTTTAAAACCACTTCCAACCAGGGGGCACTAAGGTAATTTCAATGGTTTTGAATGTTCAAGGTGCGATGTTAGGTTTTAGAATTTAACGAGAAAATTCAGATTACAGCATGTAAAATAGACTTTTCCTTTTCTGAAATATCTAGAAAGCATTCCACAGTTGAGATGGGAAATCCTTAAATCCTTACCAAAATGTTTGCCGTGTCCGCCATTCAAAGCGCTACCATATTGTTGAAAATTGCTTGGGAAAACAAAACAAGGCTGCGTCGAGAATTTAGGACTGGTTTGGCTTTGCTCCGCATGGCTCCGGCTCCGCCTGTCCATGTCCGGTGCATCACTGTGCGGACCTGTAGCAGCTTGTGCAGCAGCTCCGGCTCCGGCAGATTTGCACTGAGAACAGTGAAGAGCCGGAGGAGCCAGGGATCGGCGGCTCCTCCACAGTTCCCGGAGCCGATCCGCCGGATTTTTTTTTTTTATTTCGAGGATAGTAGCTCTAGAGGGTTCCGTAATTGTGGAAGTTCCGACATCACGAAACGTCACCCGAACATCCATGTTTCGTCGGAATTTCCAGTTTTCTGATCATTTCAGCAATGGTGCAAGTTTCACTATAACGGCCTGCTTCACTTCCTCTGCTTCCACAGAGCAACCAGTTCTCAGCAGCAATGTGTGCACCCGTGGTGGACGCCGAGTGCATGGCCGAGATTGAGAGGGCGCGGCCATCTCCAGCAAGAACTGCGCGCCCATCATGCTCCGCCTCGCGTACGTCCTCCTCATGGCAACGATGTGTGGCGTGGTCTAATTTGCCTGTAACATATTCTGTAACAATGGCTTCTTTTCGACGTTGCAGATGGCATGACGCCGGCACTTACGACGCCAAGACCAACACTGGAGGCCCCAACGGCTCCATAAGGTTCCCACAGGAGTACAGCCACTCTTCGAATGCAGTATGTCCATGGACTATTGCCCAATTGATACATACCATAGCATTGGTTAATTGTGTTGTGTTTCATCAACCAGCTCGCCGGAGTCGTCGCCGTCGAAGTTACTGGTGGACCAACCATTGATTTCGTTCCTGGCAGAAAGGTGATAGTACTGTACAAGTGGCAACCGCAACGCACCTTCGATGTTTTTGGACGGACGTCCCAAATTCAGCTCTTCTGCATTACTGAACAACTTTCAATTCTACTTGCTCTTGTTATCTGTCACAAGGTGCTTCGCATCTTAGAGAAGTGTTCTACCGGATGGGTTTATCTGACAAGGACACTGTGGCACTCTCCGGCGGCCATATTCTGGTTGGTACACAAGAACATCTTTTCTTGTTCATGCATTATGGCAACTAGCAAGCATATTTTTTTAGTAGAGAAGGGTTAACAAATATGAACATGATCTCAATTACATTAACGTGGTTTGGTTCCTTTTTAATCCAAAATTTTGCACCACACAATGCAAATTTCAGGGGAGAGCACATCCAGAAAGGACAGGATTTGATGGCCCATAGACTAAGGAACCTCTGAAATTTGACAACTCTTATTTCGTGTAAGCCTTAAGCTGACTAGTTCAAAAACCTGACACACAATTATTGTCTTTATTTTTCTCAGATTAATATGGTTAGTAATGTCACACCTGTGTATATCACTTCACATCCGATGATGCAGTGAGCTTCTGAAAGGACTCTGAAGGGCTCTTGAAACTCCCGACTGACAAGGTTCTTGTGGAAGATCCTGAATTCCGTCAGTATGTCGAACTATATGCCAAGGTACACAGCTATTCAGTTACCTTCTTCCACTCGTGATCGAACGGCTCCTGAAACCCTATAATAGTTGATATTAATCCTTGTTTCTTCACTATTCATTTTCCCAACCTTGTTCGCAGGATGAAGAAGCTTTCTTTAGGGACTACGCAGAGTCACACAAGAAACTCTGAGAGCTAGGCTTCACACCGCCTCGCTCTTCTTTCACGTGCAAATCCGGAAATAAACAAAAGTCCTTGCTGGTGCAAGCTGCAGCTGGGGTCGCAGTTGCTGCTGCAGTTGTCGCATGGGCGTACCTGTGCGAATCCAACAAGTTCATCTAACTTATCCTCACTGTTAGTACAGCAGTGGCGGAGGGTTGAAACTGGAGGAGTCAAATATTTCAGTGCTGTGCACTTGTATTTGCATCTGTTTGCTACTTATTGATGATACCAAGCATGTTATGTGTTATGAACAGGTCAAAGAATGAAATAAAGATGAACCTAAAAATAAGAGAGAAAAAAACGAAAATAGTATGATTGTTTGCTCTGAGTTGGTGCCCAGGTTTACTTGTTTGACTTGCTTGTGTAAGTTGTCTTTGCATCTAAAGGTGATCTTAACTAGTTGTTGAATGTGGACAGAACCATAAACAAATTTAGTTTAAAAATTAACCAGTAAAGATAAGGTAATTTTGGCAATTTTTAAACAAGAAATTCAATTTCTTAGACATCGAGTCTGAGATCATCCATGTTCTACACTTGAAGTATGATTAGGGACCAATACAGTTAGAGCAAACATAACTCTGCTGAAGATGATCGAGTGGTACAGAAAGTAAAGATGGTTCTCAACGAAGGTGAGATTGTGACAAAAATGAACTTGGAAGACCCAAAAACTGTCTCATTAATTTCATCCTCCAAAAGAGGAGCCTCTGGAAGCTCATTTCCTCCAGACTACTTTACCTGGAAGCTCTTTATGGAATTCTCCATCATTGGTGCCTAGCAAATTTGGAAACAAAAGGAACAACTTCATCTTCGACCGTGGACACCCATCCCTTTACTCTTGGAGGCAAAACTTATTTGAGGAAGATAGTCTACTAAGCCCATAGATTTGGTGGTTTAAAAGGACCAGCTTTCCTTTCATTGTTGAGCCTCTTTGGTCATTCGAGTTCCCCATATCGCCCTTCTCGGTCTCTGTACAGTTTTCCTGTTGTCTAGTTTGTTTTCCCCTCTTAGTTTGTACAGTTGTTTCGTTGTTTCTTACGTTTAATAAAATTCTTACAGTGGAGGCCTACCCTGCTGTATTTACGGTAAAAAAAAACTACTTTACCTCCCTTATCTCAGAAATTATCTTCTTGGTTTACTCCAAATCTCTCATATCCAAAAAGATTTTTTTGAAGAAACCATAAACTAATTATAGCATCGGCCCTCAAGCACTGAACCCTCTTCTTTCTATTTCTTTGATTACCAACTACCTGAAAATAAGGAGTATAACTGTCCCATTCTTCAATAGTTTTATCCCTAGTTTCCAGCTTAGCCATGATCTCCCATCTGCCATATGATAAGCTTTACCATGATATCCAGCATTCTCTTCTTCTCACCCTCACTCCACCGGAAGGTTTCTTCAAAAACATCGAGAATCTGGAACTCTTTGGTTCTGCTTAGCTTTTCTGATTTCAGATTCACATTCAAGGTTCAACTCTTAGCTTTCTTCCTTAACAACCTAGCTTTAAATTACCAAATATCTAAAGGATCAGAGAAGTCATAAGTAGTATTATATACTGTTTTAACCAGTTCATGGAGATTCCCCCTTTACAGCCATCACATATCAAACCTAAAAATGAGTAAATGACAGGTTTTCTCTCTACCTCCAACCCAAAATTCTGGATAAGAGATACATGATCACTCCTGCTCTAGACACAGCCGTGACACTATACCTAAAGGGAAGTCCAACCAATATAACCTGTGACCACGTAAAACAAAGATTTACCATGAACTGAATTGCAAGGAACTGTCGTGGCTCTGTCTCACAAATTTCTCAATGTTTGGATTGTTCACCTTCCATTTCTCTTCACTTCCTTGGCTATCACCTGAAAAATCCAAGTTGTATCAAATCCAAGAATCACAAATATACTAGAATACAACTTAAGGATAACCTCTCTTCTAATTGTTAGAGTCACACGTACCAACTCGTGATATGTTGACCTAGGAACAATTAGGAATTTCTCAATGTTGCGGAAGCAAAGGTAGAAGCACTCAAAAGAAATGCAGCTCACAATCTAACAAGTCGAATAAACCAAGCTTTCAAAAAGATTGCTGCACAAAAAGCAAATGTCCTTAACCTCGCAACCGTGATTATTACTCTAAGCAAAATGAAGTAATTTATTGCTTCAATGATGAGCTAATGATTACTTGAAGTAGTAATTCACTGTTACAAGAAAAAGACATTCGCCCAAACAAGAACCATGCTGAACACATCTGAACAAAATAGATCAGTCTTGAAACTCGTAGCAGCAGCGCATAACTGAAGAGCATCTGCTCCCAACAGAGTGCCATGTTCGCTTGGCTTATAATCCGTATTTTTCAACAAATAAATAATATTTTTTTTCACAACAAATCAGTCAACAGTACTTTTAATCAAGACTTATCAGTGAAACAAACAGGATAAAAGCTGCTGCTGTGACTGATGACTGCTGCACTGCTCTAAAACCAGGAATGCGACTTGATGCTGCAGAACGCAGAAAAGCGGAAGATCACAGAGAAAGACAAGCCGTGGGACTAGATCAACAGTGATGCCTGATGGTCCGACGGTGTAAGAAATTCAGCACCGGACAGCAGCAGGAACATATTAAAAATACGAGCATCGGACGAGAGCAACAGTAGAAACGCACCGTCCGATGGGTAGCAGAGAGGGAGCTTCGGACCAAACCTTGCGCAAAAGAGATAAACAGCAGGCACAGCTTGCAGAAGGATCCACGAGACAAAACAGAAACTAGATTCAAATCCAACCAAGACGAGATTTTGGACACGGCTTCACGTGATAATCCGGCATCCATCTCAACCAGATACCACACCCAGCGATCAAGGTTGAGATTAAATTCAGATAAAACGAGACACCCAAGAAAGGGGGAATTTTGAAAAAAAATATCATTGAATCGAGGTGCCCGTGAAGGGATTCAATAAATTGGTGCTTGCGATATCTCTTCACATGTCCTAGCACCGATTTCCCTAAAAAATCCGCACCAAAATCGCAGCCAAAAGTGAATCACGATTTTCCCAAAAAATTCCTCCGAAAATCTAGAAAAAAGAAAAACGAGAAGGGAACTAGATGAACTCGAAATTCAGAAGAATGATTGTTATACCCAAATTTAATGACAAATCTGGATATAAATCATACGTATGTCTAGAAAGTCAAATCACACATATAGAGACAAATTACAATAGCGTGCCCTGCTCCCTTCGTTTTCACCCTGAACCATAGAGCCCAGCCAATACGGCCTGCTAGGCCTTTTCGGGCGGCGTGCGAAGGACGTGGCCGGCATGCTGCTGCTGCTCGCCCGCATGACTGTGCTGCATGACGTCGGAGCTCCCAGACCGATGTGCTGCTGCTTGCCCACATGGCCATGTGCTCCGCCGGCCACGTGCGCTCGGCGTCAAACGCCGGCCGAGCCATGCACGGTGTGCTATGCTCTTTGAACTATGATGTTATGATGACGGCATATACTCTTCTTTTTAGAAAACTAAAAGATAAATACCTTGAAAATATAAGTTACGTATTTCAACCAGCAGGCATCCTGAGCCATGCATCCTTGATCTGTGGCCGAGATGAAAGGAAGAGTGAGGCGCATAATCTGTATATGTTATTACCAATTTGAAATTTATTAATTATTTATTTGCAGTCTTCAATTATCAAAAATTCACATTTTAGTTCAAAGTATATTTATGATATTTATGATTTTCTTATTTGACAACCTGTCTATTTATTTTTTTTCTCTATTTAGCACCATGGACTTTTGCTACAATCAAGGATATTTATGTCATTTTGCTAGCCACTTGACACTGTTACTGGTCTAAATGGATGGTAGTGTCATTTACGAAAGAAAATTTCAATTCGATGTTAGATAAGAAAGTTCAAATTTTCTAGTGCCAAATATAAAAGACTTTTTAGTGCCAAATACATAATTAAAAAAAAAAACCGATCCCATCCTCCCCCTCTCGGTCTCTCACGAGCCGCCGCCCCCGCCCTCGTCGTCCCTTCCTCTCCCTCTCCCTCTCCCTCTCCCTCTCTCTCGATGCGGTGCCGTGCTGGCCCCCTTCTCCGTCTCTGCTTTCACCTTCCCCTCTCTCTCGATGCCGCGGCACGCCGATCGGCGAACGGCGCTCCCTCCGTCCCCATGCGGCGGCGCCCCGGCACTGTGCCGCCGGCCCACCCCGCTTTCCTTCTCCCGTCGTCCTCCTCTCCCCAGCGCCGACGCCGTCCTCAACGCCGCTGCTTCGCTTCTCCTCAAGTCTAATGTTCATGAACCCTAATCGACGACTCCATTCCCAGTTAACCACATTTAGCTGTTGGTTGAATCCTAATCGACGATTTCATTCCCAGGTAACCACATCGATCTGGGATTTAACTGGGATTTATCTGTTGGTTCAATCTTAGTCGACAACTTCATTCCCAGGTAATCACATCGATCCATGATAGCTGTTGGTTGAATCCTGATCGATGATTTCATTCCCAGGTAACCACATCAATCTGGGATTTATCTGTTGGTTCAGTCCTACTCGACAACTTCATTCCCAGGTAATCACATCGATCCATGATTTATCTGTTTGTTGGGTGTTTTTTTATGTTTTGCCTTAACTCCTGCTTCATATGGAGTTCAGATTTGGGTCGATATTGCAAAGAAGGGCTCCTCTACGATTTGGTTACGTTTACTGTGCTATTTAGCCAGCCCAACTTTACTCTTGTTTGTGCAGGCCACACGTTTATTTTGTCTTTGCTAAAGTACAGTGTCACTTATATGTTGTTATTTGTTCTTTGTTTACTCTTACTCCTTTACTATATGGCTTTCGTGTTGGTGTTCCATTCATATTTTTCGGATTTTTGGTATAAAATTGATAATCAAATATTTTAGTTACTAAATTTTTTTTTGGGCAACATTCAGAGACCACAATATTAGTAAAAACAAAGGCAACGGGTGTGCTATTACTATAAAATAATGGGGGGTCCTGTTAGTATAAAATAATTTTTTGCATTATGCATTGGTGCTTTAAGGTATACTTAAACAGTAAGATAATATAACGACATAATTTCTTTCGGATTAGTTAAAGATAGCGTGAGATTCTAGAGAATTTCTTTTCTTTATAATGGTTCGTACATTGAATGCTACCTATTTTTATTGACCACCTATGTCCAAACACTCTACTACTGCGGCTTCGTTCTTGGGTGCCTCTTAATTCATAAGGACACCCTTATATATAGTGTTCCTTTACTTTATGGTTCTGCCTACAAGGCACAAATATCTTGGGCTACATAGATTCTGCATTGTGCCTTTCTAATTTATCTAGGTGAACATATATTCTGTTGCCTTTATTTTATGATGCTAGCTACATACCTAAAATTTATATGAATTCATCTATTGCATACTAAATTTTTTCTTTCAGATCTTAAGTGTGTTGCTCAGGCAAGTTTACTTTTTTTGGCCGCTCTTTTTTTGTGCAGCCTTACTCTATCACTCTTGCCTTGTGTCATCATTTGCTTCGCTTTCTTCGATTTACATGCTGCGCTGAGTTGCGTCCACAGCATGCCGAGTTGTGATGTCCGTGTTCAGCGTGCTGTCACCATCCTCGTCCTCTGACATGCAAACTGCAATACATAACACACTATTCTTTAGCATGGAATTCCAAAACTGAATTCGATCCAATCCTCTTACATGCTATATGTTGGATCCACATGAAATTCCAAAACTGAATGTTACTCTCTTCAGTCATAAGACAACTATGACCTTTTATGCCTTTACCAGCAACCTGTTGGCCACTATTCTTTACCATGGAATTTCAAAATTGAATTTGATCCAATCCTCTTACATGCTATATGTTGGATCCACATGGAATTCCAAAACTGAATGTTGCTCTCTTCAGTCATAAGACAACTATAGCCTTTTATGCCTTTACTAGCAACATGTTGGCCTCTTGCAGGAGTATCTAAATTTGGCTAGGTTTTTTCCCCTGTGTGCACACCGCTGAACTTGATATGAACACTGATATAGAAGCTTTGTTAGAACCTAATGATATTGCTAAACTCTTGCAGATAAATCAGCTTGCATGAAGCCACTGTCCACCTTTTGCCCTGACAGAAGAAAGAGCATAACCCTTCTTTTCCTTTGCTTTTGGGGTTCTCCTCCTACACCTAACGTCACCAATTACCCAACGCCTTTTTCTTGAAATTTATTACAGTTTCCTATAGGCAGTGCCCTTTCATGCTACTTTTTTGTTTCCTATGTGCCGTACCTTTCACCTATATTCTTGATTCGTTTCAACTCGATATGCAAGGTTAGGGTTTAGGTGGTGTACTGCCATTAGTTGTTTTAGATAGCTACTAGACACCATGAGGACCGAGTGTTTTTGTCTTCTCCGTATGTTGGTTTTCTCATTTGTAATGACAGTACTGATACTTTTGTGCGCTTAAACTTCATCCTTGCATATCGAGTTGAAATGAATCAAAAATAGCAGTACATATGCAGGTACTCATACATAGCGCAATTTTTTTTCGTATGCACAGGTACAGGTGTACATTGCATTCGTTCTATGTGCAACCTGATCGTTTCTGCTTGACAACGAGTTCAACTATTGTGCCGTTCACATCGCTTAATACTGGTGAGTTGTCAAAAGATCAGGAACAATAAGAGGCGTTATGTTCTTTTTACAGATTTCAATTCATCGATTGGAGCTGCTTATTCGCGTACCATCTATGCTCTTTTCAAGGCGAACTGTTGTCTATACTTATAAGCACAAACTTATGATAAATTTGTCGGGTTCACTAATTGTGATTTTCTGGTCTCAGCTCTTATTATTATATTATTATTGCCTTCATACACCCTAAACCCTGCTGACAACCCCCTCTTGTGTTTAGTTACACCCAAGCAAGTACCATAAAAGAGGTCAATAAAAAAGTGAGTCTCCACTGGATAGACATGCAAAGAGATTGTGTCTGAAATGTTTCTTGTTTTTGTTGTGATAGTACAACACCACCTACACTGTGCACATTATGCGAACCCATTGTAGACTCCCTTAATGGATTTACCATAGTCACAGGACAGTTGACAATGTATACTTGACAGTGAGATAATAATAGGCCACGTAGTCAGAAATTGCGAGGTCAACTCTTCTTCAGTGCTTACTATTTCAGCGTGCTTGGGCAGATGCCCGTACCAGACTTCTCATTCTTCTGTACATCTAATGGCATCTATAGCTGGATTAGTGCCTTAAAATTAAGCTAATTTATGTGATTTTACATGGTGGTGTCTGCATTATTGATGTTTGGATCAGTTTTTGAAGAATCAGGGATCTTCAACATTCATACTATTAATTGAGCCTTATCGAATTGCAAGAACTAATGTGGGGTTGCTATCTGGCTACGCCAAAGAGAAGAGACAGCATAGCGTGCGGGCATCATTCTTGGACAATAAAGTAATCAACAGGTAACATTTTGTATGCTCATTGTATAACAAAAAGAAACTAGATAGACTGCTTATGCCTTTCTATTGCAACTATTACTGTTTATTTTTTAGGGGACAGTGATGCTAGTCTCCTCCATAAATAACAATTGTGTACCTCCTTCACTTAGGATTCTGAAACACTTGCTAAATTTTGTATATATGTATCAGCTAGCTTCCGATTAGGCACATTAATAGCAGCTACCAGAGACATGTACATCCTATCAGATTTATTTCTAATTCTTAGGATCAAGTCATTTACAGCTATAAAATGAATAGAGTGTGAAAGCACTTTGAAATATGAATGCACCTGTATAGATTGTGCCCGCATAATTTGACTAAGTGTAGGTCAAAATATACAAAGTTCGAATTTTCCAGCAACATACATACCCTACATAATTTGAGAGGAACTAATTTGTATAGACATATGATAAAATGTGTTATTATCCTCTATGATTTTATTAGATCTATGGTACCATTCCTATTTTTGGGTAGATCAATGAAGGACCTACACTATTTTAGATTAGCCAACCCGCTGATCGCAGCTTACTAACAGGACCTACTAATTGCCTTTCCTGTAGGTCCACGAGGGAGGCCACGAGGGTCTCCATCTTGGCAGCCACGGAGAGCCGCAGGTCACAGCCAGCAGCTGCATGCCTGCATCGCCCTATGTTCCTTTTCTTTCCTAATAAACACAGCTGATAGACAAGGATTCCCAGGAAAAGAGACATTAGTAGTGTAAAAATTCTCCTGTATTCTAATTATATATATCAGTAGTGTATGCAACATGTGTATCCTACCTCTATAAACCTAAAGATACTTGCATGCGCTCGCGCGCAGGGTGCGCGGCTTGTACTAGTTTATATAACATGAATGTGTTATTTAATCCATTTAATCATTCACTACAAAGAACATAAAATATGTGAGCAACTAATCAGATTTAATATATGTGTTATGTCTAAACATGATTATAATTCAGAAGTACATTAATATTAAAAGTCATTCATATGATTAATGTTTGTATATAAGACACCGGAGCATTTAAAACCTACGTGGCTTTTAATTAAAAACAAGATTACACAAAGCATTAATCAAGTTAATATTTAACTTAATAAAATCACAATTGAACAACATGATGAACATCGTTACTACTGTATAGAGCACGATGATACAAAACTAACGAATGATCAACAGATTTAACGAAGCAGTGGCAGAACTGTAAATTGCATCATCTTCTACCTCGGGCTGTAGCAGATCGTAGCAATGACCATAGGGGCTGCTGCTGTTCGTGTGGAGGGGAGGGACTCCAGCCGGGGCTCTGTCAGCCGGGCCAGCTGGCGGCGCGGGGCCGAGACGGAGGTCCACGCGGCCTGCAGCAACGTGGCCGCCGGCCATCAGGCAGTGGCGCCTGTTCGACCACGCCCAGGCGTGCAGCCCGGGGAGGGGGCACAGCGTGCGGCTGGGGCACAGTGGGGTGGCCATGGGCTTGACCGGGCAGCGCCGCGGAGTGCGTCGCACACGCGGAGGGAGGCGACCCGGCTGCTCCCCGTCATGGCTGGAAACGAAGAACACATGAGCATCCATGGAGGAGCACGTCGGAAAACACCACCGGAAACAAATAAACAAAAGAAACGATCAAACAGTGATGGAGTCGCGCCACTAGTATACCACGACGCAGAGGACGAAGAGGGCCACCTCGTGGTAAAAGCTCGACGAAGAATTCGCCGGAAACCTATCTGTGCAGAACTTCGACGTAAATGTATAGAGATAGGAGCGGCGGCTTAGAAAACGGGTTGTACTTTTCGAAACCTCGTGTTGGATCGTCGCGGCGCGCGCGCGCGCGCACACACCGACCCGGCTGCTCCCCGTCATGGCTGGAAACGAAGAACACATGAGCATCCATGGAGGAGCACGTCGGAAAACACCACCGGAAACAAATAAACAAAAGGAAACGATCAAACGGTGATGGAGTCGCGCCACTAGTATACCACAACGCAGAGGACGAAGAGGGCCACCTCGTGGTAAAAGCTCGATGAAGAATTCGTCGGAAATTTAGCTGTGCAGAACTTCCACGTAAATGTATAGAGATAGGAGCGACGGCTTAGAAAACAGGTTGTACTTTTCGAAACCTCGTGTTGGATCATCGCCCCCCGCGCGCCCCCGCGCGCGCGCGCGCGCACACACACACATATATATATATATATATATATATATATATATATATATATATATTGATAGGGTACGAGGTATGTGGAAAATGAGCATATTTTATTATTTTTGGAATTAATTAATTTTGTGAAAGATAATCTTAGAAAAGTTCAGAATTATTATTTAAGCAGCTAAAAATACTTCAAAAGCTCCGAAAATTTGGGGGAAATTGTCAGACATTTTAGAACATGAGGAACCCAAATAAAGTATTTAGAGCTCATAAAAAGATATTTTGGAGCATCTAAAAATTACATTATGCTCATAGAAAAGTAGGAAAGAATTACAGGAAAAAGCCAGAAAAATTCTGAGAAGTTTTGATAGATCGGTTGATGGATGATGAACTGGTAGGAATGATTTGGAGCAGAAGAAAAGGACCTTGAGAAACTCGAAACAAAAAGATTGAGATCGAGAAAATGTGGGGTTTGATTATAGAAAAAGACAGACAAGCTGGAGAAAGATAAATGAGGTACCACACGCGCTTTAAAACTTTTACTCACTCACTGTACAAAGTCAAGCAACAAGCAACATCAAATTAACAAAAAGCCCATCATATTAATTATGAAAAGTTTAAAAATTCACATTTTTGTACAACTAAATTTGTGCTAAATTAAACTAAGCTTGAAAAGTTTTATGCAACTATTAAAACAAATTATGTTTTTAGTGTTTTCTATGCACAACCCAAAATTCGAAATTTTGGGAGTGTGACAACTGATTGCTTTATTCCATTCTTGAACGAAGTCATGCTCTTTGCCGACAACGATTGCTTTATTCCATTCTTGAACGAAGTCATGCTCTTTGCCAAGTTGCACAGATAGAGGTTTCAATCTCTCTCGCACTGTGGATCTCTCTCAGTTGCAAACTGAATGCATCTAGGCTCCTAGTTCGGTTTCGGTGATTAATGACAATACAAGATTACTATGACTAACGTGTGTTTTGCAAAGGCAATTAAGTTAGGTCATGGTAATGGAGATTGATTGGTCAATCAAGGTGGTCATGCCCCTACTGATAGGAAATTCGTTTCGGTTTTCAAAGGATGGACGACAAGGTTAAGGATCGACTAGTTCTAAGTGTCGATTAGAGTTGAAGAGACATTTAGAGTAGTTTAGGACTTTATTTTTCCTTTGTCCGTACTATTAAGGGGGGTATGGACGGGTAGCTTGACCTAGATGAGTCTAGTGAGTTAGGTGTGGTGCACACTTGTTGAAACTAGCACTAGGTAGCTCCTACATATGGCTAAGATCCAATGGAGCAAACTTCATTCAAATATGATCGAGAGTTGGAAGTGAATGGAGGGTCAAATACTGATCGGACGCTGGCTTCGGTGTGACCGGACGCTGACGCAGAGTTCCGGTCAGTTCATTTGACCAAGGTGATTGCGTCTGGTTTGATCGGACGCTGAGAGGCAGCGTCTAGTCGACTCCAATAAGGTTCCAGAGAGGGAAAATCGTGACCGGACGCGTCCGGTCAGTGCTGACCGGACGCTGGCAGTATCCGGTCACACTGTAAACACTGGAGTTCGGGGTATACTAACCGGAGTGTCCGGTCAACATGACCGGAGCGTCCGGTCACCCCGTAGAGGCACATAACGGTTCATTTTTCAGTCGGTGTTATAAATACCACCTCCACTCGTGTGTAGGGGTACTTTTGCTCATTCTAACAGCTGAGAAACACCTTAGAAAGTGCTAAGAAGAGCAAGGTCCTAGTGAGGTGATTGAGATTTGAGAATCCCTAAAGAGAGCCCTCATTAGTGAAGATCAAGAGTAGCAAAGTGTGCATCCACCTTCTCATTAGGCTTGTCGTGGTTAAGTGAGAGTTCGTGCTTGTTACTCTTGGTGATCGCCATCATCTAGACGGCTTGGTGGTGATTGTGAGTTCGGTGATCACCCGACGGAGCTTGTGGGTGACTCAACTCAAGTTGTGAGTGGTTGTGGGTGATTCACCGCGATGGAGTGTCGAAGAATCAACCCGTAGAGAGCACTTGATCCTTGTGTGGATCAAGGGGGAGCTACACCCTTGCATGGGTGCTCCAACGAGGACTAGTGGGGAGTGGCGACTCTTCGATACCTCGGCAAAACATCACCGTGTTCCTTCCTCTCTATTTACTTTGAGCATTTACTTTGTGCAATTCAATTCATGTCTTTACATTCTTAGAATTGCCATGCTAGAGTAGGATTGGAACTTAGGTTGTAAGTCTTTTGTGCGGTAGAATAATTAGAAACACTTTCTAGGCATAAGGGATTAATTGGGCTAACCATAGGACTTAATTATTGCTGAAGAAATTTAGAATTAGCCCAATTCACCCCCCTCTTAGGGCATCTTGATCCTTTCAATTGGTATCAGAGCCTCAGTGCTCACTGTTTTTAGGCTTAACCAGCCTAGAGCAAGATGTCTCACAGGGACGGACCTCATCCTATCTTTGAGGGAGATGACTTTCCTTATTGGAAAATTCGCATGGAGGCGTATCTTGAGGCTCTAGATGTTGGTATACTTAGAGCCAGCCTCACAAGGCTTCCCAAAACCTCAGGGATGCTACTAACCTACAAGGCGATGAGGTGAACTATGAGAAGTGGAATACAAAGGCTCGAAACACTATCTTTAGAGGTCTTTGTAAAGATGTGTTTAATCGGGTGAGGAAACCACAAAGACGCCCATGCACTATGGTCGGACGTTTGTGCGCTCCATGAGGGAACTAAGAGTGAGCGTGAGGAATGCTATCATCTTATCATGAAAAAGCTCAACTCTTTTGAAATGCTTCCTAAAAAAAGTGCTAATGAAATATATTCACATTTGAATGTTCTTGTAGAGGAAGTCAATAGGCTTGGACTCACTCAAATGCAACCATCCGATGTTGTAAGAAAGATCTTGAGTGTCCTCCCCATTGACAAATATAGGCATATTATGACCGTGCTACATCAAGGTGATCTTTCCACCACTACACCGACACAAATCTTGGGGAAGATCAATGCTCATGAGATGTACATGCACATCACGCCACAAGATGGCTCACCCTCTACCAAGAAGAAAGATAAGGACTTAGCATTCAAAGCTAGCCAAGAGAAGGGCAAGGCAAGACTTGAGTATGAGAGCTCAAGTGAAGATGAAGTTGATGATGAAAGTCTTGCTCTCATGGTGAAGAAAACCGCCTAAGATGCTAAAGAATCTCAACAAGAGTGGCATCAAGTTCGATGGCAAGAAGAAGAAGTTCTTCACAAGCTCAAGAAGAAAGCCAATCTCAGAGATGGATTGCTATAATTGTGGGCAAACTTGGCCATCTAGCTCATCAATGCACAAAGCCCAAGAAAGACAAGTTCAAGAACAGAAACAAGGGCAAGAAAGATGACTCAAGCAATGAAGATGAAGATGAGAAGAAAAAGAACAAGCCATACAAGAAGAGAGATGGCAAGAAGGACTTTCATAAGAAGAAGAAGAGTGGAAAGGCTTACATCGTCGGTGATTGGCTCACGGACATTGATTCATCTAGTGGATCATCCGATGATGAAAGTGACAACGAGAAGGTGGCCGCCATTGCTATTGACTCATCATCTTCACCGCCACCACCGCCATCATCCTCTACTCACCTATGCCTTATGGCCAAGGGTGAACTGCAAGGTATCACATGATGATGATAGTAGTGGTGATGATCATGCTCATAATGATGATAGTGATAGTGATAGCGATAGCGATGATGAATATGAGTCACCTACCTATGATGATCTTGCTAAATCACTAAAGAAATACACTAAGATCATTATAAAGACTAGAGCTAAAAATGAAAAGCTTGAGATTAAGAATGATTCTCTTTTAGCTAAATGTGAGATAGCCTGAAAAGGCTAGTGTTGAGCTTAGAGAAGCAAATGATGCTATGTCATCCAAACTCAAGGAGCTCAAATCTTCTAAGAAAGAGCTTAAAGATAAACATGATAAACTTGAGTGTGTGCACAAAGAGCTCATCACTAGCCATAACAAGCTAAAGGATGAATATACCACTCTTAAGGTTAATCATGATACCCTTGTTATTGCTCAAGAATTTTTACCCAATGAGCCACATGATGCCACTAATGATGTTGTTAAGGATTGATATAGCTACATCATGTGATGATCTAATTGATGAGAGCATTGAGCAAGGATCTAGTAGGCAAAGGCAAGCAAGTGGTTGAGTGCAATGACTATGATGAGTATGTCAAGCTCAAGCATGACAATGAAAAGCTAAAGAAAGAGTTTGAAGAGTTCAAAACCCACAA
Source organism: Miscanthus floridulus (assembly GCF_019320115.1). NCBI lineage: Eukaryota > Viridiplantae > Streptophyta > Magnoliopsida > Poales > Poaceae > Miscanthus > Miscanthus floridulus. The sequence continues at coordinate 10,016,999 of NC_089590.1, forward strand.
CATCATTGTGCTAGAAACTCTTGATCATGATGGCAACTTGATTCTTGAGAATGAGAAGCTAAAAGAAGAAAACAAGAAACTCAAGGAAGAAAAAAATAAGGTTGCACTCAAGGAAGATAAACGTAGTGATGCACTCAAGGAAGAGAACATGAAGCTCAAGTTGGAAAAAGAGCATCTCAAGATTAGATTGAGCAAGTTCACTAGAGGTAAATATCTTCAAAGTGAGCTTCTAATGAACACCGTCATGAAGATGGATAGAAGTGGTATTGGGTACATGGCAAACAAAGAGAAGAAGGCTCAAGCTCAACAACAACAACCAAAGCCAAAGAGATGCTTTGAGTGTGGACAAGAAGGCCACTTTGCTCATGAGTGCCAAACTCCACCACAACCCTTGCCCAAGCATGCTAGACCATTTGCCTTCAATGCTCACTACATGCTTAGAAAGGATTCTAGTGGGAAAATGAAAGTGATGTTCTTAGGTCCTCCAAACAAGAATAGGTGTCACACCCAATTTTAAGGATAAAATAGGGGTGCAAAAGCCATATGTGCGCCTAGAGATCAGTCACACACATAAGCCTGATAAATTATGAATAGTATCATCACCAATGTTTATTACATCACGAATAAGACAGAGTTATTACATAAGTATAGCGGAAATAATAAAAAGATCTCTCGTGGAAGCTCCAATTCACAGGGACGTCGACTGGTTGACCACAAGTCTAGAAGTCCTCAGAAAAATCATCATACCCAAAGTCATCTGTTACCCATCCAGGATTTTTATCTAAATAATGAAAATAAACAAGCGTAAGTACATGTCGTACTCAACAAGTGTAACATGGGGTTCATGAGGCTCAAAAGGCTTGACATAGGTTTAACAACGTTCGTCTTTTAGTTGTCACACTTTTAGCTTATGAGTAGCAACAAGTTGTTTCCAATTCCCAATGCAAAACACATGATCAAATGTAAACATGAGTAATGAATAGCATAAACAGATATTACTTAGTGATCATCTATTCCATAAATGTTCCAAGGCCGCTCGTGACCGTGAGCACGGCTAATATACCAGTTTTACACTCTGCTAGAGGTTGTACACTTTCACTGTGAGTCGTGATACCCATATGCCCGGGTTAATTAATCCCAAAACACTTCCAAGGTGAGCAGGCAGGGATCACTATGAAGCCTTTCAAAGGTTCGTCTAACAAGTTAGGGCCATTAGATTCACTCGGCAAATAGATATAGAGCCCCCTTCCCGATGACACATTGACACACAGCCTATACTCATAAGGATAGAGGCCGCCCTATACCCTGATTCGGCAAGCCATTCTTATGCCAATGAATGTAACCACTAACGAGCTAGAAAAGGTCCTCATACTGAGCTAAAGCTAGAGCCATGTAGCCCTCACAGCTGTACTGTAAGTCCCGGATGATCACTTATAGATAAGTCCTTAGGGAGAGGAAACTGAAGCATTTAGAAAGTAGCTAAACACTCCAGCCCCCTGTTTTCATGTTGCTAAAAGTCATGTTTTAATGTTTATTGCATATACCATTAGTCAAGTTACAAGATCATGGTTTAATTGAGCATTAGCAAAGCTACCCAAGTGCATAACCGATAGGTGACAAGGTAATAGTTTAATTCTAGGAAATCCCTATCAAGATGACACATGCAACATGAATTTAATGAATTAAAGTGAATATGAATCAAGGATGATCACATGCTATACTTGCCTTGAGCAAAGTACTCCTGCTGGTCCTACTCGTCAAAGTCGTACCCTTGATCTCCCACTGAACTGCTCACCGTCTATACTCGATAACCACAAGCAACATACAAGCATCCAGGAGCAATCATGCAAAGCAAACAAGGCTATAGATTAGAACAGTACACCAACAACAAAGAATCAAGATGAAAAGTTTGGAAAACGAATCTACGTCTCTCTATGAACACACAGACAGCGAAGATCACAAAATCGGATCTAAAACTGAAGAAGTTATGAATTAAACAAGATTTCCTATAGGCAAATAATAGATTAAATCTAAGCTCGATATTATAAAAGTTGGAAACCTTCTTTACAGTAGCATGAACATGTAGATCACTTATTTATGAACCTAACGCAACTTGAACGGATCAAATCAGGAGTTAAAACAAAGATTTTATGGCTAAAACAAGTTGAATGGCAAAACTATAAATAACTGAAAACGTATTTTAGTCCAATCGAACGAAAATACGCTTTCGAAAGAAAGAAACGTAATCTGTAAAAATGCTTTGGACTATCGGGTTAACACCGAAGTAATTATAAGGACGTATTTGCAAAATCGGCAGCGAAAGGGTATCTCCGGTTTTGGGCCGTTGGATTAGATCCGAACGGACTAATCTGATCTGGCGAAAGAGAAAAAAAACACGCGCCGGAACAGTGCCGACGGCAGGCTTCCGACGGCGGCGCCATGGCCGGCCAAACGAGCTCGTGGTTCTCGCTCCATAGCGCACGATTTGACAAAACAAAAGCTCCGGGCGAGAGAGAAGGGAAAGGGGATCTCACCCGAACCGGAATACGCGAGAGGAAGGCAGCCAAGGCGGCTTGGCGCTCGGTGGACTGCGGTGGTCGATGGCGGCGCTCGAGCGAGATGCGGCTGCAGCTGCTTGAGCGAAAAACTAGGCGCCAGATGGGATAGGAGACAGAGGAGGGGTGCGGGCGCTATTTATGGGGCCAGAATACCTTGGGCGTCATGGCACCACGGGTCGTGGCAACGCTGGACTCAACGACGATGCGGACATGAGAGAGTTCGACCCGGCCACGGCGAGAAGAAGAAGGGCCTGACCAGTGGGCCCGACTGGTCAGCAGGCGGAGAAAGGCGCTCAGGTCTGCAGGAGCGGCTGGGCGCGTGGCTGGGGTCTAGCTTGGGCCAATGGCCTGCAAAGGGAGACTGTACTGGCCTGGCTGGCGCTGAGGAAAAAAAACACTGGGCTTCGGGCCGAGTGGAGGCAACGCAGCCCTGCAAGGGAATAAGCAGGCCAAGGGCGGCAGCAGGCCTACGGGCCAAAAATAGGAAGGAGAAAGAATTTATCCTTTTCTTTTTCTAATTCCTTTCCAAAGCCATTTTGAAGACAAAATTCGAATCAATGTTCAAATTTGAGTTCAAATCAAACCATTCCAAAAATTTATATGCAGCAGCATGAATGCACATTCATTGTTGTTAACCTATATTAAATTTTAATTTGATAAACTTTATTATTCTTTCTAAATTTAAATGCTCACAAAAATGCTTAGTAAATCAATTTTCCCCTAGTTTCAATTGTTGTAAAATTTAGGGTGTTATAATTCTTCCCCCCTTAAAATGAATCTCGTCCTCGAGATTCGGACGATGCTTACTCAAATAACTATGGGTATGTTTTCCTCAGATCCTCTTCTCTTTCCCATGTAGCCTCATCTTTTGTGTATCCGATTCCACTGAACCTTACACATCTTTATAACTCGGCTCCTTGTAACTCTTTTTGCCAGTCTCCAAAATCCTTACCGGAAACTCCTCATATGTGAGATCCTCCTTAACTGTAAGCTCTTCTAATGGTATCTGCTCCTCGGGTACACGCAAACACTTTTTAAGCTAAGACACATGGAACACATCATGTACACCTGACAAACTCTCAGGCAATTCCAACTGATAAGCTACCTCTCCACGTCTCTCTAAAATCTTGAAAGGTCCAATATACCTTGGGGCTAACTTCCCTTTCATGTTAAACCTTCTCACACCTCTCATAGGTGACACCTTCAAGTACACATAATCACCTACTTTGAAAACCAATTCTCTTCTTCTAGTATCGGCATAGCTCTTCTAGTCGAGACTGGGCCACTCGCAAGTTATCCCTAATCAACCTTACTTGCTCTTCTGCGTCTCTCAAGACATCTGGTCCGAACACTTGAGTTTCCCCTGTTTGGTTCCTGAAACAACTGGGGTTCTACACTTTCGTCCATACAAAGCTTCGAAAGGTGCCATATTGAGACTTTTCTGATAACTGTTATTGTATGAGAACTCTGCATAAGGCAAATCTCTTCTCCCAACTTGTACCATATTGCAACGCACAAGCTCTCTAACATATCCTCTAATATCTGATTAATTCTCTTAGTTTGCCCTTTCTGTCTGAGGATGGTATGCTGTACTAAAATTCAACTTGGTTCCCAATGAACTATGTACTTGCTGCCAAAAATGAGATGTAAATTGGGTACCTCGATCAGACACAATTTTCTTGGGAACTCCATGTAGACAAACTATTCTCTCCATATATAACGCAGCCAATTGGGGGCCAGTATAGGTAGTCTTGACCTAGTATAAAGTGAGCAACTTTAGTTAACCTATCCACTATTACCCAGATTGAATCATAACCTCTCTGAGTACGTGGTAACCCAACTATAAAATCCATACCAACTTCTTCCCACTTCCACTCAGGTATCTTCATTGGGTGTAGCAACCCCGCAGGTCTTTGATGTTCAGCTTTGAACCTCTGACATGTATCACACAAGGCAACATATTCAGCAACATCTCTTTTCAGTCCAGTACCACCAATACTTCTCTTTTAGATCCAAATACATCTTAGTACTTCTAGGATGAATAGAATAAGCAGACTCATGTGCCTCACGAAGAATTGCCTCACGTATAGCCTTGTTCTTAGGCACACATAGTCTTTTCCCAAACCATAGAGTTCCATTGTCATCCATACGGAATCCTAGGTGCCTTACTAATCACTATGTTTTTCGCTATCTCTTTCAACTTCGCATCCTGTAACTGACCCTTACGTATTTCTTGCTCTAATTTAGGCTCCAACACTAACTCCACTACATTAGTGACAAAGCCTAAATTTAGTCGCTTAAACTCAGGCACACAACTCACTTGGCATCGATGTCACTTGCACCTCATTGGCATAACTCTTCCTACTAAGAGCATCAGCAACAACGTTCGCCTTTCCAGGATGATAATGTACCTCCAAATCATAATCTTTGATCAACTCTAACCATCGACGTTGTCTCATATTCAAATCTGTCTGAGTGAAAATGTACTTCAGACTCTTGTGATCAGTATAGATGTCACTCTTATGCCCAATAAGATAGTGTCTCCATACCTTCAAAGCATGAACCACTGCTGCTAACTCCAAGTCATGAGTAGGATAATTTAACTCATGCTTTCTCAACTGCCAGGATGCATAAGCCACTACTCTGCCTTGTTGCATAAGAACACATCCAAGTTCTTGACGAGATGCATCATAATAGATCGAAAAGCTCTTATTCAGATCTGGCAAAACCAATACTGGGGCTGTAGTCAACCTCTTCTTTAACTCTTCAAAGTTAGCCTGGCACTTCTCGGACCACACAAACTTAGCATTTTTCTCCAACAAAGCTGTCATTGGCTTGGCAAGCTTAGAGAAACCTTCAATGAACCTTATGTAGTATCCAGCTAATCCCAAGAAACTATGAATCTGTCCCACATCTGTTGGTGGCTTCCAATTCAATACATCTTTCACCTTACCTGGATCTACTGTAATTCCACCATTAGAGACAACATGGCCAAGGAAAGAAACTTCCTTCAACCAAAATTCACACTTGCTTTGCTTAGCATACAACTTGTGTTCTCTGAGCTTCTGTAAGACCAACCTCAGATGTTCAGCATGCTCTTCTTCTATTTTGGAGAATATCAATATATCATCGATGAATACCACTACAAACTTATCCAAAAACTCCATGAACACCTTGTTCATCATGTACATAAAGTAGGCAGGTGCATTGGTCAAACCAAATGACATAACAGTGTACTCATACAAACCATACCTCATAGTAAAAGCTGTTTTGGGTATGTCTGTTGCACGAATCCTCAATTGATGGTAGCCAGAACGAAGATCAATCTTAGAGAAAACACAAGCACCTCTCAACTGATCAAACAAGTCATCAATTCTAGGCAACGGATACTTGTTCTTGATAGTAACCTCATTGAGTGACCGATAATCAACACACATCCTCTGAGTACCATCCTTCTTATCAACAAATATAACCGGTGCTCCCCAAGGTGACGAGCTAGGACGAATAAAACCTTTCTCCTGTAACTCCTTAATTTGTTTCTTAAGTTCTTCTAATTCTTTAACCCCCATTCTATATGGACGTTTAGCTATAGGTGCAGTTCTAGGTAATAATTCAATAATAAACTCAATATCTAGGTCAGGTGGCATACCTGGCAAATCATCAGGGGAACACATCTGGAAATTCATCCACCACTAGGTCCTCCTTGTTGCCGCTATCATCAAGCTAGGTTCACTGTGGCGGTCGGCTGTGCTTGTATTACAACATTAACACTGATTCTTTCTCCACTGGGTGCGGTCACAACAACTACCTTCTCTTTACACTAGATCACTGCTTGTTGTTGCTTCATCCAGTCCATACCCAGAATCACATCTATACCAGATGCTCTCAACACAATATGGCTCACTTTAAACTCTACCCCCCTTAAGGATAGACTAGTCGGAAGACAACGATATGAAGCTTGCATACTTCCACCCGGTGAGTTTACTAATATGGGATTTTGCATGGCACATAATGGTACGCTATGGTTTCTAACAAATGCTTGTGATATGAATGAATGCGAAGCTCCAGAATCGAAAAGAACAGTAATGGGGGTTGAGTTGACATTGAACGTACCGAGCATAACTTCTGGTTCCGCAAGCGCCGTCTCGATAGACACATGGTTCACTTTTCCCGTGTTGGGTGCTAGGCTTCTGATAACTATTCTGCCTTTGAGGGGTTTGCTAATTGGGCTTCTCAGGGCAATTATAAGACATGTGACCTTCTTTGCCACAATGGAAGCACTTGCTGGGGGTGCTAGGGGCACTAGTCTTCATAGGAGTGTTATTGGGCGCTCCCTGTTGTGGTGTCTGCTGACCACTCTGTTGCTGAGGATGTTGATTACCAATCTGCTGCTGGTTTGGGTTGCGCTGAGGATACTGACCACGATTCCACTGACTAGGGTGGTCCCTGAAACCTCTACTGAAAGCCTTGCTGAGGGTTGGTACGTGGACGAGTATTGCTCCCAGAGGCCGGTCCCTGAAGCCTCCTCTTCTTGGCCTCCATCTCCTTGCGCTTGTTGTCAATAACAATAGCGCGATTCACCAGTGTCTGAAAATTGGGGTAGGTATTGGACATAAGCTGGAGCTGTAGACCATCATACAGACCTTTGAGAAAGCAGCGTTGCTTGTCAGCATCATTAGCCACTTCATTCAGAGCATAACGTGACAACTGAGCAAACTTGTCGCGGTACTCAGCGACGGACATGGATCCCTGCTTCATAGCTCTGAACTCCTCCTGCTTAAGCTCTATCAGTCCCTCTGGTATGTGATAAGATCTGAAATTCTCCTTGAACTCCTGCCAGGTGACAGGAGGAGCGTTGGCGGGACGTCCATACTCGAATGACTCCCACCAGTCCTGAGCTTCTCCCTGAAGCTGTCCTGAAGCGTACAACACCTTCTGTTGATTATCACATTGTGCTATGTTGAGCTGCCTCTCCACTACTCGAAGCCAATCATCTACTTCCAGTGGATCAGTGGCACGAGAGAACACCGAGGGACGGCCCTTCAAGAATTCACCACGCTTATCACGTGGTGCTCCACCACCCTGTTGGTTCTGCTGATTCTGCACCAACGTTTGCATGAGCTGCGTCTGTACTGCCAAGAGTTGTTCAATAGTCGGTGGTGGTGGTGGTGGATGTGGGGGAACACCTCCACGACCTCGGCCTCTTCCTCTCCCAGACATCTGTTATCAAATATTCAAAATTTATAAATTTCCAAGTTAGAATACTTTCTGAAAACTTTCTGGACGAATCTCAACATCAGCAGCTCTGTAAAACAGTCATATCTCGAGTTCCAGAATTCCAAATAAGGCATACTTTATATGGTTGGAAAGCTTAAAAATTATCTACAACTTGTATTCAGACCATATTCCCAGATTCTGCCGTTAGGTTACTCAAAAACAGGATACAACCGAAACTGCTTCCAGATTCCAGACTGCACAGAAACTTTAACTTGAGATAGAGATATCTCGCAAACCAGATCAGCTATGGGGGTGATTCCAGAGGCATTGCAAAGATGCTTAAGTCTAGTTGTTCCCATAAAAATTTCATAATCTTTGGTCGTGTAGATTTTAATTGGCATTAAGATAAAGGCAGACTGCTCCGAAAAACAGATTCCGAGAGAACAAGACGTAACATCCCCAACTATTCATTAATTGACCCAACCTTTAATATTCTTAACTATGCAACTTGCGGACATGCCCACAAAATTCCAGCACATATTACAAAGATCCAACTCACACATAAACATAATAACAAATCAATTAAACACGCAAATGTTCACACCGCACTAATAGACTCGACTAGACTCAACTTACTCGTTCTACTATCGTGTTAATACATAAAGAGGGACTCCAACATCTATGGGCGATACTTATGGGGAAGCTCCTCATACATCTTTGGCAAATTGAGGCACACCCTTTGTTCGTCTATCACCTGCTGGTGCCTCTTGATAGCTTCCTGCTGCGCCTTCAATTGATTCTCTAGTCGACGAATCTTTGACACAGACTCATAACCAAAGTGTACCTTCGCTTCGGTGGTTGGATCCTGTGCCCTGCGGGTCCATCATCGCCCATCCCAATTCTGGGTGTTGATGAGGGAGGAATCGATATTGATCATCCTTCATGTTCTCGAATCGGCGACCACGGAGGCCTATGCAAGCTTCAGCGGCTGCATCTTCTATGCCGTCCTCCATGGTAGCACGGTGACCATGGTGTGCATAGTTTGAATCCAGCTGATATGCGCCTTTCTGCTCATCCTTGATGGTGATGCACACCCTAATCTTCCAGTAGGTGTCTTCAAGAGGGTGCGTATGCTCTTTGTAGGCGTATTCTATAGCTGCATCCTAGTCGCTGTAGTAGGTCTGAAGCAGGCTCATGAGTCGGTGATGTGAAACGGAGGATTCACACCCTGGCTTATACCACACCTTTATTGTCCACCCCAGTGGCGAGATCGGCTCATCCTCTTCAACAATGTCTTCCTCTTCATTTTCGGACAAGTCGATGACCTCGACTTCTTGAGGTTCCTCCTGAAGCGGGCTCAGGTGTAGATACTGGTGTTGGCGGATCGAATTCCTGTTCCTGGGGTTCTTCCTCCTCAGGCTCCATGGACAAACCTTGAGGTGGGTAGTACCCCCTAGTGCTGATGCGGGCAGTCTTGTGGGCACGAGACATCTACAGAATTAGACTTAGTTAGATTAGGTTAGAAGCAATAATTTTCATAATAGAATAAGACAAAAGAAGCATAAAACTTTAGCAAATACCAAGGGTGAGATAGAAAGCATGAAATGAGTGAAGCAAAAGAAGCTAAAACGACCATTGCTAGCTAGGCTTGCGTCCTACAGTCAACACGGGCTCTGATACCAATCTGTCACACCCAATTTTAAGGATAAAATGGGTGCAAAACCTTATGTGCGCCTCAGAGATCAGTCACACACATAAGCCGACAAATTATGAATAGTATCATCACCAATGTTTATTACATCACGAATAAGACAGAGTTATTACATAAGTATAGCGGAAATAATAAAAAGATCTCTCGTGGAAGCTCCAATTTCATAGGGACGTCGACTGGTTGACCACAAGTCTAGTAGTCCTCAGGAAAATCATCATACCCAAAGTCATCTGTTACCCATCCTGGGATTTTTATCCAAATAATGAAAATAAACAAGCGTAAGTACATGTCGTACTCAACAAGTGTAACACGGGGTTCATGAGGCTCAAAAGGCTTGACACAGGTTTAACAGCGTTCGTCTTTTAGTTGTCACACTTTTAGCTTATGAGTAGCAACAAGTTGTTTCCAATTCCCAATGCAAAACACATGATCAAATGTAAACATGAAGTAATGAATAGCATAAACAGATATTACTTAGTGATCATCTATTCCATGAATGTTCCAAGGCCGCTCGTGACCGTGAGCATGGCTGATATACCAGTTTTACACTCTGCAGAGGTTGTACACTTTCACTGTGAGTCGTGATACCCATATGCCTGGGTTAATTACTCCCAAAACACTTCTAAGTTGAGCAGGCAGGGATCACTATGAAGCCTTTCAAAGGTTCGTCTAACAAGTTAGGGCCATTAGATTCACCCGGCAAACAGATATAGAGCCCCCCTTCCCGATGGCACATTGACACGCAGCCTATACTCATAAGGATAGAGGCCGCCCTATACCCGATTCGGCAAGCCATTCTTACGCCAATGAAGGTAACCACTAACGAGCTAGAAAAGGTCCTCATACTGAGATAAGGCCAGAGCCATGTAGCCCTCCCAGCTGTACTGTAAGTCCCGGATGATCACTTACAGATGAGTCCTTAGGGAGAGGAATCTGAAGCATTTAGAAAGTAGCTAAACACTCCAGCCCCCTGTTTTCATGTTGCTAAAAAGTCATGTTTTAATGTTTATTGCATATACCATTAGTCAAGTTACAAGATCATGGTTTAATTGAGCACTAGCAAAGCTACCCAAATGCATAACCCATAGGTGACAAGGTAATAGTTCAATTCTAGGAAATCCCTATCAAGATGACACATGCAACATGAATTTAATGAATTAAAGTGAATAGGAAACAAGGATGATCCCATGCTATACTTGCCTTGAGCAAAGTACTCCTGCTGGTCCTGCTCATCAAAGTCGTACCCTTGATCTCCCACGAACTGCTCACCGTCTATACTCGATAACCACAGCAACATACAAGCATCCAGGAGCAATCATGCAAAGCAAACAAGGCTATAGATTAGAACAGTACACCAACAGCAAAGAATCAAGATGAAAAGTTTGGAAAATGAATCTACGTCTCGCTATGAACACACAGACGCGAAGATCACAAAAATCAGATCTAAAACTGAAGAAGTTATGAATTAAACAAGATTTCCTATAGGCAAATAATAGATTAAATCTAAGCTCATATTATAAAAGTTGGAAACCTTCTTTACAGTAGCATGAACATGTAGATCACTTATTTATGAACCTAACGCAACTTGAACGGATCAAATCGGAGTTAAAACGAAGATTTTATGGCTAAAACAAGTTGAATGGCAAAACTGTAAATAACTAAAAACGTATTTCAGTCCAACCGAACGAAAATACGCTTTCGAAAGAAAGAAACGTAATCTGTAAAAATGCTTTGGACTGCAGGTTAACACCGAAGTAATTATAAGGATGTATTTACAAAATCGGCAGCGAAAGGGTATCTCCGGTTTTGGGCCGTTGGATTAGATCCGAACGGCCTGGATCTGATCTAGCGAAAGAGAAAAAAAAACACGCGCCGGAACAGTGCCGGCGGCAGGCTTCCAATGGCGGCGCCATGGCCGGCCAAACGGAGCTCGAGGTTCTCGCTCCATAGTGCATGATTTGACAAAACAAAAGCTCCGAGCGAGAGAGAAGGGAAAGGGGATCTCACCCGAACCGGAATACGCGAGAGGAAGGCAGCGAAGGCGGCTTGGCGCTTGGTGGACTGCGGTGGTCGACGGCGGCGCTCGAGTGAGATGCGGCTACGGCTGCTTGAGCGAAAAACCGGGTGCCAAATGGGATAGGAGACAGAGGAGGGGTGCGGGCGCTATTTATGGCCAGAATACCTTAGGCGTCACGGCACCACGGGTCGTGGTAGCGCCGGACTCAACGATGATGTGGACAGGAGAGTTTGACCCGGCCACGGCGAGAAGAAGAATGGCCTGACTAGTGGGCCTGGCTGGTCAGCGGCAGGGAAAGGCGCTCGGGTCTGTGGGAGCGGCTAGGTGCGCGGCTGGGGTCTAGCTGGGCCAACGACTTGCAAAGGGAGACTGAGCTGGCCTGGCTGGCGCTAAGGAAAAAAAATGCTGGGCTTCGGGCCGAGTGGAGACAACGCAGCCCGGCAAGGGAATAAGCAGGCCAAGGGCGGCAGCAGGCCTATGGGCCGAAAAGAGGAAGGAGAAAGAATTTATCCTTTTCTTTTTCTAATTCCTTTCCAAAGCAATTTTGAAGACAAAATTCAAATCAAGTTCAAATTTGAGTTCAAATCAAACCATTCCAAAAATTTATATGCAGCAGCATGAATGCACATTCATTGTTGTTAACCTATATTAAATTTTAATTTGATAAACTTTATTATTCTTCCTAAATTTAAATGCTCACAAAAATGCTTAGTAAATCAATTTTCCCCTAGTTTCAATTGTTGTAAAATTTAGGGTGTTACAATAGGCCCACTGTTCGCCTAAACGGTCGTTTAGCCCGTTTAAACACCGTGTAAACGCTACACGTTGGTGCGTCGTTTCCGTTTAATCACCCGTTTACCCCGTTTAATTGGCCGTTTAGCCTGTTTAATGGGACGTTTTGCTCGAATAATGGTTAAACGGTAGGTGACCGACTGTTTACCGTTTAGCGTTTAGGAAAACACTGAATAGGCCTAAGAAAATTTGGGTTGCTAAGTCACTTGTTGAGAAGGTGAAGGGCCCTCAACAAGTTTGGGTTCCTAAAGCTTGATCTCTTGTGTGTAGGTGAACTACAAGACCGGTGGAAGTCATTGGGTTATTGAAAGTGGTTGCACACAACATATGACCGGTGATCCTCGTATGTTCACCTCACTAGATGAAGAAGTAGATGGGTAAGAAAGAATCATATTTGGAGATAACTCAAAGGGCAAGGTCAAAGGAATTGGGCAAAGTGGCAATATCAAATGATCATTCCATCTCTAATGTGCTATATGTTGCTTCATTGAGTTTCAACTTGCTATCCGTTGGGCAATTATGTGATCTTGGCTTCCAATGCTTGTTTACCAAGAAAGGAGGTTGTTGTATCCAAGAAGGATGATGATCATGTGATATTCGAAGGATTTAGATACAATAACCTATATCTTATGGACTTCACCTTCAAAGATGCAAACTTGAAGACATGCCAATTCACCAAAACAACACTTGGGTGGCTATGGCATAGAAGACTTGCTCATGTTGGGATGAGCTCACTCAAGAAGCTAATGAAGAATGATTTGGTGAGAGGGTTGAAGGATGTGAAGTTTGAAAAGGACAAGCTTTGTAGTGCATGTCAAGCCAGCAAGCAAGTTGCAAATACTTATCCAACCAAAGCTTTCATGTCAACCACAAGAGTACTAGAACTCCTTCACATGGATTTATTTGAACCAACCACATACAAGAGTTTTGGAGGAAATCTTTATTGTCTTATGATTATTGATGATTATTCAAGGTATACATGGGTATTCTTCCTTCATGATAATTCCAAAGTTGCATCTTGCTTCAAGAAGTTTGCCAAGAGAGCACAAAATGAATTTGAAGTGAAGCTCAAGAAGATAAGAAGTGACAATGGGAAAGAGTTTGACAACACAAACATAGAAGCTTATTGTGATGAAGTTGGAATCAAACATGAAGTCTCCGCAACATATACTCCTCAACAAAATGGTGTAGTTGAGAGGAAGAACCAAACATTGATCACTCTTGCTAGAACAATGCTTGATGAGTACAACGCCCCCGAAGCTCTATGGCAAAAGCAATCAACACCGCATGCTATGCATCCAACCGCCTAATCCTTCAAAAGTTCCTTGGAAAGACACCTTATGAGTTGCTCAATGGGAAGAAGCCGGACGTCTCCTTCTTTAGGGTGTTTGGTTGCAAATGCTACATCTACAAGAAGCGGCAACACCTAGGGAAGTTTCAAAGATGTTGTGATATTGGTTTTCTTGTTGGTTACTCATCAAAGTCCAAAGCATATAGAGTATTTAATCATGCCACCGGCTTGGTTGAAGAAACATATGATATGGAATTTGATGAATCTAATGGCTCTCAAGGAGCACATGAGAATCTTGATGATGTAGGTGATGAACCATTGAGAGAGGCTATGAAGAACATTCCAGTTGGAGACATCAAGCCTAAAGATAATGAAGATGATGTACAAGTGATTGATCCACCTTCTTTATCAAGTGTGCCACAAGATGATGAAAAAAGATGGGAGAGTAGAAAATGAAGATACTCATGTCTCCCATGAACAAATGGTGGTACAAGCACAAGATGTTGATGCTCCACAACCTCCCCCTCAAGTGGTTAATAGAAGAAATACACCCCTACTTCAAGATCATCCACAAGATCTCATCAAAGGGAGTCCATCAAAGGGTGTAATGACTCGATCTCAAAAACTTGCTTCATTTATTGCTCATCACTCTTTTGTCTCTTGCTTTGAGCCTACTAAGGTAGAAGAAGCTCTTCAACATCCGGATTGGATAAATGCCATGCATGAAGAGTTGAACAACTTCACCCGCAATGAAGTTTGGTCTCTTGAAGAGCGGCCAAAAGGTGCAAGAGTCATTGGAACAAAGTGAGTGTTCCGAAACAAGCAAGATGATCAAGGTGTTGTTGTGAGGAATAAGGCAAGACTAGTTGCAAAGGGGTTCTCTCAAGTTGAAGGTTTGGATTTTGGAGAGACCTTTGCCCTAGTTGCAAGATTAGAAGCCATCCGTATCCTCCTTGCATATGCATCACATCATGAAATAAAACTTTATCAAATGGATATGAAAAGTGCATTTTTAAATGGCTTTATTAATGAACTAGTCTATGTTGATCAACCTCTCGGGTTTGAAGACCCTAGATATTCCTAATCATGTTTATAGGTTGTCCAAGGCATTGTATGGGCTTAAGCAAGCCCCAAAAGCTTGGTATGAGAGCCTTCGAGACTTCCTTATTGAGAAGGGCTTCACCATTGGAAAGGTCGATACCACACTATTCACCAAGAAGCTTGATGGGCATATCTTCATTTGTCAAGTGTATGTTGATGATATCATCTTTGGATCATCAAATGAAGATTCATGCAAAGAATTTGGTGAATTGATGTCGAAGGAGTTCGAGATGTCAATGATTGGAGAGCTTACATTCTTTCTTGGTTTTCAAGTCAAGCAAATGAGAGAAGGGATTTTCATCTCTCAAGAGAAATATAATAATGATCTTCTAAAGAGATTCAAGATGAATGAATGTAAGCCAATCAAGACTCCAATGCCAAGCCAATGGACATCTCGACCTAGATGAGGGAGGTAACCCGGTTGATCAAACTCTCTACCTGCTCTATGATTAGTAGCTTGTTATATTTGACCGCATCTAGGCCTAACATCATGTTTAGTGTGTGTTATGTGTGCTAGGTTTCAAGCCAATCCTAAGGAAACTCACTTAATTGCCGTAAAAAGAATCCTTAGGTATCTTAAGCACACACCAAGTATTGGCCTTTGGTATTCCCAAAGGAGCTATATTTGAATTAGTTGGCTATTCCGATTCAGGATTATGCCTGGTTGCAAAGTTAATAGAAAGAGCACATTCAGAGGGTGCCTATTTGCTTGGTAGATCACTTGTGTCTTGGTCCTCCAAGAAACAAAATAGTGTGGCTTTGTTCACCGCCGAAGCGGATTACATTGCCGCGGGTGCTTGTTGTGCACAAATACTTTACATGAAACAAACTTTGCTAGACTATGGTGTAGTTGTAGATAAAGTACCTCTTTTGTGCGACAATAAAAGTGCGGTAAAACTTGCAAATAATCCGGTTCAACACTCTCGCTCCAAGCAAATAGATATCCGCCATCACTTTCTTAGAGATCATGTTGCTAAAAATGATATATCACTAGAAGGTGTAAGGACCGAGGATCAATTGGCAGGATATCTTTACTAAAGCGCTAGATGAGGCAACATTTTGTAGATTGTAGAATGAACTCAATGTGCTTGATTTTAGCAACTTTACTAAAAGATGAGCTTGTGTTGTCCCTTGCATTGCATTGTAAAATACAACATGTTTAAATCTTTGGAAATGCATATAGGGCTTGTCTAACATGGTTAAGATAACCACCGAAAAGCATGTGAATAAGCTTAACCTTGGATCAAACTTGACAAGCAACTAGATTTAAATTCAAGTATTGCATATGCATGAATGTTGTTTTGTCGTTTATCTTCAATTGCCCTCTTTTTGCCTATTTTCTTAAAAAGAATTATAGCCTAAGGCAAAATATTTTGAAAAACTTGAGGGTTTGAGAGAGGTCACTCACATCAGTCCCAATTGGTGTTTATTTGGATCTTATTGGAGTTGGGACTTGATTGGGAACAGGCAGCGCGAAGGACTTTGTAGATTTGCTGAAGGAGTGACCAGACGCTGCACCGGACTCTGTTGTCCAGCATCTGGTCAGTTCACAGGAGGTGAACCTACTGCCGAAGGAGTGATCGGACGCTGAAACATTGTTTTCCCAGTGTCCGGTCAGGAGGTGCTTAGTGTCCGGTCGATCATGAAGACATCAAGGCTAGGTGACCGGACTCTGGCTGCGTCTGGTCGTGATTCCAGAGGAATTGGACCTCTCTGGAATCGACCGGATGCTGGGTGATAGCGTCCGGTCGCTACCACCGGAGCGTCTGGTCAGTAGTTTTTAGTGTGACTTCAGAACTCTTTCTTCGTTTCCTTTTCTGATCCGCTGGGGGCCACCTTATTTAATCAAAGTGATGGGGCTTTGACCTATTTTATCTGCCGTCATCACCACCATAGCCCCTACCCACGCTCGCCTCTGCCCAGCCGCTGAGCTCACCTCCGCCGCCACAGTCCAGTGCCCTAGCTCCACGCCGCCGCATCGTCGCCTCCCGTGCCTCACGCCGCCGCAAGCCCGTGCACCGCCGCTCCTAGCGCCTCTCGCCCGTGCGCCGCCACTACCCCTTCTCCAACGCCACCCAGCTGCCTTGTGCGCCACCGCTGCTCCAGTGCCACCGCCGCTCGCCCACGCGCTGTCGCCGCTCGCCAGTGCTCTGTCGCTGCCCGCAGCGTCAGCACCGTCGTGCCCCAGGCCAGTAGTTGAGCCCTACATTGGAGCCTTGCCGGTGACCACAATCGCTAGTGTCACCGATCCACCACTGCAACCCTAACCCTAGATTCAGTGGTTCCCCGCGTATCGCTTATCTTTTCATCGGATTGCTAGTTCGTCAGGTAGCAAGTCCCATGTCTCAATTTCGTATCTAAATTGCTTGCTTCTTAGGATTTTGTATCTATTAGATACATTGTATTTATTGTATATCCTATCTATTCCATCATGCAGTGAGTCGGTGCCATTGAGATCGTATGGCAGTTGATAGTTTAACTCGGAGCCAAGCTCGCGAGTAAGGATCGAGGCCAAGCCTCGAAAGTGTCAGCGGTAGTTGATCTTCGATAGAGGCAGTTGTTTCTTTGTCAGCGATAGTTTTTCCTCAGATCTTTCAGATGGCTCGGACGAAAAACATCAGAGGTGGTCCAGGAGATGAGGATCGAAGACCCCCACCTAGCCAGCCTACATATCCTAAAGGCAAGGCAGCCAAGAAGCTGGCAATCAGGAAGTGCAAGTATCCAGATGCAGATACAGCGAGGGCCACCGCAGTTGCAGAGGCCGCAGAGCGTGCCGAGAGAGGAGGCGCTCGTAGTGGAGTTGTTATTGCAGATCATCTGTCACCAGAGGCGCAGGGTAGACTTGAGCATATTGAGTGTCTTCATGGTAGTCCACCTAGGACTGTCATGATGCAAGGACGACGTCTTCCCATGGTGGAGCCTTAGCCTTAGGGGGAGTCACTAGCAGGAGCCACAGCGGCAACCCCCACCAGCAGAGCCGATAGAGCAGACTCAGGAGGGCCAGCAAGCCGAGGAGATAGAGCAGGCACCTCAGCCATAGCTTCACCGCTCTGGTTGTACACGTGTCCCAGTCATGCCGAGGGCTGACACATAGCGGAGGAGTTCTCAGTCCACTGCCCAGACCATAGGGTCCACCTCCAGTGACCCATCTTGACTTGAGGGCCGCCACGGCCAAGCAGGTTTAGCAGCTAAGATTTGTTGATTTTGAGGTATGGTTTCCACCGAGGAGGGATGAGAGAGCTTCAGAGGACTTCTACACTCCACTGCAGGAGGATTTCTATAATGCCTATCTCAACAGTGGGGTAGTTTTCAGATCTCAGAGGGTGTGCCACATTGACTCTATAGTTGCAGCAGTTGGAGAGCACATTTGCCCCCTACCTTACATATCTGTCCGGGGCTATCAGGTTTGATTGGATGGACTAGACTATATGTTCCATCTTAGGTTCGGTAGTTCTATGCTTCTCCCTTTATTGACCCGCACCATCACTTTATTCACTTTGCATTTGGTGGGAAAGACTATCGATTGATGAGCACTAGGGCCAGGGAGATTCTTAGACTTCAGGAGCAGCCAGTCAGACTTCACGAGGTGTGCTATGGCCAGACAGCACCCCCCAGACACCCTCATGGTGGCAACATGCCCCCTACTGACTTGGCCCGTCACTGTTTCAAGGAGCCTTTTGGCGAAGGGTCGAGGAGGAACCCCAGTGACCTTAACCCCACTGCTCGTGTGCTTGAGGCTGTTATGAGGAGGACACTGCTTCCTAGGATGGGATACAGAGAGGGCTTGACACGTATACAGTTGTGGCTAATCAACTCTCTGATGCAGCAGATAGTATTTGATATTTGGGATCTTATCCTATCAGAGATGGAGGATACTATAGCTAAGGGCTTCAGAGGACATAGGCAGCTACCTTATGCTCACTAGATCACATGGCTTATCCATAGGGCAGTCATAGTGAGGCCACCAGAGATGCTTGCTGAGTACAGTGGTTCCACCACAGAGTTTCCTGCCTATAACATGACACAGATGATCAGGCACAGTACACCTACAACACCCAGTCAGCCGCATCAACGTCCTAAGGTGCCAGAGTCTGTAGCCCAGCAGGATGATATTATCAGGGGCATTCCAGCTACTGAGGAGGAGCTTGCTCAGCAGGAGGGTGTAGTCATGAGCAACCCCAGTGATAGTTCTGATGATGACTACCAGCCCGTTCCTCGGATGCCTCCATAGCGACATGATCATGAGGCTGGTAGTTCCAGCTTAGCCCCACCTGCCCCACAGACAAACCCCACTCTATTTGCTATACTTGAGCGGATGAGGCAGGACCAGGCATGCCAGGCTCAGGAGACAGCTGCTATGTTTGCATAGTTCTAGACTCAGTAGGATGAGTTCCAGCAGCAGCAATAGGCGATCTAGCAGCAGCACTCGCCATTCAGCAGCAGACTCAGACTCTATAGCAGCAGCAGCAGGCCATGCATCAGCAGTAGATACTCATGCAGCAGCAGCTTCTTGGATTTATGCAACATGTAGTCATAGCTATTGGGGCTCCATCGCCACAGCCTTCGCCCTAGCTTGGTCAGGCAGCCACTACTTCGATGACTCCAGCGTTATAGCCCAGTGGGCTTTAGAGTTAGGGACATCCACCAGTGCCGTTTGCTTCTCCTACAGAGCAGGTGTCCCAGTACTTTGCTTCGCCAACACTAGCCCTGTAGTTCACACCTTTTTAGATGGGCTTCACACCAGCTGGGACGTCTTTGCTGCTTGTGCTAGAGACCATAGTGTCCAGGAGCCTTGGTGCTTCCTTTAGTGAGTTGATAGGGATGCCTACTCCTCCATATCTACATGTCCTAGGTCCTTTTACAGTTGCACCTATTATCGGGACTATAGAGACGCTCCCTTTCTCAGTGGCATCATCAGAGCCTACTATAGTCCTACCAGCTCAGTCTATAGCAGCTCCAGTTCTTGATCCAACCTAGACTGCTACAGCACCAATTACAGCTACAGAGGGTCAGACTGCTCAGAGCTCAGGGTCAGATGATGATGGCACTTAGTTTCAGCTTGCTCCTCGTACTTCAGCACCCGACTCATCCGCTGCAGCCCCGCCGATCGACCCTTAGGTTTTGGTGTTTGATGCCAAAGGGGGAGAGGGTTTGAGTATGATAGATTTAGGGGGAGCGACGTATTTAGGGGGAGCTTAGTTATCTTATTAGCTTATATATTACATTTGGAGTTTTTATGTGTGATACACTATTATGCATTCATCGTGTGTTTACTTTCATGCATTGAACTATATATATGTGATAGTGATATCTACGTGACCATGATATATGATATGTGTGCTCTCTACTTTGAATTATTTATATGTCATATCACTTGTGTTATGCTCATTTGCCTTTGCTTCCACGTCTTACTCCGATGCAAATGAGCTTTATTACTTGTACTCATGCTTATTTCATACCTTTTGAGTACATCATGTTGGCTTGGTTCATATAAGCTTGACTAACACCTTTGTTCTTATTGACTAAAGCTTATATGATCCAAGCATGTTAAAAACCTCAACTCTTTCACATACTCGAGGTGGTATTGTCATCAATCACCAAAAAGGGGGAGATTGAAAGCATCTAGGCCCCTAGTTCGGTTTCGGTGATTAATGACAATACAAGATTACTATGACTAACATGTATTTTGCAGAGGCAATTAAGTTAGGTCATAGTAATGGAGATCGATTGGACAATCAAGGTGGTCATGCCCTATGATGGAAATCGTTTCAGTTTTCAAAGGATGGACAACAATGTTAAGGATGGACAAGTTCTAAGTGTCGATTGGAGTTAAAGAGACACTTAGAGTAATTTAGGACTTTGTTTTTCCTTTGGCCGTACTATTAAGGGGGGTATGGATGGGTAGCTTGACCTAGGTGAGTCTAGTGAGTTAGTTGTGATGCACACTTGTTAGAACTAGCGCTAGGTAGCTCCTACATATGGCTAAGATCCAATGGAGCAAACTTCATTCACGCATGATCGAGAGTTGGAAGTGAATGGAGGGTCAAATACTGACCGGACGCTAGCTTTGGTGTGACTGGACGCTGGCGCAGAGTCTAGTCAGTTCATTTGACCAAGGTGATTGTGTCTGGTTTGACCAGACACTGAGAGGTCTAGTGACCGGACGCTGAGAGGCAGCGTCCGGTCGACTCCAGTAAGGTTCCAGAGAGGGAAAATCATGACCGGACGCGTCTGGTCACACTGTAAACACTGGAGTTTGGGGTATACTGACCGGAGCGTCCGGTCACCCCGCAGAGGCACATAACGGTTTGTTTTTCAGCCGGTGTTATAAATACCACCTCCACTCGTGTGTGGGGGTACTTTTGCTCATTCCAACAGCTGAGAAACACCTTAGAGAGTGCCAAGAAGAGCAAGGTCCTAGTGAGGTGATTGAGATTTGAGAATCCCAAAGAGAGCCCTCATTAGTGAAGATCAAGAGTAGCAAAGTGTGCATCCACCTTCTCATTAGGCTTGTCGTGGTCAAGTGAGAGTTCGTGCTTGTTACTCTTGGTGATCGCCATCACCTAGACGGCTTGGTGGTGATTGGGAGTTCGGTGATCATCTGGCGGAGCTTGTGGGTGACCCAACTCAAGTTGTGAGCGGTTGTGGGTGATTCACCACGACGGAGTGTCGAAGAATCAACCCGTAGAGAGCACTTAATCCTTGCACAGATCAAGGGGGAGCTACACCCTTGCGCGGGTGCTCCAACGAGGACTAGTGGGGAGTGGCGACTCTCCGATACCTCAGCAAAACATCACCGCGTTCCTTCCTCTCTATTTACTTTGAGCATTTACCTTGAGCATTTACTTTGTGCAATTCAATTCATGTCTTTACATTCTTAGAATTGCCATGCTAGAGTAGGATTGGAACTTAGGTTGCAAGTCTTTTGTGCGGTAGAACAATTAGAAACACTTTCTAGGCACAAGGGGTTAATTGGGTTAACCATAGGACTTAATTATTGCGAAGAAATTTAGAATTAGCCCAATTCACCCCCCTCTTGGGCATCTTGATCCTTTCACAAACTACATATGGCTACTACAGAGAATGAAACCTAGATGTGGGAAAATTAAACCGGAAGAGATTGCTAATTGGGGCAGCCTTTATCTTATTTATAGTTAACCCCAGAGGCATAATGGTCTAACTTGAGATCCAATCATCCGATGGCCACGGGCTCTTCATGACTTTGTTTTCATCTCGACACAAGCTTCGCGATGACGCCATATGCCTTCTCCTGTTCCCGCTGGAACTCCAATTGGGTTTTGAGGCCCAAACCCAAAAACCGTCCGACCGGTGGTTTTGAGACTCAAACCACCAATTCTTCTGAAGAAGCGTATCCGCTATGCCTCCTCCACAATCTCGACACGTGTCACCATCATCCTCGACCGTCTGATCACCAAGTCCTCTAGCGCCTTCCGCTTGACTTGGTCAACCGCTGTCTTGACTTCGTCATCACGGTCAACTCCTCTTCATGTACTCTTGCTAGTTGATGTCCCCAAGTGTCAGCCACCATGATTAGTCTTTCAGCCATCTTGGCCCCTCAGTCCAAGCCTCACGTCTGTCCTTCACTGCTCCTAGTCCATCGGCACAACACGTATTTAATTGACCTTCACCATGTCTATCGATCGTCCTGTGCACCACACCTGCACACTAACACAACCAAGAGACATGTTGCACATGCATACTCACGCCATGGTTAGTCTGATCATCTCCTGACAATCACTCACCACAAACTCGATTGACACACAAGGGCACATATTAACCTTGTGTTCGCAGCTAGTCTCATCTTTATCTCTTTCTCATAATGCTTCATCTTAGCAAAGCTTCTAGTCTCGTCCGGATGGCTTGCGCGGTCTACCTTCAAGGGGCTTTGCCTAAAGCTTCGAGCGTCACCTGAAAGACAAGAGACAAAGGCACGGAAACAAGGAGCCATGCCACCTAATTCACGAAGTGGACCCCAACATAACCCATCGAACGATAAAGATCAGATTGTCTTCAAACATAAATTAATTATCATAGAAAGTATCCAAATTTGTTCGAAACTATTACAACTTGCAGAGTTCTCTCACCCCAACAAAGCAAATAACCTATAATAAAGCATGAAATTCGAATAATAATCCACAAGCAAATATTATGTTGTTGCTACATGCTGTTCCTAGCCGCTCATGTTCTTCTTGCTAATGACCACCTCGAGCATAGCCTCGAGAGTCTCAAGCTTCACTGGTTTGGGCACAAACACATCAGCACCAGCTTGCATGAATGCCTCCCGGCCACCAAAATCTGCTGAGACCCCAATAATTTTCACCTCAGTAGGTCCAATGGCACGGATCTTGGCCACAGCCTGCCAAACAATCCACCAAGAAATTAAACTTTTGTCAGTTATGAGTCCTAATTTAATTTTGATGATGCTTAAGTTTATATTGTATTACTAGGGCAATAAAAACCTACCATAAAAATAACTAAATTGGTTCGTTAGCTTCATATACGCTACAAGTTTTTTTATTTGTTATGCTGTAACATAATACAACAGGTGAAATAACTGATAAGTAATACTAGTAAGTCGAAATGCTAGAAGATATCTTTTTTCTATAAGTTTTGGAGAAACTTGAGATTAATGTTCATAAAAAAT
This sequence comes from Miscanthus floridulus, assembly GCF_019320115.1. Lineage (NCBI taxonomy): Eukaryota > Viridiplantae > Streptophyta > Magnoliopsida > Poales > Poaceae > Miscanthus > Miscanthus floridulus. The sequence continues at coordinate 10,040,351 of NC_089590.1, forward strand.
AACATGAAATAAATATAAATCTACTATATATCAATTTAAAATATATACCGTACCTCAGGACCCGACATTATGGGCATATCCTTATCTAAGAAAACAATGTCAAATGTTTTCCCTTCCACAAAAAGGTCAATAGCTTCTTTCCCATTCTCAACAGCAGTAACCTCGCAGTTAAGTTTGTGCAACATATGCATGAGAATCACACAATCAACTTTGATATCCTCGACAACTAATGCCCTTGGGGCAGACCCTTGGTTCCCGGATGCCATGAGGATGCTGCATACAAAATGAGGAAATCAATTTTAATAGTACTCTTCACTTCATGATACTATGAAGAAGATTAAGCAAAATCATAATATTCTCTACTTGATTATAGCATCGTACAACATATATATTATTTTCAAATCGCAGTATCATGTCATGTATTAACAGCAAGCATGTTTATGTTTTACAGTAGATCAGATTGAATGACATATACATAGATTATTACAGTAGTTCCATATTAGAATGAATGACATATATGTAGATTATTAAGAGCTCCAGCTCTGGCTCCTTCGTGCACTATAGTTAGAAGTTGTTTTTCTCTTCTTCTCCTAAAATGAACTAGAAGCCAATGAAACAATTAGTTTTAGGTTCACCGTCTCCTCCGTGCATTGCAGCAAGGAACCAGAGCCGATTTGAGCCATGCCATACAAGGCTTAATACCAGAGTTTACTTGCTACAACTGTGGTCTGACGAACTATACATATTCTAGAGAAAACATGAAAACAAAGAGAAGGAATTAAGGACCAACCTTGACTTTTGATGATGATGATGCACACGTATCTTTCTTTCTTGGTACTCGGCTACCTCTTTGAGTGCTGCATATCATAGTTGCAGGCCCATTTTATAGGTGAAGCGAAGGGCAAAAGTTTGTCTGCCCAAATCTGAAAGATTTTTCCTATAACTGCTTGAAAATAAATGTGAATCGGAAATCTGATACGTCTAATTAATTCACTCCTCGTTCCGAATCAAAATGCAAGATCTCATGCCCCTTGGGTTCTGACACGTGTTTATATGGCCACGGGCGGAGCCCAGTGGAGGCCAAACTGGGCTCCAGCTCCCCCTTGTCCGAAACAAAATTAGTGAGTATTCTTCAGCGGAAGTTGACTAATAAAGAAACTAATAAAGCCCAGTAGCCCAGAATAGAACAAGTGAGCAAAGAAATTGTAACACCCTCAGTGTTACGCCCTAAACCAACTACTAAATCTTGTCACGAGCATCATGTTTGTATAATAATGCATGCGATAGAAGGTGTTGATAAATTTCTTGTAGCCTAAAATAATCAATAAAAATATTAAATCAATGTTGATGCAATAGCTCATGTATATCAAGTAGGGTTTAAAACCAATTTTTATTAAGCAAAAATACTATAGAACATGTGTGTGGTACTTAAATAAAGTTGGAAGTGCAAACTTTGCAGATGACAATGAAATACTTGCTGTTGAAAAATAATATTGCTTAGTAATATTTTCAATAGCTTAGAAATGCAATTTGAAATAGAGTTCAACTCAAAAAAACTTAGAAAATTTCAAGCTTGTGTATAGCTGGACATTGCTAAGTTTAGCAATTTATTTAGAGAGATTGGGTTAGAGGGTGATGCGGTGTTTTAGCTCGGTTGAGCAGCCTCATGTATCAGTTTGATCGTGGTGAAGTCGGTTTAGAGGCAATGGTTTAGTGGTAGTCGCTGCTTTAAAATCCATGCACAACATGTTCTCGGGCTAGCCCTCTGGGCTAGGCATGGTCACCAGGCCACGGGGGCACGCCGTCGCGGCATTGGCGCGCTCTGTGTGCGCACACGCGCTGCCGCGCTTGGCTGGCCTAGTCGCCCTGGCTCGACCGCGAGGAGCTGCCGTTGCTATGGCTTGCCCGGCTGAGCGGTGCTGCCCCTACCCCACGCACCGCCGCGCCGCTGACCCACCTTGCGCCATGATGAAGCCGCCGCTGCTGCTTTCGCATCACGTCGAGCTCGCGCCTGCCCGCTGCTCCGCGCTGCGTCACAGGCCCATTTTGATGCCGCGCGCACGAGGCCGGACCACCATCGCCATGCCATTTATGACACTGCAGCGCGCGTGCCACGCCGGTCGCGAGCATGTGCGCTTGTCAGTTAGCATTTGGCCACGGGCCACTCTGGTCGCTTCAATCGTGTCCCGCCAAGGCTCGCCTTGTCGAGTTACCGGCCGCACCCCGTCTCTCTCTGTCTTTCCTTCTCTCTACCGCGGAGCCATGCCAACTCACCTACCTACGAGGGGTCGTCTCCCATCAATTCCATGCACCCACAGTTTCGTCCTCACAGCCTCTCATCAACCGCCCCACCCCGCCTCGATTACGGTCAGGCCGAGCTCCAATTTTGGAGCTTTGCTCCCACCATTGCGCCATTAAGGCCAAGCCCGCCTCACCGTGGCTAGCTCCAACCTCGTCATCTCGCATCGAATTGACCGCACCATTAGCCCCGCCTAGAACCCCTCTTTGTCTAGCGCACCCAAATCATAGCCCTATAGCCGCCTCCACACCACTGACACGGCCATGTCGCTGTGGTTCGTCGTCGAGCTTGCCGCGCGCACGTGGCCAGACTTGCTCGGGGCATCTCCCGCTAGGCCACCGCCACGGGTGGGATCATGGTGCATCACTGATGCTTACCCATCACTTCTATTATCTGTTGCATGCTGTGGCTCACCGAAACACAGTTGCCGCCACTATAGGTCACCCGTCGTCGGGGAGAGCCCGCTCCGCTTCACCTCCATTCGTGCAACCACCGCCCATTGTCGCGCGTCAGCCCATAGGTGAGCATCAATCATATAGCTAGGTCTGCAAGGGTCCCGGTTGGCCGGCGTAACGGGGCCGTACCGGTCCACGCCGCGCCGGCGAGCACGGGGGTCATGGGGACCTCCCCGATGCGAGGACAACTTCTCTCGGGGTCTTTCATGCATAAGTGCTGACTAAGTAAATAGGACGTATAGTGGCTGCGAGAATAGTAGGAAGCTCGGGGGCGTTTTCGCTAAAACGCCAGCGCGCGCGCGTGCTCCTTACCATGCGCCGCATCCGCGCGCGGGCCGCTCCTCGCGTGGGCCACGTTGGGCCGGATTTGGCTATCTTTTTCAGGGAAAATAGAAATAGCTTTTCTTTTTTATTTCTGAGCTACACTTTCATAATTAATATAAAATGATATAGATGTCCAAAAATTATGAAACTAATTTTGTTAGGTTCCTAAAATCATGATCTATCTACTATTATATTTTGTTCATATAGTTTTATAATATTTTCAGGAGTTATCTAATTAATTTAAGATGCTTAATATTGTAAGATATAAACTTGTAGGAATTGGTGTGATAAATTGGTGATAGTGTTGGCTCTGAAACTTTTTCAGTAAATCCCTAACATTATTAGATGCTCACTATAATTTTTGTAGCTCCATAATAATCAGTTTGCTAAGGTAGCTAAATGAGCCCTAGTTCAAAAATATATATTTAATCAATAAAATGCCAAAGCACCTTGGGATTTTAAAACTAGAACATTTTTCTGGAGACAAAGCCTTACTTGATGACATGAATATGTAGACTAGTACGTTACTCATTAAATCTAGCTCATTAGCTTGCGGAGCGTAATCATATATTTAAGAGTTGCGGTTACCATTGATTAATTGTGTCTCTGCATTGTATCCACGTATATCATAATAGGAACAACGATGGATCATGGAGTCGACTGAAGTAGCAGAAAAGATGATGCCTTGATGATCGTGTCACTATGATGGAATGCGAACTTTTGGTTATATCTTACCCAGGTAGGCCCCGATGCATAACCCCTATTATTCTGCACTTTATCTTATGCTTGTGCATTAAGTTTTAAGGAGTTGAGTGAAATATATATATATCCTTATCCTATGAGTCCTACTAGTATGTCAGGATCATGTAGATTTCTATGCTATAGGATCCGGTAGAAGTCGAGTGATTACCTGTCACTCGCTAGAGATAGGAAAGATATTATTGTTGTTATTATATTACTATCACATGGAATACATATGGATGATAAATGGAGACCAGGCGGAATGGTACTTTGGATCTGGTTTTGGTTAGGCATTCGAGCGAGACTTGGATTGCACTTATTCCGCTTGTGTCGATTGAGGACCATCCATTACTATAGATGGTAGTCAGGTCACAAACTTATTATCCTGAGCACATACTTGCTTATGGGAGCGGGAAGGCTCATTACGCTCTTATCGCGGGTTTCGGCTCTTTCTGGATCGACTGATTGGAGGCGGAGAAAGGTGGAGGCCTAAGCACTATACTTAGACCAGGTCTCAAGTGTGGGGCTTGGTGTCAAAATTTGGACGGGGACCTAGACCCCATGACAGGAGTGGAATGAGTTGCTCTTGTTTATTACTGGGGTACAAACAGGGCGTGTGTTTTGAGGTACCCAGTTGGGATACATTGATTCGCGAATCGCCGTTTCTGTGAGACGGTTTCGACTTGGCTATGGTCTAGCACTGTAGTAAGAACTAGAATATGAAAGATGGTAAAATGGTTCTGATTGCTTACCACCTGCTTGAAAGTAGTATAGGTGCCTACATAGAATGGTTAGTTAATGAACTAATGATGACTACTAATGAAGTTGAATATAAGGACGCACGTTTAATAATACTTTCGCAGATGCAATAACCCACAAGCTAGATAACCTTGCATATCCTTGGAGTCTTTTTTTTTTCCTCTTGTTGAGTAAGTCTTGCTGAGTACAATCGAGTACTCAGGGTTTTATTCCCCTATTGTAGGTGATCAGAGGATACTTAGAGCTGACTCTTGTTTGTGGAAACCTCCTAGTGGGCTCAGAGAGGATTTCTTTCATGCTACGATCGTAGTGTTTATTTATAACCCTCACAAAAAGTTTTTATAAGAAAAGATGTAAAATCTGCTAGCATCTCTTGTATGAAAATGTCCACTATGTTAATGCTCCACTATGTCATTAAATTAATCTTGCTTCCTCTGTAACTCTGATAACATTGTTATATTCCGCTGTTATAATCAATTGAGGTAATATTTTGTTACTGTAATAAAGTGATGTAAGAAATGACTTCAGAGAATGTTGTAAGCTGTATTATCTTATTTATGATCCTAATGAAAAAATGTGGATTTTCGAGTTCTCCCTTGGGGTGTGCTCGACAGAACTGCGTAGTTTTGTGTCCTCTCTTGGGTACTAAGTGTCTAATGAAAGACAAGTACTTCTGAGAGGCATTAGCTTAGGTGATTCTACCATAGGTGGTATCAGAACATAAATGATGAAATAAAGCTTCAAAACTCATTTTCTAAACTAAAATTTGACAACCTATTTTTACAAAAAGTTAGGGCGTTTAACTATGAATTATATAAGTAGCCCTATTGCTATAGTTGAACATCCGAAATAGGTTTAACTAGGTTCTCTCCGGTGGACTGACTCTCGCATAGTCTACGATCTTTAAGTCGGTCGCGCTAGTAATGCCTTAGTCATCGTGACCGTATTGCTGGTAGATGCGCCCTTCATAGATGTCACGCGTGTCGTATTGTGCATGACTGACCTGTCCTTGTTCCGGAGTTATTACTGCACTGTGACTTCATGCTCCATGTTCGCTTGTGGTTCACGCCTGCCATGACCCACATCGCCCCATACTCTTTTTTGCGCTCTTGTCAGACCCTTGCCCTGCAACAGTACTAGTCATTAATGGCCTCGGACATCGCTCGCCTTGAACGCGCAAAAAAAATTTGGTCGATTCATTTGTAGTGCTCACACTAGAACCGAGGGTGGACTGCGCCAGGACCACTGAATGCTCTGCCATTATAAGTAGGGTCTGGCCTAGCCATTGGTACCACCACCCGGTGCACTCTAGCTTGCCTAGCTTTTCCTTTTGAGCAAGCTTTTCGCTCATTCCTTCCTTGCAACCACCCACCAGGAATGGCAGGAGCCTGGGTTAGCAGTAACTGCCTGAACACTGAGGGTTTTCCCAAAATCCTGTATGCCATCCTGCAAAAACTTAGAGTCAAAGATCATCCCGAGTATGAGGGCTGTGAGTATGAAAAGCATGGCACTGAGCGGTGTGAAGTTACCATCTATATTGGGAAGAGTGAGGAATGCCTCAACATCACTGAAGCTTGGAATGTGACCACAACCAGGTTTCGCTTCATCGACACCTACCAAGTTGTGGCCCACAAAGCCTTGCGGCACCTTTGCTAGATCTATGAAGAACCCATTGCTCTTACCCCCATGAGGTTCTTTCCACTTTTGGAAAATAATTGACGAGTATGGAGGGCTCGCATGGATGGGATGCGCAAGAAGACAGTCCAACTGTGGTACACTTGACCATGTACCTGCTTGCTCTGGATGAGTAGTATGACCGGCAAGCCTCGGAGCTGAGGAAGTGCCTTCGGCGAGCCAAGAAAGCCAAGATCATCTCTAGGATGCTCTAGGTGTAGCTTGCCAAAGAGCATGCCAGTGTGGCAGAGAAAGCATGCTTCCATGGAGCTTCATCGTGATGCTGATGTAAACTTCGTCCACATCGTAGATGCAGATGCGACGGTGCAACAAGGGAGCGCTTGAAGATGCGACAGTGCAAGGGAATGCTTGTTTCCCTTCCTTCTCCTCATGCTTTCCACTGCAACCCTTGCCTATGGGGGGATGCAAGTGGAAGCTTTGCGAGGTTGGTGTCGTGTTGGCTCTCTTCAATGGAGCAGCCTATGACTACAACTCTATCATTTCAAACTCCGCTTCATGCCCCTTCTTGGGTGATGTTAGTGGAAGTTTTACAACATCGTAGTCGAGTATAGGTTGTTTTCTATACTCGATACATCTTTGTTATTGTACACCCAGTAGTCTTGGATACATCTGTGTTATTGTACACCTTTTGATTGTAACATACTGAACTTATGAATAAAGATTTACTTTTTTAATGAAATGTTGCCTCAATGGGTGTCGTACTTGTAACTGTATATTGTTTCATTTTTTAGCATTTGCATTTTTAGACATATTATTTGTTTACAATTTTCTCCGTCCAACTTCCAACGCCATTCCAGGAGAAGTGTGGTCCACTAAGATCGTAGGAGACGTGGCCTCGCCTTAACTCCTGCTCTCGCTTGGTGCAATCGTAGGAAATCAAACGGACACCTAGCTTGCCTATATATATCCTTCGATAAAAGCAGGATAGCAAGTACGATTCCTTTCTAAACTCATTACACTTACCACCCACACACCCCATCTTCCAAATCTCATCCAATGGCGGAGAGGCAGAAGCACCCAAGGGAAGACTCACCGGAGGAGAGGGTGTTCGGAGGTCCTCCCCTCCTTCGTGATAGTTTACGATGGGAGTACGGGTAATTAAGTATGGCTTCTTGCACTTTATCTTATGCTGGTGGTCTTGGATGCTTCCCATTATACAGAGCTATGTCCATAGCCCATCTGCAACGTGCTTCCCCGCTAATGGGGGAGGCACCTCGGTGTCACCACAACCGGTGCCCCGATCTTCCCTCGGAGAGGAGAGCCAGGAGGTGCACCGGCTGTAGCTTTGCCTCAACATTGTGCAGACGGTGGCTTGTCGCGTCAGAGCACAAAATGACCACGACGGAGGCTACCACTGCCGAGGCCTAGGCGTGGCTCACTGGTAAATCATATTGGGCACAATCTGCTCTTTCACTTCATGCAATGCGACATCGTGTGTTCACTTGTAGGGTTTTCTTGTCACCTTTTTAAGTAGTCGAGGAGCAGCCTCCACGCCACACAGGCCGAGGCAGCGGAGTTGCGTTAGGCCAATGATGACCTACCCAGCAGACGGTGGAGGCGATCCTCCTTCACTGAGATGCCAACAACAATGCCCATGTCGTCGCCCAGTTGTCTGTGAAAAATAGTCGCCGCTTTGATGCCCTCGACCAAGCAGCAGTCGTTGCCATCCGTGCAGTGGCGCCTACGGGTGAGATAGTGGAGGAGCGTCTTCGTGCTTTGCTGGCATGGGTCATGGAGGTGACCAACTATGGCATTCACCAAGGTGCCGCGGGGGCCCTAGCCGCTCCCAACTTCAGCGTGGGGGCTGTGTGGGCTGGAGCCTTGGTTCCTGCCATGATCGTCCTTTTGCGATCGAGAGGACCTCATCCTCTACTTTCAGCCCACGGCCGCGGCCATGTCGGCCGTGATGGATGTTCCTTACATCATTCTTTACTCTCCCCTCGAGTAGTTGGATTGTAATCTGCCTCTGCATCATGTACAAAAATTGTTCATACAACTATTTACTTTGAGTTTAAACTTTGAACATATCTGTGTTTACTGTTGCCTGGAACGTTCCATTTGTGCGCCTTTGACACGAATGACACGACCGTCGTTATTAGGTGCTAACATCTTCATAGGACCCATTCTCCAGCATCGGTAGCCTTCACCACCGCCTGTAGATGGTGTGGATGGTAACACTTTCATGTCAATTTCGAAGCCCGCACGTGAGTCCCATGTGTATCGTTTGAATTTCCAAGCCCGTGCGTGAGTCCCTGCTCATGTCGTATCATACGCTATACCATTGTATAAGTTGCTATTGTCATGCAACTCACATTCCTATTTTTATTCTATGCATTAATTAAGGAATTGAGTTACTGTGAGACAACTTAAAAGGACAACCATTGTACATATAGTCTATTAAGTCGTCTTAAGTTATGGGGCACTACAAATAAAATTGAAACAAAACAACAAAAAAGCAAAAGCAAAAGCAACAGAAAATCAAAAGTTAACTAATTCACTCACGCATGTAAAAGAGTGAATTAGTAGTTTCTTATTCCAATATACCATGCGAACAACTCAAATTCACGGCAAAGCCTACAATCCTCGCTGCAAAACATAGCCCTTCCTTTCCATCCATCTACATCGCTGCAAGCGCTGCCTACGCACAGAAGATCTCCGCGCACCTGTGTCGGCGGCGTTAGCCACTTCTTGCCCCACGTCATTTCATGGATCACCTTGGTGGTTGGGCGATGGCACATCACACACCCCTTGTTGCTTAGCCACCTACTCATTGGCCCGCCACCACCGCCCACCATAGCCGCCCAACATTCTTCCTCGCCCTTGACCTGTCTCATTTACCACCTCATAGTGTCATCATCGCCGGCATCGCCATTGTGCCTATATAGGAATATGGTGACCAGATAGGCCACTAGATTGTGCCTGGCATCGGTTGCATGGATGAGATCATCAAGACATGGCTGGAGGCTATGGTTTTCCTCGAATAGGATTGGTATCCCCGTGTGCAAGCAAGCCTTCGGGTTGCCAAGTTGGGTTAGGATAGGAAGGAGGGCGTAGTAGTCGCTGAGATCGTTCCACGATGTCGCCTCGTGACTACACCGGTCTAGTGCTAGGAGTCAACCAACGACGGGGTCACCACAGATGCAACACATGGATGAGTAGGTCACCCGTAGGTTGCGGAGGTCATCCATGGGTCGCTCTGAGGTCACAGCAAGGTGGTCGGCGATCTCAATGGCCAGGTTGGTAGGGAGCGCCGTCAACAACGTGGGGTGTCGCCTCACCGCCATGATTGCCGGCATCAACGTCGTGCGATGTGGAGCATGGTGAGGCCAATTGAGGGCTCGCATGGCATTGTGGATGAAGCTACAACGTGTGGACGGCGGCGAGCAGGAGGGCTGGAGAGGCGGAGCGGAGCGATTGACGTACATTGACTCAGGAGGAGGCAGGGGAGGTGGCCGAGCAGGGTCTAAATACCCTCTATGAAGTGGCGTGGGAACTCACAACTAGCCACGTGGTGCAGTCAATTTTCTCCATCCAATTTCCAATGTCGTTCCACGAGAATTGTGCTCCACTAAGATTGCGTGAGAGACGTGGCCTATTTAATGAAAATGAAAGTCCCACTGAGACTGGCCTTTAGATGAGTATGAAATCTGCAAGTGAATGTAAACCGCCTCGTTTTCCACTTCTCGTCATCTTTGCCACACCGTCGCTCATGACCCTCGTGGGTGACCGTGCAAGTCACGGATCTTGATGGTTCCATCCCCGCTCATGTCTTGAGGTGGGGCTATTTAATCAAAGGTAAGGCGAACCTCTTGAGCACACTCTGATCCCAACCTTCTTCCTCCCTTACCATCGGACAAACCAGAGAAACCCTTTAGTTGCTCCTAGTCTCCATCGCCATGGATACCCTAGACCTCCATCAACTTTGGCGCCACTGGGAGAAGGCCTTCAAGATCAGCTTCCGCCATCACCTAGGCGTGGCTATGTCCGCTAGTCCTAGGTGTTAGAGGATGTTTCATGAAGGTAGCGAGGAACGCCTCCATGGTACGGTCCCACTACTGATCACCATCTGCGGTTAGAGCATGTAGAATCAAAACCATGGAGAGCTTTCATTGGAGCAAGAGCCCTGGTGCCGGTGGATCTTCTGGAGCTTTCACTAGAGCAAGGGCCCGAGCATCATCTGGATTGCATTCGTGAGCCAGAGCAGTTCTGGCTCATGAATGCAATCTAGATGTGGGAATAGATATCCTCGTTGCTCTGTTTCTCCTCTTCCTCCCACTTCACCTAGGGGGATGTTAGAGGAAGTTTCGTGAGGTTGTTCCCCTTCTCCATTCTCCTATTTAGTCGGGTAATGGGTTACCCCCCATACTTGTAAGGTCTTTGCAAATTGAAGAATGTTGTTGCATCTAGCTCCATCATTGATTGAACGTATTAAGGAGATAGATGTAAATGACCCTTATCCAAAGCAAAGCAAGTTATGAGGATCGTTGGAATGTCATATTTCAATTTCTGAACCCATAGATTGTATGTAGGGTACAAGATATTAATGAAAGATTTATTGTTGAATGTTGGACTCAGTTCTAGTTTATTTCCTACTTAATCTAACATTTTCTAGTTACAATCGGGTAGAACAAGTGACAGTTTACAATCAGGTAGAATGAGTGACGCCCTCAACCAGGCAGCAGTCGCCATCGTCTGCGGTGATAGTGGCACGGTGGCTCCTAGAACATCTTCGTTGGACCCATTCATCACCGTCGGTAGCCTTCACCGCTGCCTGCATACAGTCTAGATGGTAACACTTTCATCAATTTCCAAGCCCACGCGTGGACTCCTTCACATTTTTACAAAGTTGGGCACAATTTCCATTCCCACGTCTAAAATGGTTGCTTACATAGCACGCTACCCACCCTGTGTCTTTCTCCTCGCCCATAGCTATTGTTCCTCATCGCCGCTCCTTGCTCCCTAGTGCTGAACTGTGCGACTGCCCCTACTCAGCGGGGTGCAAGCCATCACTCACCGTCGACAAGCTAGTACCCCACGCCAGTATGCCTCACCAGTAAGGGCCCACACAGGATCCACCGGTGACTAGGCTGGTACTCATCACCGCCGTGGCCGCTCTAGCTCAATCCTAGCAAGATCCAAAGGCAATGGTAATCCTTTCGCACTTCCCTCCATCTTTCTTGGATTTTTCTCCTCTTCACACATCTGAGTATGAAGCAAGCTTCCATCTGTTTACTAAGGAGCTCACTGATCCAATCTCTGTAGGTGCTCCTTCTCTGATTTAGGCGACAGTGCCACTGCTTCCATCGCCGGACCCGATTGAGGGAGGCTATGAAGAACATTCCGGTTGGAGACATCAAGCCTAAAGATGATGAAGATGATGTACAAGTGATTGATCCACCTTCTTCATCAAGTGTGCCACAAGATGATGAAAAATGGGAGAGTAGAAAATGAAGATACTCATGTCTCCCATGAACAAATGGTGGTACAAGCACAAGATGTTGATGCTCCACAACCTCCCCCTCAAGTGGTTAATAGAAGAAATACACCCCTACTTCAAGATCATCCACAAGATCTCATCAAAGGGAGTCCATCAAAGGGTGTAATGACTCGATCTCAAAAACTTGCTTCATTTATTGCTCATCACTCTTTTGTCTCTTGCTTTGAGCCTACTAAGGTAGAAGAAGCTCTTCAACATCTGGATTGGATAAATGCCATGCATGAAGAGTTGAACAACTTCACCCGCAATGAAGTTTGGTCTCTTGAAGAGCGGCCAAAAGGTGCAAGAGTCATTGGAACAAAGTGGGTGTTCCGAAACAAGCAAGATGATCAAGGTGTTGTTGTGAGGAATAAGGCAAGACTAGTTGCAAAGGGGTTCTCTCAAGTTGAAGGTTTGGATTTTGGAGAGACCTTTGCCCTAGTTGCAAGATTAGAAGCCATCCGTATCCTCCTTGCATATGCATTACATCATGAAATAAAACTTTATCAAATGGATGTGAAAAGTGCATTTTTAAATGGCTTTATTAATGAACTAGTCTATGTTGATCAACCTCTTGGGTTTGAAGACCCTAGATATTCTAATCATGTTTATAGGTTGTCCAAGGCATTGTATGGGCTTAAGCAAGCCCCAAAAGCTTGGTATGAGCGCCTTCGAGACTTCCTTATTGAGAAGGGCTTCACCATTGGAAAGGTCGACACCACACTATTCACCAAGAAGCTTGATGGGCATATCTTCATTTGTCAAGTGTATGTTGATGATATCATCTTTGGATCATCAAATGAAGATTCATGCAAAGAATTTGGTGAATTGATGTCGAAGGAGTTCGAGATGTCAATGATTGGAGAGCTTACATTCTTTCTTGGTTTTCAAGTCAAGCAAATGAGAGAAGGGATTTTCATCTCTTAAGAGAATATAATAATGATCTTCTCAAGAGATTCAAGATGAATGAATGTAAGCCAATCAAGACTCCAATGCCAGCCAATGGACATCTTGACCTAGATGAGGGAGGTAACCCGGTTGATCAAACTCTCTACCGCTCTATGATTAGTAGCTTGTTATATTTGACCGCATCTAGGCCTAACATCATGTTTAGTGTTTGTATGTGTGCTAGGTTTCAAGCCAATCCTAAGGAAACTCACTTAATTGCCGTAAAAAGAATCCTTAGGTATCTTAAGCACACACCAAGCATTGGCCTTTGGTATCCCAAAGGAGCTATATTTGAATTAGTTGGCTATTCCAATTCAGATTATGCCGGTTGCAAAGTTAATAGAAAGAGCACATTCAGAGGGTGCCATTTGCTTGGTAGATCACTTGTGTCTTGGTCCTCCAAGAAACAAAATAGTGTGGCTTTGTTCACCGCCGAAGCGGATTACATTGCCGCGGGTGCTTGTTGTGCACAAATACTTTACATGAAAACAAACTTTGCTAGACTATGGTGTAGTTGTAGATAAAGTACCTCTTTTGTGCGACAATGAAAGTGCGGTAAAACTTGCAAATAATCCGGTTCAACACTCTCGCTCCAAGCAAATAGATATCCGCCATCACTTTCTTAGAGATCATGTTGCTAAAAATGATATATCACTAGAAGGTGTAAGGACCGAGGATCAATTGGCAGATATCTTTACTAAGCGCTAGATGAGGCAACATTTTGCAGATTGCGGAATGAACTCAATGTGCTTGATTTTAGCAACTTTACTAAAAGATGAGCTTGTGTTGTCCCTTGCATTGCATTGTAAATACAACATGTTTAAATCTTTGGAATGCATATAGGGCTTGTCTAACATGGTTAAGATAACCGCCGAAAAGCATGTGAATAAGCTTAACCTTGGATCAAACTTGACAAGCAACTAGATTTAAATTCAAGTATTGCATATGCATGAATGTTGTTTTGTCATTTATCTTCAATTGCCTCTTTTTTGCCTATTTTCTTAAAAGAATTATAGCCTAAGGCAAAATATTTTGAAAAACTTGAGGGTTTGAGAGAGGTCACTCACATCAGTCCCAATTGGTGTTATTTGGATCTTATTGGAGTTGGGACTTGATTGGGAATAGGCAGCGCGAAGGACTTGTAGATTTGCTGAAGGAGTGACTAGACGCTGCATTGGACTCTGTTGTCCAGCGTCTGGTCAGTTCATAGGAGGTGAACCTGCTGCCGAAGGAGTGACCGAACGCTAAAACAGTATTTTCCCAGCGTCCGGTCAGGAGGTGCTTCAGTGTCTGGTCGATCATGAAGACATCAAGGCTAGGTGACCGGACTCTGACTACGTCTGGTCGTGATTCTAGAGGAATTGGACCTCTCTAGAATCGACCAGATGCTGGGTGATAGCGTCCGGTCGCTACCACTGGAGCATCCGGTCAATAGTTTTCAAGTGACTTCAGAACTCTTTCTTCGTTTCCTTTTCTGATCCGCTGGGGGCCACCTTATTTAATCAAAGTGATGGGGCTTTGACCTATTTTATCTGCCATCATCACCGCCGTAGCCCCTACCCCGCTCGCCTCTGCCCAGCCACCGAGCTCGCCTCCGCTGCCACAGTCCAGTGCCCTAGCTCCACGCCGACGCATCGCCGCTCCCGTTGCCTCGCGCCGCCGCAAGCCCGTGCACCGCCGCTCCTAGCGCCTCTCGCCCGCCGTCACCACTGCCCCTTCTCCAGCGCTGCCCAGCTGCCTTGCGTGCCACCGCCGCTTGCCCACGCGCTGTCGCCGCTCGCCAGTGCTCTGTCGCCACCCATAGCGTCAGCACCATCGTGCCCTAGGCCAGCAGTCGAGCCCTACATTGGAGCCTTGCCGGTGACCACAATCGCCAGTGTCACCGATCCACCACTGCAACCCTAACCCCTAGATTCAGTGGTTCCCCGCGTATCGCTTATCTTTTCATCAGATTGCCAGTTCGTCAGGTAGCGAGTCCCATGTCTCAATTTCATATCTAAATTGCTTGCTTCTAGGATTTCATATCTATTAGATACATTGTTTTAATTGTATATCCTATCTATTCCATCATGTAGCAAGTCGGTGCCGTTGAGATCGTGGTGGCAGTTGATAGTTTAACTCGGAGCCAAGCTCACGAGTAAGGATCGAGGCCAAGCCTCGAAAGTGTCAGCGGCAGTTGATCTTTGACAGAGGCAGTTGTTTCTTTGTCAGCGGTAGTTTTTTCCTCAGATCTTTCAGATGGCTCGGACAAAAAACATTGGAGGTGGTCCAGGAGATGAGGATCGGAGACCCCCGCCTAGCCAGCCTACAGATCCTAAAGGCAAGGCAGCCAAGAAGCTAGCAATTAGGAAGCGCAAGTATCCAGATGCAGATATAGCGAGGGCCGCCATAGTTGCAGAGGCCGCAGAGCATGCTGAGAGAGGAGGCGCTCGTAGTGGAGTTGTTATTGCAAATCATCTGTCACCAGAGGCGCAGGGTAGACTTGAGCGTATTGAGTGTCTTCATGGTAGTCCACCTAGGACTATCATGATGCAAGGACAATGTCTTCCCATGGTGGAGCCTCAGCCTTAGGGGGAGTCACAGCAGGAGCCACAGCGGCAACCCCCACCAGCAGAGCCGATAGAGCAGACTCAGGAGGGCCAGCAAGCCGAGGAGATAGAGCAGGCACCTCAGCCATAGCTTCACCGCTCTGGTTGTAACACGTGTCCCAGTCATGCCGAGGGCTGACACATAGCGGAGGAGTTCTCGTCCACTTGCCCAGACCATAGGGTCCACCTCCAGTGACCCATCTTGACTTGAGGGCCGCCACGGCCAAGCAGGTTTAGCAGCTAAGATTTGTTGATTTTGAGGTATGGTTTCCACCGAGGAGGGATGAGAGAGCTTCAGAGGACTTCTACACTCCACTGCAGGAGGATTTCTATAATGCCTATCTCAACAGTGGGGTAGTTTTCAGATCTCAGAGGGTGTGCCACATTGACTCTATAGTTGCAGCAGTTGGAGAGCACATTTGCCCCTACCTTACATATCTGCCGGGGCTATCAGGTTTGATTGGATGGACTAGACTATATGTTCCATCTTAGGTTCGGTAGTTCTATGCTTCTCCCTTTATTGACCTGCACCATCACTTTATTCACTTTGCATTTGGTGGGAAAGACTATCGATTGATGAGCACTAGGGCCAGGGAGATTCTTAGACTTCAGGAGCAGCCAGTTAGACTTCATGAGGTGTGCTATGGCCAGACAGCACCCCCTAGACACCCTCATGGTGGCAACGTGCCCCCTACTGACTTGGCCCATCACTGTTTCAAGGAGCCTTTTGGCGAAGGGTCGAGGAGGAACCCCAGTGACCTTAACCCCACTGCTCGTGTGCTTGAGGCTATTATGAGGAGGACACTGCTTCCCAGGATGGGATGTAGAGAGGGCTTGACATGTATACAGTTGTGGCTAATCAACTCTCTGATGCAGCAGATAGTATTTGATATTTGGGATCTTATCCTATCAAAGATGGAGGATACTATAGCTGAGGGCTTCAGAGGACATAGGTAGCTACCTTATGCTCACTGGATCACATGGCTTATCCATAGGGCAGTCATAGTGAGGCCACCAGAGATGCTTGCTGAGTACAGTGGTTCCACCATAGAGTTTCCTGCCTATAACATGACACAGATGATCAGGCACAGTACACCTACAACACCTAGTTAGCCGCGTCAACGTCCTGAGGTGCCAGAGTCTATAGCCTAGCAGGATGATATTATCAGGGGCATTGTAGCTACTGAGGAGGAGCTTGCTCAGCAGGAGGGTATAGTCGTGAGCGACCCCAGTGATAGTTCTGATGATGACTACCAGCCCGTTCCTTGGATGCCTCCATAGCAATATGATCATGAGGCTGGCAGTTCTAGCTTAGCCCCCACCTGCCCCACAGACAGACCCTGCTCTATTTACTATACTTGAGCGGATGAGGCAGGACCAGGCATGCCAAGCTCAGAAGACAGCTGCTATGTTTGCACAGTTCTAGACTCGGTAGGATGAGTTCCAGCAGCAGCAACAGGAGATCCAGCAGCAGCACTCGCCATTCAGCAGCAGACTCAGACTCTATAGCAG
This sequence comes from Miscanthus floridulus, assembly GCF_019320115.1. Classification (NCBI taxonomy): domain Eukaryota; kingdom Viridiplantae; phylum Streptophyta; class Magnoliopsida; order Poales; family Poaceae; genus Miscanthus; species Miscanthus floridulus. The sequence continues at coordinate 10,057,148 of NC_089590.1, forward strand.
CAGCAGCAGGCCATGCATCAGCAGCAGATACTCATGCAGTAGCAGCTTCTTGGATTTATGCAACATGTAGTCATAGCTATTGGGGCTCCACCACCATAGCTTTCGCCCTAGCTTGGTTAGGCAGCCACTACTTCGATGACTCTAGCGTTACAGCCCAATGGGCTTTAGAGTTAGGGACATCCACCGGTGCCGTTTGCTTCTCCTATAGAGCAGGTGTCCCAGTACTTTGCTTCGCCAACACTAGCCCTGTAGTTCACACCTTTTTAGATGGGCTTCACACCAGCTGGGACATCTTCGCTGCTTGTGCCAGAGACCATAGTGTCCAGGAGCCTTGGTGCTTCCTTTAGTGAGTTGACAGGGATGCCTACTCCTCCATATCTACATGTCCTAGGTCCTTCTACAGTTACACCTATTACCAGGACTACAGAGATGCTCCCTTTCTCAGTGGCATCATCAGAGCCTACTATAGTCCTACCAGCTTAGTCTATAGCAGCTCTAGTTCCTGATCCGACCCAGACTACTATAGCACCAATTACAGCTACAGAGGGTCAGACTGCTCAGAGCTCAGGGTCAGATGATGATGGCACTTAGTTTTAGCTTGCTCCTCGTACTTCAGCACCTGACTTGTCCGCTACAGCCCTGCCGATCGACCCTTAGGTTTTGGTGTTTGACGCCAAAGGGGGAGAGGGTTTGAGTATGATAGATTTAGGGGGAGCTTAGTTATCTTATTAGCTTATATATTACATTTGAAGTTTTTTATGTGTGATACACTATTATGCATTTATCGTGTGTTTACTTTCATGCATTGAACTATATATATGTGATAGTGATATCTACGTGACCATGATATATGACATGTGTGATCTCTACTTTGAATTATTTATATGTCATATCACTTGTGTTATGCTCATTTGCCCTTGCTTCCGTGTCTTACTCCGATGCAAATGAGCTTTATTACTTGTACTCATGCTTATTTCATACCTTTTGAGTACATCATGTTGGCTTGGTTCATATAAGCTTGACTAACACCTTTGTTCTTATTGACTAAAGCTTATATGATCCAAGCATGTTAAAAACCTCAACTCTTTCACATACTCGAGGTGGTATTGTCATCAATCACCAAAAAGGGGGAGATTGAAAGCATCTAGGCCCCTAGTTCGGTTTCGGTGATTAATGACAATACAAGATTACTATGACTAACATGTGTTTTGCAGAGGCAATTAAGTTAGGTCATAGTAATGGAGATCGATTGGACAATCAAGGTGGTCATGCCCTATGATGGAAATCGTTTCAGTTTTCAAAGGATGGACAACAATGTTAAGGATGGACAAGTTCTAAGTGTCGATTGGAGTTGAAGAGACACTTAGAGTAATTTAGGACTTTGTTTTTCCTTTGGCCGTACTATTAAGGGGGGTATGGACGGTTAGCTTGACCTAGGTGAGTCTAGTGAGTTAGTTGTGATGCACACTTGTTAGAACTAGCGCTAGGTAGCTCCTACATATGGCTAAGATCCAATGGAGCAAACTTCATTCACGCATGATCGAGAGTTGGAAGTGAATGGAGGGTCAAATACTGACCGGACGCTAGCTTCGGTGTGACCGGATGCTGGCGCAGAGTCCGGTCAGTTCATTTGACCAAGGTGATTGTGTCTGGTTTGACCAGATGCTGAGAGGTCAAGTGACCGGACATAGAGAGGCAGCGACTGGTCGACTCCAGTAAGGTTCCAGAGAGGGAAAATCGTGACCGAACATGTCCGGTCACACTGTAAACACTGGAGTTCAGGGTATACTGACCGGAGTGTTCGGTCACCCCGCAGAGGCACATAACAGTTTGTTTTTCAGCCAGTGTTATAAATACCACCTCCACTCGTGTGTGAGGGTACTTTTGCTCATTCCAACAGCTGAGAAACACCTTAGGGAGTGCCAAGAAGAGCAAGGTCCTAGTGAGGTAATTGGGATTTGAGAATCCCAAAGAGAGCCCTCATTAGTGAAGATCAAGAGTAGCAAAGTGTGCATCCACCTTCTCATTAGGCTTGTCGTGGTCAAGTGAGAGTTCGTGCTTGTTACTCTTGGTGATCGCCATCACCTAGACGGCTTGGTGGTGATTGGGAGTTCGGTGATCACCCGGCGGAGCTTGTGGGTGACCCAACTCAAGTTGTGAGCGGTTGTGGGTGATTCACCACGACGGAGTGTCGAAGAATCAACCCGTAGAGAGCACTTAATCCTTGCACGGATCAAGGGGAAGCTACACCCTTGCGCGGGTGCTCCAACGAGGACTAGTGGGGAGTGGCGACTCTCCGATACCTCAGCAAAACATCACCGCGTTCCTTCCTCTCTATTTACTTTGAGCATTTACCTTGAGCATTTACTTTGTGCAATTCAATTCATGTCTTTACATTCTTAGAATTGCCATGCTAGAGTAGGATTGGAACTTAGGTTGCAAGTCTTTTGTGCGGTAGAACAATTAGAAACACTTTCTAGGCACAAGGGGTTAATTGGGCTAACCATAGGACTTAATTATTACGAAGAAATTTAGAATTAGCCCAATTCACCCCCCCTCTTGGGCATCTTGATCCTTTCACAAACTACATATGGCTACTACAGAGAATGAAACCTAGATGTGGGAAAATTAAACCGGAAGAGATTGCTAATTGGGGCAGCCTTTATCTTATTTATAGTTAACCCCAGAGGCATAATGGTCTAACTTGAGATCCAATCATCCGATGGCCACGGGCTCTTCATGACTTTGTTTTCATCTCGACACAAGCTTTGCGATGACGCCATATGCCTTCTCCTGTTCCCGCTGGAACTCCAATCGGGTTTTGAGGCCCAAACCCAAAAACCGTCTGGCCGGTGGTTTTGAGACTCAAACCACCAATTCTTCTGAAGAAGCGTATCCGCTATGCCTCCTCCACAATCTCGACACGTGTCACCATCATCCTCGACCGTCTGATCACCAAGTCCTCTAGCGCCTTCTGCTTGACTTGGTCAACCGCTGTCTTGACTTCGTCATCACGGTCAACTCCTCTTCATGTACTCTTGCTAGTTGATGTCCCCAAGTGTCAGCCACCATGATTAGTCTTTCAGCCATGTTGGCCCCTCAGTCCAAGCCTCACGTCTGTCCTTCACTGCTCCTAGTCCATCAGCACAACACGTATTTAATTGACCTTCTCCATGTCTATCGATCGTCCTGTGCACCACACCTGCACACTAACACAACCAAGAGACATGTTGCACATGCATACTCACGCCATGGTTAGTCTGATCATCTCCTGACAATCACTCACCACAAACTCGATTGACACACAAGGGCACATATTAACCTTGTGTTCGCAGCTAGTCTCATCTTGATCTCTTTCTCATAATGCTTCATCTTAGCAAAGCTTCTAGTCTCGTCCGGATGGCTTGCGCGGTCTACCTTCAAGGGGCTTTGCCTAAAGCTTCGAGCGTCACCTGAAAGACAAGAGACAAAGGCACGGAAACAAGGAGCCATGCCACCTAATTCACGAAGTGGACCCCAACATAACCCATCGAACGATAATGATCAGATTGTCTTCAAACATAAATTAATTATCATAGAAAGTATCCAAATTTGTTCGAAACTATTACAACTTGCAGAGTTCTCTCACCCCAACAAAGCAAATAACCTATAATAAAGCATGAAATTCGAATAATAATCCACAAGCAAATATTATGTTGTTGCTACATGCTGTTCCTAGCCGCTCATGTTCTTCTTGCTAATGACCACCTCGAGCATAGCCTCGAGAGTCTCAAGCTTCACTGGTTTGGGCACAAACACATCAGCACCAGCTTGCATGAATGCCTCCCGGCCACCAAAATCTGCTGAGACCCCAATAATTTTCACCTCAGTAGGTCCAATGGCACGGATCTTGGCCACAGCCTGCCAAACAATCCACCAAGAAATTAAACTTTTGTCAGTTATGAGTCCTAATTTAATTTTGATGATGCTTAAGTTTATATTGTATTACTAGGGCAATAAAAACCTACCATAAAAATAACTAAATTGGTTCGTTAGCTTCATATACGCTACAAGTTTTTTTATTTGTTATGCTGTAACATAATACAACAGGTGAAATAACTGATAAGTAATACTAGTAAGTCGAAATGCTAGAAGATATCTTTTTTCTATAAGTTTTGGAGAAACTTGAGATTAATGTTCATAAAAAATAACATGAAATAAATATAAATCTACTATATATCAATTTAAAATATATACCGTACCTCAGGACCCGACATTATGGGCATATCCTTATCTAAGAAAACAATGTCAAATGTTTTCCCTTCCACAAAAAGGTCAATAGCTTCTTTCCCATTCTCAACAGCAGTAACCTCGCAGTTAAGTTTGTGCAACATATGCATGAGAATCACACAATCAACTTTGATATCCTCGACAACTAATGCCCTTGGGGCAGACCCTTGGTTCCCGGATGCCATGAGGATGCTGCATACAAAATGAGGAAATTAATTTTAATAGTACTCTTCACTTCATGATACTATGAAGAAGATTAAGCAAAATCATAATATTCTCTACTTGATTATAGCATCGTACAACATATATATTATTTTCAAATCGCAGTATCATGTCATGTATTAACAGCAAGCATGTTTATGTTTTACAGTAGATTAGATTGAATGGCATATACATAGATTATTACAGTAGTTCCATATTAGAATGAATGACATATATGTAGATTATTAAGAGCTCCAGCTCTGGCTCCTTCGTGCACTATAGTTAGAAGTTGTTTTTCTCTTCTTCTCCTAAAATGAACTAGAAGCCAATGAAACAATTAGTTTTAGGTTCACCGTCTCCTCCGTGCATTGCAGCAAGGAACCAGAGCCGATTTGAGCCATGCCATACAAGGCTTAATACCAGAGTTTACTTGCTACAACTGTGGTCTGACGAACTATACATATTCTAGAGAAAACATGAAAACAAAGAGAAGGAATTAAGGACCAACCTTGACTTTTGATGATGATGATGCACACGTATCTTTCTTTCTTGGTACTCGGCTACCTCTTTGAGTGCTGCATATCATAGTTGCAGGCCCATTTTATAGGCGAAGCCAAGGGCAAAAGTTTGTCTGCCCAAATCTGAAAATTTTTTCCTATAAGTGCTTGAAAATAAATGTGAATCGGAAATCTGATACGTCTAATTAATTCACTCCTCGTTCCGAATCAAAATGCAAGATCTCATGCCCCTTGGGTTCTGACACGTGTTTATATGGCCACGGGCGGAGCCCAATGGAGGCCAAACTGGGCTCCAGTTCCCCCTTGTCCGAAACAAAATTAGTGAGTATTCTTCAGCGGAAGTTGACTAATAAAGAAACTAATAAAGCCCAGTAGCCCAGAATAGAACAAGTGAGCAAAGAAATTGTAACACCCTCAGTGTTACGCCCTAAACCAACTACTAAATCTTGTCACGAGCATCATGTTTGTATAATAATGCATGCGATAGAAGGTGTTGATAAATTTCTTGTAGCCTAAAATAATCAATAAAAATATTAAATCAATGTTGATGCAATAGCTCATGTATATCAAGTAGGGTTTAAAATCAATTTTTATTAAGCAAAAATACTATAGAACATGTGTGTGATACTTAAATAAAGTTGGAAGTGCAAACTTTGCAGATGACAATGAAATACTTGCTGTTGAAAAATAATATTGCTTAGTAATATTTTCAATAGCTTAGAAATGCAATTTGAAATAGAGTTCAACTCAAAAAAACTTAGAAAATTTCAAGCTTGTGTATAGCTGGACATTGCTAAGTTTAGCAATTTATTTAGAGAGATTGGGTTAGAGGGTGATGCGGTGTTTTAGCTCGGCTGAGCAGCCTCATGTATCAGTTTGATCGTGGTGAAGTCGGTTTAGAGGCAATGGTTTAGTGGTAGTCGCTGCTTTAAAATCCATGCACAATATGTTCTCGGGCTAGCCCTCTGGGCTGGGCATGGTCACCAGGCCACGGGGGCACGCCGTCGCGGCGTTGGCGCGCTCTGTGTGCGCACGCGCGCTGCCGCGCTTGGGGCCTAGTCGCCCTGGCTCGACCGCGAGGAGCTGCCGTTGCTGTGGCTTGCCCGGCTGAGCGCTGCTGCGCCTACCCCACGCACCGTCGCGCCGCTGACCCACCTTGCGCCGTGATGAAGCCGCCGCTGCTTTCGCATCACGTCGAGCTCGCGCCTGCTCGCCTCTGCGCTGCGTCACAGGCCCATTTTGATGTCGCGCGCACGAGGCCGGACCACCGTCGCCATGCCATTTATGACACTGCAGCGCGCGTGCCACGCCGGTCGCGAGCATGTGCGCTTGTCAGTTAGCGTTTGGCCACGGGCCGCTCTGGTCGCTTCAATCGCGTCCCACCAAGGCTCGCCTTGTCGAGTTACCGGCCGCACCCCGTCTCTCTGTCTTTCCTTCTCTCTACCGCGGAGCCATGCCAACGCACCTACCTACGAGGGGTCGTCTCCCATCAATTCCATGCACCCACAGTTTCATCCTCACAGCCTCTCATCAACCGCCCCACCCCGCCTCGATTACGGCCAGGCCGAGCTCCAATTTTGGAGCTTTGCTCCCACCATTGCGCCATTAAGGCCAAGCCCGCCTCACCGTGGCTAGCTCCAACCTCGTCATCTCGCATCGAATTGACCGCACCATTAGCCCTGCCTAGAACCCCTCTTTGTCTAGCGCACCCAAGTCATAGCCCTATAGCCGCCTCCACACCACTGACACGGCCATGTCGCTGTGGTTCGTCGTCGAGCTCGCCGCGCGCACATGGCCAGACTTGCTCGGGGCATCTCCCGCTAGGCCACCACCACGGGTGGGATCATGGTGCATCACTGATGCTTACCCATCACTTCTATTATCTGTTGCATGCTGTGGCTCACCGAAACACGGTTGCCGCCACTATAGGTCACCCGTCGTCGGGGAGAGCCCGCTCCGCTTCACCTCCATTCGTGCAACCACCGCCCATCGTCGCGCGTCAGCCCATAGGTGAGCATCGATCATATAGCTAGGTCTACAAGGGTCCCGGTTGGCCGGCGTAACGGAGCCGTACCGGTCCACGCCGCGTCGGCGAGCACGGGGGTCATGGGGACCTCCCCAATGCGAGGACAACTTCTCTCGGGGTCTTTCATGCATAAGTGCTGACTGAGTAAATAGGATGTATAGTGGCTGCGAGAATAGTAGGAAGCTCGGGGGCGTTTTCGCTAAAACGCCAGCGCGCGCATGCTCCTTACCATGCGCCGCATCCGCGCGCGGGCCGCTCCTCGCGTGGGCACGTTGGGCTGGATTTGGCTATCTTTTTCAGGGAAAATAGAAATAGCTTTTCTTTTTTATTTCTGAGCTGCACTTTCATAATTAATATAAAATGATATAGATGTCCAAAAATTATGAAACTAATTTTGTTAGGTTCCTAAAATCATGATCTATCTACTATTATATTTTGTTCATATAATTTTATAATATTTTCAGGAGTTATCTAATTAATTTAAGATGCTTAATATTATAAGATATAAACTTGTAGGAATTGGTGTGATAAATTGGTGATAGTGTTGGCTCTGAAACTTTTACAGTAAATCCCTAACATTATTAGATGCTCACTGTAATTTTTGTAGCTCCATAATAATCAGTTTGCTAAGGTAGCTAAATGAGCCCTAGTTCAAAAATATATATTTAATCAATAAAATGCCAAAGCACCTTGGGATTTTAAAACTAGAACATTTTTCTGGAGACAAAGCCTTACTTGATGACATGAATATGTAGACTAGTACGTTACTCATTAAATCTAGCTCATTAGCTTGCGGAGCGTAATCATATATTTAAGAGTTGCGGTTACCGTTGATTAATTGCGTCTCTGCGTTGTATCCACGTATATCATAATAGGAACAACGATGGATCATGGAGTCGACTGAAGTAGTAGAAAAGATGATGCCTTGATGATCGTGTCACTATGATGGAATGCGAACTTTTGGTTATATCTTACCCAGGTAGGCTCCGATGCATAACCCCTATTATTCTGCACTTTATCTTATGCTTGTGCATTAAGTTTTAAGGAGTTGAGTGAAATATATATATCCTTATCCTATGAGTCCTACTAGTATGTCAGGATCATGTAGATTTCTATGCTATAGGATCCGGTAGAAGTCGAGTGATTACCTGTCACTCGCTAGAGATAGGAAAGATATTATTGTTGTTATTATATTACTATCACATGGAATACATATGGATGATAAATGGAGACCGGGCGGCATGGTACTTTGGATCTAGTTTTGGTTAGGCATTCGAGCGAGACTCGGATTGCACTTGTTCCGCTTGTGTCGATTGAGGACCATCCATTACTATGGATGGTAGTCAGGTCACAAACTTATTATCCTGAGCACATACTTGCTTATGGGAGCGGGAAGGCTCGTTACGCTCTTGTCGCGGGTTCCGGCTCTTTCTAGATCGACTGATTGGAGGCAGAGAAAGGTGGAGGCCTAAGCACCATACTTAGACGAGGTCTCAAGTGTGGGGCTTGGTGTCAAAGTTTGGACGGGGACCTGGACCCCATGACAGGAGTGGAATGAGTTGCTCTTGTTTATTACCGGGGTACAAACAGGGCGTGTGTTTTGGGGTACCCAGTTGGGATACATTGATTCATGAATTGCCATTTCTGTGAGACGGTTTCGACTTGGCTATGGTCTAGCACTGTAGTAAGAACTAGAATATGAAAGATGGTAAAATGGTTCTGATTGCTTACCACTTGCTTGAAAGTAGTATAGGTGCCTACATAGAATGGTTAGTTAATGAACTAATGATGACTACTAATGAAGTTGAATATAAGGACGCATGTTTAATAATACTTCCGCAGATGCAATAACCCACAAGCTAGATAACCTTGCATATCCTTGGAGTTTTTTATTTTTCCTCTTGTCGGGTAAGTCTTGCTGAGTACAATCGAGTACTCAGGGTTTTATTCCCCTGTTGTAGGTGATCAGAGGATACTTAGAGCTGACTCTTGTTTGTGGAAACCTCCTGGTGGGCTCAGAGAGGATTCCTTTCATGCTACGATCGTAGTGTTTATTTATAACCCTCACAAAAAGTTTTTATAAGAAAAGATGTAAAATCTGCTAGCATCTCTTGTATGAAAATGTCCACTATGTTAATGCTCCACTATGTCATTAAATTAATCTTGCTTCCTCTATAACTCTGATAACATTGTTATATTCTGCTGTTATAATCAATTGAGGTAATATTTTGTTACTGTAATAAAGTGATGTAAGAAATGACTTCAGAGAATGTTGTAAGCTGTATTCTCTTATTTATGATCCTAATGAAAAAATGTGGATTTTCGAGTTCTCCCTTGGGGTGTGCTCGACAGAACTGCATAGTTTTGTGTCCTCTCTTGGGTACTAAGTGTCTAATGAAAGACAAGTACTTCTGGGAGGCATTAGCTTAGGTGGTTCTACCATAGGTGGTATCAGAACATAAATGATGAAATAAAGCTTCAAAACTCCTTTTCTAAACTAAAATTTGACAACCTATTTTTGCAAAAAGTTAGGGCGTTTAACTAGGAATTATATAAGTAGCCCTATTGCTATAGTTGAACATCCGAAATAGGTTTAACTAGGTTCTCTCCGGTGGACTGACTCTCGCATAGTCTACGATCTTTAAGTCAGTCGCACTAGTAATGCCTTAGTCATCGTGACCGTATTGCTGGTAGATGCGCCCTTCATAGATGTTACGCGTGTCGTATTGTGCATGACTGATCTATCCTTGTTCCGGGGTTATTACTGCACTGTGACTTCATGCTCCACGTTCGCTTGTGGTTCACGCCTGCCATGACCCACATCGCCCCATACTCTTTTTTGCGCTCTTGTCAGACCCTTGCCCTACAATAGTACTAGTCATTAATGGCCTCGGACATCGCTCGCCTTGAACGCGCAAAAAAAAATTGGTCGATTCATTTGTAGTGCTCACACTAGAACCGAGGGTGGACTGCGCCAGGACCACTGAATGCTCTGCCATTATAAGTAGGGTCTGGCCTAGCCATTGGTACCACCACCCGGTGCACTCTAGCTTGCCTAGCTTTTCCTTTTGAGCAAGCTTTTCGCTCATTCCTTCCTTGCAACCACCCACCAGGAATGGCAGGAGCCTGGGTTAGCAGTAACTGCCTGAACACTAAGGGGTTTCCCAAAATCCTGTATGTCATCCTGCAAAAACTCAGAGTCAAAGATCATCCCGAGTATGAGGGCTATGAGTATGAAAAGCATGGCACTGAGCGGTGTGAAGTTACCATCTATATTGGGAAGAGTGAGGAGTGCCTCAACATCACTGAAGCCTGGAATGTGACCACAACCGGGTTTCGCTTCATCGACACCTACCAAGTTGTGGCCCACAAAGCCTTGCGGCACCTTTGCCAGATCTATGAAGAACCCATTGCTCTTACCCCCATGAGGTTCTTTCCACCTTTGGAAAAGAATTGACGAGTATGGAGGGCTCGCATGGAGGCTTTGCATGGATGGGATGCGCAAGAAGATAGTCCAACCGTGGTACACTTGACCACGTACCTGCTTGCTCTAGATGAGTAGTACGACCGGCAAGCCTCGGAGCTGAGGAAGTGCCTTCGATGAGCCAAGAAAGCCAAGATCATGTCTAGGATGCTCTAGGTGTAGCTTGCCAAAGAGCATGCCAGTGTGGCAGAGAAAGCATGCTTCCATGGAGCTTCATCGTGATGCTGATGTGAACTTCGTCCCCATCATAGATGCAGATGCGACGGTGTAACAAGGGAGCGCTTGAAGATGTGACGGTGCAAGGGAATGCTTGTTTCCCTTCCTTCTCCTCATGCTTTCCACTACAACCCTTGCCTATGGGGGGATGCAAGTGGAAGCTTTGCGAGGTTGGTGTCGTGTTGGCTCTCTTCAATGGAGCAGCCTATGACTACAACTCTATCGTTTCAAACTTCGCTGCATGCCCCTTCTTGGGTGATGTTAGTGGAAGTTTTACAACATCGTAGTCGAGTATAGGTTGTTTTCTATACTCGATACATCTTTGTTATTGTACACCCAGTAGTCTTGGATACATCTGTGTTATTGTACACCTTTTGATTGTAACCTACTAAACTTATGAATAAAGATTTACTTTTTTAATGAAATGTTGCCTCAATGGGTGTCGTACTTGTAACTGTATATCATTTCATTTTTTAGCATTTGCATTTTTAGACATATTATTTGTTTACAATTTTCTCTGTCCAACTTCCAACGCCATTCTAGGAGAAGTGTGGTCCACTAAGATCGTAGGAGACGTGGCCTCGCCTTAACTCCTGCTCTCGCTTGGTGCAATCGTAGGAAATCAAATGGACACCTAGCTTGCCTATATATATCCTTCGATAAAAGCAGGGTAGCAAGTACGATTCCTTTCTAAACTCGTTACACTTACCACCCACACACCCCATCTTCCAAATCTCATCCAATGGCGGAGAGGCAGAAGCACCCAAGGGAAGACTCATCGGAGGAGAGGGTGTTCGGAGGTCCTCCCCTCCTTCATGATAGTTTACGATGGGAGTACTGGTAATTAAGTATGGCTCTTGCACTTTATCTTATGCTGGTGGTCTTGATGCTTCCCATTATACAGAGCTATGTCCATAGCCCATCTGGCACCGTGCTTCCCCGCTGATGGGGGAGGCACCTCGGTGTCACCACAACCGGTGCCCCGATCTGCCCTCGGAGAGGAGAGCCAGGAGGTGCACCGGCTGTAGCTTTGCCTCAACATTGTGCAGACGGTGCTTGTCGTGTCAGAGCACAAAACAACCGTGACAGAGGCTACCACTGCCGAGGCCTAGGCGTGGCTCACTGGTAAATCATATTGGGCACAATCTTGCTCTTTCACTTCATGCAATGCGACGTCGTGTGTTCACTTGTAGGGTTTTCTTGTCACCTTTTTCAGCAGTCGAGGAGTAGCTCCACGCCACACAAGCTGAGGCAGCGGAGTTGCGTTAGGCCAATGATGACCTGGCCCAGCAGACGGCGGAGGCGATCCTCCTTCACTGAGATGCCAACAACAACGCCCACGTCGCCGCCTAGTTGTCCATGAAAAATAGTCACTGCTTTGACGCCCTCGACCAAGCAGCAGTCGTTGCCATCCGTGCAGTGGCGCCTATGGGTGAGATAGTGGAGGAGCGTCTTCGCACTTTGCCGGCATGGGTCATGGAGGTGACCAACTATGGCATTCACCAAGGTGCCGCGGGGGCCCTAGCCGCTCCCAACTTCGGCGTGGGGGCTGTGTGGGCTGGAGCCTTGGTTCCTGCCATGATCGTCCTTTTGCGATCGAGAGGACCTCATCCTCTACTTTCAGCCCACGGCCGCGGCCATGTCGGCCGTGATGGATGTTCCTTACATCATTCTTTACTCTCCCCTCGAGTAGTTGGATTGTAATCTGCCTCTACATCATGTACAAAAATTGTTCATATAACTATTTACTTTGAGTTTAAACTTTGAACATATCTGTGTTTACTGTTGCCTGGAACGTTCCATTTGTGCGCCTTTGACACGAATGACACGACCATCGTTATTAGGTGCTAACATCTTCATAGGACCCATTCACCAGCATCGGTAGCCTTCACCACCGCCTGCAGACGGTGTGGATGGTAACACTTTCATGTCAATTTCGAAGCCCGCACGTGAGTCCCATGTGTATCATTTGAATTTCCAAGCCCGTGCATGAGTCCCTGCTCATGTCGTATCATACGCTATACCATTGTATAAGTTGCTATTGTCATGCAACTCACATTCCTATTTTTATTCTATGCATTAATTAAGGAATTGAGTTACTGTGAGACAACTTAAAAGGACAACCATTGTACATATAGTCTATTAAGTCGTCTTAAGTTATGGGGCACTACAAATAAAATTGAAACAAAACAACAAAAAAGCAAAAGCAAAAGCAATAGAAAATCAAAAGTTAACTAATTCACTCACGCATGTAAAAGAGTGAATTAGTAGTTTCTTATTCCGAACAACTCAAATTCACGGCAAAGCCTACAATCCTCGCTGCAAAACATAGCCCTTCCTTTCCATCCATCTACATCGCTGCAAGCGCCGCCTGCGCACAAAAGATCTCCGCGCACCTGTGTCGACGATGTTAGCCACTTCTTGCCCCACGTCGTTTCATGGATCACCTTGGCGGTCGGGCGATGGCACATCACACACCACTTGTTGCTTAGACACCTACTCATTGGCCCGCCACCACCGCCCACCATAGCCGCCCACCATTCTTCCTCGCCCTTGACCAGTCTCATTTACCACCTCATAGTGTCATCATCGCCGGCATCGCCATTGTTCCTATATAGGAATATGGTGACCAGATAGGCCACCAGATTGTGCCTGGCATCGGTTGCATGGATGAAATCATCAAGACATGGCTGGAGGCTGTGGTTTTCCTCGAATAGGATTGGTATCCCCATGTGCAAGCAAGCCTTCGGGTTGCCAAGTTGGGTTAGGATAGGAAGGAGGGCGTAGTAGTCGCTGAGATCGTTCCATGATGTCGCCTCGTGACTACATCGGTCTAGTGCTAGGAGTCAACCAATGACGGGGTCACCACAGATGCGACGCATGGATGAGTAGGTCACCCGTAGGTTGTGGAGGTCATCCATGGGTCGCTCTGAGGTCACAGCGAGGTGGTCAGCGATCTCAATGGCTAGGTTGGTAGGGAGCGCCGTCAGCAACGTGGGGTGTCGCCTCACCGCCATGATTGCCGGCATCAACGTCGTGCGATGTGGAGCATGGTGAGGCCAATTGAGGGCTCACACGGCATCATGGATGAAGCTACAATGTGTGGACAACGGCGAGCAGGATGGCTGGAGAGGCGGAGCGGAGCGATCGACGTACGTTGATTCAGGAGGAGGCAGGGGAGGCGGCTGAGCAGGGGCTAAATACCCTCTATGAAGTGGTGTGGCAACTCACAACTAGCCACGTGGTGCAGTCAATTTTCTCCATCCAATTTCCAATGTCATTCCACGAGAATTGTGCTCCACTAAGATTGCATGAGAGACGTGGCCTATTTAATGAAAATGAAAGTCCCACTGAGACTGGCCTTTAGATGAGTATGAAATCTGCAAGTGAATGTAAACCGCCTCGTTTTCCACTTCTTGTCATCTTCGCCACACTGTCGCTCATGACCCTCATGGGTGACCGTGCAAGTCACGGATCTTGATGGTTCCATCCCCGCTCATGTCTTGAGGTGGGGCTATTTAATCAAAGGTAAGGCGAACCTCTTGAGCGCACTCTGATCCCAACCTTCTTCCTCCCTTACAATCGGACAAACCAGAGAAACCCTTTAGTTGCTCCTAGTCTCCCATCGCCATGGATACCCTAGACGTCCATCAACTTTGGCGCCACTGGGAGAAGGCCTTCAAGATCAGCTTCCGCCATCACCTAGACGTGGCTATGTCCGCTAGTCCTAGGTGTTAGAGGATGTTTCATGAAGGTAGAGAGGAACGCCTCCATGGTACGGTCCCGCTACTGATCGCCATTCGTGGTTAGAGCATGTAGAATCAAAACCATGGAGAGCTTTCATTGGAGCAAGAGCCCTGGTGCCGGTGGATCTTCTGGAGCTTTCACTGGAGCAAGGGCCCGAGCATCATCTGGATTGCATTCGTGAGCCAGAGCAGTTCTGGCTCACGAATGCAATCTAGATGTGGGGATAGATATCCTCGTTGCTCTGCTTCTCCTCTTCCTCCCACTTCTCCTAGGGGGATGTTAGAGGAAGTTTTGTGAGGTTGTTCCCCTTCTCCATTCTCCTATTTAGTCGGGTAATGGGTTACCCCCCATACTTGTAAGGTCTTTGCAAATTGAAGAATGTTGTTGCATCTAGCTCCATCATTGATTGAACGTATTAAGGAGATAGATGTAAATGACCCTTATCCAAAGCAAAGCAAGTTATGAGGATCGTTGGAATGTCATATTTCAATTTCTGAACCCATAGATTGTATGTAGGGTACAAGATATTAATGAAAGATTTATTGTTGAATGTTGGACTCAGTTCTAGTTTATTTCCTACTTAATCTAACATTTTCTAGTTACAATCGGGTAGAACAAGTGACAGTTTACAATCAGGTAGAACGAGTGACGCCCTCAACTAGGCAGCAGTTGCCATCGTCTGCGGTGATAGTGGCGCAGTGGCTCCTAGAACACCTTTGTTGGACCCATTCATCACCGTCGGTAGCCTTCACCGCCACCTGCATACAGTCTAGATGGTAACACTTTCATCAATTTCCAAGCCCACGCATGGACTCCTTCACATTTTTTCAAAGTTGGGCACAATTTCCATTCCCATGTCTAAAACGGTTGCTTACATAGCACGCTGCCCACCCTGTGTCTTTCTCCTCGCCCATAGCTATTGTTCCTCATCGCCGCTCCTTGCTCCCCAGTGCTGAACTATGCGACTGCCCCTACTCAGCGGGGTGCAAGCCATCACTCACCGTTGACAAGCTAGTACCCCACGCCAGTATGCCTCACCAGTAAGGGCCCACACAGGATCCACCGGTGACTAGGCTGGTACTCATCACCGCCATGGCCGCTCTAGCTCAATCCCGCAAGATCCAAAGGCAATGGTAATACTTTCGCACTTCCCTCCATCTTTCTTGGATTTTTCTCCTCTTCACACATCTGAGTATGAAGCAAGCTTCCATCTGTTTACTAAGGAGCTCACGATCCAATCTCTGTAGGCACTCCTTCTCTGATTTAGGCGACAGTGCCACTGCTTCCATCGCCGGACCCGCTCCACCAGATCCTAGTCAAGAACTCAAGATGGAGGAGAAGGCCCCCAACAAGAGGAACTAAGTGGCCCTCCTCATAGACCATGTCTTCATCCTCATCCTCCAATGCCTCACTGCCCGCTCCTTGTGTAGCTGCAAGTGTGTCTGTCGCTCCTAGAACAGCCTCATCTTCGAATCCGAGTATCACTGGATTCTTCTATCGTAGCTGGAAAGGAAAATGCAACTTCACTAGCATCAATGGTGAATACCGCTCCTTGAGCTTGTTGCCCTTCCCCATTCATGATATTGTGATCTCAGATTGTTGCCACGGGCTCATCCTCTGCTGGTGCGTTGGGTTTTGCTATGTTGTCTGTAATCCGGTGACTAACAAATGGTGGTTACTGCCGGATAACAACCGTTCTTTTGGTTCAGCTCGCTTGGGGTTCGATCTGACAGTGTCCTCGCACTTCCATGTGATTGAATATGGGAAGAAGAGGGCGGGTGAGTCCATAGGTGTGAGCATCTACTCATCTAAGAGTGCAGCATGGACGTTTAAGGAATCTGAATGGGTCAAGGGTGTTGTATGCACATATGCGACAAGTGTGTTCCTTAATGGTTCTATACACTGGCTGGAGTTGTCCTAGATAGTTGCTGTTGATATGCAGGGAAAGGCATGGAGGAAAATTCGTAGGCCACGTGGTGAAGCAATCTCCATCCATGAAGCTCAGGGTTAGCTGTGTATATGTACTGCTAGTATGTTTAGGAAGTATTAGCTTTCATTCTAGATCCTAGAAGACTATGGTACTGATAACTAGACATTGAAGCATACGATGACCATGCTAGAGATATTTGGACGAGACAATATTAAATTTGGTTATGATGTTTGCGATGCGGACTACAAAGTGATTGCAGTTCACCTAGAATGGAATTTGATTTTACTTGTTGGCGTGGATAGAACACTGATCGCATATGACCTAAACCTCAAAAAAGTTCTCGTCCTCCTTGCCCAGGTCATGCGGTATCCTAGACCTACCTAGTGGCTACGTCCGGAGGAGCCTCACTATCTTCCTTATGTTCCCTTATTCATGAAGTCAGTAAGAGAGTAGTAAAGTTGCATATGCTGTTCTTTCTTGAGGTAGGGGGTTGTTTTGATTCTATATACAGTCCAATTTTGCCTTGGTAACTAAAGCACTTGAATTTTGAATATTAATAATGCTACTGCTTTGTGTAGGTTGTGGAGTCTGAGTGCTTTTGAATGATTTTCCTGCAATGGCTAAGGGCGGAAGAAGAGGGGTTCCATGGTCTACTGGCTACCAAGCTAAAGGAAGCTTTGCCTTGCAAGCAGGAGTGCCTGAAGGAGCGGAGCACATCTACCTCATTTTCGTTATGTAAGTCTGTAGGGAGCAGAATCTTTATTCTCCTATCTATGTACCGCTTGTGTTAATTCTTGAGTTGACATAGTTGTTATGTTAGTGTCGCTTGTTATTATAAAAAGTACTCTTCATTGTGGACATGATGAATGGTGTGTTTAGTAAGTTATTAAGGCCTAGCTGAATTAGTAAATAAATTGTGAAAACCGGATTCAATTCTGTCATCATCGGAAGTAAAGGCCGTTGGCTGTTTTGTCATCACCACCACTATTCGTCTCATGCGGCAGGGGTCAATAGTGTATCACCGCCAAATGGCTTTTCAGAGGCGGAACGTACTGCAACACAACGGTGACCATTACCTATGACCAGACGGTTCATACGGTGAAGTGATGGTGATGTCCACCTGGACACAGACGCATTGGCCGCCAAAGCGATGGTGAACACGCACTGCACACAATTGGCTCGTTGTGCAAGGTGACTGTGATCCTGATCATTGGCCAAAACGGCGGTGCTAGTGTACACCCACACAGGCGGGTCATGGTACAACACGATGGAAACAACGACCTGATCACGGACGGATCATAAGCCAACCCGGCGGTGTAAGTGTACACCCACACAGGCACGTCGTGCTCCAATGCGACGGAAACAAGTACCTGATCACGGACAGATCGTAAGCTAATACGGCAGGTGTTAGTGTATACCCACACAGCCAGGTCGTGCTCCAATGCGATGGAAGTAAGGACCTTAGCACGGACGGATCATAAGCCAATACTGACAGTGTTAGTGTACACTGCAGACGGTCTCAGATAGTGACGGTGAGGGCTATGATCATCACTGCTGACAGCTTACTGCCGAGGCCGAAATTGGACTGCGATGGGGGTTACGATGTGGCCGTGAAAGTTGCGAGTGTTGTAGTGGAAACTATTACAACTTGCAGAGTTCTCTCTCCCCATCAAAGCATAACTGCAATAATAACATATAATAAAGCATCAAATTCGAATAATAATCCACAAGCAAATATTATGTTGTTGCTACATGCTGTTGCTAGCCACTCATGTTCTTCTTGATAATGACCACCTCGAGCATAGCCTCGAGAGTCTCAAGCTTCACTGGTTTCGGCACAAACACATTAGCACCGGCTTGCATGAATGCCTCCTGGCCACTAAAATCTGCTGAGACCCCAACAATCTTCACCTCACTAGCTCCCATGGCATGGATCATGGCCACAGCCTGCCAAACAATCCACCAAGAAATTAATTTTTGTCAGTTGTGAGTCTTACTTTAATTTTTGATGATGCTTGAGTTTACATTATATTACTAGGGCAATCAAAAGTCTATCATAAAAATAACTGAATTGGTTCATTAGCTTCATATACGCTACAAGATTTTTTTTGTTATAATGTAACATAATACAACAAGTGAAATAACTGATAAGTAATACTAGTAAGTTGAAATGCTAGAAGTATCTTTCTTCTATAACTTCTGGAAGAAACTTGTGAATAATGTTCACAAAAAATAACATGAAGTAAATATAAATCTACAATATATCAAGTTGAAACATATACCGTACCTCAGGACTCAACATTATGGGCATATCCTTATCTAAAAAAACAATGTCAAATGTTTTCCCTTCAACGAAAAGGTCAACAGCTTCTTTCCCATTCAGAACAGCAGTAGCCTCACAGTTCAGTTTGTGCAACATATGCATGAGAATCACACAGTCAACTTTGATATCCTCGACAACTAATGCCCTTGGGGCAGACCCTTGGTTCCTTGATGCCTTGAAGATACTGCAAAAAAAATGAGGAAATCAACTTTAATAGTACTCTTCACTTCCTGATACTATGAAGAAGATTAAGCAAAATCATAATATTCTCTACTTGATTACAGCATCGTACAACATATATTATTTCCAAATCGTAGTATCATATCATGTATTGACAGCAAGCATGTTTATATTTTACAGTTGATTAGACTGAATGACATATACATAGATTATTATAGTAGTTCCGAATTAGAATGAATAACATATATGTAGATTATTAAGAGCTCCAGCTCCGGCTCCTCCGTGCACTATAGTGAGAGGTTGTTTTTCTCCCTTCTCCTAAAATGAACTAGAAGCCAATTTTGAGATCATTAGTTTTAGGTTAGCTGCTCCTCCACGCATTGCAGCAAGGAACCAGAGCCATTTTGAGACGTGCCATACAATGCTTAATATTGCAATATACTAGTTACGACTACGGTCTAGACGAACTATACATATTCTAGAGAAATATAAAAACAAAGAGAAGGAATTAAGGACCAACCTTGATGATGATGCACGCGTATCTTTCTTTCTTGGTACTCGGCTGCCTCTTTGAGTGTTGCATATCACAGTTGCAGGCCTATTTTATAGGCGAAGCCAAGGTCAAAAGTTTGCCTGCCCAAATCTAAAAGATTTTTCCTATAACTGCTTGAATATAAATGTGAATTGGAAATCTGATACGCCTAATTAATTCGCTCCTCATTCCAAATCAAAATGCAAGATCTCACGCCCCTTGGGTTCCGACACGTGTATATATGGCGTGTAGCTATTGATGAATTCACTCCTAGCTGTTGCATGTGAATCCGCCATGGCAGCTCAATGGTTTCCTTGAAGCCAGGGTGCTGAATCCAGAAATTTTCAAACCTGAAAAAATAGCTTTTGGAATGCAGCTATCAATATGAATTAGAAAATGAATGTGGTCTGATATTGGCCTGGCCAAAGTCTGAACAAAAGTTCCTGGGTAAGACATATTCCAAGAAACTGAGGAGAAGGTCCAATCCAGTTTCACTAGTAGAGGATCTGACTGCATGTTGCTCCAAGTGAAGTTTCTGCCATTAAAGGGCAATTCAATAAGATCCAAACCCAAAATACAGTCATTGAACATTTGCATTTCAGCTAAGTCCCTTCCTGGCTTGTTTCTATTCTCCGCTCATCTAATAATGTTGAAATCACCAGCTAATAGCCACTCATCAAAGGTACTAGTATCCAGATTAATCAACCAGGTAACAAAAGCCAACTTTTCAGTAGAAACCGATGGACCATAAATGTTGGTAGGATGAAAATCTTTATTGTCTAGTCTATTGTGGAAATTTACAGTTATAGCATAGGCACTGGATTGAATGGTGATGCCATCCCAGATAGAGCTATTCCAAATCATCAAAAGACATTCAGAGGCCCCAACTGAAGGGAAAAAACTGAAGGTGTCCAAATACCTAGTACAAAACTTTTTTAGGTAAAAGGGATCAAAAGTTTCACATTTGGTTTCCTGCAAGCACACAACCTGACGAGCATTTTCCTCAATTTTACCACGAAGTGCATCACATTTTGCTTGAGAATTAATACCTCTAATATTCCAGACCAAGATCTTTAGTGGTTCTTCTGTTGTGATTCATGACTATGGAAAAGAATAGAACTAGGGGATTGTAGCAACCACATGCTAAATCCAAAGCGAAGATGATCATCACAAGATAAACAAGCTGAATAGGAGAAGCTAAAAGCTGACACAAACCACATGAGTAACATAACAAAATAGATATGATGTAACTTAAACTGGTCTGGATAAAACTTAAAGCTCTCAGGGGAGGCATCATAGGTTTGCTCCAACTTTACATTATTGTTTCCACGGCACGCAGGCCGGCAGGAAGAGCTAGGAAAGTTTTTAAACAAAAGAAGCATCGTCATGTTTGTGACCGATGCTGAAATGGGTACATCACATAAGCTTGTCATCGTTCACATCCTTGTCCAGGAGAGCAGCAGATGCCACACTAGGGTGGATCTGAAGGAACCGCTCTGCAATGCCATGGACAACAGCCTTGGTAAGGTGAAGTGCTGGGGTGGAGCCTGGGGCAGGAATGATGGCTAGAGGAACTGGTTCAGCTACAGCTTCTTGGGCACTCTTGGTATCCTTGAATCCTGCAGTCCTCCCAGAGATTCTTTTACTGCGTCTCAGAAATCTATCATCCAACTGCTCCTTCACCTTGACGTGCCTCCTCTTTCTTGGGGTGAAGTTGGCACCCGAGATTTCCACCAGATCATCCTCCTCCTCCAGAAGCTGCTTCAGGGCCTCCTTTTCCATGGGAGGATCATTAATCTGTGTAGGTAGGAGGAAGACAACATATAGTATTTCCAAATCGCAGTATCATATCATGTATTAACAACAAGCATGTTTATGTTTTACAGTTGATTAGACTGATTAACACATACATAGATTATTATAGTAGTTCCGAATTAGAATGAATAACATATATGTAGATTATTAAGAGCTCCAGCTTCGGCTGCTCCATGCACTATAGTGAGAAGTTGTTTTTCTCTCTTCTTCTCCTAAAATGAACTAGAAGCCAATAAAACCATTGCTTTTAGGTTAGCGGCTCCTCCAGTGCATTGCAGCAAGGAACCAGAGCTGTTTTGAGCCGTGCCATACAAGGCTTAATACTGCAGTATAGTAGCTACAACTACGGTCGAACTATACATATTCTAGAGAAAATATAAAAACAAAGAGAAGGAACTAAGGACCAACCATGACTTCAGATGATGATGATGCACACGTATCTTTCTTTCTTGGTACTCGGCTGCCTCTTTGAGTGTTGCATATCACAGTTGCAGGCCCATTTTATAGGCGAAGCCCAAGGTCAAAAGTTTGCCTGCCCAAATCTGAAAGATTTTCCTATAACTGCTTGAAAATAAATGTGAATTGGAAATCTGATACGCCTAATTAATTCGCTCCTCGTTCCGAATCAAAATGCAAGATCTCACGCCTCTTGGGTTCTGACACGTGTATATATGCCGTGTAGCTATTGATGAATTCACTTCTAGCTGTTGCATGTGAATTCGCCATGGCAATGAGCATGCCATTGCAAAACGTCGAGAAGGGCGAAGGAGTTCTTGAAACAAAAGAAAAAAATGGTGTGGTCATTACATGTTTGTGACATTCAATCCTTTACCGATTTTTTATCCATATTTTTAGTTGTTGTGATTACATGGTTGTTGTCACTTAGGTCAATGTATCACGTCTCACTAGTTTTGCCTTTTCTATAGGACAGGTGTGTGAAAAACAAGGAGAGTTGTGGAAAGGTTATGTTATGATCGATAATGAATGTAACGAACATCTTAATGTATGACATGTGAGACTGTTATTTGGCTGTGAATGGAAAATATTGACTTGGGCCCATACTGTAACTGGGCTATTGAAACAGCACATGATTTGTGGAAAAGTAAATGTGCCATGCGATGGACAAAGAAAAAATGTGGCACATAAAAGGGTTGGGCTTGACATAATAGAAATTAGAATCATGAAAAAACATATGGGCCAAAAAATCATAAATCATAAAATGGGCTATGCCCAAAAACAATGCCCTCTAATTGGGCTTGGCCCATTATGTCTGCCTGCCACATGGGCTTTAACAGGCTGCATTTCAGTTTTATGACATTTTTATGACATAACCTGCCAATTCAGTGCCACATCAACATTTATGACGTTTTCTGATCCTACATGGCATGGTGCAAGAATCGTGACATAAAAGAATGTCATAAATATTTGTGACATTAAAAACTAATGTAATAGATTTGTAACATCAATCAAGTACACAGACCTCACAAAGCATGGTTTTGGACTCATGGTTTGTGACGAGCATTTCCATCAACCGGATGTCACAAATCTTGAACTATGACATAAATTTCTAATATTATGGTAGGAATGAAATGTTAAAAATGACACATCTCTTGTAGTGTGTGGTAGCGAATTATCTGTTGAGCCAGAAAAGTCACTTGAGGATGTACCAAAGCCAAAGGTGGCTTTGTTTAAAGGAGGAGAGGATGATGAGTCCATGACTTCTCAAATTACTATAACTAATGCAAGTATGGGAAAGTGCATGGATTTTGAAATATTAAGAAGGTAATGCTACAAAAATTGTCCCTATTGAAATGTCCAAAATGGCTAGAGGTTTGTGAATAGCCTAATTAAAAATCTACAAATCACTAGATCGAGCAATTGGTTAGACAACAATATGGCTATAATGCAATTTCGCTCCAGCTCTACAAAGTGCTGCAAACCACCTACCAAATGCTAGTTGCTATGATCTCTGTATCACAGAATCAAGAGCTAAGTCACTACCTCTACAACTAGTGAGCAAACTAGCAAAAGCTAATTACTTAAGTTACACAACTAGGCTACACTAGCAAGCTACTACTACACAAGACAAGTATGAATCAATCTAATACAAGAGGAGGTAGTGCGATATACCGAACCGGGCAAGAGACAAATCAATCACAAAAATACCAATTGATGACACAAAGATTTATCCCATGGTTCGGCTGCTTGTCGGCAACTTAGTCCACGTTGTGACGACACACTCACTTGGTGGCTCATGCGCTACTAGGCATCACATGCCTAACCCAACACTTGGGCGCTGTAAGAACCAACACAAGATGATGGTGCACAAGTCACGAGCAATCCACTAGAGTTGCCTTTTGCAAATCTCCCGCGGGGAAGGAACAAGAACCCCTCACAATATCACCGATCGGAGCTAGAGACAATCAACACCCTCCGCTCAATGATCCTACTGCTCTATGCCATCTAGGTGGCAGCAACCACCAAGAGTAACTAGGAATTCCCGCACCTCACACGATCTCTATTACCACTAGATGCTCAAACTACTCAAAGCAAATGCAACTAGGATCACTCCCAATCTCACAAATGATGATCAACAAATGAACTAGATGAGTGGGAGGTGTGGGAGTATGCTCACTAGGTGTATCAACAAGTTAGAGAGCCAGAGTGAGCTACACCTGGCCAACACATATTTATAGAGGCCCTAAGCCTCAACTAGTCGTTGCCACCCTTATTGGGCTGTTGTCTACAGGGCATCGGATGCTACAGTGTTCACATTGGACAAACGCGCCAGCGTCCGATGCCATTCAAGAGTGACACATGTCACTAGCCATTTGAACTAGCCGTTGTGCACCCAACTTTCACCTCTGTCTGATGCCACATCGGACAAAGTCGCGCTAGTGCCAAATGCAGTGTTGAAATCCACGCTGAGAGCATGCAGCCAACATCGGACGTGCCATAGTCACATCGGACAGAGCGACAATTTGTTCGATGTTGTCCCTGCGCCAATGTCTGATGAACGACTAAAACCAACCCGAGGCTTCTTAATTCACATGACACAATCTGTTGGGTAAAATCACACAAGCATCGAAGTTTGAATACAAGTCAAAGTCATATTCATTTCATGATCGTACTATACATGTCAGAGGGGGTATTTATAGGGGTCCCAATCTTCGTATTTTACATACAAATGACCATTTTACCCCAAACTCACATAATTACAACCCTTATCAACTACAAGGGAGAAGTGGTCATTTTTAACTACTTCTGTCTTCAACCTTCAATTTGCATGTCAACCTTTCAGGAGACTGTAGCTTTTGTCTTAGCCAATTCCTGCTTTGCTCTTCTCCATCTTCGCTTGTAAGCGAAGCTAATTTCTTGTCAGCGAAGTCAAATTATTGTCTTTGCTTGATCTGTCTTCATTCTCTCCTTTTCTAGCGAAGTCGAATTCGTCTAGGTGAAGTTGAATCTTTATCTTCGCTTTACTTCTTCATCCTGCAGGCAACTTTTGGTACAAAAATTATAAATTCAACTCCAAAGTTTATGGGCTAAGTTTTATGGCAAAGTCAATTCCCCAACAGCAGCCCCTCGCGGCGAAGGCCTACTCCAAAGGTCTGAATCCCGCAAAGTTTTGATTTGAAAAATGAAGACAGAAAACGCCATCCTAAACTTTGGAGTTGGCCGTTTATATCCGTTGGACTATGAACAGTTTCCTTTTTGAATCATAACGGTCGATTTTGACCGTCTGAAGTCGAACCATCAGGTTTGCCCAAATCCGCATATATATACTGCGCCCTCCCCCCTCTGATTTCTTCACTTCATCGAAGACGAAGAGGTACTGTTGAAATTTTTCTTGAAGCGAAGATAAATTTGCACGAAGACAACTTTATGTGCGAAGACAGGTTTAGTCTGGAAAAGGGTTTTTCACTTGATTTGCTAAGGTGAGTTTTAATTTTGTTGTATTTGTTTTACTTGTTCAAAATTTTGATGGATTTTGCCTTCTTTTGTTTTCATGTTTTTAGATGTCTGATCAAGAAAAAGTTGCTTCTAAAAATTCTCCTGTTGGATCAAATCATTCTAATTCGGGTGAAGATTTATCAGATGTTTATGTGTCTGAATCGGAATTGGTGGGTGATGACACCAAATCTTTGAATTTTGCAAAATCATTGATGGATGACAATGAATTGGAGTGGATGGTTACTAATAGAATGCTAGAGAGGGGCTTCTGTTTGTTTGCTTGGAGATGATATGATACCTAAGCCGAAAGCCTCATGAGTGTGTTGTTTTTCGAGATCAATTTACTGCAGGACTTCGTATGCCTTGCCAAGATTTTGTTGAGGAGATTTTGAAGTCATGCAAAATGGAGATGCATCATTTGACTCCCAATGGGATAGCAAAGATTGCTCTTTTTATTTGGGTAGTGAAGTCTCAAGATGTGAACTTGGATATTAGAGCTTTTTGCACTCTTCATGAAATGCATACTCAATTTAGAAAAAAGATGGTGGAAGGAAAAATGTTGTCAAGTACTTTGGTTGTTGCAGTTTCAAGCCTATCGTGGTGCTAAACAAATTTCACCAGCTTCTAAAGAACAAGTGGGTTAAAAATTGATACAGATATTGGTTTTATCATTCTATTCTGCTGGTTGAGGAGAGGGATGAATCAAGGAAGATTGTTAAGCGATACCCATTGGCCACGAAGATGGGAAAAATGCTTTTGATTGCAAGCCTAAGTTCCCAAGCACAAGGAATTCTAAAATGTGTGAGAAGGCTTATAAGTTGGCTGCTAATTTGCAAAGTGCGCGTGATCTTTGCGAAGAATATCTTGCAGCTCGTGTTTGGCCTCTTAAAAAAGCCTAGAGTTTTGTTTGATTTCACAAGAAGGTTGTCCGAGGAAAAGATTATTTGTATCCAAATAAAGAAGTTGCTCGTCCGAAGAAGTATTCAAATGATGAAGATTTTGTCTCCGCTATTGAATTGAAGGTTGTTGCAATTCTTGGCAAATTCTTGAAGAAAGAGAAAGATTTGATGGATAAATTTTTGGGAAAAGAATATAAATGTTTGAATAGAATCTTTGAGATTGCTCAGATCAAGTGTGGTGAGAGGCCACCACCAGTTTACACTCGTGCTGCAAAGTCAAGTATAGAGAATGTTACAAAGAAAAAGAGAGCTGGTGGTCAACTTGCTAAAAAGTTGCTAAGAAGAAGAAAACTTCTGCTTCTTCTGGTTCTGAAAAGAGTGGAGAGGGTGATGAAGATTTTGGTCATGAAACTCTTAGCCAACAAACTCATGACGAGGTGAGAATGATTAGTTTAGTTTTTAATTCTAGCGGCTTGACTCTGCTGATGTTGACTCCACTTGATGACTATTTCTAGATTTTGGGGGCCACCTTTCATTCTGATGTGAACATTGGCAAAGCTAGTTTGTCTTCACCTTAGTTGAACATTGGCAAAGATACTTTGCCTTCTTCTCCAGTTCATCCAGTTTCTTCCCCAACTCTTGGTGATGCTACTTCTGCTGGTGCAACTGCTACTGTTGAGGCGCAAATGGAAGAAGGTGAGATTGTAACTATGGTTCGTAGGAAACTGCAGGGCCATCTTCTCAAAGATTTGTAGCTGAAACTCCGCAAGAATCTGTAGGAGATGTTGGTGCTAATCTTCATGCTGTGTCACCCTGGCCCCACAAGTTGAAATGCAAGATAGTGATTTGGGAGGTGGCCATGTGGAAACTAACGTACAAAAAGCTAAGGCTCGCAAGGGTAAGGGTACCACTACTCTTACCCTTGATTTTGATGAGTCTGACGATGATGTTTTTGATGAAGAAGTTGAGAATGCTCATGCTTCTCATCTTACAGAATCTACCATTAATGTTAATACTGGTGAAAAAGTTTCATGTCAACTTGAGAAGGGTGTTTCCATAGGTAAGTTTTTTTTTGCCTTTTGTCTTGTCTCTTCTTTTCTTCTTCTTTTTTTGACTTCGCTTCATAATACTTGTTTTTAACTTCGCTTTTGTTTATTTAGAGGAATTTTAACCTGATCCTTTGTATAAAAAAGAGACGAACCAGTGGATATTGGAAAGATGAAGGACGTGGCTTAGGAACCTGCTACTCCTACTGAGGCCTTGGAAACAATTCTTGATGGGGTTGATCATGAGGCATATAAGCGTTACTAGAGTACTGCCAAGCTCAAGGTGTGAATTTAGACACTTTTAAATTTGTTGGGATTGGCTTGGACATACTTCGCATTGTACCAAAGAAATCAGAGCTAAAGTTGTCAAAGTACATTGATGATGTCCTTATCAGTTCCTGATGCTGAAGCTGAACTTACTGGGAAATCTTCCCTTGAGTTGGTGGATGCTAGCGTTACCATGATTTATAAGGTACATAAATGTTTGTTTGACTTCATATATTGATTTGGTTTCATAACTTGACATTTTTTGTGTTTTTTACATAGAGTGCTCTTTTGAAAAGGAGTTTGCGTAAATCTCTTGAAGAAGAAGCTAAGAATGTAGCCCTTCATGAAAAAAGTTTGCTTAAGGAGATTAAATCTTTGAAATCTCAACTTGCTGCTAAAGAAAAAGAAAGAGTGAAAACTGTTGATACTCTTCATGTTATTGAAACAAGGTGTATTTCAATGGAGGCGAAGCTTGAGGGAAAGACTGAAGAATTTGAAAATTTGAAGAAAGATTATGAGAAGATTGAACGAGAAAAGAAGTATCTTGAAAAGAAGGAAACTGAGAAGGATCAAAGTTTTCATGAGAAATGCAATCGCTTGTCGGAGCTTTGTAGGAATTGTTATGACAAATTTGGCGCGAAGCCTGAAGATGCTTGTTGGGAGCTAGGGGAGTTTGATCTTTTCTTTGGTTGACTTTGTCATCAATATGAAGATTTGTCTACTGTTCTACAGATGACTGCTAATTTGAGTTGTATGTATGCAACAAGGGCTCTTTTTCATTTGATGAAAGAGGCCAATGATCCATTGCACGAGCAGCTACTTGACAAGAACTACAAGTTTCCTTTAGTGGATTCTCTTAACCAGGCTTCTTCAAGGACTCAAGTTCTTTGCAAAAAGTATTTCTATGAGTATTGGAATCAAGGCGGTCATGAGCACACTTTTATGAAGGCGAAGAAGATGGAAAAAGTTAGATTTGAAAAATTTTACTCGCTTTTGTTTTTTTTTCTCTTTTTGTTTTTCATTCTAATATTTTTGTTTTCTTTTTGCAGCAGCTTGATAAAGAAATTGCTGCTGATGAGAAGTTATAGAGGGAGCAAGACAGGAGAGATGCAGAAAATGCCAGAGATGATGATGTTGGTGATCATCCGGTTTAGTTGTCTTCGTAGTTTAGTTTTTAGATTTTAAGTTGAGGGGTGAGTTTTAAAGGATGTTTTGATGTTTGTAAATATTGAATGGGTAGGATGGAGTTGATGTTATGCCATTGTTAATGTTTAAGGACAACTTTGTCATTGAACCTTCGTTGTGGTTAGAGGATGAAACCAATGAGGCGAATCCAATGTTTGATACATTTGTTGAACGTAAGCTAACATAAGCGTTATGTTATGAAGTTTTGACTTTTGTTGCTGTGATTCTTTTGCTGATGGTGTATGCTGTTTTAAATTTTGAATCTAAAAATCTTATTGCTGAAAACAAGAGACCTTGTTTGTCATGAGTTGTTGACTTCAACAAATTCTCTCAGGTAGTTGCTGGTTCTTCCTTTTCTCATGAGATTTGTATAGGATAAGGAATATTTTGACATTTTTATTTTTGACAGTCATCATGTTCAAGTGCTTTGCCAAGCTTTGTTTCTGAAGACTTTCTATGCTCAGAAGTTGATCGTGTGTTGGATAAACTTGTTGAAGACTTAATTAGTGAAGCTGCAACTATTGTTGCGTCAGAAAGTGATTGATTGTAACTTTTGATGTATAATTTGTCTCCCTATGTTGTAATGTATAATAAATGATTCTGTTTCATAGTGAATTTGGAGTTTGTATGCTTTTTTGTATTAATGTGTAAAGTTTTTGCGAAGGCAACATGCAGGCTTTGTTTAGAAGCCGTAATTTATCTTAGTGAGTTTGAAAAATGCCGTCTCCTTACTTTTTGCGAAGGCAACATATAGACTTCGCTTATAAGTCATAATTCACCTTAGTGATTTTGAAAAACGCTGTCCCTTCTC
Organism: Miscanthus floridulus; assembly: GCF_019320115.1. Classification (NCBI taxonomy): domain Eukaryota; kingdom Viridiplantae; phylum Streptophyta; class Magnoliopsida; order Poales; family Poaceae; genus Miscanthus; species Miscanthus floridulus. Next base: position 10,086,551 of record NC_089590.1, read on the forward strand.
TTTTTTGCGAAGGCAATGTGTAGACTTCGCTTGGAAGTCATAATTCACCTTAATGAATTTGAAAACGCCGTCCCTTCACTTTTTTGCGAAGGCAACGCTGTAGACTTCGCTTAGAAGTCATAATTCACCTTAGTAAATTTTGAAAAATGTCGTTCCCTTCACTTTTTTGCGAAGGCAACGCGTAGACTTCGCTTAGAAGTCATAATTCACCTTAGTGAATTTTAAAGAACTGAAAGTAAAGAGAAATATTTATTTAGATAGGTTAGCATTACTTTTTGCTTGATCCAAAAATGATGCTACCTATTTTTAGTTTGTTTTAGCCGATATTTGAGTATATTTTAAGTATACTCTTCGGCTTATTAGTTTTGCTTGTACTCAAGATTTTGGGGAATAGTTTTTCATTTATATTTGATGAGAATTTACAATAGAGACCGCCTCGTTAAAAAACAACTCACCCTATGAAGGGCTTCCCTTGAGTGGAAAAAGAGTGCAGCTCAGTTTACATTTGAATTGAAACTTTGAAATGTAAAAAAGAACTAATCTACTTCTAAGGTAGAATTTGTAATGCTAAAAGATGAAATTCTAAGGGTAGTATCTTCGTAGTGCTTCAATGTTCCAGGTGTGGTCAATCTCTTTCCCATTCATATCTGCCAAGTGGAATGATCCCAACTTGTTTGTCCTTGTAATGAGATAAGGGCCTTCCCATTTTTGCTGAAAACTTTCCAACCGTGTCTTCATTTCTTTTTCTTTTAGAACAAAGTCTCCTAGGTGATAGTTGTCTTGGCTTGACTTTCTTGTTATACCAACTCTTTGTTTCTTTTTGGTATTTCTCGAGATTTTGGATTGCTTTCACCCTTTCTTCTTCAAGCAAGTCTTTGCTTGTTATCTGTTCTTCTTCTTTGATGATGTACACATTGGTTCTTGAACCTCCAAACTTTATTTCTTCAGGTGTCATTGCTTCTTCTCCATATAATAGCTTGAATGGTGTGAAGTTTGTTGATCTTGAAACAGTTGTATTATGTACCCAAACAACTTTTGGTAATTCATTGACCCATTTTTCCTTAGGAAGCCCCACTAGGCACTTTGAAATACCAGTGCATATGATTCCATTTGCTCTTTCAACTGCACCATTTGACTGTGGGTGTTTGACTGAAGCAAAACATAGTTGAATTCCCATATTCTGACAATAGTTTCTGAAATCTTGACTGTCAAATTGAGTCCCATTATCTACTGTAATGTGTCTTGGGACCCCAAAGCGGCATATGATATTCTGCCATAGGAATTTCTTCATTGTGAAAGATGACATGTTTGTTACTGGCTTTGCTTCAATCCATTTTGTGAAATATTCTATAGCCACAATTGTGTATTGATAATTTCCTTGGGCTGGAGGCAATTTGTCTATTATGTCAATTCCCCATCTTGCGAGTGGCCAAGTTGGTTCTATTGTTTATAAGTTTGTTGCTGGAGCTTTTATCTTGCTTGCAGAAATTTGACAATTGTGACAAGACTTGACTATTTCTTTGCTGTCACTTTGGGCTAAGGGCCAATAAAACCTTTGTTGAAATGCTTTTTCCTACCATGGTTCTTACACATGGATGTGTACCACAAATTCCTTCATGTATTTCTGATAGCAATTCTCTTCCTTCTTCTGCTGATATGCATTTGAGAAGTGGCTCACAAATTCCTTGCTTGTACAACTGATTGTTGATGTTTTTGTAATTCCTTGTCCTGTGTTTCATTTTGACTTCATTAACTTCGTCTTCTGGTTTATAATGTCCACGAAGATATGCCATGATTGGTGCTCTCCAATCTTCGCTTTGTATTACATGAACTTCTCTTGGGACTTCTTGCTTTGTTTTAATAGAAGCTTGAGTTAGGACTTGAAAGAAGACATCTTGAGGCAAACTTGTATTTTGTGCTGCAGCTTTTGCTATTTCGTCAGCGTCTGAGTTATCTGTTCTTGAAATATTTCTGATTGTGAAACCTTCAAAATATTTCTTTTGTTCTCTTAGAAATTGTAGGTATTTTGCCAGCTCAGGATCTCTTGCCTTGTAATCTTTTTTGATGTCTCCAGCCACAACTTGAGAGTCTGTTTTGATTATTAGCCTTTGGATTCCCATTGCTATTGCTTTTCGGAGTCTGAGCAAACCGGCTTCGTATTCTTCAATATTGTTTGTGCATTGGAATTCATGTCTTGCAGCGTATTTCATTTTTACCCCTGAAGGTGACGTGATTATTGCTGCTGCGCTAGCTCATGCGAAGCCCCATGCTCCATCACAATATATGATCTAGTCTGGTTGCCTCTTTTCTTCGCTTGGACTTTGAGATGGAGTCCAATCTGCTACGAAGTCTGCCAAGACTTGAGTTTTTATTGATGTTCTTTTTTCAAATTTGATGTAGTTCTAAGATAGTTCTGTTATCCATTTTCCTAGTCTTATAGGTGATCTGCAACTTTGCAAGACTTCTTTTAGAGGATGATTTGTTGGTACTTTGATTTTTCAAGCTTGTAAATAGTGCTTCAACTTTCTTGCTGCCGTTAAGACTGCATAAGCCATTTTTTCAATCTCTGAGTAGTAGATTTTTGAGCCAGGTAGGGCTTCTGAAACAAAGTAAATCGGGAGTTGTTTCTTTGAGTGCTCATTTTCTTGTTATTGAACTAAGACTGCACTTACTGCACTTTTTGTTGCTGAGACATATAAGAGCAATTCAGCCCCTGGAGCAGGTGTAGCTAGGGTATTTGGCTTTGATAAGTATCTTTTTATTTCTTCAAATGCATGTTGCTGCAAAGGTCCTCGTGTGAAGTTTCTTTTTATTCCCTTGAGGGCTTGGAATATCGACATGCTTTGTTCTACTGATTTTGAGATAAATCTATGATAGAACTGCCCAATTTATACAGGATCAAGTACGGCTTGTCCCCATTTAACACGTTGACATGCACATACTTTCACTTATATAAACCTGGTAGTCTGCCAATTGTCATGAAGGACCTTGGTAAATCAACATCACAACCAAGATCATATGGTTAAGTAAATACACATCACATACACTGGAGTTACAGCAGGAAATAATATTACAAATGGGTTCACAAATAATAGTACAAGTTTGGGTTTCAAAACCGATTAGTGAAAACAACTTAGCTTTCAAATGATTACAATAATATAAGTTCCAAATACATTGCTAGCATATGTGACATCATCTGATAAAAGCATATAGATAAGAACACTATATAGAGATGCCGAGCCCACCAGCGATTAGCCACCATCTTCAGCAGGCCAAGAACTTCACCCTACAACATAGTGGGATAAACCCTGAGTACTCAAATGTACTCAGCTAGACTTACCCGTCATAAACCAAAAATAAAGTGACACCAAGGATCATGCAAGGCTTTATAAGTGAAGCTGGCTTGACAACATTTTGCATAAAAAGCCATTAGTTGAGCTATACATTTTATAATTCGATTCCAAGTTAATTGTAGCTATTCATCTCTAGATTAGCATCTAACTTGTGCCAAACATGTGATATATCATTATGCAGCATCACAATAATAACCATAGCTAGTGTAGCATTCCCATGTTCAATATAACTATCAAATTCCATAGTCTAGTTACTATGATGCTAGGACTAGTCGAGTTTCTCACTATCCGGAAGAGATGGCGATTTGAATCGGTTGCAACCAGCTAGGCAGTTATTCCTAACACAAACCCACACTTCCTCCATCGGGGTCGCGTTGGGTTACCTTTGGTACAACTCAGGTCCACATTTCATGGGTTCGATCAGCGCCGCACAACCAAGGACAACCAACTGCTAGGACATTCAGGCCCTGGCCTACCCTTGGACTCACGTCTGGCTCCCCGCACATCCTTACTACCATCTAGAGTGTGCACTCTAATAGAACGAGGCCCGGCCTGAGTTGAGCTACTCTGCTTCGCGGTTGGAATGAGTTATCCGGCTAGCTAAGTGAGAGGCATGCGTTCAATCTCGATAGAAGCGCCAACAATGATACGGTCCTTAATCGATCCAGATAGGATCAGCATAGCCAACCCACACCATGTGCCTATAAGATCCCGCTTGGTCTCCACTTAGATAACATCCCATGGTTATTTTCCACTGATAGCAAATATAGCTAACCGTGCTCCAGGAATCCACCTATATCTCACAGGTGATAGGAAATCACCCGACTTCTACCGGTCTAAGTATGGCTAAGCATATGTTCGATCCTAGACCTACATAGGGTTCAAGGTATATTTCTAGACAAGCTAGTTCTATGCATCAAGTGTTTCCAACCAACTCTTATAACCTAATGCATCAAACATAAAGGACTCAAGTGATATTTGTAAAAACATAGGAGGCTTAGAATGCTCCGGGGCTTGCCTGGGATCCGACACAAGTCAGTTTAATTAGCTTGCACCATCTTGGTGGCATCTCTGCTGTAGGCATGCACTCCAGGGGTCTTTCCATCTTCAGGATTGGTCCACCAAACACCATCTTCGGGTTCGGCTGCAACATCATGTCCTTTGGTTCCCCTGCGTGGTTCATCTAGTGTACCTAAATGAGATGCAAGATGCAGGTGCATGAATGCAAAGAATGGTAATATAAGATGCATCATATTAAAGCATTCAAGACAAGTATAAGGTTATACCTCAAGACATATGCACTTAGAGAGCAAGTCATTTAACTAACTAACACTCAAGTCTAGCATAGGAATAGCAAGCATAACAAGCATAACAAGCATGTCACACCAGTTAACTCAAGTCAAACTATCACAAGCATTTAACAATCAAGAACTAATTAAGCCTAGCATCACATAAGAACTAGGGCTGCGCTGAATGACACCAACATAATTAAAGCTCTAGCAAAACATGCATCAAGATCATTTTGTGGCAACATGCATACATGACCATTTATTAGTTACGTGCTTGACCAACATTATATAACACATTTATAAGATACATCAAGTAGATCAATTTAACTCTAGTAGGGTCATGAGCTAACACTAACAAGCATACAAAGCAATGCAAAGTGAAGCAAACAACTTTAGGTGCATGCTCAGATTCTGGGCAGCAGCATAATAGCCACTTGTTTCAACCATAACTGAAAGCTATAGTTATCAAACAAAGGTGATCCTAGACTTTCTAGAAAGGTTAGGAAATGGCCTACAACTTTGTTATTTACATCTAGAACTGATTCAAAGGTTAACAATATTGAAAAACACAAACAAGCAGATCTGCACCAACTAGGACAGAAAACTGACATGAACTTCTGAAATGCATAACTAGAATTCTAATCATCCAACAAGCATGATTCTTAACTTTATGGAAATATTATTAAGTTACCTATAACTTTCTTATTATCATCTTAAAATGATTCTACAGCTAACAAGGTTAAACAACGCAATGAAGACATCTCTGTTCAGATTTGAATAGAACCTGCCATTCCACTTTGAACAGCAATAACTAGAGTTCTAGACCACCAAAAGTAGTGATATTAGACATTTTAGAAAGCTTAGGAAAAGTACTACAACTCTCCTATTATAACCAATACATGATTACATGTTTAAATAAGCCAAACAATACAATCATTCAAATCTAGTTCAGAGCACATACAAAAGATGACAGAAAACTTGTAAAATCTATAACTCCTAAACCAGCAGGCCTAAAATCATGCAATTTTAGGACAAGAAAGATAAGGAAATTATATACAACTTTTGTATTCAACATATCTATAGAAAACATCATTTGCATCACAAAAATATCACCACCACAGAAACTAGACATGCTGCCATAACAACAACTGGAATTACCATTTTTGGACTTCTATAACTCAAGATATGCATCTGTCCAACTTAAAAGCATTTTTAAAAGCACTTTATAAGAATAAATAAATACAGCAGAAACTTTCTACTAACACATATCATATTATGACTCTACTATGTAGATCTACTCACAAGGATTCCAAAACATGTTCATTTGCTATTTTACGATTTTTCTATGATTTACTATGATTTTCCAAAGTTTTAGCCATAAAAGAAAAGCACATTTGCACTGAGGACCCCAAACTTTCACGAAAGCATATTCCAGCGAAAAGGTCCTTCTAGGCACTATTCACATGAGATAATAGCTTTGCAGTTAGGCCCTTCCCTTTCTTCCTATTTGAGTGCGAGGTCCCCGACGCGAGTTGGAGCAGAGGAGGTCGACAATGGCTCGATTTTTCGGCGAGGTGGTCGACCTCCGGCGACGAGTGGTGGCGATGGAGTACCAGGGTGTGCTTGTGCACCTATGGTGGGGTGCAGCATGGGTAGCGATGGTCTATAAGCTATCGGCCATGGAGGCGATAGTCTGTAGCGGCAGCAGCTCCGGTAGTGGCGAGCGTCAGCGGAGGAGGTGACTGGAGGACCAGTGAGCGACGCTGAGCGAGGTGGGGTGGTGAGCCAAGGTGGAGAAGAATAGAGAAGGGAGCGGTGGTGTGGAGCGAGCGGGGACTGACAAGCTCTGCTCGGTCATGGCCATGGCGTGCGAGACCACAAGAGACAGAGAGCGAGATGGAGCGAAGGGCGAGAGCGAGCCAGATAGAGCGAGGCGGAGCGGCTCGGGTTCTCCATATCGACGAGCGTGGGTGAGGTGGCGATCATGCGAGTAGCGAGGGCACCATGCGGCATTGAGCCCCTGCACACAGTCGGCCATGATGAGCTCCAGTTCAAAATCAGCTAAAAGAGCTGACAATACTACCTCAAAAATATGACTGAAACTCCATATTCTCCCCTTCATATCTCTCAAACCGGTTAGTGATTTGTTCAACCAATTGCACTATGTGATAGAGCTACATGAGTACTACAACTTTGATTAAAGGATCTTGGGCTGGTTCAGCATGGTTACGAAGATACAAGCCTCCAAACTAGGGTATACGAAACTAAAACTGAATTCAGTTAAGGGTTGAATTCAAGAAACTTTTTGTTGTTTTTTCAATAACTTTTAAAAGTCCAAATGTGCTAGAAAAGTGATGAGACTTATTCTGTTGTTTTCTTCACGAAGAGTACTTCAACTTGTATTAAGGAATCCAATTGAGTTGTCACACAATTCTAGGAGATAAAAATTCAAAAACATATCAACTCTCTGCTATCGATCAGGGACTTAGGAAGAAAATCCTAGAGGGACCAAAACAGCAGTGTATCCCAAATAGAGGCCACTATTTGAGCCGACTTAGGAGTTGAATCAGGGCTTGGTCCAAAAATAAAGTTTGTTGTACTCCACTTGAACTTCAACTTTTGTTACAGGTCAAACTTCATATCTGGTCCCAAAATCATAGTTTCATCTTGGTCAAAGCAGCACCTCGTTAAACCCTGGAATTAGGGTTTTCGACCAATTGAGGCATTTTCTTGACATTTTCTCAACATAAACCCTTCATGACTTTTGTTGTAGAGTTCAATTAGAGTCATTTGGGCAAGGTAGCAAGGTTTGCTCATCATCCCATATTCCCATTCACCTGATGAAGCAATTTAAGAAAGGTTATAACTTATCATTTCATGTGACTTTTTTATTCCAAACTGGATGAAACTTTTTCAAAGTTCACTATGGATGCATGTTGATGTAATGTACATGAAATAAGTATGTTTAATGTTACTCATGCCTAATCTTAACAAGGGTCCACATGTAAGCAAAGGTGTGTTGTCCCAGTTAAGTTGGGACTCAATTTCATAGATTTGACCTTAGCACTTCCATCACAACTTCTGAGATCATGAACCAAAGCTCATTATCACTACTTGACATAACTTACTTGAGTCCAAACTCACTGCTTAACTTCTGACTAACACCTTGGGGTGTTACAGCCTTCCCCCCTTATGAGAAGCTTCGCTCCGAGATTCGGTGCAAAAGACTTTTAAGGGAAGAGAAGCATGTCATCCATTTTCCAACATCTGCGATAGCATTAGGCTACCTAGCTTGGAGCATCAGAGGGGCTAATTTGGTCAAGACAACTTTCTAATACTTGCTCTTTGTAGTAAATTTTTGTCTATACAATTTCCTTCATTGACTCCCATGAAGCATTGTTACTTTGGGAGGAATCCAGATAGCACTATTCTGAGTACTTGTTCTTGGTGTATGAAGGGTGGTTCAGAGCATAATGAACTACTCACATCCTATGCCTCTCTATTAGGCATAGCATGTACAACTTTCTATAAGGGATGAGATCATAGACTGGGGTAAACATTTTCTGAGGCAGGTGAAAAAACTTGTTTACACCAAAATTTGGGAGTAGAACATGGGAATTCAAAAGCTTCCAAGATTGTGCCAATCAAGGAATCGATTGCATAAGGATCAATATCAGCTGATTCAGATATGACTCTGGAATTAGATCTCTTTGGATGACGTCAGCAGATAGCAATAATGAGCTACGGTTGGTGCCAGGAAACTATATATCGGATTCTACAAAAAGGGAAAGATTAGGGTCCAAGTTATCTTAAATTAGGAATGTTTTCTTTTATGCCAAAGATTGTAATGAGTCGTGCTTAAGTAGGATTCATGTTTAGGCTCCGGGTATAAATATCGGACCCCAGCTATTGTAAATGATACACAATCAATCAAATACAAGTTACTTACTTTTTTTTGGCTCTGGCCACCCCTTAGGTGTAGGAGTAGAGTAGATCTCGGCGAGTTCTTCAGCGCACAGGGCTACATCGGTCCGACCAACCTCCGGCTTGTCTATAAGTACCATCATGGCTTATACTTCTGTTCGTACGGCTGCATCGATCTGGTCAACCTCCACTGCGACTCTGGTATAAGCTAGTTATCGACTCTTGTTTAGTTCAAGTACGGCTGCATCGATCCGATCGACCTCCACTGCTCGAACTGATTAAGGTCAAGTTATCGGCTCTATCTAAGGGTGGCATCCTTTGGATAGATTCATTAAGTTACCGATATTGCTTATTGCTTATATTATTTATTTAATTACAGCAATATCACTTTGCCTGATTGGAATTGATCTAGATCGACCTTATATCCTGTTTAACCCGTCGTTTGTTAATCTAAACCGATCTAATCTGCATCTTAAATGATGAGTTATGTTTTATCGGTTGTTTTATATTAATCTTGATCGTGCATAGTGTGCGGTTAAGGCATGTTTGATCTTGAATAGATCTATTGGCTAACAAAAACCATTCCATGGCCCGTTATCATGGCCTATGTGATTCTGCCTCACACCCCACTGTTAGCACCATAGAGTGGGGATCGTTACTTGGTAGGTCTATTCCTGATAGGACATGACCTTAACTGTGTGCTATGCCTGAATCGGCTGTTTTAGCTAATATCGAGTGCTTTCACATATGCAGTTCACATTATGAGACCGTTGAAGTTAGGGTCGTCAAATCTAGTGTTGTTCCTACGGCCTGCATGATTCTGCCTCATGCCCCACTGGTCCATAGCGATAGATGAGATCTAATATGTTCATTAGATTTATCTTTATTAAATGATTAAATGATGATGCGCTGCTTCTTTTATATAAAAAGGGATTCGGTTACTTGCAGTCATTGGCTTAGCATAAATTGATTGTTGTTGACATCCTATTGCCATTGACTAATATTTGTCTAAATAATGATATTCATCCTGATGATAACCAATCTTCCTTCCACAACTCCAAGAGCTTTAACTGATTTATTCTTATGAATATGCTGAAATCGACTATTTCCTTTCATATCGGCTCTCAGAGCCGCACATTCGGGACTATCTGGCAACACCAGCATGTTCCACCTTAAATTACTGATTAGCTTTCTCTCCTTGTCAATTGCAGGGTTAAATTGACTGGCACGTCTCAGGGAGGAAGTGCATAGGATCGACCGTCCCTACATTGGAGCTTGGTGGATCTCTAAGCTCCATCGAGCAGACCCTTCTGGCTTGCTTGTGTGCCCTCGGCACGGGATGAAATTTCATGCCGACACATGTTCTTGGCACGCCTGGTGGGACTTGAACCCACAATCATTTGATGGCGGTTTACAACAAGAATGACATCCTTATGGTACATTACGAAGACTTACCTGATGGAGATAAAGGTGTCATCAGCAAAGCTATAGAAGAATTTTAGAACAAGTGTTTGTTGTCCTACACCAAAACATATGACAATACAATTGTTCAGAAATATCCACTACCAAGAGTTCTATTGCATGGGCAGACAGATGCAGATGAAGCTAAAAATAGGCATTTCTTCACAGAAGCTGTAAACAAATCTGTTCATGATGCCATATCAAGCCATAATGAAGCTTTCTTGGATATATTCCACAACACCTATGAAAGAGGTGTTTCTTGGGTTTCCAGTTGGTTAGGTTGGGCGGGCTTATTACAACATTCCACATCCATCGACCCAAGGGACCAATCAAGTCAGTACAATCCATTAATAAGCAGCACTAGTTGGCAAAGATGATGTCCAGACAGTTCAGAGTTCATCTGAATAAACTCAAGGTACTACTACGAATCAGATATAGTATAATCTTGGATCATTAGTGCAGCATGTGCAACAGCCAGCGGGGCAAGGTCAGAACCAGGTGATTAATTTTGGCACATCGGGCCACATACCGTTTGAAGGGACCGTGACGCCTAAGAGGGGGGGGGTGAATTAGGCAACTTAAAATTCTCACTCTAAACTATGGCCTCTTTTTCTAACCTTAGCAAAACCTATGCAAAAGATAAACTATCTAAATGTGCAACTATGGTTTTGCTAGTGTGTTGCTATCTCTACCGCAAACGTAGTAAAATAATCAATGTAAATGCAGAAGCTAAAGAGCAAGGTAGAGATATGCAAACTCCTGTCGACGACTCCGGTATTTTTATCGAGGTATCAAGAAGCGCGCAAGCTTCCCCCTAGTCCTCGTTGTAGCCCCTCGCAAGGAATCCCTCGCAAGGGCCAAGCTCCCGGTCGGGTAACTCCATGGATAGCCTTGGGCCTTCCCCACGTGCAAGTGGGTCTCCGATGTGCCTGTCGGCAAGCCTCTCCCGGATGCTTCCCGCTGTCTTCACTATCAAGCTTCCGGCTAAAACAGCCGTGGGCCTTGTTCCCTCCAGTACACGGTGGTGGCCACACCACAAACGCGGTTGGTGTGACCTCGCAAGACTTCAAGACCCTCCGAAGTACAACACTTGTGCTTGCAAGCATGGGGTGGCAAGAGGTATGCAAACCTCACTAAACACTAGGCATACACCTAGAGCAAGCGCATAAGCGGTGGTCTAATCAACCTAAGCACTTCGCAAAGCACTTATGCTAATCACCTAATAAAACACTAAGCACTATGCATGTGGAGATCACTAAAATGGTGTATCAACACCCTTGGTATGTTTTCCTTCAGCTCCACACCACTCAAATGGCCGGTTGAGGGTTGTATTTATAAGCCCCACTGAGAAAGTAGCCGTTGGGGTTGGATTCCCGCGAAACTGCTACTGACCGGACGTTGAATCGTCCTGACCAGACGCGTTCGGTTGTCCCGACCGTTGAGCCAGAAAAATACTGATCGGACGCTGGCCAGCGTCTGGTCGCCTACCACGAGACGCGTCCGGTCACAGATTTGCCGCTTTGGAACCTCTCTGTACTCGATCGGATGCTGCTGTCCTGCGTCCGGTCGATTTTTGCCAGCGTCCAGTCCAGTGTCTGGTCACCTGTCTGCTGAGCCACTTGTCCAGTGTCCGATCACAGCGTCCGGTTGCTTGTCCAGCGTCCAATCCTGCATTCGGTCACCATAGTGAGCTCATTTCTTCACGATCTTGCATACGGCTTGGTTCTAATCTTCATGCTTGGACTTTGCTTGATCTCTTGGGTCTTTTCTTATGCTCCTAAGGTCTTGCTTGAGGTGTTGATCATTGGATCATCATGTCGCCTTCGTCCAAGTTACGTCTTGCACCCTATTGAGCTACAAAACAAACACTTGCAAATTCATTAGTCCAATTTGGTTATGTTGGTCATCAAACACCAAAATCCAAAGTAAATGGGCCAAGGGTCCATTTTCCTTACATCGTTGTCGGCTCAAAAAAATAGCACCATCATTTCAAAGGATTCGTAGAGATATAGATTCTCATGTCTATAATTAGAGACTTCAAGCAGCAAACCAACAAAGGACCCAACAGATAGAGATTCCACAGGGGTGTTATTATGGCATAGATTATAACACCCTTCACATGATTCTAAATCTAGGGTATCAAGGCACATGGGATTTCAATCCACAGATGAGTCAGCAGGTGTAGAGAAATCCAAATTCACATGCTGACGAGTTGTTGCTAAAGGTGACCGAGATGATGAAGAATCAGTTCGGTCTAAAGCTAAAAGGGCTGACCTTTTCGTACAAATGCCCATATCTAGAATGGTATGATTTGGTCGCTCTTTCTGCAAATTAAAGGCTTCTAGAGTTTGCTAAGTTCACTAGCTAAGACAGCACAAGCACAATAGAACATGTCAGTCAGTATCTTACATAGTTGGGCGAAGCATCCATTGAAGAGGCCCATCGAGTTCGTTTCTTATCCTTGTCCCTGTCAGGGCCAACCTTCACTTGGTTTTCATCACTGCTAGTCAACTCCATTACCAGTTGGGCCAACCTAGAAAAGAAATTTCATACATATTTTTATACTGGGCTATAGAAAAGAAGATTACCGATCTAACAACTATAAGGCAGAAGACTAATGAATCGGGCACTGGGTTTCTTCAAGGGGTTCCGAGAAACTAGGAATTTATGCTTCTCATTAAACTTGGCTGATGATCAGCTAGCTGCTTTGGCCGTTTAAGGAATGCTGCCAACATGGAAAGAAAAGCTGCTGGGACAAGAATTTGACAACTTGGGTCAATTGGCTCAACGAGTGGCAGCGCTCAATAGTCAATTCCAGAGTATGCATAGAGATACCTGATTCTAGAAGAGTACCATAGTGGTCGAAGCTTATACTCCATACTCAGTCGATGACGGCTATGAAGATGAAGAAGAAGAGGTTGCTACGGCTGAATGGAATTGGGGCAAAAAGACTAGTAATAGGTGTCAAATCCTTGGAGAAGAGGAGTTGAGGAGAGTTATGACTTTGATGTCACAAAATCATACAAGCTCTTCAATTTCTTGCTTGAGAGGGGACATATCAAGTTGCTCGATAATCATATTATGTTGCCCCCTGATCAGTTGAAGAATAAGAAGTTCTACAAGTTCCATAATGCTACTTCTTATTCCACTAATGAATGCAGAATTTTCCGATAGCATATATAGAGAGCTATTTAGCAAGGAAGACTCAAATTTGATACGCCTCGGAAAATGAAAGTTGATGATAATCCTTTCCTAGGAGATGAAAACATGGTCGATGCTAGGCTGCTCAAAGGAAACACTAAGGTCCTAACATCGACCAAATCAAGAGAAGCCAGAACAGTCGATCCCGAGATGCAAATATCAGGCTGATGAATACAGAGAAATTAAAAGATGCACCGCGACAAGCAAAAGAGCCGATATGAGCAGGAGAGAACATTCAAAAGAAGGGGCGGCAAAGCCGTGAGTTACATCTCGAATTCTGTTGAATAAATGACAGCGGCAGAAGGAAAAGGATTATCAGCGTTGGTTACAAAAGCAAGAATACCAGCGTCAATAGGAAAAAGAGAGGTATGAAAGAAAGCAAGCTGAATCACATTGGGATTGTCTTTTCTTCAGACATTGCTGGAATAAAGGTTTGAAGTTGTCTACCAGGAATGACTGTCCAGAATGCAGCGATCAATATTGGGAGTTTAGGCAATCTCAAGCCAACCACCGGTTTGTGCATGCTCAAGATGCATATCATCATAATAACATGGATCGACGCTTAAAAGATGGAAGTGTTCATAATCGGCTTGGAAAAAGAGTCGTTGATCAAGACTAGGGCTGATTATGAAAAAGAAGGTAACGGAGAAAATAGGTTTGGTAGGAAGGCCAATGGTGTCCAAGAGGTTTGACAAGAAGCCAGAAGAGAAGGGTGCAACGTCTAAGGAATAGAGAGTTGGAACAGGCTCAGGCATCTGGTAAACCTCAAGTATGGCAGTACTAAGCAAACAACCTGATAGAAAGCAACCATCAGCTAATATTCAAATGGCTTTTCTGTTGCCATCAGAGTTCAGAGCTCCGGCAGATCAAAAAGTTTATTTGGATTTTGATGAATCGGAGTATGAAGAGATAGTTGCCAAGCTAACGGTTATACAACAGGCTATATTTGATAAACCAGTCAAGCATCAACACTTAAAGGCTTTATATGCAAAAGGTTTAGGTTAATGGGAAGCCTGATAACAAGATGTTGGTAGATGGAGGTGCTTCTGTCAATCTCATGCCTTACACCACTTTTCATAAACTTAGCAAGGGACTAGGAGATCTGATTGAGACTGACATGATGCTTAAGGACTTTGAGGGTAATGCGTCCAAGACCCAGGGGGCAATGAACATTGAACTAACAATCGGGAGTAAGACTCTGCTCACCACATTCTTCGTCATCGATGGAAAAGGGTCAGTACAATTTGCTCCTTGGTCGTGATTGGATTCATGTGAACTATTGTGTACCATTAACCATGCATCAGTGTTTGATTCAATGGCATGGAGATGATGTCGAACTAGGTTCGCGCTGATGAGTCTATGAGCATCGCAATAGCCGATCCAGTCTTTTGGGAACTAGGAGACTTTGAATGCTTTTCTAGCAAGATATGGGAATGAGGCTTCATTAAAATTAGTAATGAAGGCCAACAACCGATGCAAGCAATCGGCTCTGAGAGTTTGTTTTAGTAAATAGTCATGGCTCCACGTCGGACATTGGATTAAGGAAGAATAAGCACTAGTCCTAGAGATGGGCTTAGGCCGATGTATGTGAACACTAAGTCGAGTCATAAGTGCAATTCAGAGTTGATAGATCTATTAAAGGAAGTTCTGTTTCGCTTAATGAGATGCTTCGCCTAGGATTGATCGATCGTTTAACCTTTGGTATGAAAAGTTCTGGTGCAATCTATTAATAGCGATTGATGAAAAATATTTAAAGGGACGTTATCCAAGCATTTGATCAACACTTGATAGCCGATTCATTTAGTCATTGGCTCTAATAGCCAGTACCGAAAGGTATCGCCTCTAGTTCAAAAAATAAAGATCTTCAAATATATAAAAGCCGATACGATATGTATCGCCTCTAGAGCAAAAAACAAAGACATTCATGACACATACAGGGGCATTGCACTAAGATACATTCATAAAAGAACAGAAGGTTTCATTCATTAGTTTGCCCTAAGTACAGACTAATCAAAGACCTTGTTCACCACATCCTCAGCAGATGTGATGTCCACGATGGCTTCCGCCGCTACGACGAATTCTTCCATCAGGTCCTCATGCTCCTCGGGGCCATCGCCCATCGAGAAGCCAGTCTCCATGGCATGGAGCTCATACCCTGTCTGACCTTGTGCCGCGATTAGCGCGATCGATGCGCCATGATGAACGCCGTGGAGGGCGATCTCTTGAACGTGGGATGGGATGTCTTGTAGGTGAGCATTGATGAGGGAACCCTGAGCATTGACGGCGTCCGCGGCCACGTTCGCCGCTTGTTGGAGAGAATCCAACTGCACCGTCAGGGCTAGCAATCATAGAAACAGAAAAACTACTAAGATAAAGGCAGTGGAAATTAGAATAGAAGCGTTCATGGAGCTCATCTTACCCGCCACTGCGACATCAGATTTGGCCAGCCACGCTCGAACGGCACTAGCCTCCTCCTCGGCCACATGAAGGGCCACTTGGAAGACCCCGAGATGGATCTCAAGCTAGCCATTTTTCTGAGCCGCCTCGAAATAGCGATCTTAGGCCGCCCTCCACTCTCAAAAGAAGCGCCGGGCATCATCGCCGTTGTATGAGTTAGAAGAATCCAACGACGAGGCCGGCATGGAAGATGCAGCATCAGAGGGCTGTCCAGCCCTAGGAAGAGGACAGAGACTGTCATTCAAAATGAATCTATAGGCAAATCAGAATAGTTCATCACAAGCAGAAGATGTCGATCTCACCTCATGCGTCGGAGGCGCTGATTCACCGGCATGTTCTCCTCCAGGAACCTCCTTCGCCACGTGCTTGCCGCGGTTCTCCTCGCCGACCATGAAGTCGATAGGATCTATAAGAAGGGAGGGAGGCCGCTATAGAGTTCTACAAGGGTGGAGAAAAGCAAAGGAACATGAGTGGTTGTGAGTATGGATGTGTTCATGGCCAGAGCTGTCGGCTGGTATTTGAAGCCACGGAACGAAGAGGTGGACGCCTCGGGATGTGCAAAAGGCAACCGCAATTAATAGGAGGTGAAGCACCACCTCGCTAATACCAAAGAGAATACGACGCCGGATGACTAAAGATAGAAGATCGAAGGGCTCTCTTAATAAAGGTCGTGTTTTCAGACCTAAATGGGATTAAGATCAGGAGTCTGGAATTGACTATTTTCAAAATAGGCTCTTTAGCCGGAATAAAGAAAAACACAGTGAGACAACAGAAAGTGTGGTTGTCATTGGTTGTACATAAGACATATGTCGATACACGAATTATAAGTCTAGAACATCCTGGATTGCTTTCAACACTTCTAACCGAATAGCATCAGCTTCTGCGATCTGTTGCTTTTCTTCTTCAGTTGATCTAAGAATGCTCTCGAGGCTACTTCGGATGGCTCTGCCTTCTCTGAACTTTGGTCAGTAGTTCCTATTTCTTTTATTGAATGACATCAGGTATTTGAGCCAGGGTGAACTTATGACGATTAATGGCAGCCTTCACGTTTTCTAGCTCCTTCTCAAGTTCTACACGCCTGGCTTCTAGTTGAAGACAATTCTGGGTCAATACTGAGGGAGGAGTTCTTCAAGTGATCAATCGACTGTGACAATTCTTTAGCCTCTTGCCTAGTTAGAGTTCCCCTTGGCCAATAAAGTCTCATGATCAAATAGATTTCTCTGAGCCTGTTTCACCTTCAGGACCTAATCTTCAAAGATAGAAAAAGGAGACAAAACTCTGGAGAGAGCTAGGGATGGATTACCCTTGATGGCCAAGCAAACTCTATGCATTGGATCAGTGTCTTGGACCAAATCGGCTATATTTTCTCAAATATTGGCAGAACATCTCTTAGCTGATTTTTGGTCTCTTTTGGCAAGGTTTCCTTGGAGGAAGTGGTTGATGAACTGATTTCATCTTCATCAAAATATTCCTCAAGATTGAAAGAGTAACTCAGGGCTAGAAGATTGAGTGCTTGTGTATAAGGAAATCTTGATTAATTAGGAGGCTTAAATCAGTTTATAACAAATGGATGGCAAAGATGATACAGTACCTTCTCTACAATAGCCTCTATCTGAAAAAATGGAACAGCTGATGATGCACCAATAACATCTGGTTGGATTGGCTCTGAGCTTTCAACATTGGTATCTGCAATGTCACATTTTAGTTCATAACTATTATAGAAGAATAAAAGGGACGTTTGACTTCCTTACCATTAGTTGCATGCTGAGCTGGGGAATCAACAGGATCACCTTCGACGTCGATAGGATCATTAAGTGGGCTGTTAGGCTCCTGCTCTTGCGTGGGTGTTTCCTCAGGAAGTATCTAGCCATGGTAAGAAGCCAGATGAAGAATAGAAACCGAAGTAGATCAAAAGGTTAAAGAAAATGCTCTAACAAGCATCAATGATAAAACTCACATTTTCTGCTGTTATGGAAGCATTGGCTATTTCAACTGAAATCGGCTCCTTTTGAGGATTAGTCGATGAAGGTTCAGTTGGTGCTGAGTCAAACACTTGGGATAGCAGTCCTGCACCTAGAGCAGGTTGGGACGCAATGCTCGATAGCCGTGAAGGAACAGGATCAGCAGTTGAATAACATTTTTAAGAAGGAGATAAATTGTTTACCTGAGCAGCTGATGGTCTCAGTTTTGTGGAGTCTCTTCCTAGTAGTGGTTTTCTAGGTTATCTCTTGAGCCGCCTTGCCCTTTGAAGAATGATATGTTACAATTGTGGAGGCAGGCATGAGTTTTCATCAATTTTTTTAGTGAAGGAGCAGCCGATCCCATTCTTGAAACTAGGCACGGTGGATGGTAATCTATAGGATGCCCCTTCCTATCCAAGCTCGGAGGATCAAATTCAGCGTCCTAAAAAGGTCAATTAGAACAGTTGACAGAGGAATTCATCGAGTAGTTTTCTTGAAAAGAAATGGCAAGTTACCTCTCTGTCAGAAGCAAATTCCCCATTCTGGGATATACACAAAGGATGGACCAACCTACAGAAAAGATGAGAGTGCCATTCTTGCCACCAGGAGTCAAAGAGAATGGAAGAGGAGCTAGCCTCTGAATCTAGTCATGCATGCAAAGGGAAGGAAGGTCCTGATCCCAATTGAAAAACTCTAGAGGCTTCCATCACCTCACTGATGTCTTCTCTTGGCTTCAATATGTCTCTAAAGAACAATTGAGGGGCGAGCTGGCTTGAAGCCAAACTGATAGGCTATGAAAGATGGATTGTAGAACTCATAAGTTGGTGGTTGCCTGGAAGGGAGGAGCCTATAGCCATTTTGCCACGACCATGACAAAATTCGACAGGAAGAACGCAGGGCTTGATGAAGGAATTAAAAATTGCAGCCGCCGCCTCGTCCGAACAACCAGACTCGAATCGAAACTTGAATGGGAAAATCAGCTCAGTCATTCTCATCATCATCGTATGGTAGCCAAGTCAGGATGTCTACATCAAACCCTCTGCAAAACTTCTTGAAGAGATGGCCAATATCAAAATCAATTGTTATGGCCGATGCAGCCTCACCATAGCTCATGCACTGCCGAAGTTCTTCCTTCTTCACCTCTATATTCCTCATCAAAGTTGGAGGAAGGGAAACTCTGACTTCTGAGATTAGGCCTTACAATCTTATGCATATACAGGTTGAGCCACATTTGTATCAACCACCAAGGGACACTGATGGTATGCACTAGTTTATTCTTTAGTAATTGTGCAGGCTACCTAGTACATCAGATGATAAGCAGCTCCTAGCAGATACTTTCCCCAGAGGGATGTCCTTGCCTACTGCTAGATGCTCTACCATGAGTTTGTGATTATAAGTCAGGACCACAAGATGACCCACAAAAGACTGAATCTCTCCAACCACAAATTCAGAAAGGCCACATATTCCTTTTCACTAACAGTCGATTTGTCTCTGATATTGTTCAGAATATAACTTGCCCATCCGGTGCAGTCTGATATTTTGGCTAATTTCTTGGAACCAGCACTCAAGTACTCATAAGGATGCACTAACCCAGTTATCCTAAGGCCGGTCAACATGTAAACATCGACCAGGGTAATAGTCATCGGGCCATGACCAAAGACAAAAACATTCAGGGCATTGGACCAGAAATAGGATGCAAAAATCAAGAGTGAATCATTCCTCTTCATCCCGGACAATGAAAGTGTCAACCATTGATTCAAATCATACACCTTCCAATCTCCGCCCTTTTTCTCGGATACCCTGCGAAACCAATTTCTCCACCCCTTGGGCATTTTAGGCCAGTTTCTGAAGGGGGTTTTGATATTCTAGGAGGACGAGTCCACAACAAACTATTTGAAGGGGATTTGGTTGGTTTCTTAACGGATGAAATCAGATGGGTTAGGATCACCCATAGGTCCAAGAAAGTAGATATTGGAAAGCAATAGCTGATGGAATCAAGATTTCATTCCTTATTTCCTAGAAATCAGATGGAATAAATTTAAGGAGAAAAGAAATACAGGGTAACGGCTGGTACTCGAAGAATGAAAAACTCAACTAGGCATACCTCGGGGATGTGGTCGCTGGTCGCCATTAAAGCCGAAGTAGATTTGAGTCTGACGAAGAACGCTTAAATGACGGCTTGATAGAACAGAAGATTTGCTAGGGTTTGAGGCTTGGCGATGACGGCGTCGGATATTAGGATTTGCTCAAGGAAAAGGGAAAAGGCAAAAAGGCCAAGTGAGTTGGAAGAGGTACTGTTGAGATATTATATAAAACTCAGGCCATGAAGTCAGGGATCATGTGTATATCTCAGAACAGAAAGGTTGTGGCGTGGTAAACGGATAAATAGGAATTTTGTAATAAAATCACTTTTATCCCAAAATTGGGGGGCATGTGTTTACACCAAAATTTGGGAGAAGAACGTGGGAATTCGAAAGCTTCCAAGATTGTGCCAATCAAGGAACCGATTGCATAAGGATCGATATCAGCTGATTCAGATACGACTCTGGAATCGAATCTCTTTGGATGACGTCAGCAGATAGCAATAATGAGCTATGGTTGGCGCTAGGAAACTACATATTGGACTCTACAAAAAGGAAAAGATTAGGGTCCAAGTTATCTTAAATTAGGACTGTTTTCTTCTATGCCGAAGATTGTAATGGGTCGTGCTCGAGTAGGATTCATGTTTAGGCTCTGGGTATAAATATCGAACTTTGGCTATTGTAAAGGACACACAATCAATCAAATATAAGTTACTTACTTTTTTCGGCTCCGACCACCCCTTAGGAGTAGGAGTATAGTAGATCTCGACGAGTTCTTCAGCGCGCAGGGCTGCATCAGTCCGGCCAACCTCTAGCTTATCTGTAAGTACCATCATGGCTTATACTTCTGTTCGTACGACTGCATCGATCAAGTCGACCTCCACTACGACTCTGGTATAAGCTAGTTATTGACTCTTGTTTAGTTCAAGTACGGCTACATCGATCCGGTCGACCTCCACTGCTCGAACTAGATTAAGGTCAAGTTATATGCTCGATCTAAGGGTGGCGTCCTTCGGATAGATTCATTAAGTTACTGATATTGCTTATTGCTTACATTATTTATTTAATTACAGCAATATCACTTCGCCCGATTGGGATTGATCTAGATCGGCCTTATATCCTGTTTAACCTATCGTTTGTTAATCTAAACCGATCTAATCTGCATCTTAAACGATGAGTTATGTTTTATCGACTGTTTTATGTCAATCTTGATCGTGTATAGTGTGCAGTTAAGGCATGTTTGATCTTGAATAGATCTATTGGCTAACGAAAACCTGTTCCATGGCCTGTTATCATGGCCTATGTGATTCTACCTCACACCCCACTATTAGCACCGTGGAGTGCGGATCGTTACTTGGTAGGTCTGTTTCTGATAGGGCATGACCTTAACTGTGCACTATGCCAGAATCGACTGTTTTAGCCGATATTAAGTGTTTTCACATATGCAGTTCACGTTACGAGACCGTTGAAGTAAAGATAGGTTGAAACATGTGTTAGCCCCATGATCTTATTATTATATTATGGCCTGCATTATTCTGGCTCATGCCCCACTGATATTAGTAATAAGTTAGGGTCGTCAAATCTATTGTTGTTTCTATGGCCTGCATGATTCTGTCCTCGTGCCCCACTGGTCATAGCGATAGATAGATCTAATATGTTCATTAGATTTATCTTTATTAAATGATTAAATGATGATGCGCTGCTTCTTTTATATAAAAAGGGATTCGGTTACTAGTAGTCATTGGCTTAGCATGAACTGATTGTTGTTGACATCCTATTGCTATTGACTAATATTTGTCTAAATAACGATTTTTATCCTGAATGATAACCGATCTTTCTTCCATAACTCCAAGACCTTTAACTGATTTATTCTTATGAATATGCTGGAATCCTTCCATATCGGCTCTTATAGCCGCACATTCAAGACTGTCTGGCAACACCGATATGTTCCGCCTTACATTACTGATTAGCTTTCTCTCTTTGTCAATTACAGAGTCAAATTGACTGGCACATCTCGGGAGGAAGTGCACAGGTTCGATCCATCCCTGCGTTGAAGCTAGGCAGATCTGCTAGCTCCATCGAGCAGACCCTTCTGGCTTGCTCGTGTGCCCTCAACACGGGACAAAATTTCTTGGACAGAGGGAGTACATACTACTAGCCGTTCTGTTAATAGGAGTAGATGCATAGCTAGCTAGCTAGATAGATACTCCCTCCGTCCTTAAAGGAATGCAATTCTCGCTTTTCGAGAAGCCAAGCAGTTTGTACTTTATATGAAAAAGTATTAACAATGACGATACAAAATTAGTATACAAGAGCTATTCAAACTCGTATGAGCATGGATTAATATGTACATAAGTTCGGACCAAATAAACTCTTTATTGTTCGGTAGTTAGAGGGAGACGAACAAAAAATTGGATGGATGGAAAAAATGGCAGAAAATTTTATCTCTTTATTATTAGGTATTGATACTCCCTCTGTCTAGAAAAGCATGCAACTATGGGTTGCGTGCTAGATAAAGTTGTTCATGTTTGTCTAAATTTTTAGTGAATAATATTTATATTTATGACTCTCAATTAATTTATTATGAAAATATATTTCATAACTAATCTAATGATATTTAGTTGATCTTATAAATATTTATATTTTTTTATCTATAATTGGTTAAACATAGTATACCAAAACATGGTACTCTATTAGAATTGTATGTTTTCTTGGACAGAGGGAGTATATACTACTAGCCATTCTGTTAATAGGAGTAGATAGCTAGATACTCCTTCCGTCCACAAAGGAATGTAATTCTCGCTTTTCGAGATGTCAAATAGTTTGTACTTTGACTAAAATTATATGAAAAGTATTAACATCGACGATACAAAATTAGTATCATTAGATTAGTTATAACATATATTTTTGTAATAAATTTATTTGAAAACATAAATATTAATAGTATCTACTACAAACTTGGTTATAGCATATATTTTTTCTTACGAACCGGCAGTGATGCATCTACCAGTGTCGGTTTTAAAATTTCGATAGTGATAGGGTCAGCAGTGATAGCTTATTCTGGAGTATGCTCGGACGGGCTGCACCATAGTCCGCCATCCGTGTTGCATCTAGCAGGTACTGATCACAGCCCGTCGCTGCCACCCCTCTCAACTTGCAGGCATCGTACGCCACTCCTTACCTGCATGGCGCACACTACGCCAACACTGCAGGGCCTTTATCCGCGCAAGCACCCGCGGATGCGTGGCGATGTCGTCACGGCCAGGGAGAATGAGATGAGGCAAGTGAGGGTTAGGATGAGCCATCGGGCTCTATTTTTGGCTTACGGGCCGAGTAGGCCGAGTCAAGTAAAGAGGCCGAGCCGAGCAGGCCATCGGGCTCTATTTTCATATAATTTTTATATGAAAATTATAGATCTCAACAAGATCTACAACTTTCTAGTTTTGAGTTTTTTTATTCAAAGTCGTTAAGATGCTAAAAAAAATTAATGACATATTCAAACTTAAGGGTATTTTCGACTTTTTACACCTGCAGTTTGATGGCGTTAGAGCCAAAACTGACGGCAGTGGTATGGAGGGTACAAAAAAAGTTGGAGCAATGACGCTGAAGACCACTAAACTTTTTCAGAAACTTACAGAGCATTACGTTCTTTTTTTAATGGCACACGTAAGAATCCCCCCTAGGATGAGCCGTCGGGCTCTATTTTCGGCTTACGGGCCGAGCAGGCCTGAGTCGAGTAAAGAGGCCAGCAAACGTGTGAAAGGAAAGTCAATAGGCCGACTCAGACACGCGAATTGGGCTGTGTGAAAATCCCATAAATCTAGCAGAATTGATGCATTGGTTGTGTACTCTTGCAGAACAGCACTTCGTTTCTGGAAATTATGGCATTAAGGTGTTTTCAAACGAAAGCTCTCAGAATTTCAGTTTTTACAGCACTTTTCAGAATAATAATTAATCCTAGACACATGTGTTATATTTATTGTACAATTCTCTTATATCTCGCAATATAGAATTTGTATACAACATTAAATGTGCAGTTTAATTGTTGTTTTGCTTAGCTTTAATTTTTCTGAATCAAATAGTAGATTAATTCTGAAAAAAATTCTATGCTTTGATTTGAATTTAATTCTGAAAATTGCTAGTACAACCTCGTTATGAATTTTATATCATGTAGTTACAAGAATAAAATCTTGAATGATTATAATAGAAACATGGTATATGGAATATGAGCTCTCTGAATCCTACAAACCTTAGACTTCCCCAGGCTCATATCTATTTTCTTTACTAGCAGTGAATAATTTTTGGGATGAATGAATGCTTCATATTAATTCTGAAAATTTGCATATACCATAATCCTGAAAAATGCTAAGGATGCTTCTAAGAGTATTTTGTATAACCATCCGCTATCTTTTTGCACTTTGCCACTTGTTTACATACAGTGAACTCATACGCACATGATGATTCCGGTAATAATAATATATGGATACCTTCGTGAAGAAGGAATATCCTGGATTTGTCTTAATGACAGAATTATATAACATGGTCATTTATTAAATACTAGTAGCATATTCTTCTGCCACTGAAGTGGAGTTGACCTTAAGCATTATAGTTTCCTTATATTACTCTCAAAGAATGAGTATGTGACCAAGCTAAACCCCGAAGGTCTTATGGGACTCACTAATCAGAAATTCTAGAAGATATACTACATTATGATTGCATAATGCTAGAAATATTGAAAATTGAATTTTCAAAGCTATATGACCATATGAGATATAATGCTGCTCTATAAACAAATACAATAAGCTTGAAGCTTTGTGATTAAAAGTCATAGAAGACGAGATGGTAAATAAGACTTTGTCTAATTCCAGAAGAAATATTTCTTGAAATAGAAAGACCAAGAGCATTGAAGTACTAGAAGTATTCAAATTTATCATTCATAATTACTCAATATCAAGTAGAAATTGAGTTAGAATTTTTGGACAGTATTATGAATCAGGATATATGACTTGCATATATTGTACTCCTAGAAGGATCATGATTACATATCACAACTATGAAGTAGAGCATGCATGAAGCTGCTAAATAGTCAAGCATAGAAGCTAAGACAATGTAAGAATGGATAAGAATTAGAATATTTAAATGCTTCTCTTGAAGAAGAGCTTAGCCATGTGCTTATAAACTTGTATATGTCTTTAAACTTACTATCTCGAAGTATTAGTAGTAGTGGTAATGGTGCTGTAAGTTTTAGTTCCCGTTGAGTTAAGTGGATTATGTAAACTCATAGAAGAGTTAATGGTTACTTTATTAGCTTAAAGACTAATATGAAGCATTTATATATTCTTAGTTGCAATTCTTACTTGCAGTAATATATGTCAATCTTGCATGGAATAAATAAGTTTTATATGTTTCACATCTAAATAATTGTCTATTTTTGCCTATCTAAATAAGTTTGCAATGATTTATCCACAAAGAAGCCTTAATTAACCATGAAGGTTATAGTTCTTTGTGCACTACTACTATGTATATAGAAGGGAAACTGGATTTTCCTAGAAGCATATAAACAATTGGACTATATTGACATATTAACTGATCTTGGAAGGATCGATTTAGCCAAGAAATAGTATAATCCTAAAACTAAGTATTTAATATGTTAGGCCAAAAACTAGAAGTTTATGTTCTACCCTGAATATATAGTTGTACACTAAATAGTACACTATATATGTGAATTTCATGCCATAATAAATGAATACTAGAAGTATGATTAGATTCTTTGAAACATTAGGAATGATTATTCATAGATGATGCATGAAGCACATTACTACTTGAAGTAATTATGGCATGAAAAGGGGGAGCAATTTTGGGTAAAGTCATAAGAAAATATGGGTAATATATATTTAATAGGCATAGCCTTCCTAAACCTATCTTTAAGTGCATGTATCAGAACTTGAAGTCCTAGCCACGTCCTCTCCGGCCAAGTTAACTTTCTCTACATTGTACGAATTACAAGTAAGCTTGTAGCTTTGCATTTTATTGTTATCTATTATGTTGAATTGAATACCAACATTCCACATTACATATGAATGTGTATCACTATGTTGTGCTCTCGTTGAGCTACAACTTCTGCACTCCTGCATGAGGATTAGCATAGAAGCTATATTCAGTAGCTTGTAGCTACTACCTTTTTCCCTCATAATTAAATTGGCTAACTAGCACGCTAGTTCTTGTAGCTACTACCTTTTTCTTATTTTGCTTTCAATGCGTTGCATGCATAAGCAATACATTGGTCTATGTCCAAGTAGCCTAAGATCAGGGGAGTTGGTTAATCTAAAATTAGCTAAATGGAGAAGTGACCTAATTGATGGGATGAATAATTGTGGAATTAAGATGGTGGATAACACACTTAGATGATTTGGGATTTTTGAAGAAAAGGCATTTCGGGAATTTTGTATTAATGATGATTAGAAATTTCTAGAAGAAATTTCATGTGATTTTGAATGTTGCGTATTATATATATTTGAAGTATATGGTCCATTTTTTATGTATGAGTAATTGGATCGTTTTTTTGGGTTAAACAATAAAGAAGCTAGACAATGAAATTGTTTTCTAAACCATGATATGTGCAAATCAGGGGGAGAACATTCCCTGAGTTTGTAGGAATGCCAAACATTCTTAAGTGCACTTTATGTATTCTAGCTCAGTTGCATTTAGTGAATAATAACTCCCGTGTTAAAATATGTGCTGTGAATATTTCCCATAAAACTACATCATAGCATACATGAATGGGCCTCCACTTATAGTTGGAGATACATGAATCTGAATTATTTTATACCCATAATAGGGGATATCTTTTGAAGTATGCTATTAAAGATCTAATATTTGAATTAGGGGGAATGAAAACCTATGTTGAATGCCAAATATTATTTTCATAGAAGGAAAATAGTCTTAAGAGAAAAATATTCGTTGAAGCTTGAAGCAGGAATAGTATCATGCACTAAATCAAACAATAGTTTGACTAATGCTCTTGTGAAGCATGAAGTGGAGCATATGCTAGATATTTTTGAAAATGAGAGGACTAACTTGAAGTTATAAACCAGAAGGTGTGTTTACTAGTAGTAAACTAAATGTTGTATACTATCAAGCTAAAATCTACTAGGATACCTGTGGATTCTAGTTTAGTATGTACTTGTTGGATAGAAATAAAATGAAACTCCTCCGCTCTCATGAAGAGAACACCACATAAAGAAGGTTAAGCACCTCATGAAGAGGATCATCATGAAGATGAAATCCAACACACTAAGCGCGCGCATCATTAGTGTTGGGACGCAGAGCAATAAATTATCTCTTATTTGGGAAATGACAAAGAGATAGAATAATCTCACATTGTGAGAATATTGAGAGAAAATAATAGTTGTCAACAAAGCTATATCTAAAATTGCAAATGTTTCCCTTATGAGAACCCGGATCCGGAAACAAAGTCTATGGCAAACTCGCCTATGGCGATTATATTAGGTCAGTGAAGAAAGCAATTGAGGTTGAATCTCCTACTCAGAAGAAATAAATGTTCTGCTATATCTTTGGTAAATAAAATGAATAAATATGAAATATGCAGTTAAGAAGTGGATTATGAAGATCCATATAGTTCTAGAAGAATATAAATCACAACATATGAAAATTAAATCTCATATAAAGTATTAATAAGTCTAAGGTATAATATATTCCTGAATGAATATTGAAGTCTAAAGAAGAGCATATCCTAGAAGGAATAGTCATCGAATGACTTTGTAGTGAATAATACTATCTCATTGTGTATATAATAATATCTCATATTGTAGAGAATATATCGCATAGAAGAGAAATATTATTCACTAAGAATGAGGACATCCCTGAAGGATTGAATCCATGAAGGATTTATCAGTCGATTCTTAAAAGGCATCATTAATCCCTGAAGTGAATGTAGACCCAAGAAAAAGAAAATGAGGAATTCCTAAATACCATGAAGGTGTCATACAAACACTCAGAAAGTGCATATTGAAAGGCTAGCAATGAAGTGATATATCCTCTAAATACCATAGAAGGTATGAGAATATTGGTGATTTTGGCAATTGAATTATCCCCTAAATGCCAAATACAAGACTGGATTTATTATTTAGTGGTACAATCTAAATCCTGAAGATTTGTAGAACATATAATATGAAAATCCACTAAGGAAGAATTATAACTATTCAAACTCTAGTATGAGATTTGATACACTATCTTGAAAGATATTGAATATTATAACTTATTTACCCCTATAATCTCCTAAAGGATTTATTATCCTGAAGAATAAAATTTATTTGTTTTGCACAACTAATAAGTGGTTATTATGCATGAAGCATATTGCTCTTATTTATACTCGTATAATTCATAGAAAAATTATGAGCTAACTTTTTGAAAGATATAGTATTGTAGTATTGCATACCATTAAGTGGTTTCCTATGTGAATTTTTACTCGAAGGTTTCTCACATAAGGTTTTTAATGAGACAACATGTGCAAAGCAATTAACGAATGCAATGTACTCTTTTCTTTTAAAATTATTTTTTTCACTGGGTTTTCGGAATGGAGTTTTTAACGAGGCATGTGCATATCGTGGTAATCGTCCAAGGGGGAGTGTTATAAAACATACAAAATCTATCCTAGAAGAAAAAAAGGAGAAATCTTAATCCTAATCTATTTGCATCTAGGGTTCTTATCAAACTCTTAGACCTTGACAGAACTATATATATGTGGGAAGTTCTATGTTGTAAATTATTAATATTGAGAGAAATAAAAAATAGTCTTCATATCTCTTGTATCTGTGTTCTACTTTCATCTACAGTATTAATAGTAATAGTAAGAGACGGAGAGAGAAAGATTCTTACCGCTGGCAACATATTTTCTAAGAAAAACAAAGAAAAAAAAACATGGCGATGGCTCTTCTCCCAACCGTTCGTCTTCTTCCACTAACGTCCTGCAGAACAACAGCACCAACCTCGTCGCCATTATCCGTTCGCCGTCCACGGCCAAGAGCCCTTTCCATCCCTCGCGTCCACTTCTGCGCCAGCCGGACCCCGCAAGCCCCTGCCGCTGCTAGGGAGGCTGCTGCTTTCTGGGCTGGGAAGCTCGCCGGCGCTGTGCCATGGAAGGCCGCGTTCTCCGGCGTGCTCGCCGTCGCCGTCTCCACCTGTCGTAAGTTTGCTTGGTCTTTACTTCGGCATTTAGATTTACAATGCTTCGGGGAACATTCCTGAGTGAAGGAGGTGGAAGGGCATTTGTTCCGAATTGCTGTAATAAAGAATGTTATTTGTGGCGAGAACATGCCGTCGCTTCTTCACCCATATATACTTTTGTTCTTGCTTCCTATGCCTAGTTTAGAAATATGAACTGGGGAAAAGTATGGGATAGGAATAGGGGAGGCTCTTGAAATAAAATGCAGAGATATAACAGCGGACTTTTAATTAAGTCTACCATTGCATAGCTGTATGGTAACACGAACAGGTGGATGCTGAAGGAGAGTAATGAAGTACCTAACTATTTGTGAGATTAATCTTTAAACTTGAAATAACTACTCTGATCGAGTTCCAGATTTATATTTGCCTCCATATGCTGCTGTGCAGTGCTGGTACCGTTTCTTATCAATGTCTAGTAAAAAAAAGAAGCATAGAATATATTTTTTTGATAAACTTGCCTTTTGTTCACAAGTAAGTGTCAGTTAACATCTGGTACTTGCAGTTGTTGGTTTGGCCAATGCCAGAACTGGGGTAAACAAACCAGAATTGCTTCCTAAAGAATTTACTACCGTCATCGATGTTTCTGGTTTTCTCTCGTCAGGCCAGGTAGCTCCATCCCATTACATTACACTAAGTATTTTGTTTCTTCACAGGCACTTAGGAAATTTAGTGCCCTGATGAACAATACTGATAATCAGATGATGAAAAACTTAACCTGAAAGCATTAAACTGATTAAATTTGACAAATGCTGAAGATCCCAATACTATTTGTTCTTCTAGGATTAGATATCCTGAGTGTCCTGTGTATTTTTTCCGAGGAAGAAGAGAAAACTAAACATTTATATAGGATGTAAATTGTCTGATTGAGGCACATTATTTATGATCAGTTCATCTTGCTATATATATCTTTCATGAAATGTCTTATCTCTCATTTTAAGTCTTATATTGATATAAAGAGGTATACTTGCCTTGATTGTTTTTTTGTTCTAACTGAGATGCACTCTCTGAGCATCTCGAACAGATTACCTATCCCACATTTTCTAAAGGTCTATATAGGTGATCTCCTATTATTATTCAGGTACCTTTTTCTTCTTCTTCGTCAACAGATTACCAATAATTTTGGATAGGCTTTAAAGTGGATAGGGCAGAGGAGGTGAAACTCCTACATTTGAAGGAGAGGGGGTTTGATTTTGAGTAATTACTTAAAAATTTTAGGTATTGGGGATATGACGAGTAATCTGTTGAGCAAGCACAATCCCTTGTATTGCATTTTTTTTAGTATTGGAGATGAGATACATAATCTGTTGGAGATGCTCTTAGCTACACATCAATCATAGAGAAGGGTTATTTGTTCTTAGGAAAACCGTTTGCGCCAAGAGATAGAAGACCTGGAGAAGGATACAGGGTACAAACTGCGAGTCCTTGCACAAAATTATCCTGATACACATGGTGAGTTTTTTTAATTCTATATGGTGCACCCTTGGCTTGCTTTCCATTGTTTCATCACTATTTTCATTAAAAAATACTTATAATCTTGGTATGCTTGGTTACAGTTTCCTAACTTGCATATTCAATCTCTTGTTATGATGTCTTGATTAACCACATGAAAATGACCAAATATCATTACCTTAATGAACTATGGTCCTGTTGTTTTTGCTATTGTTTATTACAACAGAAATGAGCAAAACTACCCTTTTGGAGATTGTTCCATGTTGGAACTATAACATAACTTAGTTTATGATGTCTTTTTTCTCCTATATAGTATGCAACATCCTTTCAATCAAATTTCCAAACATCATATGACTTCCTTTCATAAGGGAAAGCATTTGGTTGTACCATTATTCCATGACTGAACTAACGCGATGTTTGGTAAATGGGATAGGGAAATGATATCCCACCCTCCAAAGGGTAATATTGCATCCTAGCCATCCATTCTTCACTCCTCATTTAATCCTAGCTGTTCATCTATTTCCCTTTCCCAATCCAACCTCTCATAACCCATTTGCCAAACATTGTGTAAATTTTAGCAGGATGCAAATCCCTATCTTGTCATGACTCCGCATGTGATGTCCTATTGTTGCGATTTGTTTCATTGCTATTTGGGCTATATTGTTCCAGGATTGGCTATCAAAGATTTTTGGCAGGTTGATGAGCGTACTATTGTTTTTGTTGCTGATCCAACCTTTGGTAAGATACTTGCAGCATAATGGCCAAGTTTTTTCTTTTGTTTCCCTAAATGTAGCAACTGTTTGTTTTGAATATCACTTTTGATCAGTGCAAAAGGAAAAAAAAAGACGTGGAATTTGAATAATTTAATGAATGGACTGAGTGGCTGAACAAACTAATTGCAAGGTCTTTTCGCTGAATGCAATTATAGAGAGTTTTCTGTATCACACTGGTGAAAAGAAATGCTGTAGTCTCACAGAATGCGGAAGTTTTGACAAACTTGTAAGATGAATCACGCCACAGTTTTACTTTTTTCTTGACATAAATGAATAATTGAAAAGCAATTCCTTGAAACTGATCCACATAAGTTGAAACATATTGCCCTATTGCTGTTGGTGATCCCATTTGTGACAAGCTTTGTCATTGCTCCTTCATAGCAACAAAGTTCAAGAAGGCGCTAGGCGCTGACCCATGTCCTAGCGCCTAGGCCAGCCTATGCGTTTCAAGGCGTTTTGCCAATTTAGCACACAACATATATAGCAGAAAATGCTAAATAAATTAGTTAAATAGAAGCATAGAGTAGTTGAATACAACATATAAAAGAGAGGGCAGTAGACATACCTTAGTGGCTTACTGGCTTAGGCTCAATAATCAATAGACAGCTTGTTCCTAGTTTCTACAACAAGGATTGACAACTTGTAAATACTCAATAGACAGCAAGCAGTTTATCAAAAAAATATAAAATAGCAAGTTGACACTTATCTGAATGATTTTAGCCATCTCCCATCCATGAACAGACCATATCAGCAGCTAGTAATTACAAATTTTAAAGCACAAATAAGTGGACAGGACATCAGTACAAGTGCACAACACAATTCATAAATAAAGGTCTTGTTCAGAGACCACATAACACAAAAGAAGAAAAACATAGTCACACAACAGCAGTTCATAAGTTTCAGACATACATGAATGCATCATAAAAGATAAACCATGACATGATAAAAAGGCCCCACTACCGTATCATCTTTCTTCTTCAATAGGGTTCCACATAATCATCCTCATCTTCATCAAACTGTTCTTCTTCGGAGTTAAATTCTTCTCCTTCATAAACTTGTCTCACTCTTGCACTTCTACGCAGCTCAAGTTGTTCTTATGCTGCCACTGCATCTCCAATAATAGACCAAGGTATCCTTGTACCTTCCATCTCATTTTCCTCATCTCTATAGACTAACTAATGCACAATTCATCTCCATTCTCACGCAGAAAACCTTGAGCTTCAGTTGTATCATTAGACAAGAGAACATCACTAATCTTCTTTGACTTGATCTTTTCTTTCTTATTAATTAGCTTGGAGTTGAATTGAATATAGACCAATTTGTTCAGGCGGGCTGTAGTAAGCCTATTTCTCTTCTTAGTGTGTACCTATAAATTTAAAATAAGAGCATTTTTCTGGCCTACAATTTAATTGTAATGCTGCTGCAATTTTTAGGATAGATAGGTACTAACCCTTCAAACTCCGCTCTAATTTCTTTCACAACCAGAAGAGCTTGATGTCAAAGATAGAATCCTTGTAGCCATCTTCTATAAAGCTGGTTTTTCAGTTCCATACAACCGCTACCAAGATGCTGAAATAAATAAAAAACACCTCTATTAGTTAGTAGCCATTTATTGTTAGATGAAAACAACAAACAATCATGTTGTAATCAAATTTATTGTAAATCCCTCCTTGCATCACCTTGTCATAGAGTTTGCACTTCACCTTGTCGTTGTTAGCATCAACAAGAACCCCATATTCCCATCCCACATTATCTGAATTCCTTCTCAGGAGATTCGCTCCCTTAGTGTTCGCTAGGCAGACATTCAGATTCAAAGCACAGATCAGGCTCTCTAACATTCAGGCATTCAGAGTAGTCATTCAGAGCATTTAGGCATCCATAGTATTCAACTTCAAAGCAGGGGAGAGGAGTAGGGGAGGGGAGCAGCGAGCAGGGGAGAGGAGTAGGGGAGGGGAGCAGCGAGCAGGGGAGGGGACTGTTCAAAGCAGGGGAGAGGAGTAGGGGAGGGGAGCAGCGAGCAGGGGAGGGGAGCTGCGAGCAGGGGAGGGGACTGACCTTGGGGCTGCCGCTTAGGGAGGACCGGAGGACACCGTCGGGGAGGGATGCGCCGACGGGAAGACAAGACCGGCGGGGAGGTGCTTCCAGGTGGGGAGCAGTGCGATCGGTGAGGAGGTGCTTCCAGGTGGGGACGAGCTTAGGGATGGGCCACAGGGAGGAGCTTCCAAATGGGGAAGAGTGCGGCCTGCGGATCCACCTGCCCGGCGCCAGCAGGGAGGAGCGCGTCCGTTGGGAGCAGCTTCCCGGAGGGGTCGCAGGTGGAGGTGGGTGAGCGGACAGCAGCCGTCTGAGAGCGGGAGAAGCACGAAGTAGGCAGGTGCGCGTCCTTTTCCCCCCTTCTGCCTCTTATCCTTCCCGTGTGAGGCTTCTTTTCCCGCGCCCGAAGCTAGCTGCGCGCTCGCTTCCATGGGGGCGGAAAATTTTGCGCGCTCGCCCTAGGCGTCCGCCTCCACGCTGCCTAGAGCGCCTACGCGCTGCCAAATTGCCACCGAGGCGCCACCTTGCGCCGTCGAGGCGCTACGCCCGCCTAGGGGTCCACCTACCCCCGTAGGCCAGGCAAAGCCCATCGCCTCCTGATTAGTTGCGCCTAGGCCCGCCTAAGGCGTCGCCTTTTTGAACTTTGCATAGCAATGTTATTGGTTCATTCAAATTGCATATGGTGTTTTTTTGAGGTCGACTACGAGGGAATCAAAAACCGATCCCCACTTGATTTCATTCCATAGATCCCAGGCAAGCCGGTGGGTAGAAGGGTGTAATGCACCTATTACAGAGACGACCCTTGGAGGTCTCAGAAGTACATGGCATAGGGGAAGAGAGAAGGAATACAACACCAGCAAAAATAAAACAAACAACAATACCAGTGGTACAACTACAGGCTCAGTCTACATCTAGAGCTAGTGCGAGCACCACGTTCCCGACCTCTGCCACCAGCAAAGACATACTCTGAAGAACTCTAACCACATGCAGCTGCAAGCGAGTCGGGTCTGACAGGCGATAGGCAGGAAGCTGTAAGGCACTGAGTCAGAATAAACTAGCGACAACCGTGAGTTGCATCGCCTATGAGAGCATCCAGCTTCTGGCCAACGCCCACCAACGCTATTTGGGGGGAGGAAGCCTCAAAGGGGATGAAAGTTAGGAGGAAACGAGGAGATCCAGAGAGGAGATCAAGGTCCCCGCAGCCCAGGATACGATGAGATGAAGCACTCAAGTGAACTAGAGGATGACAGAGCAAGCCGTCGACGGTGAGCACCTGTCGGCAAGCAGTGTGCGCAAAAGCCAAGGGGCAAGGAGGGTAGTCAGACCAATAACAAGATAGGGATGGGAGAGCAACTGGGGAAAACACAAAGGATGCGCCGGGTGCAGATGGGAGCAGGTGTGCTTGTGTCGATGCCTTCAAGAAGGAAAGTGATGTCCACGGACACCACCATTGACGATCGGGGCTTGCAAGAAGGAAGGTTGGAGGGTCTGAGCTAGCTCCTCCACGATGGCGCCCTCAAGAGGGACGCGACGTTGTTGACGCCGCCACCACCGGCTCCAGGTCACCAGAGCTAGGTTTTCACCAGGAGGAGAGCGACATGCTATAGTGTGGGGGGCTATGTCGACGCCTCCAAGGAGGTAAACGGCGTCGGATGGCATCGCCGTCGATCGCACAGTCAAGTTGTGCACGGCTTTCATCTAAGCTCCCCAAGCCCATGAACTATAGCCTTCACTGCCAACTAGTCTCGTCGCCGACCTGTCCTTCTCTCCCAAAAACAGAGGGCGATATCATCCTGGCCACCGGCGCACGAGCCAGGGCAGGATGGGGCGTAGCTGCGGCTACCCGCGACCGTGAGCTGGAGCGGCCCCGCAGGCAACTGCCTTGCTATGTCTAGTAGACCGACTGCTGCCGCAGCAGGCCGGCGCGCCTGCCAGGGGACCATGCCTCATGGGTCGGAGGAATCGAAGCGGAACTAGAGGTTGTCGTTGAAGGACACGACACCTGCAGGAAGCAGATGGCGGAGCGGACGGCGACCAGGCCCACGTGGACCCCCTTGCCGGAGGTGACCAGGTCCGCCGTGGCTGCACAGCGTGGAGCTTCCGTGTTCTGGCCGCGCGAAGCACAACGGCACCACGCCTGCCGGCAGAGCAGTCCACTGCGCCCTCCGGAAGCAGTCCACCGCGCGGAGCCTGGGCGTTGCTGACCCGCGGCACTACGTCTAGCTCGATCTGCAGCTCCCCGGAGTCAACGCCGGCGAGCGCTCAGTCGCCTCAGCCGGCCACAGCCTCGGCCAGCAGAGCCAGATCCGGCCGCCGCGGGCTGGCCCCGGCCAGCCACGGCCCGAGAACAGCCGTCGCCGCCGCAGGCAGAGTCGGGCCGGAGACGTAGCTGCCGAGCAACAGTCCACCTCCACAGATCCACCCTTCACAGTCACGGATCTAGCCATTAGAAGCACGGATCTGGCCAGAGCATGAACAAACAAAGATTTGGAAGAGATTCGAAATTGGGGAGAAAAGAGGAAGCGGTGGAGAAGAAGCACGCGGGGGACAGCCTTGTTGAGCGCCCGTCCGCTGGCCGCCGCCGCCACGGCCGCGGATGTCAAGGAGCCGCGGCGGCAGCGGCCGAGTGAGCCGGAGGGGAGCGGAGGCTAGTTGGCCGGGCGAGTCGCCCTCGAGTCGCCTCGCGCGAGGGGAGACTATGCCTTTCCGCAATGTAAAAAAGCTTAGAGAGTTGTAGGAGTATCAAATTGCATACGATGTTATTAAGAGGAATCTATAGTTTTCTATTTGAAGATGTCACCGAATAGAATTTTAGCACTGAATATTATGGCATTCTTATGTGTACTAGTACTATAAAAATACTTGAACTTCATTTGCTGTGATATTTATTGGTGGGTCATATGTACTGAATCTGAGAATCTTTTGGTAGGTAACATAATAAATTTCAACATTGGTCCATTAGTTGATTTAGACGTCCCTCGGACCTTTTGGAGTCAGGTTTCTGGGAAGTATGGGAACATGTTCTACTGGAAAGAAAAGGTGACATTCTATTGTTTGACCTATTAGTTATCATGATATATTCATATTGCATTGCAGTACTTGTTCCTTGCATGTAACACCCCCAAAATTTGCCTCTTTTGAAAATAGGATTAAAATGAATTTATTTTCGAATTTTGTGCTCATGAAATATAGGAAAATAAAATTTTTCATTAAATTAAAATTCATCATAAGGTTTAGCAACATATTTGTGCATACATGCCGGCACATTTGTTTCTTTGAATTGTGTGGAATTGATTCAAATTGAAAACATTCGAAATGCTTTTGAAAAATAAATTTGAAAATGGCTTTTGAAGTAAAAGAAAAGAGGGAAAAAGAGAATTAGAAAAATAAAAGAATTTAAAAAGGTGTAAAATTTATTTTTGGAGAACTTACTAAAATCCCTCATTTTTAATTAAGTTGAAAAGTGTATTTGAAACCTTATTCAATTTTGATTTGATTCATATTTGAATTCGGTTTGAGAATGGAAAAGGAAAAGAAGAAAAAAAACTCTCCCACTCTCTTGTAGCTCGTGGCCAGCAGGCAGCCCAGCAGGCCAGCCAATTTGCTTTCTTCCCCGCGCCTCCGTTCTCGGCCCGCTCCCACTCTCCCGTGCGGCCCAGCAAGTCGTTCTGCAGCGGCCCATCTCTGTAGCCCTAGCTCAGCAGCCTACCGCGCCGCGCATCCCCTCCCTCTCTCTTGCGCCGACAGGTGGGGGCGCCCTGTCAGGGCCGTCTGCTACCTCTTGTCCCCACGCCGGACTCCACCACCGCCATCGTCATGAGTCCGACTCCGCACCGGCTACGCGTGCTCCGCTGCCGTGCTGCTCAAGCCGCCTCCTCCTCATAAAATCGGATGCCTCGTGTCCGCCGCTTTCAATCCCGAGCCCTAGAGCAAGCCTCTGCCTCGCCGAGACGCCACAGCCACGCCGCAACCAAGCGCCGCCGTCCATCGTCGCCCCGCCAAGCTGCACGCTGCGACCGAGACCTCTCCAACCGCTACAAGCCCTAGTGAGTTCTAGGTGGGTTTCTACATCCTCCTGTCCCCTTACCGTCGAGTTCTGAGCCCGGAATCGCTACTCTAGCCAACTCCGGTGAGCTCCTTCGCCGTCGACAATGGAGTCCGCCGTGCCTAGCTACTGTTCTGGCCGGCGTTCCTCACTCCTTTCCCCTCTGATCTAATCCAAGCCGACCAGTGAAGATCCAACGGCTCGATTTAGCCCGTACCCCTTCGTCTTGTAGTTTTGTAAAAGAGACCTTATAAGTATTTAAGTATTTACCCGCGGTCCAAAGCGCATTCACATATTACGTTTTCTTATTTGGAAAGCGTAGAGTTCTTCGGTTTAGATCCAAAATATGTTTTCACTTATTTACAGTTTTGCCACTAATCTTGTTTTAGCCATAAAATCTCCGTTTTAACTCTGATTTGACCCGTTTAACTTGCGTTAGGTTCATAATTTCATAATCTGCATGTTCATACTACTGTTAGATATGTTTTTCAACTTTTAAAATTCGAGGTTAGATTTAATCTATTATTTTAATAAAGGAAATCTTGTTTAATTCGTATCTTCTGCAGTTTTAGCTCCGAATTGACCCATTCAAGTTGTGCTAGATTCATTGCAATGAGATCTATGCATCGGTAACAGTGTTTATCCATGTTACTATTTCTGAAATTTCATGGTTTAAATCATATCTTGATTAATGATTATGCAACTGGATTTTATAAGTAAAATATGGTTTGTTTTACTTTAGTTTTATAATTCAAATCTAAATTTGATTTGATTCAATTTATAATATTTATAAAATATTATATATATATATAAATTTATATGGTTAAAATAAATGAAGTCTATAGTTTTCTTTTCCACGTATAAAGCAAATCTCTCGGTAGTTGTATTTTTTCAACCGTAGCCCTGATTAGAGTGCTTCTTGCGACTTTGTGTTCATAGTGATGCGTAGAATCGTGTTTCAAACTCTTTCACTTATTTTTCTATGATTGATGTACTGTTCTGATTTAGTTCTATTGTTTGCTTCGTGTATGATTGTATGGATACTTGTGTGGTGCTTTATGATTATATCCAGTCGGTGAGATATACGTGGGGATCAAGAAGAAGAAGAACGTTGAAGATTAAAGCTTATCAAAGGATCGGTGTTTTAAGGCAAGTATAGCATGGGATCATCCTTGTTGTCCTATACACCTTTAATTATTTAATTCATACTGCATGTGTCTACCTTGATTAGCACTAAGGATTTCCTAGTAATTTGTACTTGTACCTTGATGCCTTTGGGTTATTGCATTGGGTAGCTTTGCTAGTGCTCAACTACAACCATGATCTTGTAACTTGACTAATGGTATATGCAATAAACACTAAAAGATGTTTTTAGCAACATAGAAACATGGGCCTAGAGTGTTTAGCTACTTTCTAAATGCTCTAGATTTCTCTTCCTAAGGACTTATCTGTAAGTGATCATCTGGGACTTACAGTACAGCCCTGAGGGCTATATGGCTCTGGTTTTAGCTTAGTATGAGGACCTTTTCTAGCTTGTTAGAGGTTACCTTTATGGCGCAAGAGGGTCTCTGGTTTGTATGATCTCGGCATGCCAAGAGGGTGCACTTTGGTTTCTTTGTATTTTAGTTAGTCACTCCTTGGATGGGGGTTCATGCTTACTGATGGGGAAACCTTAGCGGCCCTAACTTTTTAGATGAACCTTTGAAAGGCTTCATAGTGAACCCTTATTGACCTTCCTTGGTAGTGGGTCAAGAGGCTCGCGACCTCAGGCGAAAGGGTAAATCACGACTCACAGTGAAAGTGTACAACCTCTGCAGAGTGTAAAACTGGTATATCAGCCGTGCTCACGGTCACGAGCGGTCTTGGAACCCTTACGGAATAGATGATGAACACTAATGATATGGATGATTAAGATGCTCACTAATAGGTTAATTGTTTATGCTATTCATTATTCATGTTTATCCCGATCATGTGTTTATATGGGTTTAAGATAAATTTGTTGCTACTCCTTTACTAAAATTGTGACTAATTAAAAGCTAATCGCAGTTAAACCAGTGTCATCCTTTTGAGCCTCATGAACCCCATGTTATATTTGTTGAGTATGACATGTACTTATGCTTGCTTTATTTTTTTAATTATTTGGATAAAAATCCCGGATGGGTATCAGATTGCTAGAGTTTGGAGGAATTAGGCTTGTGATCAACCAGTCAGTTGTCTCTGTGGATTTGAAGTATTCACATGAAGATCGGAGTTGTCTTTCCGCTGTCTATACTCTGAGGTTATATTCTTTATACTAATACGTTATGTATTTAAGCATTGTTTATTGACATTTTCATTATTTGTAGTTATATGTGAAATTTGACTCCCTAGGCTCGCATATAGTGTGTATCTGGTTTTGTCCTTAAAACCGAGTGCTACATTGCATCACTTTTGTACTCCCAATTCATCAACAAAATATGTTTTAAATGCCAAATTAACCTTGGAATCCTACCATAGTTTATAAAGTCTTGAATTTGTCATGGGGACCGTTTATACCTTGTGTCTCGTTGCCGTAAACTCTACTAAGATCAACAACCTAAATTCCCAATGGGAGACTAATAGATGTTGAGGAAAATATACATCATCAGGTTGGAACATTAGTGAGGGAGTCACCATGCAGGAAGTATGTAATCAATGAAAATGAGACCTTGACGAGTCATGGCCACTGGTATGTAGGCGAAAGAACTGCGCACCATTTTTGCAGCTTCCTGACGGATTTACAAGTAAACTACAAAATCTTAAAAAGGAGGGCTGCTCAAAACAATGTTATTTATATTTTCGTTCTCTATTTTGTAGTTTACATGTATGGATGGAATTTTGTCAGTATTTATTGATGGTATCGTTGCTTATCTTGAACAATGGATCAGGGAGAGGACGCCTCAATTGAAGCTGCTGTGACTGGCGATATCACGCTATCTAAGAGCAACTCCAACCGAACTCTTACTTAAGCCCTCATCTTATTTTGAGAGTTCAAACACATTCAAAAACCTCTCCAATCCGAACCCCTATTCAAGCCCCGATGGATGAGGGACTCTCATTTCTCTCTCCTAAACCCCAGATGTAGGAGTCCCTCATCCTCTCCCTCATCCTGCTTTCTCTCTTCCATAAAGCTGACAAGTGGGACCAATAAATAGGGTCCATGACAATACAGTGTAAAAGTAGGGAAAATTTAGGAGATCGGTTGGAGTACCCTGAGGAAGTAGGGGATGAAATATGGATAAGGGACTCTCATTTGCAGGAATAGAAGGGCAAAATTTGAGGGATTGGTTGGAGTTGCTCTAAAACCCCACCTGGACAAACACCTGTTCGGAGGTATTATAGAAAGTAATGAGTTATATCGGCCAAAGAAACACGGGTGTACAGAAGTGAAATATTAGAACAGAGACTGAAGATGTCTCATCGTTTCCACTCTCCAGAGAATTAAAGGCTTCACTCTTTCAAATTGAGAACATTTATCTGGTTGTGAATATGGATATTTATACAATGCAAGTGTGGACTTCAAAAACTCTAAATAAGTTAGTACAAACAAGCATGCTGGAACATTTTATACATGCGACATTTCTTTTTGGAATTGTTTGGGATTATATTAATCTAGAGAAGTAGCACATTCCTTTCCATGGAAATGTACCAGAAAAAAGGAAAGTTACATCAAATTAGGTTATCTTCTTTTCTTCCGGTGCTCTTCGCTATTTGTAGCCACGCCCCATTTGTAGATCAAAACAATAACGATCGAAAGCAATCCTCAAACCGATGCTGATGACCGATGAGGATACCTTTCGCGAATTGCAAAATATCTTCTCCCTTGACGGGACTTAGACATTTTCATATTATTATAGGTCCATGAAAGAACTAAGCCCACTTCTAGCTCTAAGGCTAATTGTACTTTTTATATTTCACTAAGGGTCAAGAGGGAGAAAACCTTCTTCCCCTTGGGAGTATGACAATCAGGTCCTCTCTATCCAAATGATATTCGGAGATAAAGTCAAGAAGATCTTAAGGTGTAGAAGTGTATTAAAGTTTTTTCATGGGCCTTTATGACCTTGTCTGAATCTGTTACGGAAAATATTCAATCCTTTCAATTTTATGTCTATTAGGCGAGTCTTAGTGACGGTTTCGTATCCTACTTTTCAAGACTTATATATATGCTTGAGTTTGTAAAACGGATTGGGAACCTTTGTACATTCCTGATAGTTTCAGGATACCTTGGCTATCATGTGCAATCTTATATTCAGATGATTCAGATATATACAGGACATTTATATCTAATTTTATACATAAGATCAAAATTACATTCAATTAAGCCTAATACTGTTTTGTTTTCCACATTCTTGGATACCTGTGTTCTACTGATTTGGGATCAACTACCAACAGACCTTCGGGTTCCCCTAAATGTCTCGAAGGTTTTTAGAATTTTAGTTATCCTAACATTAATATTAAAAGCAGGAGCATTTTTTGAACATCGTCCATTCCATCCAATGACAAGTGGGCCGCCGCTCCTACACCTCCCTATATAAAGTTAGGACTATGTGATCATCTAATGATCTAAATTAATTCAAAGAGCACGTAACAAATACAATAGAGTATGACGGTTGTATTTGTAGCTTGCTGAGTCATCCATTTCGGATTGAACAGACAATGCGAGTTGATTGCTGTTGCAGTCCGCACGTCAAGGCAAATTGATAGCCCAAGTAGATTTATCCTGCCATATTTGTTTTACTTTAATCGCTCGGCCCAAGCAGACAGCACGCAACTCATTGGCTGGCCCAAGTATCAAATCAGCAGGCCTAGAAAGGCGATCCAATCGCCAACCAGAAGGTCTCGCCGAGGAGGAGCAGCGCCCGTTTTCTGACTCCGGCCCACCTCTCCGACCGGAGCGCTCACTTCGGTCTCCAGCCGCCTTCGAACGGCCTCTCCGATCGAAAGACCTGGCCAAAGCACTACTTCCGACTCTGACCCCACGTCTCCGACCGGAGTACGCAAAAACCTGCTCACTGTTCTTCTCCGACTGGCGCAATCAGAGCTGACTAGGACCAACCGACCGGGGACGCCTGCTCGAAAGGACCAGGGAACGAATAGATAAAGCTAAGGCAGGGCGCACAAGTCAAACCACGATACTAGGGACCGTACCATGTATGCCTATAGAAACAGTACTCTGTAACCTCCCTGACACACAGTGTTGTAGGCGCCGATATTTTTCCTACAGTATTATAGGGTGCCATTAAACTTCCATACGGTAAAGCTCCCCCCACATGCCTCTAGGCATCAACAGTGTTATGGGCGTCGACATTTACCGTACCGAGTGGAGATAGTAAAACTCCTCACATGCCTCTAGGCATCAACAGTATTGCAGGTACCGACATCTGCCATACCCGAACAAAGCGACGAAACCTCCCACATGCAACCGACATCCAACAGTGTTGTGGGCGCTTACCATCATCCTATACCCGTCGGCGTGGGCAACAAGACTTAGAAGCATACGTACTCTCTCTCCTCTCACTTGTAAGGCCATCCCCTTTATCTATAAAAGGGGATGTGCTCTCTCCCAACATTCAAGTCATTCTATTTTCACTAGACCTGATCAAGTTCCCTAGTACACAACAACAGAACCGCCAGGTTCGATCCTTAAGCACAAGCTTGAACATTAGCTCATAACGGAGCTCCTGCCGCTCTCGGCCCTTCCGACCGGAGCCCGGGGCGAATCTCTTGTGCCCCTATCTTTCTCCTTCCCGTTTGTAACTCCACTGCAAACTTCGAGCACCGGGGCTCAGGACTAAAGTCATCCGACCGACTCAAACTGGACGTAGGGCACGTTGCCTGAACCAGTATAAATCCTATGTCATTGAGTGCTAGGACCACCTCCGATCACAATGTACGACAAAACTATAAATATTTACTTGTTGGTCACTTTTTGCACCGACAGTTAGCGCCGTCCATGGGGAAGACGCTGTACGTTCAACACTTTTTGGTCATCGGAATGACCCATTTTTCCGCCACCCTTGCCATGGCGGGCTCTGGCAAATCGATTCG
This sequence comes from Miscanthus floridulus, assembly GCF_019320115.1. Lineage (NCBI taxonomy): Eukaryota > Viridiplantae > Streptophyta > Magnoliopsida > Poales > Poaceae > Miscanthus > Miscanthus floridulus. The sequence goes on from NC_089590.1 coordinate 10,129,891, forward strand.
CTTCGGCTCACTGGAGTTTCCCGCGCTCCCACCAGTTGGATGTGGGTTCCACCCTGTCTTCGAGCCATCCTAGGCCTTCCTCCTCGGAAACCTAGACTTCATCGCCGATCGGCTCGGCGTACTATACCTTTACTGAGGAGGCACTCGTTCTAGCACCCGTCAGAGGGGCGCCCCCCATTGACTCCAGGACGCACGACTTCGACGACGCGGCATCTGCTGCTTCATTCGATGCAAACTCTCTGCTCAAACCCCGCTGTGAGTAATATGCATACTGTAATTTACTCTCTATTTACTATCTCTCACCGATTATCCGGAGGGACCGTATTTACCGCATCACAGACACCTGTACGATCGGTTCCCCTATGGCCTCGTGTCCCCCGCTGGACGCATGCACTCGGGGGCTTCGAGGGACGCTGCCGCCATCCTCCCTCACATCCGAATTCGTGGGTGAAAGGGGACCATGACGCCTAAGAGGGGGGTGAATTAGGCAACTTAAAAATCTAACTCTAAACTATGGCCTCTTTTTCTAACCTTAAAAAACCTATGTAAAAGATAAACTATCTAAATATGCAACTATGGTTTTGCTAGTGTGTTGCTATCTCTACCGCAAAAGGAGTAAAGCAATCAATGTAAATGCGGAAGCTAAAGAGCAAGGTAGAGATATGCAAACTCTCGTCGACAACTCTGGTATTTTTACCGAGGTATCGAGAAGCGTGTAAGCTTTCCCCCTAGTCCTCGTTGGAGACCCTCACAAGGAATCCCTCGCAAGGGCCAAGCTCTAGGTCGGGTAACTCTATGGATAGCCTCGGGCCTTCCCCACGCGCAAGTGGGTCTCCGACGTGCCTTCCAGCAAACCTCTCTCGGATGCTCCCCGCCGTCTTCACTATCAAGCTTCTGGCCGAAACGCCGCGGGCCTTATTCCCTCCGATACATGGTGGCAGCCACACCACAAACTCGGTTGGTGTGATCTCACAAGACTACAAGCCCCTTCGATGTACAACAATGGTGCTCACAAGCACCAAGTGATAAGAGGTATGCAAACCTCACTGAACACTAGGCCCAAACCTAGAGCAAGCACATAAGTGGTGGTCTAATGAACCTAAGCACTTCGCAAAGCACCTACGCTAATCACCTAATAAAACACTAAGCACTATGCAAGTGGAGATCACTAAAATGATGTATCAACACCCTTGGTATGTTTCCTCAGCTCAACTCATACCAAATGGCTGGTTGGGGGTTGTATTTATAAGCCCCAATGAGAAAGTAGCCGTTGGGGATGAAATCTCGCTTTTCTGCTACTGACCGGACGCTGGAGTCGTCCTGATCGGATGCGTCTGGTCGTCCCGACCATTGGAGCCACGAACAACTAATCGGACGCTGCCAGCGTCCGGTCACTTGCCACCGGACGCGTCCGGATCACAAGTTCGCCGCTCTGGAACCTCTCTGTACTCGATCGGACGCTGCTGTCCTACGTCCGATTAGTTTGCCGCCAGCAGTCCGGTCACTTGCTGAGTGTGTTGTTGGACTGATGAATAGTGCCATTGGTGCATCCGGTCGATTCACTTGTTCAGCGTACGGTCGCTGCTGCTGACACCTGCTATTGCCTGAGCCACTGATCGGAGCGTCCAGTCACTTTCTTCCAGCATCCGTCCAGCGTCCGGTCGCTTCTGTGAGCTCGTTTCTTCATGATCTTGTGTGCGGCTTGGTTTCCTATCTTCATGCTTGGACTTTGCTTGATATCTTGGTCTTCTCTTGTGCTCCTAAGGTCTTCCTTGAGGTGTTGATCATAGGATCATCACTGTCGCCTTTGTCCAAGTCACGTCTTGCATCCTATTGAACTACAAAACAATCACTTGCAAATTCATTAGTCCTAATTTGGTTGTGTTGGTCATCAAACTACCAAAATCCAAAGTAAATGGGCCTAGGGTCCATTTTCCTTACAATCTCCCCCTTTTTGGTGATTGATGACAACACAACCAAAGCAAGCAAATAATAAAAATTTTGAATTTAAAACCTATCTACTTGCTAGGATGCAATGCAAGGGGCAAGATTATATGATGCTAAAAGATACTACTTGTAAGATTACATAAAAACTCATCTTGTCCTTGCAAATGTCCCCATGTGGTATTATGGATTTAAGCCTTGCTTCCTACAAATTCTCCCTATTACATAGGCTAATCCATAATCCACTATCCCCCTTTCTCGGACCATTACTACAAATTAATGCTTGCTTTTGGTCCTCTAAATTCTCCCCCTTTGGAATCAAACACCAAAAAGGAAGACATTAGTAGCACAAGGGAGGACTCAAACTTTGTGATCCTTTGTGTGTAGAGTGAAATAGATCACAAAATTTGACTCACATTATATAGACTAAGCTCCCCCTAAATATATGCATACATATGATAGAAGTCAAAACATATGCATAATTGGCAAAGTATTACACAAGGGAAATTAATCTATATAATGCACGGAGAAAGCATACAAATATCAAAATGAAATCAACATGATGATATTGGTTTAGAAATACCACATGTAGAAATCAATTTGATTTCTACCATTTGCAATCGGTGGTGGATATTTGAAGTATGATGCTTAACTCTGGGGACTCCATTTTCCTTGCAATGAGACTACTACACATATGATAAGCTTAAAAAGGTGTTAGTCTCAAAGCATCCAACTTGTAGAGTAACCTCTCTCTAAATTTGTGCACACAAGTATGGAATACTTGCAGGAAACATGCACATTGATTTTAGAATAAAAAATACCACTTGAAAGATGACATCACATGAATGTGAGAGTCATTTTCGAAGGCGTTATTCATGAGAAATTATCTACAATTTGGACTTTGGCACATATTAGATGAACATTTGAAGGACAAGCTATGTGTCGTGCTCCTAAACAATTTTAAAACGATGTAGGATTGCTCCAAGGAATAAGAATGAAACTGAGCAAGCCTACCATATGAAATACCTAGTGTATGCATGACAAAATATATAAGAATGCAAATGCAAACCTAGGCATGAAGAGTAACTAGATGCTAAAAGATACCAATTGTAGGAAAATTTAAATCTACTACCAATTGAAGTAAATTGAATCTAGTTACCTAACATGGGAAGGGGAATTTGGGTCCATAGTATTCACTAACCCACTTGGCAATGATTTTGTCCATCATGATGCACCCCATGAAATGCATCCAAACTTTGCCAAGTCTCCAAATTCCCCGAAGTCCATCAGACTTCTCACTTCCCTTTCGAGATCCAAACCTTCTTGGTGCTCTTCATGTTGGAGATGATTTCCTTTGGCACCCAAAAGCGTTTGACCCCATTGTTGGCTTGCTTGTTCACCTTGATGGCCACCACCTTGTCATTTTTCTTCTTCTTTAGTAAGTATGGTGTGGAGGCCTTCTTGTACACCTTGTTGGTGTAGGTATTGGAGAGCTTGCTTGTTTGCTTTTTCTCTTTTTTTTTGCTCCTCCCCCATTCTTCACCTTGCACTCATAGGACTTGTGACCTTCCTTGTGGCACACTGTAGCAAACCACGGTTTGTCCTTCATCAAGCTTCTTCACTCCCTTGACGGTGTTATCTTGATGAAGTTGGGCTTGCTTCGCCTTGCCTTTCACTTGAGTCAAGTCCTTGGTGAGGCGAGCTACTTCTTGCTTGAGTTGCTCATTCTCCTTTGCAACCTCTTGTGTGCATGTATCTACAATAACTTTCTTAACACAAACTTGGTTGCACAAGGATGAGTCTAAACATAAATCATTACAAGAAGTAGAGGCATCCATTTTAGACATGTTAAAACTTTTCCTTTTAGATGCCTTAGTGGGAGTTGTACTAACGGCTTCAAGATTAGCAACTTTATTAGTTAGTTCATCACAATGTTTGCACATGGTTTCCATTTTAGCAAGCAAACTTTTATAAGCATCTTGTGAGCTAGCTAACTTTTCTTTTAATTTTTCATTTTTCTTTACAAGTTGCTCATCATTGATTGTGCATGCATTTGTTGTTGCACTAGCCTCAAGTTGCTCAATTTTAGTAGATAGTTGAACATTAAGATTAGCAAAATTCTCATATCGTTCAAGCAAAGTTTTGTATGCTTCTTGTGAACTATCTAGCTTTTCTTTTATTTTCCCGAGCTTCTTTTGTTGACTAGTGCAAACTTTAGCATAATTAAGGTTTTGTTGCACAATTTCTTCATAAGAAGGCATTTCATCATCACTATCACTCTCACTAGAGGATGAGCTTTTGTTACCTCGTGCCATAAGGCACACATGAGAAGAGCTTGATGATGAGTGCTTGCGCCCTTTCCTCTTGTGATGGTCTTTTTCTTCACTTGAAGAATCATCCCATGTCCTTATTGATGTGAGGGCTTGTTTCTTGCATGCCTTCTTCTTTGTATTGGGTGTGGGCTTATTTGGACAAACTTCCACAAAGTGCCCTATCTCGCCAGCATCCATAGCATCCTCTCTTTCTTTGCTCATTTCTTTGATTGGTGAAAATGAGATCTTGAATTTGGATGGGCACACCCTTTATGTTGAGCTTTTGGATCATCTTCTCCACCTTTTTGATTAGTTTGATTGATTCTTCATCAAGGTCAGAGGTGGAGGAGGAAGATTAATCATCACTTGAATCTTCATCATCATCATCATCATCCTCATCTTCTTCTTCATCTTCACTTGAGGAGCTTGAGCTTGAGCTTGTCTCAACTTGCTTGCCCTTCATCTTCTTTTTCTTGCCACATGCAAGAGCTTTGCCTTTGCTTGATGAAGAGGCTTCTTCTTGACCCATCTTGCAGTGACATTTCAAATGCGACTATCTTGCCAATGACTATGGCCGAGGTCATGGTACTCAAGTCCTCCATATTGTGAAGGATGGTGATGATGCTTGCATATTTCTTTTGTGGTAGCACGGATATGATCTTCCTCACGATGTCCGCATCATCTAGCTTTGTTAATCCTATAGAATGGAGCTCATTGATAATTAGATTCAAATGAGAATACATATCACAAACAAGCTCATCATCTTTCATTTTGAAGGAATCATAATTTTGTTTAGCTAGACAATGTTTTTACTCACGGACATTACTTGTGCCGTCATGGAGCTCTTGAAGTTTTAACCAAATTTCATGTGCCGTATTTAAAGTGAACACTTGGTTAAACACATCCATGCTAAAAGATTCAAACAAGCAATTTTTTGCTCTAGCATTGAAATGAATTTCCTTTTCATCACTCTTCGTGGGTTTATCGGGATTCTTAATGGGTTTCATCCCGTCACGAGTGACTCTCCAAACTCCCAAATCAACCGCCTCAAGGTAGCAAGCCATTCTAGCTCTATAGTATAGGGAAGTTAGTGCCGTCAAAGTGCGGAGGCCTAGAGGTATCCATCCCAACCACTCTAAATAGCGTCGGCTCAACGGCGGTTAAGCCAAAGGTCCAAATTGAGCCAACCGGCTCTGATACCAATTGAAGGGGACCGTGACGCCTAAGAGGGGGGGGTGAATTAGGCAACTTAAAAATCTAACTCTAAACTATGGCCTCTTTTTCTAACCTTAGCAAAACCTATGCAAAAGATAAACTATCTAAATGTGCAACTATGGTTTTGCTAGTGTGTTGCTATCTCTACCGCAAAAGGAGTAAAGCAATCAATGTAAATGCAGAAGTTAAAGAGCAAGGTAGAGATATGCAAACTCCCATCGATGACTCCTAGTATTTTTACCGAGGTATCGAGAAGTGCGCAAGCTTCCCCCTAGTCCTTGTTGGAGCCCCTCGCAAGGGCCAAGCTCCCGATTGGGTAACTCTATGGATAGCCTCGGGCCTTCCCCATACGCAAGTGGGTCTCTGACGTGCCTTCTAGGCAAGCCTCTCCTGGATGCTGCCCTGCCATCTTCACTATCAAGCCTCTAGCTAAAACGTCGTGGGCCTTGTTCCCTCCTGGTACACGGTGGCGGCCACACCACAAACTCAGTTGGTGTGATCTCGCAAGACTACAAGCCCCTCCGATGTACAACAATGGTGCTCGCAAGCACCGAGTGATAAGAGGTATGCAAACCTCACTAAACACTAGGCCTAAACCTAGAGCAAGCTGCATAAGTGGTGGTCTAATCAACCTAAGCACTTCGCAAAAGCACCTAAGCTAATCACCTAATAAAACACTAAGCACTATGCAAGTGGAGATCAATAAAATGGTGTATCAACACCCTTGGTATATTTCCTCAGCTCCACTCATACTAAATGGCTGGTTGAGGGTTGTATTTATAAGCCCCACTGAGAAAGTAGCCATTGGGGATGAAATCCCGCTTTTCTGCTACTGACTGGACGCTGGAGTTGTCCTGATCAGACATGTCCAGTCGTCCCTGACCATTGGAGCCACGAACAACTAATCGGACGCTGCCAGCATCTGGTCACTTGCCACTGGACACGTCCGGTCGCAAGTTTGTCGCTCTAGAACCTCTCTGTACTCGATCGGATGCTGCTGTCTTGCATTCGGTCGGTTTGCCGCTAGCTGTCCGGTCACTTGCTGAGTGTGTTGTCAGACTGATGAACAATGCCATTAGTGCGTCTGGTCGATTCACTTGTTCAACGTCCGATCACTACTGCTGATGCCTGCTATTGCCGAGCCACTAATTGGAGTGTCCGGTCACTTTCTTTCAGCGTCCGGTCTAGTGTCCGGTCGCTTCTATGAGCTCATTTCTTCATGACCTTGCATGCGGCTTGGTTCCTATCTTAATGCTTGGACTTTGTTGTATATCTTGGGTCTTTTCTTGTGCTCCTAAGGTCTTGCTTGAGGTGTTGATCATCGAATCATCATGTCGCCTTTGTCCAAGTCATGTCTTGCATCCTAGTGAACTACAAAACAATCACTTGTAAATTCATTAGTCTAATTTAGTTGAGTTGGTCATCAAACACCAAAATCCAAAGTAAATGGGCCTAGGGTCCATTTTCCTTATAGTGGGAAAGGCAAGCTATGCTCCTGCCACTTTCCATGGACTCCCAGATGACGAGGGTGAGAGTGACAGCTCCAGCATCGGCGACATGGCACCTAGCCACCGTCTATCCTGAGAGTGCGCTATGGCGGACGCTCCCAGACAGCCGCCAGTCTTTAAGGAGTCAGCAATGACCCACACCCCTCTAGACCCACGTGTGGGGGCCCTTGCGTCTACGTGAGTACACATAAAGGGCTACAACAACAGAGGCAGAACTAGTGTCCGCTCATGCCGGCGTGCTCGGTATAGTATGTTGCGCCTCATGCACATGGCCCAGCGGGTGGTGCCTAGGGTCACGCCCGCTAGGTCCAACATGACTTCATGAACAAGGGGAATGATCCCCCATAGTTCGCTAAGGCTAGCTAGAACATTGCTGCTGTAGTAATGTTTCTACGCGGTGTTCCTGAGCTCGTCGACCCCCTAGAGCGGGAGGTCTATCGGAACCTCTGGGTTCTGGTAGAAGCCGCCACCGTTCAACAAGCGGAAAGCTCCGCATTGTGACTCCGACATGCACCCTCTCTCCCCACCGAGGAAGTCGGGACATGCTAGATGGATCGCTCCATCCACTCACCGCTATAGCCACCAAGTGCGGCTCGAGAGGCAGCAGCTACACCATGATCCGACTTGGTGCCTGCTCTGCACCGACCACCAGTGCACGCGCTGCCCGGTCCACACCAGGATGCTCATAGCATCATTAGTAACCGGCATCGAGCCTGGCATGATGATGGTGTCCACCGGGCGGTGGTGAGAGTAGGTGACATGGATCCTGACCAAACCATCGAGGGGAGCGGTGAAATGGGCCCTAGGCACGGTCGCTGGTCGGACAACCGGAGTCCTAGCCCTAAGGGCCTAGGACCACGGGCCTTTGACCAGCGTATCTAGAGAGTGCCATTCCCATGGTGCTTCCGACCACCCACCAACATCATCAAGTACACCAGGGAGACAAACCTCGGTATTTGGCTCAAAGATTTCTGGCTCGCCTACCGAGCTAGAGGGGTGGATGATGACTATTTCATCATTTAGTATCTCCCCATCTGCATGGGGGAACATGTTTGAGCATGGCTGAAATTCCTCCCACACGATAGCATCCGTGACTGGGCGGACCTCAAGAGGGTCTTTGTTGGGAACTTCCAAGGGATGTATGTCCGCCCTAGAAACTCCTAGGACCTCAAGAGTTGCTAGTAGGAGCCAAGCGAGTCCCTACAGGATTACATTCATAGGTTCTCCCAATGATGCAACTCCCTCCCTGATGTCATCGATGCGGACGTCATAAACGCATTCCTCTCTAGGACAACATGCGAGTCCCTGATCCACAAGCTTGGATGCCTGAAGTCCCATACCACCCATGACTTGCTCGATGTCGCCACTAACCACACCTCCAGCGAGGAGGCGGTCAGAGCGGTCTTCCATAGGGCCAGGACAAAGGCAAGGCCAAGTGCATAGGCCAAGACGAGGGCCCCTCCACACAGAGGGGAAAGAAGAACAAAAAGGATCGGCGCTAATCGGAAAGCACCGCGTTGGTCGCCGTGGCTGATCGCATGAGCAAGTAGCCCCAACAGGGACTGCCTGACCACTTCAACAAGCTCATGGATAGTTCATGCACCAACCATGCCTACCCCATCAAACACCTCTACAAGGACTGTGAGCTCCTCAAATATTTCCTACGACAGGCTGGCGGGCCGAAAGAAAGGGATGGCAAAGAGACGACAGCCAAGAAAGGAGGCGTGGCGGGCAAGGATGGAGACGGTTTCCCTAACGATGATGAATGCATCGTGATCTTCAACGGATCCAATGCCATCTAGTCCAAACACTTGCACAAGGTACGCTATAGGGAGGCATGCATCACCAAGATGGCTATCCCCTCCTTCCTCAGCTGGTCAGAATCTTCGATCACTTTCGATAAGAGGGACCATCCCTCCCACGTCGTGAGACTAGGACGCTACCCGCTCATCGTTGACCCCATCGTCTACAAGAAGTGCCACACCAAGGTGCTGATGGATGGATGCAGTAGCCTCAACATTCTCTACATCGACACCCTCAACGCCATGCGCATCCCCCGGTCAGAGCTCTGCCTGACGGGCTCTCCCTTCCATGGGGTGATCCTAGGAGCGCAGGAATACCCACTCGGATAGATCGACCTGCTCGTCATGTTCGGTAACCGGACCAACTTCCACTCACCTTTGAAGTGGTGGACTTTCTAGGGTCCTACCACACCATCTTGGGGCGGCCATGCTATGCAAAATTCATGGCAATCCCCAACTACACCTACCTCAAGCTAAAGATGCCGAGACCAAATGGCGTCATCACCATGAGTAGCACCTTTTCGCATGCCTTCATGTGCGACCATGAGCACTATGAGCTTGCCACTACGGTCATCAACTCATCCGAGCTCTCGCGGCTTAGGGAATCGTCGATCCTGGTAGTCCCAGACTACAACAAACCAACCTCCTCGACAGCCTTCCATCCGCTCGAGGAAACCAAGGCGGTGGGAATTGACCCCACCGACCCAACCAAGATGGTTCAGATCAGGACCCAGCTCCTAGCCAAATAGGAATGCGAGCTCGTCGACTTCCTACATGACAATCACGATATCTTCTCATGGTAGCCTTCTGACATGCTGAGCATATCGTGAGAGGTCGCCAAGCACGCATTGTGCCTCATCCCAAGCTTGAAGCCCGCCAAGCAGCGCCTGCGTCGCTTCGACGACAAGAGGCGCAGGGCCATAGGCAAAGAGATCACCAAACTCCTGGTAGCCAGATTCATTAGAGAGGTATTCCACTCCGACTGGCTTGCCAATCCCATTCTTGTTAAAAAGAAGACCAGGAAGTGGAGAATGTGCATTGATTATACTAGCCTCAACAAAGCGTGTCCAAAGGATCACTTTCCTCTACCACACATAGACCAGATAGTTGACTCCACCTCGGGTTGCGAGATCCTCTCCTTTCTGGATGCCTACTCGGGCTATCACCAGATCACGATGAAAGAGTCTGATCAGCTCGCAACCTCGTTCATCACCTCGTATGGTTTGTACTGCTATGTAACCATGCCATTCGGTTTGAAGAATGCTGGCGCCACCTACCAAAGGTGCATGCAGCTGCTTCACCGACCAAATTGACCCGCTCGATCAGCCTGATCAAGCCAAGCGGCCAAGACCAATGATCACCGTCTATGTTGATGACATAGTGGTCAAAACAACTCAAGCTTGCGACCTGATCACAAACTTGGCCGCAACGTTCGTGAACCTCCGAAGGTTCAACATCAGGATAAATCCCAAAAAATGTGTTTTTGGGGTTCCGAAGGGGAAGCTGCTAGGATACATTGTGTCCAAGCATGGCATCGAGGCCAACCCCAAAAAAATCATGACCATCTTCAACATGGGTCCCATACGCAACTTCAAGGGCGTGCAAAGGCTCACCGGCTGTCTGGCTACCCTAAGTTGGTTCATCTCCTGGCTCGGTGAATGGGGGATGCCACTCTACAAGCTTCTTAAAAAGACAAACACTTTCATCTAGACTGAGGAAGCTCAGTAGGCCCTGGAGAGCCTCAAAGTGTCCTTAACATCAGCACCGATCCTCGTCGCTCCCAAACAGGGAGAACCCCTTCTCCTCTACATCGCGGCCAGCAACCATGTGGTAAGCGCTATGCTGGTCATCGAAAGGGAGGAGCCGGGACACCATATACTTCATCAGTGAAGTACTCACTGACCCCAAGGTCCCGTATCCCTAGGTGTAGAAACTCCTATATGCCATGCTTATGGTGACCTAGAAGCTTCTACACTACTTCACCGACCATGAAGTCATGGTTGTCACTTCATACCCACTCGGGGATATCATCCGCAACCGTGATGCTGCGGGATGGATCTCTAAGTGGGCACTCAAACTCATGGGCCACAACATGAGGTACATCCCTATACCACCATTAAATCTTAGGCTCTCGTGGATTTTGTCACCGAATGGACAGAGGTATAGCTACTGACCCCGGACGTCACCCACGAGTACTGGATAATGTACTTCGACGGGTCCGTAATGGCACCCGGCTCAGGGGTTGGAGTGGTTCTAATCTCCTCGGATGGGAGCAGGCTCCGCTATGCCATCCGTCTTTACTTTTTAGCCTCAAACAACACCATAGAGTACGAAGCCCTCATCAACGGACTATGCATCGCCATCGAGCTCGATGCTATGTGACTCTACGTTCGCAGCAACTCAGAGCTAGTCATTGATCAGGTCATGAAGGAGTCCTCCTAGAAAAACCCCCTCATGGCAGCATACTACTAAGAGGTGCGTAGGCTCGAGGACAATTTCTAAGGGATTGAGCTACATCATGTCTCTCGATGGGACAATGATGTTGTTGATTTTCTTGCGAAATTGGCCACCAAGCGGGATCCATCCCCAAGCGGGGTCTTCATCAACGATGTCCATGAGCCATCTACCCACATCCTAGAAGGTCCGGTCTAGACACACCTTGATGCCAAGCCAGCGCTCGGGGGCTCCGGTCCTAGTACCTCCATGACGACGTCACCTGCGAACGTCACCGTATTGGCACTCTATCAAACCGACTGGCGAGCGCCGCTACTCGCCTACCTCCTCGAGGAGGTTCTCCCACCCAAAAGGACTAAAGCCTAATGGATCGCTCGATATGCTAAGACCTTCGTCATGCTTGGTGATGAGCTCTACAAACAGAGTCCATCAAGGGTGCTCATGAAGTGTATCCCCACCGACTAGGGGAAGCAGCTCCTCCATGAGGTCCATGGTGGGATTTGTGAACATCACGCGGCCCCAAGGTTGCTGGTTAGAAAAGCCTTTCACCAAGGTTTTTACTGGCCCACCATGCTATGAGATGCAGAGGAGGTCATCCGCAGGTCTGAAGGATGCCAGTTCTACGCTTGGCAAACCCATTTGCCGGCACAGGAACTCTGAACCATCCCCATCATCTGGCCATTCATGATCTAGGGCCTTGACATGGTGGGACCCCTCAAAAAGGGCCCAAGTGGCTTCACTCACCTACTCGTAGCAGTCAACAAGTTCACCAAGTGGATAGAGGCCAAGCCCATCACCAATATCCACTCAGAAGAGGCAGTCAAATTCTTCCTCGACATCATTTACCAGTTCGGCGTTCCTAACTGTATCATCACTAACCACAGGACTAACTTCACTAGAAAGAAGTTCCTAGACTTTAGTGATGGACACAGCATCAGGATCGATTGGGCCTTGGTCAGACATCCATGAACTAACGGTCAGGTCGAGCGTGCTAATGGCATGGTCCTCCAAGGACTTAAGTCACGCATCTTCGATTGACTCAGCAAGTATGCCGGGCGATGGGTTGCAGAGGTCCCAGTGATCCTCTAGAGCCTAAGAATGACCCCAAACCGATCCATAGGGTTCACACCCTTCTTCCTAGCTAAGGCAGTGCTGCCCTTTGACCTCGACTATGGTGCCCCAAGAGTGAGGGCTTTTGACCGTGATTGAGCCATGGAGGCTCAGCAAGACATGGTCGACCTACTCAAAGAGGCCCATGAGACGACCGTCATTCGCTCCACTCGCTACCAACAAACCCTACGTACGTACCACAAAAGGAAGATCAGGGGGAGGATACTCAAAGTCAGCGATCTCATACTCAGGAGGACCCAATCAATGAAGGAAAAACACACTCTCTCCACCATTAGAAGGGCCCTATACGGTGACCGAAGTAATCCGACCGAGCACCTATCGACTGGAGGACCATAACAGCAATGTTCTCACCAACGCTTAGAACATTGAACAACTATGTCATTTTCCCCTAAAATTGGTCTTTTTGCTTTTTAGTCAACACCTGCTCCTGTAAAAGAACCCCAGCCCGAACATTTTTAGCCTAGGTCGCTCGGGGGCTCAATGAGGGTACAATACTAAATATTACCTCTCTTTTTGTACTATCACATGGTAAAACAACCTTTTCCCTAAACAAAAGCACATTCCATTCCTTTGATTGCCCTACGTAAGTCGGTTCTTACTCCCAACCAAACGCACCTCGCCACGACCAACGGTTACAAGCAGCTGAGCCCCGCGGGCCAAGCCTAGGCTCTTAACAGCTATAGCCTACAAAACCAATGGGTAGGTGCAAAAAAGAAAAGGATAAAAATGAAAGTTATGCCAGGATAGAAAACAAGGAACATATAGTGTGGTTCTTTCACAAAAATAGAACTGATGCATTCATTGATACAAAAACTATTCATATGGGGGCTCACCCACAACTATTACATTTTTTTCTAAACTACTTCTAATCCAAATACTATTGTGGCCCCTCGACGACATCGCCTAATGCCAAAGGAGAGACTACGACACACACCACTAGATGTAACCACCGCTATAGGGTCCCCGCCTGGTTCCATCCCCTCGACTTCGGCGAGCGCAACGGGTACCTCAAGGGTGTCGCACCCATAGATGCTCAGTAGAGGAACATGGAGCTCCTAACCTTCTCATGCAGTCGAGGTAGCTTCTGGGTAGGGATGCTGCTACCAAGGTATGCCACCATGGCTGGGAGAGATCTCATCAAACTTTATGAACTGGCCAACTTGAGTAGCTGTAGGCGTGGAACCTGTAACACCCCAGTGTTATGCCAGCATTTAGGCACTGCAAATCATGCATATTATGCATCATCAAGCATCCTAAGTATCCATGCCTAATCATGTAAATAATAACTGAAACCATGCTTCAAAACATATGGAACATGCTCGTGAAACATGAATGTTGCATACACTTGTTTAGAGTTGTTTTTGCCCTAATTATGCTTGCTAGGTTAGTAAAACATGTTTGGCTATAATTGTAAATCATCTAGAATTATTTAGCATAGTTTTTGGAGCAAAGTTGTATTCAAACTTTTGACAAAATATGCATTTGAAATCTTTATTGAAAATGGTCAAAAATCCTCCCTATTTAGCTTTTACTTCCCAATTCAAAATCTATGCAAAATTTTTAGTTGGTCCCTAAAGCAAAGTTGTAGAGGATTAAATTCTAAGCAACTTTTATTTTTGGGCCATTTTCAAAAGAAGTCATTTTCTTGCTCAAAAGGGTATTTGAAAACTGATATTTGAAAATTCCTTAAAAATAGAATTTGAAAAAGGGTTTCTCTCCTTTCGTGGGCCGCCGCCTCACTTCTGGCCCGCCAGCCGAAGCCAGCCCAATGCTCCACCCCATGCCGTGCCTCCGCTTCAGCCCAGCCTACTCGCCCGGCCTACTTCCGCGCTGGCCCGCTCGCTGGCTCGCCTGCGCCGCGCCTGTTCCCACGCGCCGCGTCCGACCACGTCAGGGCGCGCTCGCCGCGTGGCCGCCATGCGCCGGCGACGCATGCTGCATGGCAGCCTCGGCCTGCCTCGCCCTCCATGTGCTCACCTTCATATACTGAACCCGCTGCGCTCCCCACTTCACTCTCCTGCGCTGCCTCTCTGCTTCGCCCGCACCGAGCTCTACTCTCGCGCCGCCATCGCCACCGCAGTCCCGCCGGCAAAATTTGCCGCCGGTGCTCCACCACTGCCCGCAATCAAGCACACATCGCTCCGCCATGCTCCCCGGCACCTGGTGCTCGCAGCTGTGACACCTTTTGAGCAAGGTATAGCGGCTTGCACGTTTTCGCCACCGTCGGTCATGGCGCCGCCGTGATTGGCCTCGCCGTGGAAACGCTTCCCTCCTTCCCTTCTCCATCCCATTAGGCTGCCTGCTCGGGTTCGCCACCTTCTTGTGGACCCAGTACGCATGCCCACTTGCCCAGACCTGGCCGGCAATGGCCGCCGGCCCTCTAGCAGTGCCCGCACCGCCGTAACGCCGGCGTGGCGTGGCGTGGCGCAGCGTGGCGACTCGCCTCGGCCGAGCTGGGCCAGGATGGCCATGGGCCGAAGCCCCGAGCCAGGCCGCCGCCCTTCCCCTTCGCTCAATTGTGCAGGCCAAAATTGGCCGTGGGCCAGTTGTTTCCACGGGCTGGCCCAGTAGTAACTGGAAAAATACGTTTTCAGTTTTATTTTATTATTTGGAAAGAGAAATACTTTGGAAAATGTTTGTGTACTCATTTTGGCTCCAAATTTGTTGAAACAAATTTTGCTAGGTTCCTTGTCACCAGATCTACATGATAAAAATATTGCATGTCATTTTTGAGATACTTTTCTATAGAGCTTTAATTAATTCTTGATATTGCTGATATCTTGTAAAAGGTGTAGTAAAATCTATTTGTATCAGAAAAATATGCTTCCAAGTTTGTTACTCTTCTTGTGTAATGTACTTCCTAGGAAAAATATATGCCATGCATGTCCTGTAGAAAAATTGTGAGATGTAGTTCAAGTGCCTTTAATGGCTAATTTTTGTTATTTTTGCTAGAGAGCAAAATTTGTATAAAACATGCATGTGATAATTTTTGTACAGTGATTATTTGCTGTTTAGAACCTAGGAAAAATACTAAATCTGTTGTTTGACACTTTTCATAATACAAAGTATTTTCATGTTCATAATTATGCCATAGCTTGTCATTTTTGTGTAGGTTATTCCACTTATCCAAATGCCATAAAAATCTGATGGTAGACTACTTAGGGTAGTACTGTGCTATGGTAATTTTCTAAGATTTTTCTAAGCTATAAAAATAGATGTTGCTATTCAAACCTATTATTAATTAGGGTTTAATCAAGTGTTGCTTTATGCATGATTAGGAAATTAGTGAAGCTTTGGTGTATCTTTGAACCATTTAATGAGATGTGTTGACTTAGAATATTAGTAGTAGAAGAGAATGCAGTAGATGACATATGCTTGTGGTATATGTTCTTAGATGATGTTGACTACCTTGCATTCAAACATATCCATTGTGTTCATTTCATCCGATGCACCGTTTGCATAAGCACTTACGCACATGCATCATACAGGATCGCAAACCGAGAGCCCAGTTGTCATACCCGAGGAGCCCGAGGAACAGCTCGAGGTGCAGCCGTAGGAAGTGCCCAAAGCAGACGAGGAGGACGTTGAGGAACTTCTAGAGTGCCCCGATCACCGCCCGAGCTCCTTCGAGAGAGGCAAGCCCCAGAGTATTTTTCTCCCCGGTTTGCAATTATTAATTAAATGCTTTACTTTAATTGATGCATTACGTTCAGGAGTTGTTTGCAACCGTTGCTGCATTATACCTTGTCTACCTTTGTTATACTATATCCTTGTTACCCTGGTATCCGCAGTCGAGTCAATGCTTAGCTGGCTTAGACCGGTAGAAGTCGGGTGATTTCCTATCACCTGTGAGCTATAGGTGGTTACCTGGATCTGCTTGGATAACTATGTAGTCATGGTATAACTAAGTGTTAAATGAAGTTGAGACCAGACAGAGACTTACAGAGTTTTGAACTATAGTGCTTTCCGTCTGTGTCGATTAAGGACCGACCGTTGTTGGGCCTCGAGTCATGTTGAACGCATGCCTTACATTTAGCTGGCTGAATAAAGTACCTTTCGACCACGAAGCTAGGAGATTATTCGGGCCGAGTAGATTGCCCACAGTGCACTGTGCTGGAGCAGGTGTGGTAGGACACGGGGGCGAGATGATAAGACCAAAGTGTAGTCGGTCGGCCCCCAGGTACATGTGGTTCTTGGCAAACTCGAGATTCCTAGATAGTTGACTCGGTGACCGATACCTCACTTTAGCGGGTGAGTGAGGTTTGTGTAAGGAATAAATCACCAGCTGGTTAGGAATCGATTCGAATCGCCATCGCTCCTGGATTGTGAGCACTTGACTTGAGTTACTTCATCGTAGTAATGTTAATGGAACACTTGGACAGTTATAATGAATATGACATTATGGAAGTTGTTGATGATCAGGGGTTATCATTATTTGCTTAATCACATGTTTGCTCTAGTATAGGTGCAAATCTAGTCGACAGGTTAATAATAATTAACTTGACAATAATGATTTTGGAAAGGTTCTTGAAATGCTAAAAATGCTTCTTTTTGCAAAGGAGTCAGCTACCCTACTATAAAGCCCTTCATAATCCTTGGTGTCACTTATTTTCGGTTATGTCGGGTAAGTCTAGCTGAGTACCTTCTCATACTCAGGGTTTTATTCCCACTTGTTGCAGATGGGCAGATGTATTACGGCTATTGTATCAACTGCCTTTATCCTGCGATGGGTGATGCTTAGGACCATGGGCATGGTCATTCCTTATATCTTGTCTGATGCTTTTGTTGGAGATGATCATTAGCTGGCACTATATTTGAACTCCGTGTGAGTGTGTGTGGTTTTGAACAAATGGCTTCCGCTACTTCTATTTGAACTCGTTTTGTAATAACTATGTTTAAACTTTGATGTATCTGTGATGCAAACTTTTATGTAATATATGATGGTGACCGCTAAACTTATTACGATCTTGGCTAGTATGTGAGTTGGTTTGAAATCCTTCATGATTTCATGGACTACCGGGTTATATGGGCTTAAGTTTGCTAAATCGTCTGCTCTGGCGGATGATTTTCTTACTTAATTTCATATAATTGGTCGGTTCTGTTATAGCTGGCATCAGAGCCTAGTTTAGCGTGTTACTGTTCACAAGTGTATTTAAAACAAAAAGGCATTTGAAAAACGTGATTTACAAATTAAAAAGTGTGCCAGTGGTCATATCCTTTATGCCCAGTTAAGGACTCTAGGTGGCTTAATTAAGTACTGACTTGGGGTTCTTGCATCATATTTCTCTTTCGTCGCTCATACGGCGTGCTATTGTATGAGTGCCACTTGTTTGAGTGGTAGTGTATAGATCAATTGCCTCTATGCCTCGGTAAGTGTGAGTTGTGACAGCATGATCGGATACACCACCGATCTAGGGTGAATGCTTATATGATGCTAGAGTAATTACATGTTCTACGCATGTTTTACAAAGGTATCTCATGTGTGGGTATTCTGTCTGTTGAGGCGATGCCGTCAAAAGGACGATGGTTCGGGTAGTTACTACCGTTGTACACATATCTAGGGATTCATGTAGAGCGTGTAGATAAAATTTACTACTTTTATGCATTCATTAGGAATTGGGCTAAAATGAATCTTCTACAGGTACATAACAATGTTATCGTGTAGAACGTATTTGAGAGATCATTTGTATGCCACCGAATTTGTCGCTAGAAATTATTTATTTCATAAGTTTGTGAGAACGTACGGCACGTACATACATCATATTACTTGTGCATTTCATTCATGTCATGCATTCCTCCCCTTATAAATTGATTATCTCATTTTGATAAAAGTTGTATATCCTAAAATATGTTCCCACGGAGTAATAAAAGAACTTTTGCTACAGATGGCCTGCACGAAGCAAACCGCCCGCAAGTCCACCGGAGGAAGAGCACCTCAACGTCCGTTGGCCCTGAGGGAGCACCACACCATAGATACCTTCTTGAGCAAGTTTGGCATGCCAACCTTGCTTTGGAGAGTGCTCCATGATGTGGGGTACCTAGAGGGTCAAGAGCCGGTGTACTCTTGGAACAAGAGCCAGTTAGCAGAGGATGGACTTGCAGTGGTAGAAATCATGGTTCCTGCTCTTGGTGATGCTCTAGAGTGGGATGGTTGGCACTTGGAGTTTGAGGGTCGCACTCCTGTTGAGGGTGCAGAGGGAGCAGCTTTCTGTGTCATCAGGGATATCATGAGCAGATTTCCTAGTGAGCTTGCAGCAGCTCTAGCTAGCACCTTTCCTAGGGATGATCCTCGTGATGCTATTTGGGTTCAGCCTCAAGGAAGTGCCTTGGTCAGAGGTCCAACTGAGGGACAGGCTAGCGACAACCATGCTATGAGTGCTATGTTCGCCGCCATCAGAGCGTATGACGGTCTTGAGAGTACCTACTGGACTTTGACTGGCTTACGTAGTCATGATAAGCTCAAGGTGAGAAAGTAGAAGAAGAAGCAGGCACATGCTATAGCTAGTTTGCAGGAGCAGTTGGCTGATATGAGCTTACAGCAGAACCAGACAGTAGAGAGAGGTGATAGAGCTATGCAGCGGGTGCATACGTTGGCTCAAGCCAACAACAATGCAGACTGCATGATTGGACAGTTGGTTCAGGAGAGGAATGAAGCCTGGGATGAGAGGGACCTTCTGCTGCAGAGGGTCGATGAGCTAGAGGAGTACAACGTCAACCTGCATGAGGAGTTTCACGTGCTCTACAATGGGGTTGGCCCATATGCTCCTCCAGACGCCGCTGGCATGGACATCAATGACGAGGACGAGCCTATAGTTTCACCTAGGGGCGATGGTGACGTCTCTGACCCCAAAGACGGCCCCGAGGGGTAGGCTAGTTGCCTTGCGCTAGTGTTTAGGTCCTATCGTGATGACCTTTCTTTTGTTGGCATGTAACCTAATGTATCTTGCTTCGAACTTATGAGACTTGGCATGTGATTGGAACTTGGCTAGGAATGTGATATCTAAACGCATAAAAGTCCAGTATATGTATGCTGGCAATTTAGTTGTATGGACGCGATATTTGCTGTTGAAGTAATTTAATTAGTGACATTGTTTTAATTCGGATGCGATTATTGTGCCTTTGTTTTATTGTATGAATTTATTCTCTCCAGTAAATTCAGTTTGGCATAATTTTTCATTCACTCACAATTATTATAGCTTCACTCAAGCATTACTTGTTGCTGAAATATGCAGATGACAAATACTCGCCGTACCACATATGAGGCCGCTAAGCCCGGTGCTAATGGTGCTGGGACCGATGGTGGTGGTGGAAGCCATGACAACAACAATGAGCCTCCCCATGAACTACATTTGCCACCTCCTCCCCCATTTACCCTAGAGGTGTTCCTCGCACAGTTGCTCGAGAGTCAGCGCAACACGGAACAATCCCAGAAGAACATGGAGGATTTTCTGTGTACTATCGCCAACAACGTTTAGCGCGTTAATAATCAGGGTGGTGGCATTGGAGTGAATCAATATAGCAGCTTCAAAGATTTTATGGACACCAGGCCACCAATATTCAAGGAAGCAACAGAACCACTCGATGCTAAAGAATGGATCAACACTATGGAAGATAAATTCCGTGTGTTGAGGATGACTAAGGTATTGAAAACTAAGTATGTTGCACATCTGTTGCAAGGACCAGCGAGAATGTGGTGGAAGCACCATCACACAACCTTCCCTCCAAATGCTTAGATTACGTGGAGAGAGTTCGCTGAG
Source organism: Miscanthus floridulus (assembly GCF_019320115.1). NCBI lineage: Eukaryota > Viridiplantae > Streptophyta > Magnoliopsida > Poales > Poaceae > Miscanthus > Miscanthus floridulus. Next base: position 10,150,014 of record NC_089590.1, read on the forward strand.
GCCTTCCGTGGAGTTTATATTCCACCTAGGCTAACCGAGATGAAGTTGGGAGAGTTCTTGGCGTTGAATTAGGGCACCAAGACTATGACGCAATATTTGCATGCTTTCAATAACTTGTGTCGTTAAGCTCCCAACATGGTTGACACTGATGCTAAGAGAATCGCTAGTTTCAAGAGAGGACTCAATCCAAAGATGATGAAGCATGTGGGTACCAACAACCACGCTAGATTCAATGACTTCATCAGTGATTGTCTGAAGTAGGAAAAGAACAACAACACCAGCACCACAGCCAAGACTCGCAAGAGAGCCCTAGAAGGTGGTCTGTCCTAAGCAAGAGCACCTGCGGGAGGTCATCCTCCCTATCATCCATCTGCACCTGGCGCTAGGTTCAGGCCACCTCAGCAGAGAGGTCAGAATTTTAGGGGACCACAGAAGCCTTACAAGATGGTAGTGCAGTCCAACAAGGCAGTCACAACTACGGTACAGGGCAGTTCCAAGGGAGTTGTGGGATCTACTGGTACAGTAAGGGGACCCTACTACAATTGTGACCAACCTAGCCACTTCTCAAGGTTCTGTCCTTATCCGCCCAAGAAGAAGCAACAGACTTATAATGCTCGGGTGCATAGTACGTCTGTGGATGAGATTCCTGAGGGAGAGCCCATAACCACTAGTAAGTTTCCTATCAACGAAAACCCTGCAGTTGTTCTATTTGATTCTGGATCATTGCATTCTTTTATGAGTCAAGCATTTGCACAGAAACATGAACAACTATGCACAGAATTGGGTTGTGGTTACCGTATAAGTTTAGCAGGTGCTGATGTTTTGACCAACCGGATGGTTCGAGGGGCAACCCTTGAATTAGGTAGCAGGAAGTTTCAAGTGAACTTGATAGTTATGCCTGGACTAGTTCTGGATGTTATTATTGGGATGAATTGGATGAAGGATTGGGGAGCAGTTATAGATACCGGAAGTCGGGTACTTACCCTTAAGGATCCCCTAGGTGAGGGTACTTTCCAAGTACCATTGCCTCGGAGAACAGACCTTATAAGTGTACATGTGCTACTGAAGTCATTCCTATTCATCAGATTCTGGTAGTGTGTGAGTTTCCGGATGTATTCCCCGATGAGCTACCTGGTCTTCCGCCAGATAGGAATATTGAGTTTGGAATTGAGTTACTCCCTGGAACAACTCCGATTTCAAGGAGACCCTATCGGATGCCTCTGGACGAATTAGTTGAGCTGAAGAAGCAACTAGAAGAGTTATCAAAAAAGGGGTTTATCCGGCCAAGCAAGTCTGAATGGGGATGTCTCGCCTTGTTTGTGAAGAAGAAGAAGGAGGGCATGTTGAGAATGTGCGTAGATTATAGGCCACTTAACGCTGTAACCATCAAGAATAAGTATCCCTTGCCTCATATTGATGTTCTGTTTGACCAGTTAGCCAAAGCTAAGGTGTTCTCAAAGATAGATTTGAGATCCGGTTATCATCAAATCAAGATTAGGCCCCAAGATATTCCAAAAACCGCATTTTCCACCAGATATGGGTTGTATGAGTATCTTGTCATGTCCTTTGACTTGACAAATGCTCCTGCCTATTTTATGTTTTTGATGAATACAATTTTCATGCCAGAATTGGATAAATTCATGGTTGTGTTCATCGATGACATTCTGGTGTACTCCAAGAATGAGAAGGATCATGAAGAGCATCTGAGAATTGTCTTGACCAGACTTAGAGATCATAAGCTATATGCTAAGTTTAGCAAATGCAAATTCTAGTTTAAGAAAGTTCCTTTCCTTGGTCACATTCTGTCAGAAAATGGAGTTTTAGTCGATCCAAGTAAGGTGCAAGAGGTTATGGATTGGAAGGCACCGACCACAGTTCCTGAGGTTAGAAGTTTCTTAGGATTAGCCGGTTATTACCATCGTTTTATATTGGACTTCTCGAAGATTGCCAAGCCAATGACAAGTCTGCTACAGAAAGATCACAAGTTTGTGTGGACAGAGGAGTGTGAAGCAGCTTTCCACACCTTGCGGAAACTATTGACCACTGCTCCTGTTCTCGCACAACTAGACATTGAGAAACCATTTGATGTGTTTTGCGACGCATCAAAAATTGGATTGGGTTGTGTTCTTATGCAAGAAGGGAGAGTCATTGCTTATGCCTCACGTCAATTGAGAAAGCACAAGGGCAACTATCCAACACATGATCTTGAACTTGCTGCAGTTGTGCATGCCCTAAAAATTTGGAGACATTATCTACTTGGTAATGTGTGCAACATTTTCACAGATCACAAGAGTCTCAAGTACATCTTTACCCAACCCGAGTTGAACATGAGGCAGCGAAGATGGTTGGAATTGATCAAAGATTACAACTTGAGTGTGCAATATCATCCTGGAAAAGCCAATGTAGTGGCAGATGCTTTGAGTAGAAAGTCACATTGCTTGAATGTACAACCATTACTTGAAGATGGGTTCGATCTGATGCATCCTGCTATGTTACATAGTATTCAGATTAGTTGCTCTTTGGAGAGTAAGATAATAGAAGGCCAGAAAACAGACAAGGGAATATTCCACATCAAAGAGAAAATAAAAGAAAAGCCGTCTATGCACTTTAAAGTGGATGAACAGGGCGTGTTGTGGTTTGACGACCGTCTTGTGGTTCCCAAAGATCGAGAGCTTAGGAATAAACTCATGGATGAAGCTCACCTTTCCAAGCTATCTATCCATCTGGGAATTAGTAAGATGTATCAAGAACTAAGACCTCGTTATTGATGGACCAAAATGAAGAAAGAAGTTACAGCATATGTTGCCAGATGTGACACGTGTTGTAGAGTGAAAGCTATTCATATGAAACCTACTGGTTTGTTGCAACCTTTGTCCGTACCTAGTTGGAAGTGGGATGATATAAGTATGGATTTTATCTCAGGTTTGCCCACTACTCAAAAGGGACATGATTCGATTTGGGTGATTGTGGACCGTCTTACCAAGACCGCTCATTTCTTGCCTATCAAGACAGAATATCGACCACCTCAATATGCCGAGAAGTATATTGCAGAAATTGTGAGATTGCATGGTATACCAAAGACTATAGTATCTGGTAGAGGGCCACAGTTCACGGCTCACTTTTGGGAACATTTACACAAAGGCTTAGGAACTAGTTTGATTCGTAGTACCGCTTATCATCCTCAGACAGATGGTCAGACTGAACGAGTGAATGCTATTCTTGAGGATATGTTAAGAGCCTGTGTGTTGTCTTCTAGGGGATCATGGGAGTCATGGTTACCATTAGCTGAGTTTGCTTACAATAACAGTTATCAAGAAAGCATCAAGATGGCTCCATTTGAAGCTTTGTATGGCAGAAAATGTAGAACACCACTAAATTGGGTCGAGCCAAGAGATAGAAGGTATTATGGCATTGACTTTGTAGAAGAGGCCGAGAAGAAAGTTCATATTATTCAACAAAATATGAAGGCGGCCCAATCACGTCAAAAAAGTTATGCGGACAGAAGAAGGAGACCCCTTGTGTTTGAAGTTGGTGACTATGTTTATCTGAAGGTCACGCCAATGAAGAAGAAACGGTTTGGAGTCCAAAGAAAGCTTGCCGCTAGATTCGTAGGACCATACAAGATCTTGGAAAGAAGAGGTCTAGTAGCTTATAAGTTAGAGTTACCTGAGACCATGAGTATCGTCTTCCTAGTTTTCCATGTATCACATCTCAAGAAGTGTTTGCGTGTTCCGGAGGAAAGAATAGAACCTCGGGGCATCAAACTCAAATCAGATTTGGTGTATTATGAGCAACCGGTCCATGTGTTAGACACTAAAGAACATGCTACTCAGAATAGTGTGGTGAAAACATACAAAATACAGTGGAATCATCATGATGAGGGAGATGCAACTTGGGAAACGGGAGAATATCTACAAAAAGCTTATGAAGAGTTTTATAACAAATGGTTCGTAACCCAAATCTCGGGATGAGATTTTTATAAGGGGGGAGGGCTGTAACACCCTGGTGTTATGCCAGCATTTAGGCACTGCAAATCATGCATATTATGCATCATCAAGCATCCTAAGTATCCATGCCTAATCATGTAAATAATAACTGAAACCTTGCTTCAAAACATATGAAACATGCTCGTGAAACATGAATGTTGCATACACTTGTTTAGAGTTGTTTTTGCCCTAATTATGCTTGCTAGGTTAGTAAAACATGTTTGGCTATAATTATAAATCATCTAGAATTATTTAGCATAGTTTTTGGAGCAAAGTTGTATTCAAACTTTTGACAAAATATGCATTTGAAATCTTTATTGAAAATGGTCAAAAATCCTCCCTATTTAGCTTTTACTTCCCAATTCAAAATCTATGCAAAATTTTTAGTTGGTCCCTAAACCAAAGTTGTAGAGGATTAAATTCTAAGCAACTTTTATTTTTGGGTCATTTTCAAAATAAGTCATTTTCTTGCTTAAAATGGTATTTGAAAACTAATATTTGAAAATTCCTTGAAAATAGAATTTGAAAAAGGGTTTCTCTCCTTTCGCGGGCCACCGCCTCACTTCTGGCCCACCAGCCGAAGCCGGCCCAATGCTCCACCCCACGCTGCACCTCCGCTTCGGCCCAGCCCGCTTGCCCGGCCTGCTTCCGCGCTGGCCCGCTCTCTGGCTCGCCTGCGCTACGCCTGTTCCCGCACGCCGCGTCCGACCACGTCAGGGCACGCTCGCCGTGTGGCCGCCATGCGCCGGCGATGCACGCCACGTGGTAGCCCCGGCCTGCCTCACCCTCCATGTGCTTGCCTTCATCTGCTGAACCCGCTGCGCTCCCCACTTCACTCTCCCATGCTGCCTCTCTGCTTCGCCCGCACCGAGCTCTGCTCTTGCGCCGCCATCGCCACCACAGCCCCGCCAGCAAAATTTGCCGCCGATGCTCCACCACTGCCCGCAATCAAGTGCACATCGCTCCGCCTCGCTCCCCGGCACCTAGTGCTCGTGGCTGTGACACATTTTGAGCAAGGTATAGCGGCTTGCGCGTTTTTGCCACCGTCGGTCATGGCGCCGCCGTGATTGGCCTCGTCGTGGAAACGCTTCCCTCCCTCCCTTCTCCATCCCATTAGGCTGCCTGCTTGGGTTTGCCACCTTCTTGTGGACCCAGCATGCACGCCCGCTTGCCTGGACCTAGCTGGCAATGGCTGCCGGCCCGCTGGCAGCGCCCGCACCGTCGTAACACCGGCGTGGCGTGGTGTGGCGCAGCGTGGCGACTTGCCTCGACCGAGCTGGGCCAGGATGGCCGTGGGCCGAAGCCCCGAGCCAGGCTGCCACCCTTCCCCTTCACTCGATTGCGCAGGCCGAAATTGGCCGTGGGCTAGTTGTTTCCATGGGCCGGCCCTGTAGTAATAGGAAAAATACGTTTTCAGTTTTCTTTTATTATTTGGAAAGAGAAATACTTTGGAAAATGTTTGTGTACTCATTTTGGCTCCAAATTTGTTGAAACAAATTTTGCTAGGTTCCTTGTCACCAGATCTACATGATAAAAATATTGCATGTCATTTTTGAGATACTTTTCTGTAGAGCTTTAATTAATTCTTGATATTGCTGATATCTTGTAAAAGGTGTAGTAAAATCTATATGTATCAGAAAAATATGCTTCCAAGTTTGTTACTCTTCTTCTGTAATGTACTTCCTAGGAAAAATATATGCCATGCATTTCCTATAGAAAAATTGTGAGATGTAGTTCAAGTGCCTTTAATGGCTGATTTTTGTTATTTTTGCTAGAGAGCAAAATTTGTATAAAACATGCATGTGATAATTTTTGTACAGTGATTATTTACTGTTTAGAACCTAGAAAAAATACTAAATCTGTTGTTTGACACTTTTCATAATACAAAGTATTTTCATGTTCATAATTATGCCATAGCTTGTCATTTTTGTGTAGGTTATTCCACTTATCCAAATGCCATAAAAATCTGATGGTAGACTACTTAGGGTAGTACTGTGCTATGGTAATTTTCTAAGAGTTTTCTAAGCTATAAAAATAGATGTTGCTATTCAAAACCTATTATTAATTTGGGTTTAATCAAGTGTTGCTTTATGCATGATTAGGAAATTAGTGAAGCTTTGGTGTATCTTTGAAGCATTTAATGAGATATGTTGACTTAGCATATTAGTAGTAGAAGAGAATGCAGTAGATGACATGTGCTTGTGGTATATGTTCTTCGATGATGTTGACTACCTTGCATTAAAGCATATCCATTGTGTTCATTTCATCCGATGCACCGTTTGCATAAGCACTTATGCACATGCATCATATAGGATCGCAAACCGAGAGCCCAGTCGTCATACCCGAGGAGCCTGAGGAATAGCTCGAGGTGCAGCTGCAGGAAGTGCCCGAAGCAGACGAGGAGGACGTTGAGGAACTTCCGGAGTGCCCCGATCACCTCCCGAGCTCCTTCGAGAGAGGCAAGCCCTAGAGCATTTTTCTCCCCGGTTTGCAATTATTAATTAAATGCTTTACTTTAATTGATGCATTACGTTTAGGAGTTGTTTGCAACCATTGCTGCATTATACCTTGTCTACCTTTGTTATACTATATCCTTGTTACCCTAGTATCCGTAGTCAAGTCAATGCTTAGCTGGCTTAGACCGGTAGAAGTCGGGTGATTTTCTGTCACCTGCGAGCTATAGGTGGTTACCTAGATCTACTTGGATAACTATGTAGTCATGGTATAACTAAGTGTTAAATGAAGTTGAGACCAGACGGAGACTTACATAGTTTTGAACTATAATGCTTTCTGTCTGTGTCGATTAAGGACCGACCATTGTTGGGCCTCGAGTCATGTTGAACGCATGCCTTACATTTAGCTTGCCGAATAAAGTACCTTTTGACCGTGAAGCTGGGAGATTATTCGGGCCGAGTAGATTGCCCGCAGCGCACTGTGCCAGAGCAGGTGTGGTAGGACACGGGGGCGAGATGATAAGACCAAAGTGCAGTCGGTCGGCCCCCAGGTACATGTGGTTCCTAGCAAACTCGAGATTCCTGGATAGTTGACTCGGTGAACAATACCTTACTTTAGCGGGTGAGTGAGGTTTGTGTAAGGAATAAATCACCAGCTGGTTAGGAATCGATTCGAATCGCCATCGCTCCTGGATTGTGAGCACTTGACTTGAGTTACTTCATCGTAGTAATGTTAATGGAACACTTGGACAGTTATAATGAATATGACATTATGGAAGTTGTTGATGATCAGGGGTTATCATTATTTGCTTAATCACATGTTTGCTCTAGTATAGGTGCAAATCTAGTCGATAGGTTAATAATAATTAACTTGACAATAATGATTTTGGAAAGGTTCTTGAAATGCTAAAAATGCTTCTTTTTGCAAAGGAGTCAGCTACCCTACTATAAAGCCCTTCATAATCCTTGGTGTCACTTATTTTTGGTTATGTCGGGTAAGTCTAGCTGAGTATCTTCTCATACTCAGGGTTTTATTCCCACTTATTGTAGATGGGCAGATGTATTACGGCTACTGTATCAACTGCCTTTATCCTGCGATGGGTGATGCTTAGGACCATGGGCATGGTCATTCCTTATGTCTCATCTGATGCTTTTGTTGGAGATGATCATTAGCTGGCACTATATTTGAACTCTATGTGAGTGTGTGTGGTTTTGAACAAATGGCTTCCGCTACTTCTATTTGAACTCGTTTTGTAATAACTATGTTTAAACTCTGATGTATCTGTGATGTGAACTTTTATGTAATATGTGATGGTGACCGCTAAACTTATTACGATCTTGGCTGGTATGTGAGTTGGTTTGAAATCCTTCGTGATTTCACGGACTACCGGGTTATATGGGATTAAGTTTGCTAAATCGTCTGCTCTAGCGGATGATTTTCTTACTTAATTTCGTATAATTGGTCGGTTCTATTACAGAACCCTCCACCGACATGATCCTAAGTGACTTCCCCTTTGACAAGGCTCACCTGATGAAGAACCACCGGAGAAAGGCCACACATGGCTCCATCCCGAAGAAGGCCTCGTAGATAAATCTAGCACACCACCCCCTTTGGTGGAAGCCATCCCTTCTTAGGTGAAGACGACCAGCACCACCCTAGGCAGTCTCTAGCTCAACATCACACTCTAGATTCATGAAAGGATCTGTAAGTCCTCCCCCCCTCTCACTTAGGAACCACCATGACATACAAGCACTCTCGGTGAAGAGGAAGAAGGAGGAGAGACAATAGTTGAAGAACAGGCAAGAGGACTATGACGGAGAGCCCTCTCCCTCCCCCAATTTAAGGAAGAAACGCCATAGCCAAAGAGGGGCAAAAGATCAGAGCAAAAAACTCTCTCCCTTCCCCCATTCAATATGGATGGGAAACGATGGGACACACCCTGACCGATGGGACGCACGCTAACCAACGGAATGACGCCTGTTTAGATAGAACATCGCCTGGTGAGACGAGACGTGGCCTAGGTATGGCCCACCACTATCGCATGACCGGGCATGAAAACCAAAGCATCACCACACGCAGGCAGCTCTTCACACCCCTAGGCAAGACTTGGAAAAACCCAAAATGAGATCTCCGCCGGGAGAGACCATTGGGCTAACTAAGTCGATCGAACAAAAAACACACTAAGAGACAGGTAGGGAGCGAAGGGACGCCCCATGTAGGCCATGCCAACTCCATCACGAATGACGAAGCATGGGTCCCACCCGGACATTTCTGATTGGAGCTCCTCAAACCCCGTCAATCGAGTCACCAAGGTAACACTATCGACCCTCTCTATTTCTTTATAATCAGTTCATACATCCATACGTGCATTGATTCCATACGCCCGTGGCCCCCGGACAATTTAGGCCCTAAACCACCCAGGGGCTCGGGAACTAAGCATCGCACGTGCAGCGAAATGCATCACAACGCTCCATGTTGCGTCATGAAGCGGCAGTTGCCTCATTCCACATGAGCAACAATAGAGTCAGGGGAGAAAAACATAGATGAGCCCCATGTGGCCCTTACCCAGTCTGGCAGACAGGGTCATCTCAACCTTCTCATTCGATCCTAAGCCTCTACCAAGCCCACAGAATCTCCATCGAGGGGAGGCCATTAGGCCACCCGAGTCGGTCTCCGGAACGACCCAGGCATCTGTCAGGTTGCAGGTAAAGGAGCAGTGGAATTTCACAAGAGGGCTACACCGACCCCGTCATGAACGACAGACCCAGATTCTACTCGATCATACCCATTAGCGAACTCACTGAGCGCGTCACTCGAGCCCGAGCGATAAGGACAAGCGACAAAACTTAGCCCCTCTGGTTGTGAGGAATCGAGGATGGGGTAACGCACACAACTCAAACCGACCCCTACTAAAAGCCCAATGGGGCTCGGGGGCTCAAGACACCAAAACGCTTGGGTCTGTGACCCTAAACTCGCCCCATCTGGCTATGCTTCGACTGCACACCAAAATGCCTGGTTCTGCAACCCCGAACTCGCCCCATCCGGCTATGCTCCGACTGCACACCAAAATGCCTAGGTCTATGACCCCAAACTTGCCCCATCTAGCTATGCTTCAACTGCACACCAAACACCTAGGTCTATGACCCTAAACTCGCCCTATTAGGACCCATGAGCTCTAGCTTGCCTGATCCCTAAGCTAACTGAACTAACTGCCTCAGCTACGTAAATTGCACCAAGGCCAGGATCCATGACTCTGACTCACCGGATCCCACAGTGCACACTGACGCCAGGACCAGTGAGTTCCATCTCATTTGATCCCAAAAGACTAACTGCCTTGCCCAATCCCATGGCGCACATCAACGCTAGGATCCACGAGCTCTATCTCACTCGATCCCTAAAAAATAATCGCCTCGACTACGCAATGACGCCTTGGTTAACGACTTTATGTTGACTAAAAACATGCACGCACGCCCGCTGGCAAACACCCCTAGATGATTCTGCCCAAATCACCTAGGGGCTCAGGGGCTACACCCATGGGTATGCTCATGTGCACCCATTGACAAAACAAAAACCTCCCCTGCTGGCAACATGAAAACTGCCCTGGTCTGTTCTGCCCGAACCACCTGGGGGCTCGGGGGTTACACCCATGGGTGCGCTCGCACGCACCCGCTATTGAGACAAAAATCCCCCAGACAATTCTGCTCGAATCTCCTAGGGGCTCGGGGGCTCTAGTCGGGTTCATAAACTTAGGGTCCCTCGTGGACTGGTTTCCTTGCAAAGGCTCGGCCCAAGTATCAAAACAGCAGGCTAGAAAGGTGATCCAATCACCAACCAGAAGGTCTGGCCGAGGAGGAGCAGCGCCCGTTTTCTGACTCCGGCCCACCTCTCTGACCTGAGCGCTCACTTTGGTCTCTAGCCACCTCTGGACAGCCTCTGCGATTGGAAAGGCCTAGCCAAAGCACCACTTCCGACTCTGACCCCACGTCTTCGATCGGGGTACACAAAAACCTCGCTCGTTGTTCTTCTCCGACTAGCACAATCAGAGCCGACTGGGACCAACCGACCAGGGATGCCTGCTCGAAAAGGACCAGGGAATGAACAAAGAAAGCAAGGTAGGGTGCACAAGTCAAACCACGATACCAGGGACCGTACCATGTATGCCTACAGAAATAGTACTCTGCAACCTCCCTGACACACAGTGTTGTAGGCGCCGATATTTTCCCTACAGTATTGTGGGTGCCATTAAACTCCTATATGGTAAAGCTCCCCCCACATCCCTCTGGGCATCAACAGTGTTATAGGCGTCGGCATTTACCAGTACCGAGTGGACATAGTAAAACTCCTCGCATGCCTCTAGGCATCAATAGTATTGCAGGTACCGACATCTGCCATACCCAAACAAAGCGATGAAACCTCCCACATGCAACTGACATCCAACAGTGTTGTGGGCGCCTACCATCATTCTGTACCTACCACGCGTGGGCAACAAGACCTAGAAGCATGCGTACTCTCTCCCTCTCACTTGTAAGGCCATCCCCTTCATCTATAAAAGAGGATGTGCTCTCTCCCAACATTCAAGTCATTCCATTTTCACTAGACCGATCAAGTTCCCTAGTACACAACCACAGAACCGCTAGGTTCAATTGTTAAGCACACGCTTGAACACTTATCTTATAACGGAGCTCCTACCGCTCTCGGCCCTTCCGACGGGAGCCCAACTAGACCTCTTGTGCCCCCATCTTTCTCCTTCCTATTTGTAACCTCACTGCAAACTTCGAGCACTTGGGCTCAGGAATAAAGTCACTGACTAACTCAAACTGGACGTAGGGCATGTTGCTTGAACCAGTATAAACCCTATGTCATTGAGTGCTAGGCCACCTCCGATCACAATGTACGGCAAAACTACAAATATTTACTTGTTGGTCACTTTCTGCACCGACAGGAGGAGACGCCACCTACTTGTTAGAATAAATTAAGTAAAAGTCCAAAGAAAGGTTACACTAGAGAAAAATAAAAAAGAACCCAAATTACATTTGTTATTTAAGCTGTCTTTTTTTCTAGAAAGAATAGTATAGTTAAATTTTGAAATAAAACTAAGGTGGATAGATTTTGCCACAAGAAACTTTATTAGACAATGGAGGGTTTTGGGTTATAGACATCTTCTAATAAAAACACATCATACCCGTGATTGTTACAAAGACATTACAATTGTCGCAACAATGAGACGTATAGGAGATCAAAAACTCTAATGTTCCAAAGAAAATCAACAAATAAAACAAAAGAAAGAAATTTGAAATCTACAAATTGCATCTGATAAATCTAATCTAATCTATATCTATATCTATATCTATATCTATATCTATATCTATATCTATATCTATATCTCTTAATTTATAATTCTAAACCCACTATAATTCTATCTTGAGATGCAAGACATCCACATCAGCACTCCACTAGCATATATAATTATGACACTTATCTATTCATGAAAGCAACCCAGGTCATCATGCCACATATTATCCACTAAAATTGACTCGCTATTCCTGCAACGATGCACGGGGTATGCTTCTAGTATAAGAGAAGAGAAACAACTCCATCTACTTCTTGAAGCTCTAATCACCAAACAAGGCAACTGATATATAAGCATTCTCATTTCCATTGAAGTAGGCAGTGAGAATACTTTAGATTGGGCAACCACAATATACACAAAAATAGCACTGGTATACAAAAGTCCTCTAAAGCAACGCCTCTAACAAGGACCCAACTATAGTGATCACAACCATTTGTCTAGAAAAGTGCAAAGTTTTCACATAGAGACCCTACCACTAAAGCAACTCCTCTAACAAGGACCCAACTATAGTGATCACAACCATTTGTCTAGAATAGGGCAAAGTTTTCACCTAGAGAGCCAGTGGTAGGGTATAGGATGCAATGATGCCACCTCCATGGACCATGGAGAATAACGACATCCAAAACATAGTGATGTAAGGTGGGTTGTCCGTGAACATGTAAATAGGATTAATTTTTATGGTTTTCCCGTATAACATGCGGAACTAAGCCTATTTGTGGGTTCACGGGCAATCCTCCTTGTATCTCTAAAAAACAACATCACCATTGAGACTGACATAGAGACCAACATGGCTTTTACCAGCACACACCAACCTACCACAACAAAGGCAAAAGAGTCAATGAAGCGTGTCCAATACCATGCTATTGCCAAACATTAGGGACATAGCACCCAAAGCACGAAGATGATGAAGAACGTCCCATATCACACACCATCGTGGTATGCCGAGTCCTTGAGCGCCTATTGCTAGCCATGTCAAGCACAATTGGGTCACCAGATTTTGCTCATAACAAGAACAACCATAACAAAGGGACTAAGCCTTTGTTATGAATTTAGGCATTTTCATGTTTAATTTAATCCAAAAAATTTATAGTAAATTGGTGACAACATGTATGTGTATGTGTGTGATATTACTACTTGCACTAGTAGCGGGTATGAACATGAACAACATACAGATCATAGCGGAAAAGATATTGAATTGAACAAATTCAAGAATATAATTATACCTAGTGGAGGGACCCATGCTCAAGGCACCGGCGGCTCCACATGCACTAGTCGACATAGTGCGTTGCTCGATGTTGTGGACCATAGTCGATGCAGGACGAGGTTCATAGTGCCCTCCCTCGAATGTCCACTAGGAAGAAGATGATTCAAGGAGGAGGAAGAAGACGACGCCCACAAGGAAGAAGAAGATGACCTAAGGAAGTTAGCGAGCAGTCACGAAGACACTCCCCAAAACCCTAATCGCCCGCACACCCGAGCAGGTGTCGCTATGCGGATGGTGGTTCTAGAGGCCTATGCTCCCAACTCTCCATGCGCGTAGAGGATTGGGATAGGGAAACTTGGGAGCAACTCAACAAAAGAATGATGTTGCTGGATGTGTTGTGTCTCGTTCGCGTGGCTGATGGCAAGCACTCCTTCCTATAAGCACGAAAGGTAGAAGATGAAGTGTAGAGGATGAACTTGGATGTCATGAGGCATCATGAAACATCCATCAATTACTAGTAACATCTACCATAAACATGGGGGTTACTACTAACTACAACCATAACCATGGGCGTTACAAGTTCAGCCATAAACTACATTCAGTCTATTTGATTTAATTATTAAATATAGCCTTAGAATTTATTTGATTTAATTATTAAATAAAATATGGGTCATGCCCACATTAAATCTAACAATCCCCACCAAATTCTATGGTGCATATGAAATGCTCTCTATTCTCTGTTGTTTGATATACTAGTGTTTCTATGGAGACCGTTAAGTTGAACATCCATCTATAATAGTATTTACACTTCTTCACAAATGAACAATGGACTTTGCCTTTAATTGATAGTTTTGTGCAAAATAAGTTTCACCTAAGTCTTTACTGATAGCAGGTTGCCTAAAGCATCCCCTCTGGTTGGAGCATATAAGTCAAACTCCTGGGCCTTTCATGAGTATCTATAGACCACCCAAATCTCATAGACTATGACTACCAGTCAAACTCATATAGGTGTATTCCTCAAAAAATGTTCTATAGGACAACATCTTTGCTCCAGCAAGACACTTGAAGCACATTAAGGTAAAACCAACCTGCCTTATAGCAAAGGAAAGACATGCATCTGACATGTGCCTAGTTTAGGGTCTTTCCTCATAATCTACCAATAGCTTGTTTCACCATCCTACTTCACGGGATCTCCAATCACATAGAACATGTTACCACCATGATAGACTTAATGTGGATCTCAAGCCCATCTCACTCGATGCACTATCTATCACATTACGTGATAGTCCCTTAGTGAATTGATCTGCCAGATTTCAGATGTATGGACATAATCCAATGCTATCACTCCAGTGTTTCTCAGTTTTCTAACAGATTTTAACTGCCTTTTAACATGCCTTGTGGACTTCATGCTGTCCTTAGAACTGTTTACCTTGATTATCACAGTTTGGTTATCACAGTTCATAGAAATAGCCAGTATAGGTTTTTCTACTACCGGTAAATCTATGAGAAGTTCATGAAGCCACTTGGCCTCAATGTCGGCGGTGTCCAATGCTATGAGTTTTGCTTCCATGGTTGACCTCATTAAGATGGTCTGCTTGCAAGACTTCCATTAAACAATGTCACCTCCAAACAGAAACACATATCCACTTGTGGCGTGAACCTCATCAGCATCAGATATATAGTTTGCATCACAATAACCCTCTAGTACCTTTGGGTACCTGGTATATGCATGCCATAGCTCATATTACCTTTTAGGTAGCGCATTACTCTCTCGAGAGCACGCCAATGATTATCTCCTAGATTTGACACAAACCGACTTAGTTTGCTCACAACAAACGAGATATATGGCCTTATAGCGCTAGCCAAATACATAAGCAAGCCAATAATTTGGGAGTATCTCAATTGATCCCTTGCTATTCTTTGATTTTTCCTCAACAGCACACTAGGGTCATAAGGAGAAGGAGTAGGTTAATAGTCACTAAACCCAAAGCGACTTAAAACCTTTTCCACATAATGGGATTGTAGAAGTGTAACCCCACCATTGTCTTCTCTCAATGGCTTGATATTAAGAATAACATCAGCTTCTCCCATATCTTTCATCTTAAACTTAATAGAAAAAAATTCTTTAACCCCCTTAATCACATCAAGGCTGGTTCCAAAGATCATTATGTCATCAATGTACAAACACAAGATCATACCTTTGGCCCACCATACCGATAGTACACACACTTATTAGCTTCATTCACAACAAAGCCGACAGATGTTAAAGTTCTATTGAACTTGTCATGCCATTGCTTAGGAACTTATTTCAGGCCATATAAGGACTTCAATAATTTACACACCATGCCTTCTTAACCATTTGCTACAAATCTAGTAGGATCATCCATATAGATCTCCTCCTCTAACTCTCCATTTAGGAAAGCTATATTAACATCCATCTGATGAACAAGAAGACCATGTGAGGCTACTAGGGAAAGTAGCACTCAAATTGTAGTTAATCGAGCAACATGTGAATAAGTATGAAAGAAATCTTCACCTTCTTTCTAGGTATAACCCTTGAACACAAGCCTTGCCTTGTACCTCTCAATTGTACCATCAGGCCTAAGTTTTTTCTTGAATACCCATTTGCACCCTATATGTTTACACCCATAAGGACGTTAAATGACTTCCCAAGTTCCATTAGACATAATAGAATCCATCGCACTCCATACTGCTTCCTTCCAAAGGTCAGCATCAGGAGAGGAATATGCCTCTTCAATGGTTCTTGGTGTGTCATCTACAAGGTACATAATGTAGTCATCACCAAAAGACTTTGCAGTCCTTTGTCTCTTACTCTTTCGAGTAACTACAATGTCATCCTCCTTAGGATTTTGCACATGGGATTCCTCAATATGTTCTTTTGAAATAAATTGCTCATGGGATATTATAGGTTCATGACTAGATGTGTTGGGTGTATTTTTCATAGGAAATTCACTTTCAAAAAATATAGCATCTCTAGACTCCATTATAGTACCAACATGCATATCGGGTACTCTAGAATTTGTAATTAAGAACCTATATCTAACGCTGTGAATAGCATAACAAAGGAATGTAGACTCAACAGTTTTAGGCCCAAGTTTGTGTTTCTTGTTAATTGGCACATTCACCTTGGCCAAAAAAACCCAAGTGCGCAAATAAGAGTGATTTAATCTTTTTCCCCCCATTCCTCGAATGGTGTGATTTCTTTATTCTTTGTAGGAACTCTATTTAGGACATGACACACTATCAAAATAGCCTCACCCCACCATTCCTTAGATAGTCCCGCTGCCAACATGGCATTAACCAACTCAGTTACAGTGTAGTTCTTTCTTTCAACAATCCCATTGGATTGTGGTGAGTATGACAGTGTCCTCTCATGAATAATTCTATGTTCTACACAGAATTCAGAAAACTCACTTGAAAAGTATTCTCCACCATAACTAGATGTTAACCGTTTAATTTTCCTCTCAAGTTGATTTTCTACTTTAGCTTTATAGGTCTTAAAATAATGCAACACTTCATCTTTTGATTTTAGCAAGTACACATAGCAAAATCTAGTATAATAATCTATAAATGTCGTGAAGTATCTTTTGCCACCTTTAGTCAACTCGCCATTCATCTCGCACGGATTGGAATGAACTAGTTCTAATGGTGCCAAGTTCCTCGCCTCCATAGCCTTGTGAGGTTTGCGAGGTTGCTTGGATTGCACACATAAATGGCACTTAGAACCTTTGACTAAATTAAATTTTGGGATTAAATTCAAATTTACTAGCTATGATAGACAACCAAAATTAACATGACAAAGCCATAAATGCCAAATATTTGACTCATCAGGGATAATAGCATTGTTCACAACCTTATTACACACATCATCATGCAAAGATAAGTGGAACAAGCCTCCATAATCATAACCTTTACCAACAAATGCCCCATACTTTGATAGTACACATTTATTTAACTCAAAGACAATTTTATAACCATCTCAACACAATTGAGAGACGCTAACTAGATTCTTTTTGATGGAGTGGACATGCTGCTCGTTCTTCAATAGCACCATCTTTTCTGAAGTGAACTTTAGAATGACTGTACCAACACCAAGAACACGCTCATGGGGCCCATTCCCCACCAGCAAGGCTCCACTCCCGCCAGCCTGATAAGAAGAAAATAAAGAAGCATTAGCACATACATTTAAGTTAACTCCGATATCCATCCACCACTCAGTCGAATGACAGATTGAAAGAAAAGTAGCTAAAGAATTTCCATGCCAGATGTTCCTCATTTAGCCTTGTTAACAACCATGTTTGCAGCTTTCTTTTCTTGCTTGAATTTGTGGTCTGGGCACACACTTGCCCAGTGCTCATTGCTCCCGCAAACAAAGCAACCACCTTCTTTGTTCTTTTTCTTCTAAAAAGGTGGTTGTTTGTTTAGGCTTCGAGTTGTTCTCTTGCTTGTTCTTCTTCTTATTATTACGAGATGCATTTGAGTTTTTCTTCTACACCATAATGGCACTAGAAAATCTCAACTCCTTTTTCATGGTTGTCTTTTGCTCTCGCCCTCTCCTCAACATCAAGAGACCCAATTAGCTCATCCACACTAAACTATTGTCTCTTGTGCTTTAGAGAGGTAGCAAAATCCCCCAAGAAGGTGGCAGCTTAGCGATAATATCGCCGACCACAAACTTGTTGGGCAACACACATAGAAACTGCTCGAGCTCCTTAGCCAGTGCCTATGTCTCATGAGCCTATTCCACTACTGAATGGTTATCAACCATTTTGTAGTCATACAACTGCTCCATGATGTACAACTCACTACTAGCATCTAAAACACCGAACTGAGCATCAATTGCATCCCATAATTGTTTGCCTATCGTGCATACAATGTAATTGTCCTCGTATTTGCTATGAAGAGTGCTAATTATGGTGTCGTGGGGTTGGAACCATGATAATAATTGTTGTTCGAGTCGGTGTTAGAATACATGTCTCTGGTGGCTCAGTTGGACTCAAGAACACAAGAATCACAGAGAGGACACAATGATTTATCCTAGTTCATGCTGATCGATACCCTATGTCCAGCAGTTGATGATCCTTATGCTCAAGAGCACCCAAAATCGAGGAGTTACAATAGAGTGTATAGGAGGAAGAGAGAGATTTGGTAGGGGGTTAGCTCGGTGCTAATCCTAAGGTTGCCTCGCCGCTAGCGGAGTCTTCCCCTTGTCGGAAAGGAGGAAGACGATGGGTGCGGTGGAGGAGCTCTCGGTGCCCCTCTCTAGGTTGCTCTGCTCTCGGTGCCAAGCAGGAGCGGATCGATGAGGAATGGAATGATCTCTCCCCTCTAGGGTCTAACCTTATCCTTATATATCGAGATAGGTCAGGTACATGGTGGTTTAGGCAGTTAAGCCTATGGTCTACATGTGCCGGAGTCTAGGAGGGTCTTGTAGCGGTGCACTATGGACCATGGCGATGTCATGGAGTTGAAGAAGCCTTGAGCATCATCTGACTAGCATGTTTTGACACACTGAGTGTCAGGCTATGTCAGTTTGGACTGGCCTCCCTAAGCGCATCTTTTGGAGTCTTCCTGGTGGTGAGGGAGGCCTGCTCGAGGGGCTAATGCACGGGCCTAGAAGCCCTTGACCCCTAGAGGTTGAGGAGAGCTTGTCTTCTTATGTCATGCCTTGTGCATGACCTTGTCGGGGGAGCAGCTGGCAAGGCCACGCCCAAAGTGCTGTGTCGAGGGGGCCCCCGAGCCTTGATGGCACGGGGCATGTCTTGTTGTGCCTAGGCCATGGTTGGTGTCATAGGCCGGGCAAGAGTCTTGGACTGGGCTCAGGCTTCCTACCAATTAGGAGCCTGAGGCTCAGTCTAGCCCCCGAGCCATGAGCAGGGGCCTTGGCATGCTTAGGCTTGATCGAGTTCCTTAGTCTGAAGGTGCGCGTGAGCGTACCTGATGGGTATGGCCCCTAAGCCCCCAGGTGATCCTAGAGGGGTCAACTAGGGGATCTCTTTGGTCGGGAACCATAGATCTTGAGGCTTAACATACCCATATGTTAGGATCTCGTCAGGAGCCCCTAAGGCCTTTGTGGCCTCACTTGGCTAGGTTTGTGATGGTGACGAAGGCCTAAATTCAATCTTCTGGTGACTAAACTTGTCACGGCGGGAATGACCTTCGCTGACGATGGTGGAGTGCCCTAGATGGGGCTCTTTCCCTAGTGTGATGGGGGTCCTCAGCTACCGAGGCCCGAGCGGCATGGTGTTGACCCCTCTTTTGATCCTATGTCACGTAGGTCTGTAGCCTGAGTGAGGGTTCGGTGAACTCATCTGGGAGTTACTAACTTTAGGCCCTAGGGCACCCTTCTTTTTGGTCAGAGCCCATTGTGGGTTGGGTGATCGAGAGCGTCTAGGCTCTGGCTCAGGGTCACCTGATCACCGAGCATGCCATGCCCTTCTAGGTGCTTCGGTAGCAGGCCTCGATCCTCTCGGGCTAGCCTTCTTAGGTTGACCTTCTATGGCCATATGTCAGGGCATGGGGAGTGCGCCATGTTTAGGAAAGGGGCCATCATTGGGTCCATGGCTCCATGGCTCCCAACCCAACTTTGAGGAGTTCATTGGTTTTGGGGGTGCGCTGCCCAAGAACCCATCGATTGGGGGGTTGGGTTGCTCCGTATGGGGAGCTAGCGTAGCACCCGAGGCTATCGTGGGTCCTTCTTGTCAGTCAACATGGCTGCTTCTAGGCATGCCCCATCTGCTGATGCTCTATGTAGGTAGTTGATAGCACTTGGGTGCCGTGGTAGGTGGAGGAGTTATGGTGTGCACTCTCGTGCCATCCCACTTCTTTTGGGAGATGGGACATCGGGCCACGTGGAGCGGATTCAGCGAAGAAGAAGCCACAGCACTTGGTGTGCGCGGATCTAGGCCATTGATGGTGGCTGGTGGGCCTGAGGGGAGCCAGATCCCCTCAAGTCCCTTAAGGAGATGTGCGTGGAGTAGGTGGCATGCTCGGTCAGTGTAGGAGGTCAGGCTGGCAAGGAGGCAGTGGTTAGCCTCTGCCTTAGGTCCAGCAACCATAGCTGTGTCATACAATCACATGTGGGATCGTGGGAGCATGGCAGCCACCACACTCAGAGTACTAAAGCGAAGCTAGGGAGGTGGAGAGGGGAGGTTTCCTTCCATTCCTAGTGAAGCCCTTCCATTTCTAAAACCTCTGCTTTGCTCTGCTCTCGCGCGTTCGCTTACCACTGCTGCTTTTCCCTTCACCCCCATGCAGAATGGGGGCCTTCAGAGGCCACTGAGATAGAGATTAGGAAGATGGAGGAGGATAGGCTGGCACTAGAAGAGGTCCTGGCAGTTGGCTAGCATCCCCCCCTCCATTGGGGAGTTGGTGTCGGCGCCTAGAGATTAGGAGGTTGTCTCCTTCATTGACTTCCACTGCCTAGGGCTCGACCTCCCCCTATGTGGTCTCCTGTACTTCTACGACCTTTATCTCCATGACCTGACGCCAGAGGGGATCCTCCACATTATGACCTTCATCACACTATGTGAGGCATTTCTTAGGATTGAGCCCCACTTCACACTATGGAGGTGGCTTTTCTAGGTGGTCTTATCGTTCCCCTGGTAGCGCCTTTCCGGCGATGGGGGGTGCCCGAATACAGGTGCGACTGCATGCTACTGGCAGGTACCTTGTCCTCGCTCTCTTGTCAGGTTTCAATGCTAAAATGTGCTAGAGGAAGAGCTAGTTCTACCTACCCAACATGGTCCTAGTGCTTCCATCCTTCTCGGGAGTGAGGTCAGGCGGCGTTGCCCCAACTTCGTGGTGGCTGTCCCCCTTGGTAGAGGAGGCCATGGAAGTTCCTGCTATTATGGGGGCCATTGAGGCTCTAAAGATGCAGGGGCTGACAAGACCGGGGGTGGTGCGCACGTTCATCCATTGCCAGATCCTCCCATTGAGAGAGAGGGTGCACCAGTTGTGGCAGCACCAGGGGATCACAGACCCAATGATGGAGTTCCCTTATCCCATCTAGGAGGAGCTACTTAGGGTGCTGATGATCAGGACTGTTGGTGTGAACTACCCAAGGGCAGGCATCAGCCCTACTCCTTTTAGCATTGAGCACCCTCCTCATGCAGGCCATCCATTCATCTAGATGATCTTGGAGCCCCCTTCTCCTCCCTCTATGGTGGAGTGGGTGTAGATGGTTGCACCCCCAATGGGGACAGAGGATGTGCCAGTGCTGGCATTTGGCCCACCTCTAGCGGTGGCTTTGGCTCCGGTGGCACACGTGGTGGTGGTTGGCGGAGGGTCGTAGAGGCGCTAGAGGAGCGCCGCCTGGCGTGGGCAGAGTCCACCTCGCTCATCGTCTCCTCGGCGACATAGGTAAGGACCATCTTTACTCATTACCATTTTCATTGTTGTTCTTGACACTGGTGTTCTTGTCATGCATAGGGGATTCCTCAAGATGGTGGTTGCTAAGGTTGGTTCCTCGAGCGCCGATGAGCCCCTCGATGCCGAGCTCGCTTGTTGCCACCCTCTCCATCGGTGATCGGGTAAGATTGGTGCGCCCCTCCATCGAGGGTGTCCCCTCATGGTGCCCGGCTCATGCTTTCTGTGGTGGTGATCGAGGCACTATGGAATGAGCGAGAGGACACCATTGGGGCCATGGAGGATGCTTGGAGGGAGGCTGAAGAGGAGCGGCTGGCAGCGGCGATGGTGGAGAACGTGTGTGACACAGCGTAGGCAGAGGCGTCCCGTCTAAGGGGGAGCCTGAAGGTGCGGGTTGTTCCCTTTCTCCACCTTTGCTCCCCATGGACGGTCAACTCTGAGCCATGTTCCCATGTTGTTATGATGTCTCAAACCTTTGTTGGCGCAGAGTCAAGGGAGGGAGCTCATCATCTTGGCGAGCAGCTCCAAAGGCTTTAGGAGGAGGCGGCTAGGCTGTGGGCCCACCTCAATGCTCATGGCGCGGAGTCGAGGGAGCCCCAAATCATGGCTCTGGGTGTCTGCCATGCCTTTTCCCCATCAGGCTGAATGACAACGTGGTAGAGGTGAATGTGCAGCTTTGTGCTCTGCCAGATTGCTTCCGTGAAGCCATGGAGGACGGTGTCTAGCAGGGGGCGGCCTTGGTGCTGGCCGCGGTCCACTTTTGGTTCCTCGGCTTGGTGGATGTCTATGAGGTGGCGAGAGGCTTCCCTACAGATGTTGACCTTTATGACTTGGCATTCTTGATGCCCCACCTAGAGGACGTTGCTGACGCCGTCCTAGCAATCGTGCCCCTAGACAACATCTTACATGGTCCCTCACCGGACTGTTGAGGAGCACTAGCCACACCTAATGCCTCCATTGTCCCTGTGAGAGAAGAGAGATCAACCAGTATGTGTCCTATGGTTGGGTTACGGGGCATTGTCCCCAGAATAATTTAATGTTTTTTGTTGTAAATATTTGGTTCGTGTGTTTGTCGTTTCTTTACCACCCCTATTTTTTTTTTGCTTCTTGGGTGTGCCTAATTTTCCATTCAATCAGTATTTGGGATCTGCTTTCCCTCATGATCCTTGGCTTATGCCATAGGTGGCCAAGGGTCATGCCCTCTTGGCAGCGCATAGGCGTTAGCGCTAGGTCAGGGAGTCTAAGCATGCAAATAGACTAGAATTGGAAGGTCGAGTAGGCGTCGGCCGGCGAGGCGGACCTCACAGTGCTCCACGCTTATCGAAAGGAGGGGAAATTCGTGGCAATTAGAAAGCGAACTCAATATTGAACTTGAAAATGAAAGGTATAGGAACGGAAAACAAACAGGGAAAGTCACATAACTTTGCGTTTCCTTCCTAAGCGCTTTTGTCGAGGCAGAGGATGGGTGTGACATAGCCTGACTTACACTCTGGGCCTTTGGGCAGCGAGTTTGCCATGGTCCTCCTTCACAGGGAAGGTTTGGAGCATTCCTCAATTGGCTCGGTCCCTTCTAGGGGTCCAAATGCCTAGATGGAGGGGTCCGTCGTGCCGCCATGACCGCTAGCTTACATCGGGTGCATTTGTGGGGCTTAATTAGTTGAATGCCACTAGCTATCTTGACCCCCCTTTCCTCCATTGGGAAGTGCCCAAGGCCCCCGAGGAGGCTTTGTCATTGTTGCTAGGGGCCACGCGGCTCACTACCGTGCGAGCCCCTGCCCTTAGGGCCTGAGTTCTACCCCGATGGCCTCCTGGTCCCCTCGTTGAGCCCGTGGGTGGACCACCTTCTTCTCGTAGGTAGCTCTGGGGCTAGCGGGGACTCTGGTCCAACAGCGTGATCTCTGGTGCCCTCCCGATGGGAATTTCACCGTTGGCATGATAGCGCACACGTGGTGGGTCATGGCAGCCAATATCATTGGAGTCGTACTCTAGGCCATTCCCTGAGAGGATCTTGAGGAAGGTGCGTAGCAAGGGTATGTCGGCCCCTGTAGCGTCAGAGAGAATGGCGCTCTAGGGCACCTCACGGCTGACAAGGTACTCTAGCTCTAGCTGGAGGGATGTTGCCGCATTTTGGATCCTAAAAGGTAGGTTTGGGAGGTAGTACCAGAAGCGGTCGGGTAGTGGGAGCACCTCACCGGTGGTGATCTGGTGGTGGACGTTGGCCAGCATGTAGAACATCTGGTGCTAGTCTAACATGGTGAGGTGCAGACCCAGATTGCATTGGATCTATTGGGCTAGGACCTAGAGATCTGCTCCTAGGAGAACCGGCGGAGGGGGTGGCGTTGGGAGCTCATTGCCCACCGACGTAGCCCTATTGAGTGGACAAAGATCGCCATAGCAGACGACAACATAGGCCAGGGTCCCAAAGTTGAGGACCTATCCCAAAGTGAAGGCGTCGGCTGTGATGAAGAACTCGCCAAGGAAGCGGACACTGCCATCTAGGGCGATGCCGCTTGCTCCAGCGACGAGGCAGGTGGCTCCGGCCACCGTAGAGCCTGAATCGCACTTGACGCTGCCCCCTACCTGGCACGCCAGCTATCATAGGGACAAACCATGGCAAGCATTGTTGTTTGAGTTAGTGTAAGAGTGCATGTCTCTGGTGGCTCAAGTGGACTCAAGAACACAAGAATCACAGAGAGGACGCAATGGTTTATCCTGGTTCGTGCTGATCGATGCCCTATGTCTTGTAGCTAATGATCCTTATACTTAAGAGCACCCAAAATTAGGGAGCTACAACAGAGTGCATAGGAGGAAGAGACAGATTTGGTAGGGGGTTAGCTCAGTGCTAATCCAGAGGTCACCTCGCCGTCGGTGGGGTCTTCCCCTCGTCGGTGAGAAGGAAGACGATAGGTGTGGTGGAGGAGCTCTCAGTGCCCTATTGGTATTTATTAACTTGTCACTTGTTTAAGTAGCCACCTAATGTTGTTGACATTTCTTAACATCACTTTTACTAAGTTGTCATCCCTAGTGATGATGCTAGATATGCTTATTGGTACTACCTAGTGCCACCTCTAGAATGACACTAAGTACTTTAGTATTTCATGTGACTTAAAAGAATGTATATATGAATGGAAAAAGGATCTGCAAGCACACAGATAATTATACCATTGTAGCACTTCACTCAAGAGTATTCCAGGTATCATTATTTATAATTTTAATATAGGGAAGGACAGGCAGTTGGAATATATTGATAACTTATACGTATCATGGAGAATACCATAACTAACTTCTACTCACAACAGGGGTAAGTCAAGAGATAAATGTATATAAATGGTAAATGATAGCTGATCGTTGGTCACTCAGAGTACTCCTTTCTATGGCTTTAGCATGGCTAAGTAGAATATTAGAGGAATAATTCCTAAGTCTTTCTTAATTACAAGTCGAAGCATGCATTGATTAGTACAATTACACTAAGTAGTCATGGCTAAGATCAACTTCATATCTACACATAAGGGATATTACTAAGGAAGATTAAGAACAGAGCTTGTCTTCCTTCATGACTAGATCCTACTTGTCCTATATTCAGGGAGTGGACTACAAAGGACTCAACGGAAGTGTCACATCCATGATATACCATATGGCCCAGAATATACGGTGGATCCAAAGGTAAACAACATATAAGCACCATGCTTACACAATGTCGACCACTCACCTCTGGTACCTTGGAGCAAGCGCTATATAAACTTATGCTTGAACATGATGATAATCTAACTATACTAAGCATATAATCAAAGTAGACGATGAACATGATAACTAAGAACATGCATAATATTAAGAACAATGTTGAATCAATTGTAGCAAATATATGAATAATGAAAGATACAAAAGAGGATACAAGGGGCAATACCAAGCCACGCTCTTGACAAGATCTAGAATCCAAGCGACGCTTGTCTTCCTCTAGACCTAGCCTAGCTAGCTATGCCCTAGAATATGGTGGAGTTCTGAGGATGATTAAGATTTCTGTCTTCTTGACTGAATGACTTATGCCTGAGGGAGGGGATAGGGGCTAGTATATATTGGCCATAACATCAAATCTGAGCCCTCAGATCAAACTGACTTGAAAGGATGGCGTAGATGCAAACCATAAGGCGGTGGAGAACTGTCGTGCAAAGGAGGAGGCTGACAGTGGGCCCCAGGGGCCTATCGGCCTACAGGTGGGGCTAGCCAGCCCCACCTAGCGGCGTCTCATGGTCTTCTTCGGTGGTTTGGCTTCTGGTTTCCTCTGGAACCTTTTGGAGTTATTTTCGCTGTAGATAAGCACGATTACTTCTGACATCTATGTCCACCTTGATGGTTTTCTGGATAAACCTTGCTGAAAACACAGATTCACCAAAACTCATGGAATTTATTAGTTTAAACCCCTAAACCTATGTTGATGATTATTTTCATGCCCTTATTCAAGTTCTATTGGCGGTTTATAATGTTTGTTAACTACCATCAGCAAACTCCCCTAAGCTTAACCTTTGCTTGTCCCTGAGCAAAGCTAAACTTAACAAATGGATCAGGAGTTGCATCAATGTTTGCACTCCTCCAAAGTACACATGCGTTCAAACGAGAATTCTCCTCCATATTAGAATAAATCGATCTAACTTTCAAACTTACCCATATTACCTTTAACCATGGAGCTTCTTAGCCTTTACTTGGATCTTGAGCAATTGAAAGATAGAATGATCAAGTCAAGCACTATATCTCAAGTTCTTTGCTCCACCATTATTTCGAAGTTTTTATAGGTTTTCAAAATAAAACTCAAAGCTTCCATTGTATGACACTCTCATGTCTCTCAATATATGTGGTATTTGTGGATCCTCACCATAGCAATAAAGATGTTATGCCCTTCTCTTCCTACAACTCATGTCTCTCAATATATGTGGTATTTGTGGATTCTCACCATAGCAATAAAGATGTTATGCCCTTCTCTTCCTACAACTAAGGCTTATGTGGAGCTCATACGTAACACCCCAAAATTTGCCTCTTTTGAAAATAGGTTTAAAATAGTTTATTTACGAATTTTGAGCCCATGAAAACATAGGAAATAAAAATTTTCATGAAATTAAAATTTATTAAAAGGTTTAGAAACATGTTGGTGCAAACATGCTACTGCATATTTATTTTTATGATGCTTGGGTTTGATCAAATTTTAAAAGAATTTGAATTTAAATTGAAATTGGGTTTGAAAATGTGTTTAAGAAAATAGAAAAAAAATTATTTATTCCTTTCCTTCCCTTGGGCCAGCCCAGCAACCACGAGTCCACACCGTCCTTCTCTCCACGGCCCAGCAATGCGCCGTCCTCTTTCCGCTTGGTCTCAATGACCGGTGGGCCCCGTATGTTAGCATTATATTGAACAACCTTGAAGCGTACCCATGTCGGACTCCGTCGTCGAGTCCGCATCCGCCACTGCAACGACTCCGCGCCGCTCACACCTCCTCCTATTGCCTTGCCTCCAAAGGCACCAGCTATCTTAAATAGCACCCGCCGCTGCTGTTGACGCCGTCTTCCGCCTCTCCGTCCTCTACAACCAGCTACCGATCCACGGCCAGGAGTGCAGAGGAGTCCTTATACGTGAAGCACCATCTTCTTGTCCAAATCGAGCACGTCAGCGTTGTTCTTCGCCGGCTAATGGATTGATGGTGAGCACATCTATGGAACCCCATCTTGCTCTCCGCCTTGTTCGTAGTTCCATGCCTTGTCGCCTTCGTGAAACTGCCATGAAAACGTGTAACCTTCTGCCGTTGCCAGCACTAGTAAGCAAACAACTACATCGTTCCCTGGAGCCGGGCATGCTAAGCATGTGTCTGCAGTTCATGCAAGACCGAGAAAGCACGTACGTGATCAAGTTAGTTGCATCTTGCAATGATAAATTGTATGCCACATTATTTAATCAGCTAAATACTTTGCTGATGTGACGTCTACATCATCCTTGCATAGTAATTCAACATTTAATCTTCTATAAATAAAATTTCATCAAGTCGTTTCTTGGTCTAATTCTGAAGCTCTTCAAATATCATGTCAGGTGTTCACAGTGCTTTAATAGAATATAATTAATTAGGCTGCAGTTTAGTTTTCATTACAAATAAATCTCTGTTCAAATAGTACAATGCTTTTCTGCATGATTCTTGCGTTCCTATGATCTTAGCGACGTATAACATGTCAAATATTATGAATTCTATAAGTTAAATATTAATATAATTAATGTTTATGCAATGAGATTTATAAATAAAATATAATTTGTTATCTTGGTTTTCTAATTCAAAATACAAATTGACTTAATATGATATTTCTCTGGAATATTCTATACATACTTTTATATAATTAAAATAAATGAAGCTTGCAGTTTTCTTTTCCTCCTTTATGAATAATCTTTCGGTAATCGTTTCTTTCGCATCGTAACTACAACTAGTGTGCCTCTCGTGACTGTGTATTTGTAGCGATGCGTAGAATCGTGTTTCAAACTCTTTTACTTATTTTTCTATGATTGGTGTAATGTTCTAATTTAGATCTATTGTTTGCTTCGTGTATGATTGCATGGATGCTTGTGTGGTGCTTTATGATCTTGTCAGTCGGTGAGTTTTATGTGGTGAATCAAGAAGCAGATCTTTGAAGATTTGGACTCGAAGAAGGATCTAATTTTAAGGCAAGTATAGCATGAGATCTTCCTTGTTGTCCTATTCACCTTAATATCATTTTAATCATACGCATGTGTTTACCTTGACTGCCACTAAGGATTTCCTAGTGCTTTGTTACCTTGTGCCTTGTTACCTATGGGGTATTGCATTGGGTAGTATGATGCTAGTGCTCAACCACAACCATGATCTTGTAACTTGACTAATGGAATATGCAATAAATCTTAAAAGATGTTTTTAGCAACATGGAACAAGGGCGCTAGAGCATTGGGCTATTTTATGATGCTCTAGATTCCTCTCCCTAAGGACTTATTTATAAGTGATCATCCGGACTTATAGTATAGCTGTGAGGTCTACATGGCTCTGGGTTTAGCTCAGTATGAGGACCTTTTCTAGCTTGTTAGTAGTTATCTTTATGGCGCAAGAGGGGTGTGTTCCGGGTTGGATATAGTGCGGCCTCTGTCCGTCAATGTATAGGCTACGTGTCATTGTGCCTGTCAGAAGGGGAGCCCTACATTCATAGGCCACAGAAACCTAGCGGCCCTAACTTGTTAGACGAACCTTTGAAAGGCTTCATAGTGAACCCTACCGACCTTTCTTGGTAGTGGGTCAAGAGGTTGATCACCGTAGATGAAAGGGTAAATCACGACTCACAGTGAAAGTGTACAACCTCTGCAGAGTGTGAAACTAGGTATATCAACCGTGCTCACGGTCACGAGCGGCCTTGGAACCCTTACGAAATAGATGATGAACATTGATGATACTGATGATAAAGATGCTCATTAATGGTTAATTGTTTATGCTATTCATTATTCATGTTTACCTGATCATGTATTTATGTGGGCTTGTGGATAAACTTGTTGCCACCCTATTGCTAAAAGATGACTTATTAAAAGCTAATCACAGTTAAATCAGTGTTAGCCTTTTGAGCCTTATGAACCCCATGTTATATTTGTTGAGTATGACATGTACTTACACTTGCTTTACTTTTTAAATCTTTCGAAAAATCCTAGATGGGTACCAGATTGCTAGAGTTTGGAGGAATTAGGCTTGTGATCAACCAGTCAGTTATCCCTATGGAACTAGAGTCTTCACCCAAAGATCAGAGTTGTCTTTCCGTTGTTTGCTATCTAAGGTTATATTGTTTATACTAAGTACGTTATATATTGAGCATTGCCTATTGATATTACCCTTATTTGTGGCTATATGTGAGATTTGACTTTCTAGGCTCACATATGGTGTGTATCTGGTTTTGTTCTTAAAATCGGGTGCTATAAAGTGATATCAGAGCAATGTTGATTGTAGGATGCAAGCCTAGTAGAAACTAATCGGTCTAAGGTTTAGAAGTTGCTACAAAAACCCTTGCTCTATGAACCTTGATATTTTCTTCTCTACTATATCTCTACCCTTGTTATTCATCTCTACCATGGTGCTTATTTTGAAGTCTTTGTTCTCATCTTCACTCCTTGATTTGATATGCTTTTAGAACTGTCTCTCACCACCTTCTTGCGTAATCTGAAGATGAGTCTTAAGATTGTTACCCCTAGTACAATGAGGACGATATTATCGCAAGTTGAGTCAATGATTGAGTTGTGCACCTTTATTGCTTTATTGAATTGTCATTATGCTTATGATTGTTTTGCATCTTTGTAATGACTGCAATGATCTTGTTGGGTGCTCCCACAATTTAATTTCGTTTAAAGGCCTAAGGTATAAGGATTAATGAAATAAATAGGTTGGGTTAAGATTTTCTTCTAGTTTTCCCTATCATGCCTTTTCGGAGTAGCCAGTACTCTTCAGCTTATGTCTCTGATTTTGGATGATCGGAAATCATGAGAAAATTCTAGACAACATTAGACTTTGATATCTTTCCCTAATCGCAAGAATCACCCTGATAGCTATTTTGGTTATGGAGTGCTGAAAATCACAAGACGAAACATCGATGTTGTCTAAAACCTGGAGCATTTTCTGTTGTGCACCATTTTCAGCTATCGGAACTGTAGAATTTGGAAAAGTGGTCTATAAGGAAGTTGTGGAGAATTTAATAAGCTTTCCAATGGTATAAGCTACAACTTCATTGGATTAACAAAATGAGAGTTACAGCTATTTTATTACGCTATTGTTTTCCTGCTCGTGAGGAATTTCCAGATTTCTTGTTCTTGCCCATACACAAGAGTATCATTGGGATGTCAGAACGTCTTGATACTAGTTAGCTCATCTAGAAGAAGGTGCAAGCTACCCTTTTTGTGTCCCCTGGTTGATCTTTTCTTAAGGGGGTAGCCAAGCAAAAGAAGTTGCAAGATGAAGGCTTCATACGTTTTGGTGCTTCACTTGAAAGTATAGGTTTTGTCTCTGGATGGGAAGTCACTATCAAGTGCAGGTGTTTTTGCTAAAGATGTGTTGGATCAAGGAGCTCGGGTATTTTCCCATATTGGTTATCATTTCAAGTTAATATCAATTGGGAGTCAATCTTCAACATACCTAGGATAGGTTGGTATGGATGACAAAGCAAGGAGATATTGGACATCTACAACTGATTTAATTGAGACTCAGAACATCTCAATGTTTCACTAAGTTAGAAAGTGAGTTTGTTGTAGAAAGTTCTCTTCTTGGGATATGTTATTTTAATGGTAAAAATAGGGAGAAGAACTCAAGAAAGTTAATGATGAGTTTGGTTGTAACTCACCCAAGTATGTAAGAGTGACGTGGAGTTCCTTGGAATTGTAAGATCCTATCAAAGGTTCAAGGGAAGTTTATCCAAGATCATCAAGATATTGGTAGAGCTACCGGAGAAGCTTTTAAGTTAGTTTGGATCAAGAAACCTTAGGTAAGTGTTTGAGGGAATCCAAGAAGAGGTTGGAGTAAAACATAAGTATTAGCTTTGCCATATCCTGGACAAGAGCTTCATATCTACAATGATGCACCTTGTCAAGGTGTGGGATGTGTCCTTATACGAGAAGAAAAGTAGTGGCTTGTTCATTAAGTCAACTAAGGAAGTGTGAGTTGAATTACCTAATGTGTTATCTGGAGTTACCCATTGTGAAGTATGGAAGTACTATCTTTTTGGAAGTAAAAGTGATATCTAGGAGGATCACAAGAATATATAGGACATCTTCACCAAGTTGGTCTTGAGCTTGTGATATCCTCATTGGAATGAGATTGATTATGACTTGGAAAAGTGCTATCACTTCGAGAAGCGAAGTCATGGCCGATGCCCTTAGTAATGAAGAGTTGTGCTAAGAAGGTTTGAGTGACACCAAGGACTAAGAATTGTATTTCAAGTTCGAGCAACTTGACCAGAATCATTAATGTTTTGAAGAATGGTGGTGAATTCTCCTTCTGACCAAGAGATTCGTACCCTTCTCCCTCGTGAGGCAGGTGAAATAGTAGTTTTACAAGGAGAAGAAAGCTATCAACACATTGGACAAATGTTTCATGGCGTTTCTCGTGAAGTTTTTCCCCATGGGCAAAACCAATGCCATGAGGGGGAAATTACAAACTTCCAGCAAACTTCAATGGAATCCATCCCCGAGGCGTGGGAGAGGCTACTAGGATTACATCCAAGCATGCCCATACCATGGAATAGAGAACTATCTCATGCTCTAAAACTTCTATGAAGGGCTTATGCCCATGTCAAAGTGGCATGTAGATACCGCTACTGGAGGAGAGTTTCTCTTCCTCACCATCAACAACAACACAGCCCTTATTGAAAAGTTGGTGGCCAATCAAAGCTTGGGGGAGGAATGAAAACAACAAAAAGGCATGCATACCACCGAAGAGGCAGATATGCTTGCCACAAAAATAGACTTATTGTTGAAAAGACAGGATGAGAGGGCCCACATAAAAGAAGCAATGAAGGCCACCGTTCAAGCCACGGACTCACAAATGACTTGCAAAGTCTGTGGTGAGGTCGAACATTCAGGGAACAACTACCCCGAGACCCGTGAAGACGTCGCCTACATCAACAATGGGTTCTGACAAAGTAACTAATAATGGGTGGAACAATCAGTCCCGCCCACAAGGAGGTAATTCGAACTTTAACTCAAATTACAATTCGAACCAACATTCCTTGAAAGACCTAGTGCTAGGTCAAGCAAAAATTAATGAAAATATTTCTAAAAAGTTGATGTATAATGATAAAATATTTGAAAATATTAATTCAAAACTTGAAAATTTATCATTTTCTATTAAAAATCAATTGAGCTTTAATAAAATAATTGAAACATAAATTGCTCAAATAGCTGCTACTATTCATGTCCATCATTCGAGTAAAATCCCGGGGCAACCCGAGAATTCCCTCGAATTTGTTCATGCAGCTGTAGAGCAATGAAGGAGGAGAAGTCTTGCTGACGGACTATAAATGTCGAGCCCTTGCTAAAGGTAAATCGGTAGTTATCTTTTAAAAATTAAAAATTCAAAATTAAATTCAAAATTTAAAATTTGCTTCAAAATAAAATTTTTAGAAAAATAAAATAAAAATCATTTTCTGATAGTATAGATTTGTCTATTATCATTTCTCATTTTAAAAATATTTATGAAAATTCAAAATATAATAAAAGTTTTGTGGAAAATCAATTTCGGGAGCAACGTTTCAGAACTGAGGGAAGCACCAACGGCTACATTATGAAAATGGCCGTTGGGAGCTATTGGCCAAAGGGGAATAGCAGCAGGCCCACCTCTAGTGTGGGCGCACTAGGGGTGCGGCCGCACCCTGCCCGGTGCCTCTGGTGCTGCTGCTGCTCCAACTGGCTCCTAGACATTGCCTCCTCCCCCTCTCAACTGGTGCTTCGCTCTATAAATCCTGAGAGCTCGGGTGTGAGCCCTCACTCACTCTCCACTCTCCATTTTCACTCCCTCTCACTCTCACTTGCTCCGCCACTTGCAAAAATATTTTCAACAAAGTTCAAGTGCAAGGAAACTCTACAGAAAAATCCTATATTCATCACCACCAAGCCAAGCTCACGTGTTGTTCGATTTGTTTTCACTAATGTGACCCGATTTGCAAGTTTGTGTTGTTGTCTTTTTCCCCATGGGCAAGTTCAGAAGGAAGCTCGTTGGTGCTTTCAAGAAGTCATGGGAGCGAGCTCAAGTCGCTCCCTCAGAAGCTCAAGCGCGCACTACATCGAGCCCAAAGAGAACCTGATGCATGAAGATGAAGAAACAGTGCCAACGGACAAAGAAGAGCAAGAGCAAGAGCAACCGATGGAGGAAGGCGAGGATGATCCACACCTTGGTTTTGAAGGAGACTGGGAGATGCAAGCGTACAACCTCATCAAGAATCATGAGTTCATCCACACGCCGACGTATGACCCTGACCTCCTCCAAAAGATAGGTATGGACACCAAATTCACCACCATCTGGAAAACCATTGGATGGGAGAACGTTGCTCCCATCAACGAGCATGGTTCTACCTCTTAACAATTCAATTCTTATGTTCTTTGCAAGAAGTTGAGGGTGGGATTACTTTTCGTCTTTTTGAGAAAGAATACTATCTTACATGGAGGAATCTCAGCTCTCACTTAGGCTTTAGTACAAAATGCTCAATTGACCTGGATCATGCTCTTAGAGGTTTTAACCGCCATAAATTTTGAAGAATGATTTCTAGTCAAAATGTAGTTGGCAAGTGTCAACCTCAAAATATGAATATTCATCATCCTACTTTGAGGTTCATGCATCATTGGATTTTTCATGACTTTGTTTGCTAGGCAAGACATAAGATTTGTTTATCATGCCGAATTGCAAATTCTCTATGCCATGCTTAAAAAACTAAAATTGCTCTTGTGAAAGAAATGTTTAAACATTGGTTAGAAACATTTAAGGCTTCTACATCTATCTCTTGCACGTCCGTTGTGACTCATATTGCCGCTAATATTGGTGCATTGGATGGACAAGATGTGACATACATCTCTACTCCACGCATTGATATTGATGAGCACTACTTGATGCAAGGGCATCATTTGAAGTATGATGATGCAGGGAACCTTATATTTTTCTTTCCAAGGTATACAAATGAGATTCCGCTCCCTAACCTAGGACTCTCATTGTATAAATCCCTATCACTCACCTTCACTCTTGTTGAACAAGAGAAGGCGCATAGGAGTTCTGTTTCTCATAGGACAACACAGAGCAGGGCTAGAGATGAAACTGGTATCTCTCAACTGCCACAGCCGACACGAACACCACTTGTGCCTTAGGCATTCCATATGGAGTTGTTCCCGGCTATGTAGACACCTGGGTTCACCCTAGGTATCAGCCTGGCTGGGGACACACCCCGCAACCACACGAAGCCGGTGGATCGGGATGGCATGAGGCCGGATGACGCGGCATGGGTGCATCACTCATCTTACTCCAAGGGGCTACCACCACCCGTCCATCCACGATAGTCTACTTCGGACTGTCAGAAGTTGGACGACATCAACACTCGCCTCAGAGGGTTGGAAATCCGCACAGGTGAAATTCAAAATACACTTAACACACATGTGCAGGGGCAATAGTTCACGGACATCAATGCGCTGCTAAGACAACAACAGGAAGCACAGACAGCCTACTGGCGGTCCAAGGGATACAATCCCGAACCATAGGCTTGGGGGAGGACCCCCGCAGCGGTACCTTGTATCTTTTTTGTATTTTGAATTTTTGCATTTATTTTCTACATTTATTATTTATTAGCATATAAAAAATCTAAAAATTAAAAATACCAAAAAAAATGATAAAAATACCAAAAATATGAATTCCACTCTCATGTGTTTAAGGAATGTTTAGTTTCTCCTAAGTTGAAATGATGAATAGTTGTTTAGTCTATAATTCATTTGTTCCTAGGTTGTAACTTAGTGTTCCTCAACATTTAAGTTTGTTGGCTAAAAATGTCTCATCCTGAAACCTGAAAACTTAAGGGTAATGCATGCTCCTTTTCTAAGTTGTTGCGAGTTATGATATGTTATAAATAGAATTTACTATTACTTTATTCTAAGAGAGACTTGACATCCGGAGATTGCGTCTTCAAAAATACTAAAATTCAAAGTTCCACAATGATTAGGAATACCTACCAAGGCCATATGACATGATATACATTCAAAACCTTAGTCATATGCTACTTGTTATTACATTGAGCTTTGTCAAATTGTTGTGACCCTTGTTGAGATTCCTATCATGCACCCATGATCAAGACACACTTATACCCACAAATAAACTCCTGACTCTTACACTGAGAATTACACAAAAACATATCTTTCCATCCACCAAATAATTACTCCATTCACTATATTATGTGTCCTCTCTCAAAAATTTTCATATGCCAAAAAAAAGAATAGTATGGGCTATGCTAAAAAAGAACAAAAGAAAAATATCCATGCCAAAAGGCATGAGCGAAAAAAATGCATGCCAAAGAGCATGAAGAAAAGAAAAGAAAAGAAAAAGAAAGAAAGAAAGAAAGATAGCCCATACTTTCAAATAAAAGGCATTCATTCAAAATGAGAGAGATTCATGATCCAAAGGAGTACAAAAATATTTAGAATTAGGACTTTATGAAAAAAAATCCACACACAAGCACGTTTTGATCAAAGTGTATGACTTGCATCTCCTTGTGGTCCAGTTTTTGACTTAGCAAAATATGTGATGCAAGTATGCCTCACTTTCATACCTACACAAAACTCCACTCAAAAGCCATAGTGGTAGGATATGAAAACAGAAGGCAAAATACCAAATGCCTTGGTGAGGTTTCATACACATTGTGCAATCGAGAGAATCATTTGAGGAACTTACATTTATTTTGCAAAACTCATAAAACCTCCAGATAGATGGTTGATCAAAAAATGATTGATTGGTGATTCTATTATAACTGTTCTATCTTGCAACCGCCCAAGAACTTGGAAAAGCTATACACCCCACAGGGATCAAGATAAATGGTGGATAAAAATGCTGACTTATTTAAATTATGGAATATAGGCATGGCACTTATGAAATATATTCGGCATAGTAGCAACTCCTGATCAACAACCAAGTACTTAGCTATTTGCTTGGGATGAGCAAAGGTTAAGCTCGGGGGATTTTTTAGTGGTCACTAACGATCATATCCGACTACCAATTACTATCCAAAATGGGAGAAATAAACAAACTTTTGACACATATGCATATACTATTGACATAGTTCCACTTGTATTGCAAGATTACCATTTTGTAGGACTCATATTCGAATACAAGTGGAAAACAAGACAAAAGGTGCAAAGCAGAAAGCGTAAAGCAGAAATGCATGAAGGGGATAAAAGCAAAAGCCCACCTACACTCCAAACCTGGGCCGAGCACTGACACGGAGGTGACCCAGGCCTAGCCAGAAACCCACCAGAGCAAGGCGGTGGTGAGAAGAGCGGCCCAGGGTGCGCCCACGCCCAGGGTGTGCCCGCACCAGACCTAGCTCTGCTCAGGCCCAACTTGCTCTAGCGGTTGCATGGCGGCATGCAGAGGCGGTCCACGTCAGTTTCCTAATTTACCTACATCAAACCGACCACAATTTAGTACAAATAAGAGGGTAGAGCTCATTCTGAAACACACATCATTCGAAGCTACACACCTCACCTCTCAACTTGTACTCTTTAGCTTTTAGTAGTAGTTTTGTGAGCTAGCAAGAGCTATCAAGGAGGGCTTGGCTCCTTGGAAGAAGAGCAACTTTGATATGAATATGAAGAGTTCTTCCATAGCCTTGTTTTCATATCTTCAATATAGTAATGCATTTGAACTAGAGTATAGTTGTCTTGTTATAATCATGATATATGAACTAGCATATAGTTTGTGTGTTATGATCTTAACATATTCAACTTTCTACTTAACCATTCATAAGACTTGTATGAGTAGAATTAGAGCTAGGTTGAGGTGGTGGTTCATCATTCCTTCGGGTTTGCCCATGTCCTATGCTTATCGATCTGTAGGGTCGGAGTGCCTGGGGGATATGGGTAGTTTCCTTGTACATAGGCGTGGTGCTCGGGTGTACAGGAACCTTCAGATATGATGGTGCCCCCGGTTGAGGGGTAGGTGGTAGGTGGTGATGGCCCTGTCCGTCCCTTGTAATCCCACACGTTCGGGTACTGTGAAGGAGTTTTAAAGTCTCTCGCGCTTGCTGATAAACCAGTGCTCGGAGATCTCCCCGTCTATCTTATACTTAGTTCTAACTCTAGTCATATAACTTGTATGATCATTCATTGTTCTTTGCACGATTATATTAGAACATGTCGGCTCCGCGTAGGAATATTCTTTTATTCTTTGTTTTCCTTTTATCCTTGCAGTTGGCTCAGGTATGTGTCCACTATCCTAAAAATACCATTTTTACCCCTATCATGAACTATTGGTTTAATAATGCAAGTATGTAATCTTGTTCATGCTCTTGCTAGACTCTTACACCTTACCCTCCTTTGGAAAAATATAAATTACGATACCCTAAATACTTTTGGGTAAAATGCTACAATGATAGATCTGTGCGCTTGCAGATATTTTTTGTAATCATTAAGAACTATTGTAGTTGGTGCTTCTTGGTAGGGTCGCTAAGGTTAACTCAATCTTAGTGATGTTGTTAAGAAATACCGATAGACATGTCTAGCGTCGCTGCCAAGGATGGACTTAAAACCTCCACTCTTGGTGATTGCGCTAAGAAATGCCAACAGAGAGGTTTGTCATTATCTTAAAATCAAGATCACGTACACACCACCCACATATGCACTACTTCTACACTGGGGGTAGGCACAAAAACATACCGTTCCATTTAGATCCACCCAAAAATGTTTTACTCCTACACTGGGAGTGAACACCAAAAATATGCTTGATATGATATCCACCAAATAAATGATCCAAGTTCTTGTTGTTATCTCTCAAAAGTTTTGTTGTAGAAAAGAAGCTTGGGCTATGCAAAAGTTGTTCATGAAAAAAAAGGGTTGCAAAAAAATGGACAAGTGTCCAAGGTCTTTAAAACAATGGGTACTCAGATGCCCGCCTAAAAAAAGAGAGATATGTTTTCAAGGAGCATAGTAGAATTAGGCTTAAGCACCATATGTAACCATCATATTCCACACACATGCACATCTTGATTTGATTGTATGACTCAACTCTCTTTCAATCCGTTGTTTGACTTTACAATATATGTATTGAAAGTATGCTCTTTCATGCTTTCTCCACTCCTATGACGTAGCACTCGGTTTTAAGAACAAAACCAGATACACACCATACGTGAGCCTAGGAAGTCAAATCTCACATATAGCTACAAATAAGGGTAATATCAATAGACAATGCTCAATATATAACGTTCTTAGTATAAACAATATAACCTTAGATAGCAAACAGCAGAAAGACAACTCCAATCTTTGGGTGAAGACTCTAGTTCCACAGGGACAACTGACTGGTTGATCACAAGCCTAATTCCTCCAAACTCTAGCAATCTGGTACCCATCTAGGATTTTTTGAAAGATTTAAAAAGTAAAGAAAGTGTAAGTACATGTCGTACTCAACAAATATAACATGGGATTCATAAGGCTCAAAAGGCTGACACTAATTTAACTGCGATTAGCTTTTAATAAGTCATCTTTTAGCAATAGGGTGGCAACAAGTTTATCCACAAGCCCACATAAACACATGATCAGGTAAACATGAATAATGAATAGCATAAACAATTGACCATTAATGAGCATCTTTATGATCAGTATCATCAATGTTCATCATCTATTCCGTAAGGGTTCCAAGGCCGCTCGTGACCATGAGCACGGCTGATATACCAGTTTTACACTCTGCAGAGGTTGTACACTTTCACCATGAGTCGTAATTTACCCTTTCATCTACGGTGATCAGCCTCCTGACCCACTACCAAGGAAGGTCGGCAGGGTTCACTATGAAGCCTTTCAAAGGTTCGTCTAACAAGTTAGGACTGCTAGGTTTCTGTGGCCTGTGAATGTAGGGCTCCCTTTTCGACAGACACAATGACGCGCATCCTATACACTGATGGACAGAGGCCGCACTATATCCAACCCGGAATACACCCCCCTTGCACCATAAAGGTAACCACTAACAAGCTAGAAAAGGTCCTCATACTGAGCTAAACCCAGAGCCATGCAGCCCTCACAGCTGTACTATAAGTCTCGGATGATCACTTACAAATAAGTCCTTAGGGAGAGGAATCTAGAGCACCATAGAATAGCCCAATGCTCTAGCCCCCTTGTTCCATGTTGCTAAAAACATCTTTTAACGTTTATTGCATATTCCATTAGTCAGGTTACAAGATCATGGTTGTGGTTGAGCACTAGCATCATACTACCCAATGCAATACCCTATAGGTAACAAGGCACAAGGTAACAAAGCACTAGGAAATCCTCGGTGGCAGTCAAGGTAGACACATGCGTATGATTAAAATGATATTAAGGTGAATAGGACAACAAGAAAGATCCCATGCTATACTTGCCTTAAAATTAGATCCTTCTTCGAGTCCAAATCTTCAAAGATCCGCTTCTTGATTCACCACATAAAACTCACCGACTGACAAGATCATAAAGCAAAACACAAGCATCCATGTAGTCATACACGAAGCAAACAATAGATCTAAATTAGAACAGTACACCAATCATAGAAAAATAAGTAAAAGAGTTTAAAACACGATTCTACGCATCGCTACAAACACACAGTCATGAGAGGCACACTAATTGTAGTTACGATGTGAAAGAAACGATTACCGAAAGATTATTCATAAAGGAGAAAAAGAAAACTGCAAATTTCATTTATTTTAATTATATAAAAGTATGTATAGAATATTCTAGAGAAATATCATATTAAGTCAATTTGTATTTTGAATTAGAAAACCAAGATAACTAATTAAATTTTATTTATAAATCTCATTGCATAAACATTAATTATATTAATATTTAACTTATAGAATTCATAATATTTGACATCACTACACCACAACACCAAGTTTAGCGATGGACGGTCTGACGCTAAAAGCGGCTACAGCGACAGACAGTCTGGCGCTAAAAACTTACAGCGACAGGCTTCTACAGATGTCCAACGAGACAATTTTAAATGGTTAAAAAAATAAAAATTAATCCATCAACAATTGTCCACAATAATACAAATGTCACTACACAACTAAGATTCAACTTCAACAAATATACATGCATCTTCACAAATTTGACCAAAACTTTACAACAGCTATTTTATGAAAGATTTGGGTAGTGGATCCAAACTACAAGCTAGGGTCAAAAGAATAATTATTTTCTGCTGAAATAAGCTTATAAGCATGTAGAGAAGGCCTAAAACTGAGCACCGAACATATAAGTATACTTGTTTCGCAGTAGCTGTAGTAGAGGCAACAGAGCAGAGCACATTAGCAGAGACCTGCACAAAAGCATTCATATCAATAGTAAAGGCGTGCCAAGAAGATAAGTTCGAATCGAAGTAAATCAGCTTCCAGAAGAATCTGTACTTGAGACACATGGAAGAAATACTAGCAGGGACTTTAATTCAGCCCGCCATATTTCTTTCTATTCATCTGTTGAACACACTTCATGTTTTGAAACAAAAACTTGTGTACAGGTAAAATTGCGTCCCAACATGAAAGTTATACAGTAATTGTATATTGTTGTTTCTTCTTTTTGGTGCATATGAATGAACGAATGAACAAACATATATATACTGCCATTAAATTTACTGTATAGTATTCACACAATCAAATTTCATTAAAATGCTCGGCTGGCAGTTCTCTGCCTTGTGGCAGAGCAGTAATGAAGCCTCCCAGAATTCTTTATTTATCAAATAGTCATGGCATCTACAATAGTATCTAACAGTATAAAGGCCAAGAAAATCTGCAATAGCTTATTTTAGTCATCTCAAAATATTGTTGGAAAAGTCAAACACATGTAAACCATGCAAATTGGAAACACTTTTGCAACTTACTCAGCAACAGATGGAGGTCAAACTAATCCCCAATTTAGGGAGCCATCTGCAATTCCTGATGCACCACCTATTCAACTTATTTCAGGTGACCAGAACTAGACAGCTAGTGATAGAAAATTATCTACTAGAAAACTAGACAACTGCAGTTCAGTTCTAATTTAACTTGACAACAAACTGCTTGTACCTTGTGCACTTGATTATGCCTGCTGCTACAAGACTCCACACTGTAACAAGCCTCCACATGCTTGATTATACCATCAGTCATGAGAGGCACACTAATTGTAGTTACGATGTGAAAGAAACGATTACCGAAAGATTATTCATAAAGGAGAAAAAGAAAACTACAAGTTTCATTTATTTTAATTATATAAAAGTATGTATAGAATATTCTAGAGAATTATCATATTAAGTCAATTTGTATTTTGAATTAGAATACCAAGATAACTAATTAAATTTTATTTATAAATCTCATTGCATAAACATTAATTATATTAATATTTAACTTATAGAATTCATAATATTTGACATCACTACACCACAACACCAAGTTTAGCGATGGACGGTCTGACGCTAAAAGTGACTACAGCGACAGACAGTCTGGCGCTAAAAACTTACAGCGACAGGCTTCTGCAGATGTTGTAAGTCCTGTCGCTAAAAGTCTTTAGCGTCAGACAGTATGTTGCCTTGAATATTTATAGCGACAGATAGGCCATTGCTACTTTTTAGCAACAGATAGTCCATTGCTACTTTTTAGCGACAGATTGTGCGATGGTACATATGGTTTTAGCGACAGACAGTCCAACGAGACAATTTTAAATGGTTAAAAAAATAAAAATTAATCCATCAACAATTGTCCACAATAATACAAATGTCACTACACAACTAAGATTCAACTTCAACAAACATACATGCATCTTTACAAATTTGACCAAAACTTTACAACAGCTATTTTATGAAAGATTTGGGTAGTGGATCCAAACTACAAGCTAGGGTCAAAAGAATAATTATTTTCTGCTGAAATAAGCTTATAAGCATGTAGAGAAGGCCTAAAACTGAGCACCAAACATATAAGTATACTTGTTTCGCAGTAGCTGTAGTAGAGGCAACAGAGCAGAGCACATTAGCAGAGACCTGCACAAAAGCATTCATATCAATAGTAAAGGCGTGCCAAGAAGATAAGTTCGAATCGAAGTAAATCAGCTTCCAGAAGAATCTGTACTTGAGACACATGGAAGAAATACTAGCAGGGACTTTAATTCAGCCCGCCATATTTCTTTCTATTCATCTGTTGAACACACTTCATGTTTTGAAACAAAAACTTGTGTACAGGTAAAATTGCGTCCCAACATGAAAGTTATACAGTAATTGTATATTGTTGTTTCTTCTTTTTGGTGCATATGAATGAACGAATGAACAAACATATATATACTGCCATTAAATTTACTGTATAGTATTCACACAATCAAATTTCATTAAAATGCTCGGCTGGCAGTTCTCTGCCTTGTGGCAGAGCAGTAATCAAGCCTCCCAGAATTCTTTATTTATCAAATAGTCATGGCATCTACAATAGTATCTAACAGTATAAAGGCCAAGAAAATCTGCAATAGCTTATTTTAGTCATCTCAAAATATTGTTGGAAAAGTCAAACACATGTAAACCATGCAAATTGGAAACACTTTTGCAACTTACTCAGCAACAGATGGAGGTCAAACTAATCCCCAATTTAGGGAGCCATCTGCAATTCCTGATGCACCACCTATTCAACTTATTTCAGGTGACCAGAACTAGACAGCTAGTGATAGAAAATTATCTACTAGAAAACTAGACAACTGCAGTTCAGTTCTAATTTAACTTGACAACAAACTGCTTGTACCTTGTGCACTTGATTATGCCTGCTGCTACAAGACTCCACACTGTAACAAGCCTCCACATGCTTGATTATACCATCAGTCATGAGAGGCACACTAATTGTAGTTACGATGTGAAAGAAACGATTACCGAAAGATTATTCATAAAGGAGAAAAAGAAAACTACAAGTTTCATTTATTTTAATTATATAAAAGTATGTATAGAATATTCTAGAGAATTATCATATTAAGTCAATTTGTATTTTGAATT
The DNA here is from genome assembly GCF_019320115.1 of Miscanthus floridulus. Taxonomy (NCBI): domain Eukaryota; kingdom Viridiplantae; phylum Streptophyta; class Magnoliopsida; order Poales; family Poaceae; genus Miscanthus; species Miscanthus floridulus. The sequence continues at coordinate 10,193,111 of NC_089590.1, forward strand.
AGAATACCAAGATAACTAATTAAATTTTATTTATAAATCTCATTGCATAAACATTAATTATATTAATATTTAACTTATAGAATTCATAATATTTGACATCACTACACCACAACACCAAGTTTAGCGATGGACGGTCTGACGCTAAAAGTGACTACAGCGACAGACAGTCTGGCGCTAAAAACTTACAGCGACAGGCTTCTGCAGATGTTGTAAGTCCTATCGCTAAAAGTCTTTAGCGTCAGACAGTATGTTGCCTTGAATATTTATAGCGACAGATAGGCCATTGCTACTTTTTAGCAACAGATAGTCCATTGCTACTTTTTAGCGACAGATTGTGCGATGGTACATATGGTTTTAGCGACAGACAGTCCAACGAGACAATTTTAAATGGTTAAAAAAATAAAAATTAATCCATCAACAATTGTCCACAATAATACAAATGTCACTACACAACTAAGATTCAACTTCAACAAACATACATGCATCTTTACAAATTTGACCAAAACTTTACAACAGCTATTTTATGAAAGATTTGGGTAGTGGATCCAAACTACAAGCTAGGGTCAAAAGAATAATTATTTTCTGCTGAAATAAGCTTATAAGCATGTAGAGAAGGCCTAAAACTGAGCACCGAACATATAAGTATACTTGTTTCGCAGTAGCTGTAGTAGAGGCAACAGAGCAGAGCACATTAGCAGAGACCTGCACAAAAGCATTCATATCAATAGTAAAGGCGTGCCAAGAAGATAAGTTCGAATCGAAGTAAATCAGCTTCCAGAAGAATCTGTACTTGAGACACATGGAAGAAATACTAGCAGGGACTTTAATTCAGCCCGCCATATTTCTTTCTATTCATCTGTTGAACACACTTCATGTTTTGAAACAAAAACTTGTGTACAGGTAAAATTGCGTCCCAACATGAAAGTTATACAGTAATTGTATATTGTTGTTTCTTCTTTTTGGTGCATATGAATGAACGAATGAACAAACATATATATACTGCCATTAAATTTACTGTATAGTATTCACACAATCAAATTTCATTAAAATGCTCGGCTGGCAGTTCTCTGCCTTGTGGCAGAGCAGTAATCAAGCCTCCCAGAATTCTTTATTTATCAAATAGTCATGGCATCTACAATAGTATCTAACAGTATAAAGGCCAAGAAAATCTGCAATAGCTTATTTTAGTCATCTCAAAATATTGTTGGAAAAGTCAAACACATGTAAACCATGCAAATTGGAAACACTTTTGCAACTTACTCAGCAACAGATGGAGGTCAAACTAATCCCCAATTTAGGGAGCCATCTGCAATTCCTGATGCACCACCTATTCAACTTATTTCAGGTGACCAGAACTAGACAGCTAGTGATAGAAAATTATCTACTAGAAAACTAGACAACTGCAGTTCAGTTCTAATTTAACTTGACAACAAACTGCTTGTACCTTGTGCACTTGATTATGCCTGCTGCTACAAGACTCCACACTGTAACAAGCCTCCACATGCTTGATTATACCATCAGTCATGAGAGGCACACTAATTGTAGTTACGATGTGAAAGAAACGATTACCGAAAGATTATTCATAAAGGAGAAAAAGAAAACTACAAGTTTCATTTATTTTAATTATATAAAAGTATGTATAGAATATTCTAGAGAATTATCATATTAAGTCAATTTGTATTTTGAATTAGAATACCAAGATAACTAATTAAATTTTATTTATAAATCTCATTGCATAAACATTAATTATATTAATATTTAACTTATAGAATTCATAATATTTGACATCACTACACCACAACACCAAGTTTAGCGATGGACGGTCTGACGCTAAAAGTGACTACAGCGACAGACAGTCTGGCGCTAAAAACTTACAGCGACAGGCTTCTGCAGATGTTGTAAGTCCTGTCGCTAAAAGTCTTTAGCGTCAGACAGTATGTTGCCTTGAATATTTATAGCGACAGATAGGCCATTGCTACTTTTTAGCAACAGATAGTCCATTGCTACTTTTTAGCGACAGATTGTGCGATGGTACATATGGTTTTAGCGACAGACAGTCCAACGAGACAATTTTAAATGGTTAAAAAAATAAAAATTAATCCATCAACAATTGTCCACAATAATACAAATGTCACTACACAACTAAGATTCAACTTCAACAAACATACATGCATCTTTACAAATTTGACCAAAACTTTACAACAGCTATTTTATGAAAGATTTGGGTAGTGGATCCAAACTACAAGCTAGGGTCAAAAGAATAATTATTTTCTGCTGAAATAAGCTTATAAGCATGTAGAGAAGGCCTAAAACTGAGCACCGAACATATAAGTATACTTGTTTCGCAGTAGCTGTAGTAGAGGCAACAGAGCAGAGCACATTAGCAGAGACCTGCACAAAAGCATTCATATCAATAGTAAAGGCGTGCCAAGAAGATAAGTTCGAATCGAAGTAAATCAGCTTCCAGAAGAATCTGTACTTGAGACACATGGAAGAAATACTAGCAGGGACTTTAATTCAGCCCGCCATATTTCTTTCTATTCATCTGTTGAACACACTTCATGTTTTGAAACAAAAACTTGTGTACAGGTAAAATTGCGTCCCAACATGAAAGTTATACAGTAATTGTATATTGTTGTTTCTTCTTTTTGGTGCATATGAATGAACGAATGAACAAACATATATATACTGCCATTAAATTTACTGTATAGTATTCACACAATCAAATTTCATTAAAATGCTCGGCTGGCAGTTCTCTGCCTTGTGGCAGAGCAGTAATCAAGCCTCCCAGAATTCTTTATTTATCAAATAGTCATGGCATCTACAATAGTATCTAACAGTATAAAGGCCAAGAAAATCTGCAATAGCTTATTTTAGTCATCTCAAAATATTGTTGGAAAAGTCAAACACATGTAAACCATGCAAATTGGAAACACTTTTGCAACTTACTCAGCAACAGATGGAGGTCAAACTAATCCCCAATTTAGGGAGCCATCTGCAATTCCTGATGCACCACCTATTCAACTTATTTCAGGTGACCAGAACTAGACAGCTAGTGATAGAAAATTATCTACTAGAAAACTAGACAACTGCAGTTCAGTTCTAATTTAACTTGACAACAAACTGCTTGTACCTTGTGCACTTGATTATGCCTGCTGCTACAAGACTCCACACTGTAACAAGCCTCCACATGCTTGATTATACCATCAGTCATGAGAGGCACACTAATTGTAGTTACGATGTGAAAGAAACGATTACCGAAAGATTATTCATAAAGGAGAAAAAGAAAACTACAAGTTTCATTTATTTTAATTATATAAAAGTATGTATAGAATATTCTAGAGAATTATCATATTAAGTCAATTTGTATTTTGAATTAGAATACCAAGATAACTAATTAAATTTTATTTATAAATCTCATTGCATAAACATTAATTATATTAATATTTAACTTATAGAATTCATAATATTTGACATCACTACACCACAACACCAAGTTTAGCGATGGACGGTCTGACGCTAAAAGTGACTACAGCGACAGACAGTCTGGCGCTAAAAACTTACAGCGACAGGCTTCTGCAGATGTTGTAAGTCCTGTCGCTAAAAGTCTTTAGCGTCAGACAATATGTTGCCTTGAATATTTATAGCGACAGATAGGCCATTGCTACTTTTTAGCAACAGATAGTCCATTGCTACTTTTTAGCGACAGATTGTGCGATGGTACATATGGTTTTAGCGACAGACAGTCCAACGAGACAATTTTAAATGGTTAAAAAAATAAAAATTAATCCATCAACAATTGTCCACAATAATACAAATGTCACTACACAACTAAGATTCAACTTCAACAAACATACATGCATCTTTACAAATTTGACCAAAACTTTACAACAGCTATTTTATGAAAGATTTGGGTAGTGGATCCAAACTACAAGCTAGGGTCAAAAGAATAATTATTTTCTGCTGAAATAAGCTTATAAGCATGTAGAGAAGGCCTAAAACTGAGCACCGAACATATAAGTATACTTGTTTCGCAGTAGCTGTAGTAGAGGCAACAGAGCAGAGCACATTAGCAGAGACCTGCACAAAAGCATTCATATCAATAGTAAAGGCGTGCCAAGAAGATAAGTTCGAATCGAAGTAAATCAGCTTCCAGAAGAATCTGTACTTGAGACACATGGAAGAAATACTAGCAGGGACTTTAATTCAGCCCGCCATATTTCTTTCTATTCATCTGTTGAACACACTTCATGTTTTGAAACAAAAACTTGTGTACAGGTAAAATTGCGTCCCAACATGAAAGTTATACAGTAATTGTATATTGTTGTTTCTTCTTTTTGGTGCATATGAATGAACGAATGAACAAACATATATATACTGCCATTAAATTTACTGTATAGTATTCACACAATCAAATTTCATTAAAATGCTCGGCTGGCAGTTCTCTGCCTTGTGGCAGAGCAGTAATCAAGCCTCCCAGAATTCTTTATTTATCAAATAGTCATGGCATCTACAATAGTATCTAACAGTATAAAGGCCAAGAAAATCTGCAATAGCTTATTTTAGTCATCTCAAAATATTGTTGGAAAAGTCAAACACATGTAAACCATGCAAATTGGAAACACTTTTGCAACTTACTCAGCAACAGATGGAGGTCAAACTAATCCCCAATTTAGGGAGCCATCTGCAATTCCTGATGCACCACCTATTCAACTTATTTCAGGTGACCAGAACTAGACAGCTAGTGATAGAAAATTATCTACTAGAAAACTAGACAACTGCAGTTCAGTTCTAATTTAACTTGACAACAAACTGCTTGTACCTTGTGCACTTGATTATGCCTGCTGCTACAAGACTCCACACTGTAACAAGCCTCCACATGCTTGATTATACCATCAGTCATGAGAGGCACACTAATTGTAGTTACGATGTGAAAGAAACGATTACCGAAAGATTATTCATAAAGGAGAAAAAGAAAACTACAAGTTTCATTTATTTTAATTATATAAAAGTATGTATAGAATATTCTAGAGAATTATCATATTAAGTCAATTTGTATTTTGAATTAGAATACCAAGATAACTAATTAAATTTTATTTATAAATCTCATTGCATAAACATTAATTATATTAATATTTAACTTATAGAATTCATAATATTTGACATCACTACACCACAACACCAAGTTTAGCGATGGACGGTCTGACGCTAAAAGTGACTACAGCGACAGACAGTCTGGCGCTAAAAACTTACAGCGACAGGCTTCTGCAGATGTTGTAAGTCCTGTCGCTAAAAGTCTTTAGCGTCAGACAGTATGTTGCCTTGAATATTTATAGCGACAGATAGGCCATTGCTACTTTTTAGCAACAGATAGTCCATTGCTACTTTTTAGCGACAGATTGTGCGATGGTACATATGGTTTTAGCGACAGACAGTCCAACGAGACAATTTTAAATGGTTAAAAAAATAAAAATTAATCCATCAACAATTGTCCACAATAATACAAATGTCACTACACAACTAAGATTCAACTTCAACAAACATACATGCATCTTCACAAATTTGACCAAAACTTTACAACAGCTATTTTATGAAAGATTTGGGTAGTGGATCCAAACTACAAGCTAGGGTCAAAAGAATAATTATTTTCTGCTGAAATAAGCTTATAAGCATGTAGAGAAGGCCTAAAACTGAGCACCGAACATATAAGTATACTTGTTTCGCAGTAGCTGTAGTAGAGGCAACAGAGCAGAGCACATTAGCAGAGACCTGCACAAAAGCATTCATATCAATAGTAAAGGCGTGCCAAGAAGATAAGTTCGAATCGAAGTAAATCAGCTTCCAGAAGAATCTGTACTTGAGACACATGGAAGAAATACTAGCAGGGACTTTAATTCAGCCCACCATATTTCTTTCTATTCATCTGTTGAACACACTTCATGTTTTGAAACAAAAACTTGTGTACAGGTAAAATTGCGTCCCAACATGAAAGTTATACAGTAATTGTATATTGTTGTTTCTTCTTTTTGGTGCATATGAATGAACGAATGAACAAACATATATATACTGCCATTAAATTTACTGTATAGTATTCACACAATCAAATTTCATTAAAATGCTCGGCTGGCAGTTCTCTGCCTTGTGGCAGAGCAGTAATCAAGCCTCCCAGAATTCTTCATTTATCAAATAGTCATGGCATCTACAATAGTATCTAACAGTATAAAGGCCAAGAAAATCTGCAATAGCTTATTTTAGTCATCTCAAAATATTGTTGGAAAAGTCAAACACATGTAAACCATGCAAATTGGAAACACTTTTGCAACTTACTCAGCAACAGATGGAGGTCAAACTAATCCCCAATTTAGGGAGCCATCTGCAATTTCTGATGCACCACCTATTCAACTTATTTCAGGTGACCAGAACTAGACAGCTAGTGATAGAAAATTATCTACTAGAAAACTAGACAACTGCAGTTCAGTTCTAATTTAACTTGACAACAAACTGCTTGTACCTTGTGCACTTGATTATGCCTGCTGCTACAAGACTCCACACTGTAACAAGCCTCCACATGCTTGATTATACCATCAGAACAAAGCTGTGCTGATAAACAAAGGTTAAAATCAGCATATGGTAAATATTCAAGATACAAGAAGAATAGAAAACAAGTGATTGATCTCGTATTTAATTTATCGTCATGCACAGTTAAACTACAAATAATTGTGTACCTGTCAAACATTTTACTACTAAGGTATCCAGTTGCATCTCATAGTATATGTCAAAGATTGATACAAGAAAAAGGAGACTAGACGAAGAAGCATGCAGCAGTAACAATCATGAAGTCAGTTGCCCATGGAACATTATGCAAAGAAAAAAAAAACATCATGACTAAGTTCCATTTTAAGATCTGGAGCAAAGGCAAATATCAAAATTAGTTGCTTTAGCTACACAACTGCTATGAAGCTAAATTTCTTGCAACCTACACCAGCTACCTAGTCATGAAAACAAAAAGGAAGAGGTGCATTCCATCTAGATCGAGAGCATAAAGTGTCATAGAAATTTCTAATTTCTCACTATATCCCTAAATCAGTTCTGGAAATCGACTAAATTTGGTCCAGATCTCAACAAACAGCAAAAATACCACACAAATCCTAGACAGAGCATCACGGCACAGTAAAATAGGGTGACCTTGGCCTCCTCGTCGAAGAATCCTCGCACCCTGCCGCCGGCCTTCTTTCTCGGCCGGCCCCAATCGTCGTTGTCCTCCTCGTCCCCGTCCTCGTCCTCGTTGGCCGAGTCTGCGTGGGGGCAGGGCTCAGTGGGCGCGGGTGGGGCTCCTCCTCTCGCCCCACCTTCGGCCGCTCCGGCGTCGATGTAGATATACCTGTCTTGATTTCCACATGTAATTCCTGAGTCTCTACCTGCAGTAAAAAAATAATTCTTAGGCCAGAACCATAAAAAGATGGAGCAAAGAGCAAGGATAGATGTTTTGCATTCAGTCAATCCAATGTTATTCAGAAGTAAATTCAATGTAATCAATGTACTTTCTTTATAATTATCAGTTAATCCTAGCATTCACAGGCTTCTCACATCTAATCAGGACTCAAGGTAATGTCTTTTTGATGGGACTCTAAACTGTTTGCTTACTCTTACAACTCCATTATTGAATACTCTCACATCTAATCAGGACTCAAGATATAGTTTCATATTATTTCAGAAGCCATTGGCTCTCAGTTATAGCTGAATTATCTATACTGTACAGCAACTCAAATTCATAGTACAAGTTGAGTTCAAGACAGATTCAAGATAACTCTATCCTATCAAGTTAAGGAAAATAGATACAGCATGATGAATAACCTTGGAGGATATAGTATTCATTTCAACTCTCTAAAGATTAACAATCTATATGATTTTCGGTCAAATGAATAAATTAAAACCTAGAGAAAGGGACATCCATTTTAATCAGAAGACCATTGATATTTTTTTAAAATGTTTAATATGATCTGATGTAGGCTAGATTGCAATGTTAAATAACAAAGTTCAGTTTCAAAAGTTACCATTTTGAAGCAACATTGACAATAAGAAGAACCTTTCCAGCATACTCACTCAGTTTTATGTCATCACCCCTAATATCCTTTACAAGAACAAAATATCAGTTCAGAAACAAGTCTGCAAAGACAAAGACCATAATATGCAAATTGAGGTCACAAGTAATCATACTTCAGAAAAACAATATACTTCATAAATAAAACCATATTCCAACAATCATCAGTTGCTAGTAAATAAAGCATGTAAGCTACACACGTGTTGGTCCACGTTCACAATTTATCAGTTAACCCTAGAGTTAAAAATGGCGGCAGCATAAGTCCATGGAGTGACAAACAACTAACACAACAGTAGAAAACCGAACAATCCCTTGAGGTAAAATCTACAATGATATACCTCGTGGACGCACATCTGCCCACCTCTGCTAAGGAACCCCTTGCCCACGACAAGCTGTGGGCAATCAACATTACACATCATCAAATATCTGTCTCGAAAAGCATCAAAATTTGCACAAATTCGTCGGCAGCGTCAATCATCTAAAATCTTACCCGACCAGAAGTGCACGTATGTTTGCCATCTTCCCAAGCAAAACCTCCGCAGCAAATGATCCCTGGTAGAATGTGTCACAAAACAAAAGGGGCAGCAAAGAGGGGTGGTTTTCAGTTGGGCACGAAAAATATTTTGTGGAATACTACAATCTCTAACAGGGCCACGCATGGATGGGCGGATTGGAACATTAGTGGCAACAAACACTACGGTGCCACACAAATCCACACCGAAACAATAAATCTAAATGGAGAGGAAGGAGGTTCCAAATTTGACCCAGAACAGAACCAATCTCGTGCTTCCAACAAAGGAATCCGTCCCCCCATTCAAGCGAGCCAGGACTACCAGGAAGGAAGAGATCACTACTCACCGGGACGGATGGATCTCCAAGCCCGCTCGAGCGAGAGAGGAGCAGCGGCCGTCTGTGGAGGATCCAGAGGAGAGGAGGAGGACTACGGCGGGGCGGAACCGGGCGAAAGGAGGGTTCGGCGGCGCTGGGTTAGATGCCCCCACCACCACCAGCGCAGACGAAGACGAGCAGGGGAAGGGAACCAGTGGTGATGCGTAGGCAGGGAGCCATCCCCAGCCTGCACGCACCACCGGAGTGGTGTGCCACCGGAGGGGCCGCGGCCTGCAAGCTCACGCCGCTGGAGGGGGGATGGGGGGCTCGTCCCGTACTTGCCTGTGCCGCTAGAGCAGGGGAGTAGGAGTTCGTGGGGGACTGCGTGAGGGAGAAAGAGAGGGCAGTAGGGTTTCGACTGAGAAGAAGAGAGCGCTATGTTTTATTCATCATTTCATGTATCTCGGCCGTTGAAAGTCGATCAGACGGCGAAATGCTAGTATGCTCCGAGATGGGCTGAGACGGGCCGAATCACTGATGGGCTAAATGCAAAATTGTTTCACGAGCGAGCTAGATAGAGGTGGGGCACGCGAGCTCAGCGTGGGCTCATTTTCTTTAGCGACAGACAAATTGATGGTACACTTAGGCTTTAGCGACAGATGGTTCAACGCTAAATATGAATACCTATAGCGACAGACACTAAATCACTAAATGAGGATTTAGCATCAGATGGTCTCGAGTTATCTTTAGCGTCAGATCATCCATCGCCAAATATAATTTTAGCGTCAGATGTCTGACGGTGAAGCGGTGTTGTGGTGTAGTGCATGTTATACGTCGCTAAGATGATAGGAACGCAAGAATCATGCAAAAAAACCATTGTACTATTTGAATAGAGATTTATTTGTAAAGAAAACTAAACTGGAGCCTAATTAATTATATTCTATTAAAGCACTATGAACACCCAACATGATATTTGAAGAGCTTCAGAATTAGACCAAGAAACGAATTGATGAAATTTTATTTATACAAGATTAAATGTTGAATTACTATGCAAGGATGATGTAGGCGTCACATCAGCAAAGTATTTAGCCGATTAAATAATGTGGCATACAATTTATCATTGCAATATGCAGCTAACTTGATCACGTACGTGCTTTCTCGGTCTTGCATGAACTGCAGACACATACTTAGCATGCCCGGCTCCAGGGAACGATGTAGCTGTTTGCTTGCGAGTGCTGGCAACGGCAAAAGGTTACACGTTTTCATGGCCAGTTTCATGGAGGCCACAAGGCATGGAACTACGAACAAGGCGGAGAGCAAGATGGGGTTCCGTAGATGTGCTCACCATCAATCCATTAGCCTGCGAAGAACAGCATTGACATGCTCGATTTGGACAAGAAGATGGTGCTTCACATAGAAGGACTCCTCTACTCTCCTAGCCGTGTATCGGTAGCCAGTTGCAGAGGACGGAGAGGCGGTAGACGGCGTCAACAGCAGCGGTGGGTGCTATTTAAGAGAGCCGGTGGCTTGGGAGGCAAGGCAATAGCGTGAGCGGCGCGGAGTCGTAGCGGCGGACGTGGACTCGGCGACGGAGTCCGACACGGGTACAATTCAAGGTTGTTCAATATAACACTAACATGCGGGGCCCACCAGTCAGCGAGACCACGCGGAGAGAGGACGGCGCATTGCTGGGCCGCGGAGAGAAGGACAGCGCGGACTCATGGTTGCTTGGCCGGCCCAAGGGAAGGAAAGGAATAAATAAAATTTTTCTTTTCTATTTTCTTAAACACATTTTCAAACCCAATTTCAATTTAAATTCAAATTCTTTTAAAATTTGATCAAACCCAAGCATCATCAAAATAAATATGCAGCAGCATGTATGCACCAACATGTTTCTAAACCTTATAATAAATTTTAATTTCATGAAAATTTTTATTTCCTTTATTTTCATGAGCACAAAATTCATAAATAAACCATTTTAAACCTATTTTCAAAAGAGGCAAATTTTGGGGTGTTATAATTCTACCCCCTTAAGATGAATCTCGTCCCCGAGATTTGGAAGACATCGACTAGGAGATAGGGATACTTCGTCTTTGGAATCTTCTTTACTTCCTCATGTAATTCCATTGTCTTGATAAGGATCCCACTTTACTTTGCATATGATAACCTTACTCCAAGTAACTTGCCAACTAATTCCAGGATCCTGATAGATACTCCAAACAATACTCAGGTAACTCCAATCACCAGGCCACATTTCCTTTTTAGTCCATAATATCAATTCTTCTTCTTAAAATATTCACCTTCCAACGGAACCTAATGCTAGCTTGTGCGACGTCTTTGATGACGATGGTGTCGCACAGCTCTGGGAAGTGTTGTAGGTGCGTGTTCAGTGTCCTCACTTGGCAAACCATAGAATTGGTTTGTCTACACCATCATGATTAGGCCAGTACGCTGCTCAAAGTTTCCAGCTCCCGTGTTGACAGCGGGCCCAACAGGCATGTTGGCAACAACGGGGGTGGAGTAGTCATGGAGTGTCTTGGCCATAGCAATAGTAGCAGATGGTGTGGGGCTGACTGGTTCACTTGCTGGCGGAGTAGCAGAGGAAGAAGTGGTACGAGACTTGTTCTTTCTTAGGTGCGCCTTTAGATTTTCTGTGTAGTTATTCGGTAGGTCGAAACCGCTCATACACTATCCTATTTTCATCCACAACAGGAAGAAAAGAAGCAGAATTAGACTGCATAAACTATGGCTACCATTACATGCATGTTATCATGATCATGTCCTACTAGATTCTTCAACCTATGCCCTCCCTAGCAACGGCACCAGAAATGCTTGTTGGTATTTCTTAGTGCAGTCACCAAGTGTGGAGGTTTTAAGTCCATCCTTGGCAACGACGCCAGAAATGCCTTTGGGTATTTCTTAACACCTTCACTAAGATTAAGTTAACCTTAGTCACATCGCCAAGAAACACCAACTATGATAGTTCTTAATGATTACAGAAAATATCCATAAGCGCACGGATCTATCGTTGTAGCATTTCACCCAGAAGTATTCAGTGTATCATTATTTATATTTTCTCAAAGGAGGGAAAGGTGTAAGAGTCTAGCATGAGCATGAACAAGTTTACATACTTGCATTAGTAAACCAATAGTTCATGATAGGGGTAAAAACAGTATTTTTAGGATAGTGAACTCACATCTGGGCCAACCTCAAGGATAAAAGGAAAATAAAGAATAAAAGAATGTTCCTACGTGGAGCCGACATGTTCTAATATAGTCGTGCAAAGAATAGCTAATGATCATACAAGTTATATGACTAGAGTTAGAACTAAGTGTAAGACGGATGGGGAGATCTCCGAGCACTGGTCTGCTAGCAAGCGCGAGAGACTTTAAAACTCCTACACAGTACCCGAACATGGGGGATTACAAGAGATGGATAGGGCTATCACCACCTACCGCCTACCCTCCAATCTTGGGGCACCGTCATATCTGAAGGTTCCCGTGCACCCGAGCACCACACCCGTGTACAAGGAAACTACCCATCTGGGCAAACTCGAAGGAACGATGAACTTGCCACCTCAACCTAGCTCTACTTCTACTCATACAAGTCATATGAATGGTTAAGCATAAAGTTGAATATGTTAAGATCATAACACACAAATTATATGTCAGTTCATATATCATGATTATATCAAGACAACTATACTCTAGTTCAAATGCATTACTATATTGAATATATGAGAATAAGGCTATGGAAGAACTCTTCATATTCATACCAAAGTTGCTCTTTTTCCAAGGAACCAAGCCCTCCTTGATAGCTCTTGCTAGCTCACAAAACTACTACTAAAAGCTAAAGAGTACAAGTTGAGAGGTGAGGTTTGTAGCTCCGAATGATGTGTGTTTGAGAATGAGCTCGACCCTCTTATTTATACTAAAGTGTGGTCGATTTGATGTAGGTAAATTAGGAAACCGACATGGACCGCCTCTACATGCCGCCATGCAACTGCCAGAGCAAGCTGGGCCCGAGCAGAGCTAGGTCTGGTACAGGGCGCACCCTGGGTGTGGCCTCACCCTAGACTACTCTGCTCACCACCGCCTTGCTCTGGTGGGTTTCTGGCTAGGCCTAGGTCACCTCCATGTTAGTGCTCGGCCTAGGTTTGGAGTGTAGGTGGGCTTTTGCTTTTATTCCCTTCGCGCATTTCAACTTTACGCTTTCTTCTTTGCGTGCTTTATCTTGTTTTCCACCTATATTCGAATATGAGTCTTGCAAAATAGGAATCTTGCAATACAAGTGGAACTATGTCAATATTTTATGCATATGTGTCAAAAGTTTTTTTATTTCTCCCATTTTGGATAGTTATTGGTGGTCGGATATGATCGTTAGTGACCACCAACACTCTCATAAGGGTGAACAAAGCTTGACTAAACTCAATGCAAAATAAGAAGCATAGTGGAAGTTTTCCTAGTCTAAATATCATATTTGGCTCTGGTAGGAATTCAAGCTATCATACAGGAGCTCATCATGTAGAATTTTATGTTTTTCAAAAGATAAATCTCTAGAACTTAGTGTCACTTGGAACAAGATAAACAACAGCTCAGACCTTCTCATATCATATCCGTCAATTACCTAGACTTAGATCAAGCATATGCTACCCACAAGTTTCAAGTTCAGAGTAAATTCTTCTATCAAAACTAGTCTTATCCAAAACTCGGGAGAATTCAAGGCTGAAAACTAGGTACTTGTAAGGAATTACAACAGAGCAACTATTCATCATTTCCATTCAAGAGATTATCTTTAGAGTCCTTTTATTTTACTCAGCTCCTTAAAAATAGAAAACTAGACACACACTTCTTATTTTGTTTTCATTTAGATGACACCTTATTAATACATAGTTATATAGTTATCACAAAGACGACATTTTTATTTTGCTTTTCGCTTATGCATCTTTTTATGACTTATAAATAGTAGAACAAAAAGGGAAAGACATACTTATCTAGATACATGGGGGATGCTCTTCCCCCAAGCTAGTTGTTGTTGTGTTGAATGTTGAAGTGGAGTGATCCCTCTTAGAGCAATTTTACCAGTGGATGTCCTCCTCATTCATCGGGTGAAGTGAGATGGATATGATTGGGTAAACTTGCTCTTGATCATGTATATCATCCTACAAAGTACTAGGAAGAACACCAAAAACTCATGGAATGGATTAGGATAAGGGGTTAGCGGTCAGCCATCCGAAGACTAGTTGTTCTTGGAATTGGAAATATTTTTGAAATGGCAAAATTCTAGCAGGATGCCTATTTAATATATTTTTTATTTTATGATATAATTGAATGCATGGTATTTTTATTTTTATGCCACCACAGTAAATATTCTTGTGGGTTTTTACACACCATAGGATTATTCACATGGGGCTTAAGATTTTATAATGCAAAAATGAAAAAAAATTCTAAGTGCAATGCAAATGCAGAAAAGTAAATATGCTAAAGTGAAAATAACCCATGCAATACTAAAAAATAAATATGGATAACTACCAATTTTTACCTCCTGGCGAGGGTTTGGATTTTTAAGTCCTCTAGATGGGACTTTTGTCCAATCTTGCTTATTCTTTGGGTGCATCTGATGGTCCTAGAGATGGAGACCTTGATGGTTGCACCTCTTGTGATGGTGACTCTAATGATGACACCACCTTTTTCTTCCACACCTGTTTGGTCCGTGGACTCGAATTTGGTGGAGTAGGTTTATCTTCCACAGGGTTCTTCATCTTCTTTATTCTCATTCTTTGGGGATTGATTCCTCCGGTGTCTCCTCTTGGAGTGGGTCTTCTTTGGCTATTCATAAGTGGTATAACTATTGAAATAGTAGCAGTACCTTTTCTCCTAGAAATTGGAAGTGGACTTGTCCAGATCCGATGTAGATGATCGCATTGGTAGTGTTGAGGAATGGTCTTCCAAGGATAATAGGTACGTCTTCTTCTTCTCCCATGTCTAGAACCATGAAGTCGGCATGGACATAGTGATCATGTATTCTTACCATATTATCTTCCACTATTCCCTCTAGAAATCGGATTGATTGATCCGCCATCTGCAATTGCATATATGTAGGAGAACAAAGGTTCATCACCAAATAAGTATTCATATGTTACCTTGGACATTATATTGACACCTGATCCAATGTCACAAAAGGTGTTATGGAAAATTCTCTGTCCAATGGTACATTCAATTGCTGGCACGCCTAGTTCGTCCTTCTCAGCAAGGAATGGTGAAGCGAGGAGGTGGTCGTACTCTGATCAGAGTGTGTTTATTATGTTGACTAATTCTTCTTGTGGTTGCCTAGCCTTGTTCTTCCTTCTTCTTTGGTTGTTTTTCTTCTTGCTCACTGTTGTCTCTTCAGGCAGGTATGATGTTTGTGGATGACCAAGAGATTGCAAGATACGATTCTTGAAAGTGAATTTCTCCTTTCTATCCTTGATTGTGAAATAGATCTTTGCGCTATCCACATAGATGATGGATTTTGCGGTGCTTAAGAAAGGTCGGCCCAAGATAATGGGTGCCCTTACATTTACCACATATTTCCAAAAGCACAAAGTCTATGGGTACGTAGGACTATCCCACTCAAACAATGGCATCTTCAAGAACTCCCTTGGGGTAGCAGTGTGACTGATGTGTAAGCTGCAAACGCATGTTTTTGTACAACAAGGTATCTCCATTAATTTATCATAAATTACGTTTGGCATGATGTTGAGACTTGATCTAAAGTCATAGATAGCTTCTTGGAAAATATGAGGTCCAATGGCTGATGGGGATGACAAGTCTTCCTGAATCACCTTTCTTTTCAGGCAAGGAATAATCTATCCATCTTCCCATCGATGGTTGTATGCAGTAGTATGTTGCATTGTGAATATCGACAAGATTTGTAGTTTCTAGATCTTCTAGTTGCCCTAGAATCTTACCTTTGTCGGTCAGAGGAACAGCGGCCGCCAGCTGAGCTATTTGTGATTCTATCATTTTATTAAAACTATGCTGGTTTTTAATGGTAGAGGAGAAACTATCCATTCTATTATTTATGTTTTTAAAGATCTGATCATTGGACTTTCTAGATAAGCCCTCCCATAATTTTAGCTTGGCCAGAAATTAACTCTGTCAAGGGTGGTTGATTATTGAAATAATTACCTTGAAAGTTACCTTGGTAATTATCTTGGTAGTTTGGCCTCTGTTGATGATTCCATCCTTGATTCTACTGAGGATGATAGTTGTTGTTGTTGATAAAGTTCACATCCTCATGGGTTTCAGGACAGTTGTTCCCTGAATGCACAGTGTTTCCACATTCTTCACATGTCATGCAGGAATTATAAATGTGCATGACTTCTTGCTTCTCATTAGCTTGGTCTTCGAGCTTCTTCATGAGTAGGTCCACCTTGGCAGACAACATGTCTAACTCCTTGAGTTGATGCATACCTCCACCTCTCTTGCGGGTTTGAAGACGTTCTTCATTAATTCAGCCTTGATTGTAGGCCATCTTCTCCATGAGAGCTATTGAACCTAGGATTGTGAGTGATAAGAAAGCACCTCCAGTAGCAGCGTCCATATTCTCACGGGTGTTGTTGGTCAACCCATGGTAGAAAGTCTGCATGAGTAGCCAATTCTCCATCCCATGATGAGGACATTCTAATATGTAATCTTGGAAGCATTCCCATGCCTTAGGGATAGATTCATCGTGTTGCTGTTGGAAGCTTGAAATTCTCCCACGCAGAGCATTGGTCTTGCCTATGGGAAAGGACTTTGCTAGGAAAGTAGTGGAGCAGTTATCTGATGTAGTATTTCTATCTTTATTAGCGTAGAACCATTGCTTTGCCTTCCCCAAAAGTGAGAATGGGAAGAGGTGGAGTAATATGGCATCTCTGGATACTCCTTTGATGGTGAAAGTGCTACAGATCCCTAGGAAATGTTGGAGATGAGCACTTCGCATCTTCATGTGCCTTTCCACAAAACTAGGTTGGCTTGCACCATGTTGATGAGAGCTGGCTTAAGCTCAAAAGCATTGTCTCCAATGTTGATCGCTGGTCCAGTACGGATGTTGGTCATAGTTGGAGCAGAGAACTCATGAAGTGCCTTGTCAGCCATGGCTATGAAATCTGGTATTAAGTTGTGCCTTATCAGGTTGTCTTGTAATTCTAAAGATGAAACTTTCTTGAGTTTATCTCTAGTTCTCCTGAATAATGCTTCTTGATCTTCAATGTAGTTTGTTGGAAGGTCAAAACCGGTCATACATTACCCTGCATAAGATATAAAAAGTAGAAAGAACAAGGGTAAGCCTATTTGTGCAGAGGTTAATGGTTTTCTCGATCACATCAATAGGTATAAATTTATCAATATTTCCTAATTGCTTAGCTACCTTCGTCGACAATGGCGCTAGAAATGCTTGTTGGTATTAATTAACTTGTCACTTATTTAAGTAGTCACCTAATGTTGTTGACATTTCTTAGCATCACTTTTACTAAGTTGTCATCCCTAGTGATGATGTTAGATATGCTTATTGGTACTACCTAGTGCCACCTCTAGAATGACATTAAGAAGTACTTTAGTATTTCATGTGACTAGATAGAATGTGTATATGAAAGGAAAAGGATTTGCAAGCACACAGATAATTATGCCATTGTAGCACTTCACCCGAGAGTATTCCAAGTATCATTATTTATATTTATACCATAGGGAAGGACGGGCAGTTGGAATATATTGATAACTTATACGTATGATGGAGAAATAGACCATAACCAATTTCTACTCACAACAGGGGTAAGTCAAGAGATAAATGTATATAAATGGTAAATGATAATTGATCATTGATCATTGATCATTGATCACTTAGAGTACTCCTTTCTATGGCATTAGCATGGCTAAGTTGAATATTAGAGGAATAATTCATAAGTCATTCTTAATTACAAGTCAAAGCATGCATTGATTAGTACAATTACACTAAGTAGTCATGGCTAAGATCAACTTCATATCTACACATAAGGGATATTACTAAGGAAGATTATGAACAGAGCTTGTCTTCCTTCGTGACTAGATCCTACTTGCCCTATATTCAGGGAGTGGACTACAAAGGACTCAACGGGAGTGTCACATCCACGATCTACCACATGGCCCAGAATATAGGGTGCATCCGTAGGTTAACAACATATAAGCACCATGCTTACACAATGTTGACCACTGACCCCTAGGTACCTTGGAGCGAGCGCTATATGAACTTATGCTTGAACATGATGATAATCTAACTATACTAAGCATATAATCAAAGTAGATGATGAACATGATAACTAGGAACATGAATAATATTAAGAACAATGTCGAATCAATTGTAGCAAACATATGAATAATGAAAGATACAAAAGAGGATACAAGGGGCTATACCAAGCCATGCTCTTGACAAGATCTGGAATCTAAGTGAAGCTTGCCTTCATCTAGACCTAGCCTAGCTAGCTATGCCCTAGAATATGGTGGAGCTCTAAGGATGATTAGGGTTTCTATCTTCTTGACTAGATGACTTATGCCAGAGGCAGGGGTAGGGGCTGGTATATATAGGTCGTAGCATCAATTCTGAGCCCTTAGATCAAGCTAACTTGAAAGGACAATGTAGACGCAAACCCTAAGGTGGTGAAGAACCGACATGCGAAGAAGGAGGCTGATAGTGGACCCTAGGGGGCGGCTTGGCTCCACCTGGTGGCTTCTCGCGGTCTTCTTCGGTGGTTTGGCTTCTAGGTGTCCTATGGAACCTTCTGGAGTTGTTTTTGCCATGGATAAGCACAATTACTTCTAACATCTAGGTCCACCTTGATAGTTTTATGGATAAACCCTGCTGAAAATACAGATTCACCAAAACTCGTGGAATTTATTAGTTTAAACCCCTAAACCTATGTTGGTGATTATTTTCATGCCCTTATTCAAGTTCTATTGATGGTTTATAATGTTTGTTAACTACCATCAACATTCCCCTCTCTGGGTTGCTCTGTTCTTGGTGCCGAGCAGGAGTGGATTGATGAGGAATGGAATGATCTATCTTGGATTGTCCTCTCCCCTCTTGGGTCTAACCTTATCCCTTATATACCGAGATAGGTCAGGTACATGGTGGTTTAGGGGGTTGAGCCTATGGTCTACATGTGCTAGAGTCTAGGAGGGTCTTACAACAGTGCACTATGGACTATAATGATGCTATGAAGCCAAAGAAGCCTTGAGCGTCGTCCATCTGACCTGCTAGAACATGCTAATTATCAAGTTGTGTCGGATTGGACCAGCCTCCCTAGCCGCATCTTCTAGAGTCTTCCTAGTGGTGAGGAAGGCTAGCTCGAGGAGCTGACGTGCAGGCCCAAAAGCCCCTAAGACCCCAGAGGCCGAGGAGAGCTTGTCTTCTTGTGTCACACCCCGTATGTGACCTTGTCAGGGGAGCATACGGCAAGGCCATGCCCAAAGTACTGCCTTGAGGAGCCCCTCAAGCCTCAATGGCTTGGGGCATGTCTTGTTGTGCCCGAGCCTTAGTTGGCATTGTAGGCCGGGCAGGAGTCGAGGATCAGGCTTAGGTTTCCTATCAAGCGATGCCTGAGGCTCAGTCTAGCCCCTAGCCCTGAGCAAGGGCCTTGGCGTGCTCAGGCTCAGGTGAGTTCCTTAGTCTAAAGGTCTGTGCGAGTGTACCTAATGGGTATAGCCCCTTGAGCTCTTGGGTGATCCTAGAGGGGTCGGCCGAGGGGTCTCTTCGGTCAGGGAACATAGATCTAGAGGCTTAACATACCCATATGTTAGGATCTTGTCACACGGCACCTCGAAATTAGTTATCTGCAGCCATGAACCTTTGCTCCTCCTTAGGAGTAAATTGTTCAGGCTTCCCCTATGTGATGTAATAGCAATTCATAGTAGTCAACCATAGGACCATCTTAGCATGTCCATCTCTTATAATTTGTGCAATCAAAATCATCTAGCTTTAGTGCAGCAGCAAAACCACTAACAGAAAATTGCCTAATATAAGGTTTTTGGATTGTTAGGAATTTAGGCATTTTCATGTTTAATTTAATCCAAAAAATCCATAGCAAATTGGTGACAACTTGTATGTGTACATGTGTGATAATACTACTTGCACTAGTAGCAGATATGAACATGAACAACATACAGATCAGTGCAAAAAAGATATTGAATTTAACAAATTCAAGAATAGAATTATACCTAGTGGAGGAACCCATGCTCAAGCACCAGCAGCAACGTGCACTAGTCGACATAGTGCGTTGCTTGATGTTGCAGACCACAGTCGATGCAGGATGAGGTTTGGAGTGCCATCCCTCGAACATCCACTAGGAAGAAGACTATCCGAGGAGGAGGAAGAAGACGGCACCCACAAGGAAGAAGAAGATGACCTGAGGAAGTTAGCGAGTAGTCATGGAGACACTCTCCAAAAACCTAATCTGCCCGCACTCCCGAGTAGGTGTCGCTATGTGGACAGCGGTTCCGGAGGCCTGCTCTCCAAACTCTCCATGCGCTGCAAATGATTGGGAATGGGGAAACTTAGGGAGCAACTCATCAAAAGAATGATGTTGCTGGATGTGTTGTTTCTCGTCCAGTGTGACTAAAGGCAAGCACTCCTTATAAGCATGAAAGGTAGAAGATGAAGTGTAGAGGATGAACCTGGATGTCATGAGGCTTCATGAAACGTTCATCAATTACTAGTAACATCTACCGTAAACATGGGGGTTACTACTAACTACAACCATAACCTTGGGAGTTACTAGTAACCGTAGCCATAACTATGACATTTACAAGTTCTACCATCAACTATATTCAGTCCACCATTTTATTCCACCTAGCATCTTTTATGACCTTAGAATTTATTTGATTTAGTTGTTAAATAAAATATGGGTCATGCCCACATCAAATCTAACAGCTTTGATGGGAAGGAGCATGCGGGGAAGGTGCTGGCAGCCACCCACACAAGGGGAGGCCGACCATGCCACCACTGTGGTTGATGCAGTGCATATAGGTGGATGGAAGCACTGCCACCAAACCGATCATCAAGAACTGCCTATTCACCTTCGAAAATGAATTTATGGAGGTGGGTCATTTTAAGACAACCGCCTCCAAAAATAGTTATATTTTTGGAGGTGGTTGTATTAAGGTTCTGCCTTCATAAATCCATTTTCGAAGGCAGGCACATATAAGCCCTAGTCTTGGAAAATCTGAGGCCCAACAAAAACCAATATCAGGCCGGAATATCATTCAGTGTATATACAAGGTGAGTTAGGATTTCATTCACACTTATCCAGCCTCTCGCTCTCTATCTCTCTCACCCGACAATGCACTCTCCCTCACTCACTATCCTCTCTCTCTCTCTCTCCCTCACTTGCCCACCTCTCTCTCCCTCCATCCCTCAAATGCCCACCTCTCTCTCCCTCTCTTGATGCCACTGGCCAGTGGCCCTCTAGGCAATGGCGCTCGCCCACCTCCCATCCATGGTGGCGGCGCATGGGATGGCCACAACTGGTGGCAGTGGTGTGTGGGTCGGCCAGCGGGGTGGCCACCACCTAGCGGCGGTGGTAGCATGCGTGACTGGCCCACACTAGCTATAGCGGCGGATCTTGGTCGGACCACATCCTCCCCGACAGCGGATCCTAGGGCGGGCATGCTCCTTGATGATGGATACATGGTGGGACCGTAATCCAGTGGTGGTGTCCCCCGATGGTGGATCAAGGGCAGGACATGCTCACCTAGTGGCTGATCCAAGGAGAGCTTGTCCTCTAGTGGTGGATCTTGGGTGGTGGTGTCCCCCGGATGGTGGATCGAGGGCGAGCGCAACTAGGTCTAGTGATGATTATGGCGATGGCGTGTAGGTCTAGGTATGGGCTCGGCTAGCCCGTGGATGGGCTCGGCTAGCCCATGTATGGGCTCGGTGGTCTTGTCCATAGTTTTTTAAGTTTTTCCTATTTGATTTGCGAAGGCAGGCAAAGCAACCAGTCTCTGGAGACCTTTAGATGGAGGTCATTGGTTTTCCTACCTCTGTAAATAAAAAACGACCGCCTCCAGAAAGTTTTCTGTAGCAGTGCGAGTTAAGCTCACTTGCTCAGTTCACTTTAAGCAGTCAACACCTTATCTTAACATGATTTGTATATGTATTTGAATATCTTTTTTGTCAGAATGCATACATGAATAGTGAAAACTGACATTTCCAATTGTGTATTTGAATATTTCTGTACATAAATCTTTTGGTTTGAGTATCACCAATATAAGTGCATTTGTAATTTCCTTGGCCCGCTCACAATATTTAGCAAACCAGTTGTTATTTTATCCAAGAGCAGTAACCAGTTATCTGTGTGTAGTACTATTGACAGAATATCATCGGCAGTCCTCTGAGGGGATATCCCACGAAGGTAGATTGATCGGCAAAGATGCGTGTAATCGAGAACAAGAAGGCAATAGAGACACAAGAGTTAGACAGGTTCGGGCCATCAGCGCTATGTAATACCCTACTCCTATGGTCTGTTGGATTGTATTGGCTTCGTATGATATTGCCAAGTGTTTTGAGGGGGTCCTTGTCTGCCTTATATAGTCTAGGGGTAGGGTTATAAGTCGGTTAGATCTAAGAGATAACCAGAAAGTAATAATAGATTACATGAATCATGGGATCAAACGTATCCTAATAGATCTTATAGTATCTTCAGGATATCTTCCTGGTGTCTTGCACGGTGCGCCGAGCAATGTCCGTGCTCAGCAAGGCTTCGTCTTGTGGGCTGAACCACCCCTGGGGGCGTAGCCCATGTAGTCTGCCATGGGTATTTGGGGTCATACCCCCCATAGCTAATCCCCAAGCGCCTTGTATCTATTGTGCAACTGCCATCTTGAGCTTGTCCGAGTAGGTGTGAATAAAGCCTGAGTAGTCAGACTCATAGTCCGACCACCCTAATGAGTCACCGAGCAGTTGTGAACCATCACTGAGCAGTGTATCCCAAGTAAGGCTTGCCATAAGGATGTAAGGAGCATAAGTTCAAAATCGAAAATTTCCTCAGTAGTGGACCAAGTGTGCCCACTTAGAGTCCTGACCACGAGAAAGGGAGATAATCTTCTTCAACTTTAGGAGGCACAGGAGTCTTCCAAATTAAAGCAAACACACTTATCACAAGGTGAAGTGTGAGCACTTAGTCTCCAAGCCTGTCAGTAGGTGACAGCAGTCACATGATGCTAGGGTCCAAAGTAGAAGAAAAGCAGAAGACTAGCCAAGCAGGCAACCAGTCCCCTAGGCAGAGCCCTGAAAATGGGAAAAGCACATTCACCGCAAGGTGAAGTGTGCCCACTTAGTGATAAGGACATGAGCTCCACACATATGACCATTCTTGCAGATAGAGGCCAAGGAGATCAGTGAGGTTGTCCTAACCTAGAAGGAGGCCCGAAGCTCATCCAATTTGAGTCACCAAGGTGGAGGCCCAAATCAAGTTCGAGCCCATCTTGGGTTCCTAGGACCAGTCTATCATAAAACTAGTCACACAAGCGCGTATGGGCTCCAGTTTTCGACTGATCCACATATGGATGGAAAGCTAATTAGATAAGAAAGTCAATGTAAGTGGCCTCACGTCAAAAGCCCTTCAGATAAGAAAACAAGTCAGCAGTCCAGAATCTACCAAGGGTGCTGCGACACCGTCTTTTGGTCCAGTTGGACCGTGTATCGTGTTTGGGCCCATTAGGGGTTGTGTCCAGGGGGTGATGCCAAAGACTCTATAATTAGCAGACGTTCGCTCTCCTTAGGGTTTGGGTTTTGTTTAGTTCTTGATTTCCTCAGTGAAACAGATATCATTTTGCTAGCAACTATGCCACTAAGGTTGTTTGCTATGAACCAGGGCCCTAGTTCTTGATCTTGTTCGCCTATGGTGATTAGTCCTTTTGAATAAAGACTTGAACTCCTTCTTGTTTTCATAAGCCTCATATTTATTTACAATTTTAGATTGCGTTCATCCCGTTCTTGCTTGTGTTCTCAATTCACTTGCAGGAAAGCCTTCTCGATGAGGTCAATCGCAGTTCGCATGGTTAATAACCAATGGAGCAGTGGTGTAATGGTTACGGGGGACCAAATTAGTCTTGGTTCAAAGCCTAGATCATGAACGTTGAGTCTCCACCAATCAACGCTATCGTACCTATCAGAAGATCAGGGCCATGTCTACATCACTTAGTCCCTGATCCTGACAGTAGGTGACGTGGTCACGTGGTGCTAGGGTCAGAAACAATAGTAAATAGAAGAAAGTCCCCTAGTGTGGTGAGGAACCAAGTCGTATTGATAACATAGTCCCCGAGCCACGAGTAGAAGTCTCAGAGAAATCAAATTATGGAGAAAAAACTGGAGTAATGGCTATACAGTAGGAGTTACTGAGCCTTAATGGTATTGCAAAGAAGTTAGTGAATATTCGATGTGCAGTAACAAGTTGCAGCGAAAAGTGGGCGATATGGGCTATAGTTGCACGGAAGCCTAGGTAACGGCCCACCACGCTACCTCAGAGAATTTGGAGAGGTGCGAATCATGGAGCAATTTCCCAAAAACCCTTGAATGCGAAAAGTGGGGAGGGTGCTTTATAACTGCGCCGTCGCACTCCACGCTCCCACCTTTGCCACATTGCCACTTTGTCTTACTCCTTAGCCCTATGATTCCCGATTCACATCCACATGCACTTCCACCGCTAGTCCCAATCCAAAACTGAGAGATGGCACCGAAGAGGGGAGTTGGTAACCCAAAGAAGGCGACCACCGAAGCAAGTCGTGACAATGAATGGGTGCCATCACTCATGGGGGAGATAGAACTCAATGGGATGGTGGAGGCGGGCATTCTTCCTGACCATGTCATCACCAGATGGCATTCGAACCGATGGTGAGCCCTTCCCAATGCTGCACACCGATGAAGTTGTAGTTTTTGAAGATTATTTTCTGGCGCAAATTAGGATTTCCTATTCATCCTTTCATGCGGGATCTGTTGGAGTTCTAGGGAGTGAGTTTGTGCAATCTGCATCCCAACACTATCTTGCACATCTCCATTTTTATCCATTTCTACGAGGAGTATCTTAGAATTCTTCCCCACTTCAACCTCTTCTGACATCTATTCTGGCTAAAGAAGAAGGGCAGGCGGTGGTTCTAGAGTGGTCGGTGGCGTGTATCTGCAACTCTGCAATAGGATGGTGGGCGAGTACATCACTATGCCACTGAACACCTTGCTAAAGGGGTGGAATGCTAGGTGGTTCTACATGAAGTAGAGTCATCCTACCATCTGCTACGATGTCGACCACATTTCAGGAGAAACAGAAGAGCTGATCGAAGAAGTCGAGCAGTGCTGATATGGATCAGGTGAGGAAGCTCCTTGGCCTAATAAAGGGCATAAAGATGAATGTCGTATTGTTGGCGGTGAGCTTCATAGTGCGACACATCTTAGCCCTACAAGGAGAGGGCCCACGTGGGCTTTGACTTCAACGGGGACATTGACGACACTCGAGAGAGGATGGAGAGGCTGTCAAAGGAGGATGTGCTATGCCAAGCAACCGAACTATTCGCTCCAAACACATCGTTTAGCATGCTAGGGCAGACGAGAGCCTTCAACTGCATGAACCCCCCTCCTTAGGTAAAAATCTCAACTGGTTGTTCCTAATGCTTTTTATCATGTACCAGTGCCAAGCAGTGAACTGATTCACTTATGGAAAGATTCATTTGTAGGAACGAGCGGTGTAACTTCTCGAGCATGCAGAGGAGCGATTGGCCGAAGGCAGTGGATGCCTGGCCAACCACTCAGCCGGAGGAAGGTGCCAGGTCAGAAGGTGAGTGCCCCCGGGTGTCAGAGAAGGTTCGGGGGAAAGGGTGGCGATAGATGAGCCGACCCACAAGAAGAGGAAGATGGTGGGTGTAGCTCCCCACAAGCTAGGCTGGCATCTCACTTGGCAACAATCAGACCACTCGGACACGGAGTGCAGGCGGTGTCCGAGTGGTCGGACAATGTTGGGGCTCCAGTAGCTCCTCCTCGGAGCACTAAGGTACCACCGCGCAACACACATGTAGAGGAGAGGCCGATGGCTAGGGCCACAAGACCACCAACCTAGAACATGCAGGCTAACCCTAGAGCCATGCCTGGGTGCTCGAGGAGGCAGCGGCGGTTCAGAACCATCTACCGGGAAGCCACCGTGTAATTATCCTTGCCTTAGAATCAATTGTTGTCCGACTCATTATAGTTGCGGTGATTGATGAGCTGATCTGATGCAGATTGGGGTGCACAGAGGATCTGAATCCTCCTAGCCAGACTAGTGAGCAACCAGGGGGCTACTCCTGGCATGGAGACCATGTCGGCAGGCTCCGTCCTGGAGTCCCCGGGCACTCGGGGATTTGTGGAGGAGTGGACCATCGCTGCTGGTGGAGTTGAAGGCAGAGAGTAGTTGGCAATGATAGTGGATGAGTCAGCGGTAATGCCAGGGGCAACGGTGAGAGCTGTTGGGTCTTCGAAGGCAGAGGCTAGAGTTGCCGATGCCATGCCGGAGTCTAGGGCAGAGAGGCCGGTGGTGCCAAAGGAGCAGGTGGCACTCCTTGAGACATAGGAGGGCATGGTCGAACATGCTGTGTGGCCACCGATCTCCTAGGTGGTGCCACTAGCTGCAGAGGAGGAGGATAAGGTTCGAGGAGATTAAGCATGAGGAATCATGACCTCAAGCTGTCTGGATCCTCCACAAGTAGGGGGATGAAGTGGTGGTCAGTGGAAGAGGAGGACACCACTAGGTAAGTTAGGGAACTAGAGTCCACCCTTTCCACAACCATGAAGCAGATCAAGGTTAGTATTACATCAGGCAGTGTCTGTCTTTGGTGTTGAGCAATATGGTTCTTTATAATCTTGATGCTGTTGCAACAAACTATCAAACAACGGCAACACCTAATCAATAGGATGGAGACCCTCGTCGAGGAGAATACAAAGCTAAAAGAGGCTATGAAGCTAATGGAGAAAAACATCCAGAGGGCCCAGAACGAGCGAAGATCTTGCTGAATCAAATGCGAGGGACCTAGAGTACTAGAAGGGGGCTTTATTCGAGAAGCTGGCGACCAGTGTCTGAGCAGTTGAGGTGCAACTTCTGAGTAGCTAGAGCATAGCTCCAAGCAGCTAAGAAGCGTCTCCTAGCAGAAGAAAGGTATTGTGGATCGATGAACTTGTTCTATATTGCCAAACTGGTTTTAATGTTGTTGATGATCGTCACTTTTGTAGAGCAAGATGCGAAGCTCGACCTAGTTGTGTTAGGTCATCAATCAGCTCCAAGAGGAGGAAAACAAGGCAGTTTGGGGCAGCGAAGAAACTAGCCAAGGAGCTGAAAGGTGAGTAGTTCATGGTCAGGAGTTGTTGCTGAAGTGACTTCTTCATTTGATGGATCCTTTCGGTGCCTGTAGAATACCACCAAAGGACCAGGGCATAGTTTGATGTGTTGGAGCTAGAGGCACAAACCTAGAGGAGAAAGCTCGATGCCATGGTGGCCAGAAGTCAGGCTGGTGCTTCACTGCATCGACATGGAGGCAGCTCCTCAACCCGACTGATAGGCCACCTCATCCAGGACACCATCATCGATAGGTGCAAGGCAGCAGTGGGAGAACTTCAAAAGCTTCAACTGCGATGCCACTATCTCTGTTGCAACCACATGCCCTAGCGATGGTTTGGTCCCACTACCCTACGATCAACCTTCAAGCGATAGGGGTCGAATTCACCAAAAGGATGGGTGAGACGAGACTAGAGCAGCTGAAGGATGAGATGGAGGACGTGGCGAAGAAGCTGGCCGGCGACATCGACCTATTTGGTGAGGGATGGCGATAGCCAAACCTAGTAACCTATGTGGAGAGGACCTATATGTAACAACTGGAGAGGATAGTTAAATGCATGAGGGTGTAGATAAACATTTATGTATGTGTATAAATGTTGTAAAGTGACATGTGCTTGTTTATGCAGTTTGCCAGTATTTTGGTGAAAAATAGATGTTGTCTTTACCCTAATGCAATTATATGTGGTATAAGTAGCATCCAAGCAGTTAGTTTGTTACTAGTCTCTTGGCTTGGCTAGCTCATATTCTATAACATCGAGTGCGGAGCCCGTGCACATGTAGGAGGAACAGACATGACCAAGGAACCATAGCCGACCACCCATAACGCGGAGCATGGAGCCTATAGCACATGTAGGGAGCAGAACATGTGCTTCTCAATGGTTGGCGAAATATCTTAGAGATATTTTAATATGGAGAAATGTGGTGGAGTATTTGTGGAGATCACGTATAACTGTCGGAGTTTGTTAAGGAGTTGCTTAGAGATGGTGACCACAAATGGAGATTAAACCATAGTGGAGAAATAATGGAGACAAATTATGGTGACAAAAACTTCATTCATGATGGAGTGGAGAGTACAAATCTATAGCATTTCAAGGATAGAAACATATAAGGTGCTCGATGTGCCACAAATTGGGGATATCAATTTTGTCCAAGTCACATAGCCGGTAAGACCCTAGTTGGGTAACCTCTTTGACCATGTAAGGCCCTTCCTAGGGGGAGGAGAGCTTGTGCATCCCTTCTATTTTCTATTTTCTATGGAGAACGAGGTCGCTGATAGCAAAGGAACGACCTTTGATGTTGCGATTGTAGTATCTTTCGCAAGCCTTCTAGGTATTTAGCTATGTGGATGCAAGTGATCAGGCATTCTTCTTCGGCCCTATCGACATCCTCTGTCTGAACTAGCTACGGCTTGCTCTTCATTATAATTTTCTAGCCTAGGTGCTCGGAAGGCAATGTCCTGCTGGATGTATGGCTTCTGAGCCATAGAGCAAAAGGTATGGAGACACACCGGTGTTGCGACTAGCTTGAGTGCGCAGTCCCTAGACCACATTTGGGAGCTCTTTGAGCCATCTGCCTAGGCATGTTTTCCTCTTTTTGATATAGCCTCTTTTTGAGGGCATCAAGGATCATGTCGTTTGCACCCATGCGACCTGGCCATTGGCTCTAGGATGCGTAATAGAGACGTATTTGATCGAGATGCATCGGTCTTCATAGAAGTCCCAAAAATGATGACCAGTGAATGTAGTTCTGAGCTCAGGTGATAATGCTTGTTTGAAAGACCGAGTCTGTGGATGATGTCTTCAAAGAGCTTGACTACCTTCTTTGCAGTGGCCGAGACAAGTGGCTTGTATTCAATCCAATTAGGAGAATTTGTCAATGGTGACATATACATATTGAAAACCACCTGGCGTAGGATTGAAAGGCCCAATCATGTCCAGTCCCTAGCATGTAAAAGGCCTAAGAAGCTAGGATGGTCTAGCAGTTCCTATGCCCGCACGTAGTATTTGCTTGGCAAAAAATTAGCATCCTTCACAACGTAGGATGAGGTCTACGTTGGTGATGGCCGTAGGCTAGTAAAAACCAGCTCAAAAAGCTTTGCCTACCTAGGTTTCTCGAGGCTGCATGATTGCCATAGGAACCTAGAGTGAATTTCAAGAAGTAGTTTCACTCTCTCTTATTAGGCTGATGCATTTCTACAGTATCCCTTCCTTGGCACTTTTCCTCATCAAGTTCCCATCTAGTAGCATGTAATGCTTGATGCTGATGGATTAGGCATTCAATTTTGGTCTTGTCGGTGGGTACATTGGTGATGGTGAGGTACTTGATGAACCGTTCCCTCTAATCAGCGGCCGGTGAAGGTACTATAAGTACCAGCTGCTCGGCGGGGGGGGGGTTTCTTGAACTTCCTTCTATTCTTTGATAGATGGCATAGAGAGGTCTTAAACAAAGACCCTAGGTGGAATCACAGCATGAGAGGATCCTATCTTAGATAGGTGGTTGGTGAGCTGATTTTTATCTCATACCACGTGGTGGTACTTGATACCATAGAACTTCCCCTCGAGTTTCCTGATCTTGGCGCAATATGCATCAATCTTCTCACTAGAACAGGACCAATCTTTGTTGAGCTGGTTGATGACCAGTGCAGAGTCTCTATATACCATGAGGCATTTGACGCTGAGCTCGATGGCTATATGGAGTCCATGGAGACATGCTTCATATTCGGCTGGCATTGTTGGAGGTTGGAAAATGAATTCGAAGAACATATCGGAGCTTGTCCTTGGTTGGCATAATGAATAAAATGCCAACACCAGCACCATTGATGTTGAGGGCACCAGTCCAAGTACATCACCTAGTGCTCAAGGCAATTAACTGGGGATGGGACTCTTGGATCTCAGTCCACTCAGCGACAAAAGTTAGTGAGCGCTTGTGACTTGATGATAGGCCTGCTTCTGAATTCAATGGAGTAAGTGCTGAGCTCGATAGCCCACTTGATGATGTGGCCATTGGCCTCTTTATTATGGAGGATGTCTCATAGAGGGAACTCGGTGACCACAGGCAATCTTGTAGTACTCAAAGTAATGGCGGAGCTTGCACGACATGACCAGAATGGCATATAACAGCTTCTAAACCTGAGGGTAACTGAGTTTTGGACTCATTAAGAACCTCGCTGATGAAGTAAGACCGGATGTTGCACCCTTATAGGCTTGTCCGGCTTCCTTGTGCTCAACGACGATAGCCTTGCTAACGATGTGAGAAGTGGTGGCGATGTAGATCAGTAGGGTTTCATCTGGTCGAGGCACTGTCATGATCAAAGGCTTCATTAGAAACAACTTGAGCTGCTCGAAAGCTATATCTGCCACCTCCTGACCAGGAGAAGCAGCTCAGAGGCCTTGAGGAGTTTGAAAAATAGTAGACCCTTTTCACCGAGGCGTGATATAAAGCGGTAGAGAGCAGCCATGCACCCTGTAAGCTTCTGTGTATCCTTTAAGTAGGTTGGTTGTTTCATGTTGGTGATGGTAGAGACCTTGTCGAGGGTTGGGTTCGATGCCATAGGCACTGATGATGTAGCCTAGGAGTATGCTAGATAGAACTCCAAAGATACACTTTGAAGGGTTCAACTTCCATCTGTATTTTTTTAGGTTGCCGAATGTTTCTTTCGAGGCCAGGCGATAAGATTATCGGTGGCCTTGGACTTGACGACCACATCATCGATGTAAGCTTCGATGTTGTGACCTATCTAGTTGGTCAAGGCACATCTAGATGGCCCTTTGGTAGGTCGCCCTGGTGTTCTTGAGTCCGAAGGACATGGTGGTATAGCAATACGCATTGAAAGGCATGATGAATGATGTCTTGATCTAGTCGTCCTCCTTGAGGGATATTTGGTGATAGCTAGGAGTAACAGTCGAGGAAGGAGAGTATTTCACAGCCGATGGTGGAATCTACAACATCATCTATCCGATGCAGACCTGAAGGGGTCTTTAGGGCAGTGTTTGTTGATATTGGTGTAATCAACGCACATTCTCCATTCTTTATTCTTTTTTTGAACAAGAATAGGTGTTGGTGCAGAAAGTGACCAACACATAAATATTTGTAGTTTTGCCATATGTGGTGATCGGAGGTGGCCAAGCACTCAATGACATAGGGTTTATACTAGGTTTAGGCAATGTGCCCTATGTCCAGTTTGAGTCGTCGATGACTTTATTCCTGAGCCCAGGTGCTTGAAGTTTGCAGTGGGGTTACAAATGAGAAGGAGAAAGATCGGGGTATAAGAGGTCCGGTCAGACTCTGGTTAGAGGAGACGAGAGTGATGGGAGCCCTGCTATGCACTAAGTGTTTGAGCGTGTGCTCGTGGTATGAACCTAGAGGTTCTATTAGTTATGGACTAGTGAACTAATCGATCGAATGAATCTGTTGGGAGAGGGCGCATCCCCTTTTATAGATGAAGGGGATGGCCTTACAAGTGAGAGGGAGAGAGTACCTATGCTCCTAAGCCTTGTTGCTCATGCCGGTGGGTACAGGATGATGGTAGGTGCCCATAATACTATTGTATGTCAGATGCACAGTGGGAGGTCGTGTTGTCTTCATCGAGTATGGTAGACATCGATGCCTACCACACTATTGATACCTAGAGGCATGCAAGGGGTTTTAAAAATGTTCGCCAGGTACTGGTAAATGCCAGGTGCCCACAACACTGTCAATGCCTAGAGGCATGTGGGGGAGCCTTAGAAAATGTCGACACCTACAACACTGCTTGGGTTCTGTCATGCCAGGGAGGTCACAGAGTATTATTTCTATAGGTGTATAGGGTATGGTCCCCGGTATTGTAGTTTGACTTGCGCACCCTGCCTTACTTTCTCTGTCCGTTTCTTGGTCCTTACCGAGTGGGCGTCCCTGGTCGATTGGTCCCAGTTAGTTTTGATTGTGCCAGTTGGAGAAGAGTAGTGAGCAGGGGTTTGGTGCATCCCTGGTCAGAGACACAGGTCAGAGTCGGAAGCGGTGCTTTGGCTAGGCCTTCCGGTCGGAGAGGTCATCCGGAGGCGGGCTAGAGACTGAAGCGAGCGCTTTAGTCAGAGAGGTGGGCCAGAGTCAGAAATAGGCGCCGTTCCTCCTTAGCTAGGCCTTCTAGTCGATGATTGGATCGCCCTTCTAGCCTGTCATTTAGGTACTTGGGTTGGCCCATGAGTTGCGCATTGTTTGCAACATTGCCTGCTGGGCTGAGCCTTTGTTGGGAAGCCGGTTCGTGAGGGACCCTAGGTTTATGAGCCCGACACTAGGGTTTGCTAACCACTTAGGATGATACACTTCTTTAATAAATCTAGCAGGTAGGAGCTATTTTATTTCTACCCTAATAGCCTCCTTGTTTGGTGTAAATCATCAGAGTTTCTGCTTGATCGGTTTGGCGGTCAACGAGACATTCAAGGAGTGCTCGATATTCTCCCGTGGTACACCTGGCATGTCTGCAGGCTTCTAAGCAAACACGTCAGCATTGGCACATAGGAAGGAGATGAGCATGCTTTCCTAGGGACCCAACCAAGGTTTGGTTTGTCCTTTGGGATTCGTAGGATTGTCAGCTCTAGGACATCCTTGGGGGGAGAGGACTTGCCATGGAGTCTGATCTTGCCAAGCTATCTGTGAAGCTTGAGGATGCCCTAGGAGTGGGTTAAGTCTGTCCAGCAGTTGGTCAAGGTCAACCTATAGCTCACCATGGAGGTGAGTTTCCCACTGCTTGTCCTTGACCCCTTGGTCTCTGGTTGGTTGCCTCAGCATGTTAGCTTTTTGTTTTTGTAGGGTCTATAGGAGATGTCATGGCGCAAGTCTTGTTTCCTCTAGATGGAGCATGCCTAGATGGGCGAGCTTGAGCGTCAGCTAGAGTCCACCCATCGTGAGTCCTAGGACTAGGTGGCGGAGGCAACCGAGGCATGGACGGTAGAGCAGCTCGTGGTAGAGCGGGCGACCGCCGCTGAGCGGGGGCTTGAGGCGGCGAAGGCCCATAAGGCGGAGACCAAGGTGGAGCTATGGAAATCCCTGGCGGACATCGAGGCGGTGCTCCAAAAATCTCTAGAGACCCTTGAGTCAGAGCGGAATGCCCTGGAGTTATCCCGAAAGCCCTGGAGTTGGAGCGAAATGCCTGGTCAGAGGCAGACCAGGAAGTGCTCGCGCTTTGGGGTCAGGTGATGGGGACGGAGGAGGCGAATGCCTAGCTACGTGAGTAGGTGGCCCGACAGGTAGATGGACTCTCTGCCCTCAAGAACTTCTACCTCGGTACGTACCTTTTCTATTTTTCGTCATGTTGGTTTCTTCCTTTAGCTTGTTTCTGAGCTTGTCACCCTTCTTCCAAAGCTAGGCGGAAAGGTGGAGTCGTCGGAGTGGGACCTGGAGATGGCCAAGGCGATGTTTGGCCAAAATGCGGAGGTGCTGGCCATGTCCCTTGAGAAGTGATGTGCTCTCGAGGGGGAACTTGACCAGATCCGCAATGTTGCTCAGCTCGTCGTCTCAGAGGTCTTCGGGTCAGCGCCAAGTACTAGCATGCCCACCATCTAGCTGGCGGAGGTTATAGATGAGGTTCGGGCCCTCATCACACATAGGCTATTCTACGGAGCGTCGGGGGTGTTGACTTCAGTGGCGATGTACCACCTGAACCTGAACTTCGCCACTATCTGCAGCGGGTATGCTGATGGCTTGAGCATGGAGGACATCCAATCGCCTAGGGAGAGCGTACCGCCACATGCAAGGTTGGTGCAGAGCAAGTCTTTGCACAGTGGGTGATGGATGCCCACCATGAGGACATGGCTGGAAGCATGCGTCAGGGGGACATCACCAAGCCTGGGTTGGAGGTGGACATCGCCCCACCTTCAACTAAGCCAAATGTCGTCCAGCCGAGGAGTGAGCAGCCCATGCCTTCGTCGGATCGCACCAACAACAGATGCCACCGGGCAGCCCCAATAGCTTGTAAAGTATAAGTAGTTTAGCAGATGTAAAAAGTCTAAGTTCATGGGGGAGCCCCTGTGTAAACGTTCTTGTGTACTTAATGATTACAATCGGTTTTGTTTTTTTTTGTGATGGAGTCACTCCAGTTCAGGGGAAGCTTGTCCCATTCGTTCCTTAGTTTTACCTTAGCATAATTTTGTTTTTTATTCTTTCTTTTTTGTACTTGACCATTTGTCCCATAGGCTACAACCTTAGGAGCCCAGGGCGTGGCCCGCGAGGCTCAGCTACTCGTAACCATAGGTAGAGGCGTGGTGCGATTGGTCGGAATATTTTAAAACAAAGCTACGTAAGGTAATTTAAATGAATGAACTACCCTTTTGTTCGGGTAGGAAGGAATTTTACCATACTGATAGTAAACGAAAAGAGAGGTAGTAGTGCACCCACGTGGAGCCCCAGAGCGACCCGGGCCGAAAGTGTTCAGGTCGGGGCACTTTTATAGGAGCAAACGTTAAGTAAACAATAGTAAGACTGAATTTTAGGGGAAGAAATGACATAGCTGGTCCAAGCATTGGTGAGAATGTCGTCATTATCGTCCTTTAGTCAGTAGGCAGTCCGGTCAGATCACCATGACCTTCAGTCATCCTGATCCTTGCCTGGTACTGCCCCCTTTCTTGGCCGCTGCTTCTTCGCCTTTTTCTTCCTTCGGCCCGCCGGCCTATCGTAGTAGGTGCTTGAGGAGCTCACTAGTTCTTGTAGAGGTGTTTGACTGGGGTAGGCGTTGTTGGTGCATAGGCTCTCCATGAGCTCATGGAAGTGGCTTAGGAAGGTCCTACTGGGGCTGCTTTCCCATGTGATCAGCCATGGCGACCAACACGAAGTTGGCCGGTCGACGACGATCTTTTCTATTTTTTTTCCCTCTCTGCATGGAGGGGCCTCATCCTGATCCTGGCGCTTGGCCTTGCCTTTGCCTCGGCCTCCGTTGGAGCACTACAGGAGCAGCGCTCTTTGGAAGCGTCGGACAAAGGCCCATGGTCCTGGGCCATCCGGGCTAGGACTCTGGTTGCTGCTATGGAATATGATGGTTATGCTGAACATGGAATTATTACACCGGCTATGGTTACTATTGTTATGCTACTAAAAGATATACCACATGTTTGGCATAGGTTAGTTGCTAATATAGAAATGAATAGCTATAATTAACTTGATGAACAAATGATAAAATGTATAGCTGAATTAGTAGCTTTTATGCAAAATGTTGTCAAGCTAGCTCCGTTTATAAAGCCTTGCATGATCCTTGGAGTCACTTTATTTTTGGTTTATGACGGGTAAGTCTACCTAAGTACTTCTCGTACTCAGGGTTTGTTTCGCACTTGTTGCAGATAACATAGTATATCATGAATATTGTAAGAACTGCTTTTGTCCCACCATGGACGAGGAGTAGGCCATGGGCAAGGTGCTTCTATATATCTAATCTATGATGCTTTTGTGGGATGTGATAACAAACTGGCAAGTATTTGAACAATAGTGTGAGATGTTAGTTTCAAAAATGCATTTGCTTCCACTACTACTACTTTATTTGAACTTGGGTTGTAATAACTTTTAATTGTACTCCTGATGGATGGTAATGTAATTGTGAACTCTATGTAATATGTGTCATGTATGTTGAATCATGTACAATCTTAGGTTGTATGTTGGCGACGAATCGAGACCCTTGTAACACCCAAAAATTTGCATATTTTTGAAATAGGAGGAAATGATTAATTATGCATTTTTATGGGAATTTGAATTTAGAAAAAAATAATAAATTTATCAAATTAATATAAATATTGGTCAACGACCATGAGTCTGCATTCATGCAGCTGCATAATAATTTTTTAGTTGGTGTGATTTGAAATCAAACCTCAAATTGTTTTGAATTTGTATTTGGAAATTGCTTTGGAATATTGGAAAAGGAAAATAAGCTTCTTTCTCCTTCCTCTGTTTCGGCCCATAGGCCTGCTTCTTCCCGTGGCCCATTTCTTCCCTACGCCGGCCTGCTTCACTTCCTTCCCACAGCGGCCCAGCTCGGCCTCCTTCTTTCGTGCCGCACCACAGCAACCAGCCGAGCGCTGTCCCAAGTCACGCCGTGCGCCTTTCCTCCGACCACTAACAGCTCTGGGGCCACCTGTCAGTGTGCCTTCTCCTTCCTCGTGCCATAACAGAGCCATAGACCACCGCGCTGATGTCGTGTCCACCTTCGCCATGAGCCACGCCGTGCCTCCCAAGCAATCTCTACCTCATAAATAGCCGGAGCCGCCTCCACCGCCTCCCTATCCCACTTTGCCGCAAGCTTTTCGCCCACGCTAGCCCGTAGCCGTGCCTCACCCTAGCACCGCCGCAAGAGCCACCGTCCGTCGAACGCCGCGCCACCGTCGTTGCTTCCCGCATGCATCTTTCGGTTCAGGTGAGATCCCCATCCCCACCTCTCTCTCTCTCGATGCTTATTTTTCGTTGAACCGAGCACTGTTGGCCGAAAGCCGAAGCTCTGGCAAGACGGCAATGGTGCCGCTGCCGTATCTGCCGGCACTGTTCCGGCAAGGCTGTCTCTCTCTCTCCACGCCCTAGATGAATCACGGCCGTCCATCTCTAATCCGGCGACCTAGGATGAAGGATACCACTTCATTCTAGAATTTTGCATAAGAGTCCTTATAATTATTTCAGTATTAACCCGCCATCCCTAGTGTCTTTTCCAGATTCTGTTTCTTTCTTTTGAAAGTGTATTTTGGTTCAGTCAGATTGAAAATACGTTTTCAGCTATTTACTAGTTTTGTCACTCAACTTGTTTTAGCCATAAAATCTCCGTTTTAACTCCGATTTGATCCGTTCAACTTGCGTTAGGTTCATAATTTCATAATCTACATGTTCATATTACTATTATGTAGGTTTTCAACTTTTAAAATTTGAGGTTAGATTTAATCTATTATTTTATTAAAGGAAATCTTGTTTAAATCATATCTTCTACGTTTTAACTCTGTTTTGACCCATTCAAATTGCGTTAGAATCATAACGACAAGATCTACGCATTAGTAATAGTGGTTACCCTATCACTATTTCTAGAATTTTGTGGTTTAAACTCTAATTTGAGTAGTAATTATGCAACAGGATTTTATAGATACAATATGATTTGTTTTACTTTAGTTTTATAATTCGAATCTAAATTTGACTTAAATTATATTACCTATAAAGTATCTTATATATGTTTTTATATAATTAAAACACATGAAACTAATAGTTTTATGAGTAGATCTTTTGGTAGATTTATCTTTTTCACCGTAGCTTTGATTAGCGTGCTTTTCGTGTCTATGTGTTCGTAGCTGAGACGTAGATTCATTTTACAAACTTTTCATCTTGATTTTATGTTTGGTGTACTATTCTAATTTAGTTCTATTATTTGCTTCATGTATGATTGTATAGGATGCTTGTGTGGTGCTTTATGATTTTGTCCAGTCGGTGAGATATACAGTGGTGATCAAGAAGAAGAAGAACGTTGAAGATTAAAGTGTATCGAAGGATTGGTGTTTTAAGGCAAGTATAGCATGGAATCTTCCTTGTTGTCCTATACACCTTTAATCATTTAATTCATATTGTATGTGTCTACCTTGATTGCCACGAAGGATTTTCCTAGTACTTTGTTACCCTATGCCTTGTCACTTCTGGGTTATTGCATTGGGTAGTTTGATGCTAGGTGCTCAACCACAACCATGATCCTATAACTTGACTAATGTAATATGCAATAAACATTAATAGATGCTTTTTAGCAACATGGAACAAGGGGGCTAGAGCATTGGGCTATTTTTATGGTGCTCTAGATTCCTCTCCCTAAGGACTTATCTGTAAGTGATCATCCAGAACTTATAGTACAGCTATGAGGGCTATATGGCTCTAGGCTTTAGCTCAATATGAGGACATTTTCTAGCTTATTAGTGGTTACCTTTATTGGCATAAGAATGGCTTGCCGAATCGAGTATAGTGTGGCATCTATCCCCTATGTGTATAGGCTAGCGCATCAATGTGCCATCGGGAAGGGGGGCTCTACATATGTTTGCCGAGTGAATCTAATGTCCCAAGCTTGTTAGACGAACCTTTAAAAGTCTTCATAGTGAACCCTGCCGACCTTCCTTGGAAGTGGGTCAAGAGATTAGCTACCTCGGGTGAAAGGGTAAATCACGACTCACAGTAAAAGTGTACAACCTCTACAGTGTAAAACTGATATATCAGCCATGCTCACGGTCACGAGCGGCCTTGGAACCCTTATGGAATAGATGATCACTAATGGTTAATGATGATGAACACTGGATGATACTGATGATGAATATGCTCATTAATGATTACTGTTTATGCTATTCATTATTCATGTTTATCCTAATCATGTGTTTATGGGCTTGTGATAAACTTATTGCCACCCAATTGCTAAAAGATGACTCATTAAAAGCTAATCGCAGTTAAACCATTGTCAGCCTTTTGAGCCCCATGAACCCCATATTATATTTGTTGAGTACGACATGTACTTACGCTTGCTTTATTTTTCAATTATTTGGATAAAAATCTCGGATGGGTACCAGATTGCTAGAGTTTGGAGGAATTAGGCTTGTAATCAACCAGTCAGTTGTTCCTACAGATTTGGGGTCTTTGCCTGAAGATTGGAGTTGTCTTTATGCTGTCTATACTCTAAGGTTATAATCTTTATACTAATACGCTATGTATTTAAGCATTGTCTTTTGATATTACCCTTATTTGTAGCTATATGTGATATTTGACTTCCTAGGCTCACATATGATGTGTATCTGATTTTGTCCTTAAAACCGGGTGCTACAAAGTGGTATCAGAGTAACACTAACTATAGGACGCTAGCCTAGTACAAACTAGTCATTCTAAGGTTCAGAAGTTGCTACAAAAACCCTTGATCTATGAACCTTGATATTTTCTTCTCTACTATATCTCTACCCTTGCTATTCATCTCTACCTTGGTGCTTATTTTGAAGTCTTTGTTCTCATCTTCACTCCTTGATTTGATATGCTTTTAGAACTGTCCCTCATCACCTTCTTACGTAATCTGAAGATGAGTCTTAGGATTGTTACCCCTAGCAGAATGAGGACGATAGTATCGCAAGTTGAGTCAATGATTGAATTAAGCATCTTTATTGCTTTGTTGAATTATCATTATGCTTATGATTGTTTTGAATCTTTGTAATGATTACAATGATCTTGTTGGGTGTTCCCACAATTTCATTTAGTTTATAGGCCTAAGGTATAAGGATTAGTGCAATAAATAGTGGGTTATGGTTTTCTTCTGTTTCCTCTATCCTGTCTTTTCAGAGCAGTCTGCACTCTTCGGCTTATATCTCTAATCTTGTATGACCAAAATTTATGCGAAAATTTTAGACAATAGTAGACTTCAATATCTTTCTCTGAGCGCAAGAATCAGCTTGATATCTATTTTGGTTATGAAGATACGAAAATCACAAGGCGATGCATCTTTTCTGTTTGGAACCCAGAATAGTTTATGTTGTGCACTATTTTCTACCAAGTTAACTACAGAATTTGGAAAAGTATTATATAAGGAAGTTGTGGAGAATTTTATAAGATTTCCAACGGTATAAGCTAGAACTTCATTGGATTAACAGAAAGCGAGTTACAGCTGTCTTACTGCGCTGCTATTTTTCTGCTCCCGAGGAATTCTAGATTTCTTGTTCCTGTCCCATACTCGGGAGTCTCATTGGTATGACAGAACATCTTGATACTAGTTAGTTCATCTAGAAGAATATGCAAGCTACCTTATTGTGTCCCCTAGTTTATCTTTTCTTAAGGGGGTAACCAAGTTGAAGAATTTGCAAGATGAAGTGTCCCTACGTTCTAGTTTGCACAGCGGAAGCGTGGTGGTACCCAAAGATGTGAAAAGAAGTTCATAGTCTCAATGAGGTTTGATTAAAGGTTCAATGGAAGGTTTAACCAAGATCTTCAATATATTGATAGAGCTACTAGAGAAGCTTACAAGTTAATTTGGATAAAGAAACTTCAGGTAAGTGTTTGAAGGAATCCAAGAAGAGGTTGGAGTAAAACCGTAAGTATTAGCCTTGCTAGATCCGGACAATGAGTTATATCTACATTGATGCATCTTGTCAAGATGTGGGATGTGTCCTTATGATAGAAGGAAAAGTAGAACCTTGTTTATTAAGTCAACTAAGGAAGCATGAGTTGGATTACCCAACATATTATGTGGAGCATGAAAGTAATATCTTCTTGAAAGTAAGAGTGACCTCTAGGAGGATCACAAGAATCTATAGGACATCTTCACTAAGTTGGTCTTGAGCTTGTGTTATCCTCGTTGGAATGAGATTGATTATGACTTGGAAAAGTGCTAACACTTGGAGAAGTAGAAGTCATAGCCGATGCCCTTAGTAACTGGAGAATCATGCTAAGAAGGTTTGGGTGACACCAAGGATTAAGAGTTGTATTCCCAGATTGAGGAACTTAACCAGAATCATTAATGTTTTAAAGATTGATAGTAGAATCCCCTTCTGACTAAGAGATTAGTCAGGCTTTGTTGGAAGGGAATATTTTAAGAAAAAGAAATGATATTATGAACTAAAAGGGAAAAGTGGCCTAGTGATTGGAGATACCTGAGAATTGATCGAGGTGCCTATCAAAATCTTGGAATCAGTTTAGCAAGTTACCTGGAGCAAGGTCAATAGGTATGCAAAATAAAGTGGAATCCTTATCAAGACAATGAAACTATACGAGGAAGTAAAGAAGAATTTAAGGACAGAGTATCCCTATCTCCTAATTCGACGTCTTCTGAATCTCGAGGACGAGATTCATCTTAAGGGGGGTAGAATTGTAACACCCAAAATTTTGAATATTTTTGAAATAGGAGGAAATGATTAATTATGCATTTTTGTGGGAATTTGAATTTAGAAAAAAATAATAAATTTATCAAATTAAAATCAAATATTGGTCAACGACCATGAGTCTGCATTCATGCAGCTGCATAATAATTTTTTTAGTTGGTGTGATTTGAAATCAAACCTCAAATCATTTTGAATTTGTATTTGGAAATTGCTTTGGAATATTGGAAAAGGAAAATAAGCTTCTTTCTCCTTCCTCTATTTCAGCCCGTAGGCCTGCTTCTGCCCGTGGCCCTAATTCTTCCCCGCGCTGGCCTGCTTCACTTCCTTCCCGCGGCTCGGCCAGCTCGGCCTCCTTCTTCCGTGCTGCACCGTAGCAACCAGCCGAGCGCCAGCCCAAGTCGCGCCGTGCGCCTTTCCTCCGGCCACTGACAGCGTCAGGGGCCACTCGTTAGTGCGCCTTCTCCTTCCTCGCGCCGTAACAGAGCCGGAGACCACTGCGCCAAAGCCTGTGTCCACCTCCGCCACGAGCCACGCCGTGCCTCCTAAGCAATCTCTGCCTCATAAATAGCCGGAGCCACCTCTACCGCCTCCCTATACCACCTTGTCGCAAGCTTTTCACCCACACAATCCTGCGGCCACGCCTCGTCCTAGCGCCGCCGCGAGTGCCGCCGTCCATCAAACGTCGTACCACCGTCGTTGCTTCCCGCACACCTCTTTCGGTTCAAGGTGAGATCCCCATCCCCTCCTCTCTCTCTCTCCCAGTGCTTATTTTTCATTGAACCGAGCACTGTTGGCCGAAAAGCCAAAGCTCCGGCAAGCCGGCAATGGCGCCGCCATTGTTATCTTGCCGCCTGCACTGTTCTGGCAAGGCTGTCTCTCTCTCCCCCCGCCCGAATGAATCTCGGTTGTCCATCTCTAATCCGGCGGCCCAGGATGAAGGATACCCCTTTGTTCTGGAATTTTGCATAAGAGTCCTTATAATTATTTTAGTATTAACCCGCCATCCCTAGTGTCTTTTCCAGGTTCCGTTTCTTTCTTTTGAAAGCGTATTTTGGTTCGGTTAGATTGAAAATACGTTTTCAGCTATTTATAGTTTTGCCACTCAACTTGTTTTAGCCATAAAATCTCCGTTTTAACTCCGATTTGATCTGTTCAACTTGCGTTAGGTTCATAATTTCATAATCTACGTGTTCATATTACTGTTATGTAGGTTTTAACTTTTAAAATTCGAAGGAAATCTTGTTTAAATCATATCTTCTACGTTTTAACTCCGTTTTGACCCATTCAAGTTGCGTTAGATTCATAACGACTGAGATCTACGCGTTAGTAATAGTGGTTACCCTATCACTATTTCTAGAATTTCATGGTTTAAACTTTAATTTGAATAGTAATTATGCAACATGATTTTATAGATAAAATATGATTTGTTTTACTTTAGTTTTATAATTCGAATCTAAATTTGACTTAAATTATATTACCTATAAAATATCTTATATATGTTTTTATATAATTAAAACACATGAAACTAATAGTTTTATGAGTATATCTTTCGGTAGATGTATCTTTTTCACCGTAGCTCCGATTAGCGTGCTTTTCAGCGTCAGTGTGTTCGTAGCGAGATGTAGATTCGTTTTACAAACTTTTCATCTTGATTTTATGTTTGGTGTACTGTTCTAATTTAGTTCTATTGTTTGCTTCGTGTATGATTGTATGGATGCTTATGTGGTGCTTTATGATTTCATCTAGTCAGTGAGATATACGTGGTGATCAAGAAGAAGAAGACAAACAGTTGAAGATTAAAGCAGTACCAAAGGATCATTGTTTTAAGGCAAGTATAGCATGGGATCCTTCCTTATTGTCCTATACACCTTTAATCATTTAATTCATACTGCATGTGTCTATCTTGATTGCCACTAAGGATTTTACTAGTACTTTGTTACCCTGTGCCATGTCACTTATGGGTTAATTGCTTTGGGTAGTTTGATGCTAGTGCTCAACCACAACCATGATCCTATAACTTGACTAATGTAATATGCAATAAACATTAAAAGATATTTTTTAGCAACATGGAACAAGGGGGCTAGAGCATTGGGCTATTTTTATGGTGCTCTAGATTCCTCTCCCTAAGGATTTATCTGTAAGTGATCATTCGGGACTTACAGTACAGCTGTGAGGGCTATATGGCTCTGGCTTTAGCTTAGTATGAGGACCTTTTCTAGCTTGTTATTGGTTACCTTTATTGGTATAAGAATGGCTTGTCGAATCGAGTATAGTGCGGTCTCTATCCCCATGTATATAGGTTGCGCATCAATGTGCCATCGGGAAGGGAGGCTCTACATCTGTTTGCCGAGTGAATCTAATGGCCCAAACTTGTTAGACGAACCTTTAAAAGGCTTCATAGTGAACCCTGCTGACCTTCCTTAGAAGTGGGTCAAGAGATTAGCTACCTCGGGCGAAAGGATAAATCACGACTCACAGTAAAAGTGTACAACCTCTGTAGAGTGTAAAACTAATATATCAGCCGTGCTCATGGTCATGAGCGACTTTGGAACCCTTACAGAATAGATGATCACTAATGGTTAATGATGATGAACACGGATGATACTGATAATGAATATGCTCATTAATGATTACTGTTTATGCTATTCATTACTCATGTTTACCTGATCATGTGTTTATGGGCTTGTGATAAACTTGTTGCCACCCAATTGCTAAAAGATGACTCATTAAAAGTTAATCGCAGTTAAACCAGTGTCAGCCTTTTGAGCCTCATGAACCCCATGTTATATATGCTGAGTACAACATGTACTTACACTTGCTTTATTTTTCAATTATTTGGATAAAAATCCCGGATGGGTACCAGATTGCTAGAGTTTGAAGAAATTAGGCTTGTGATCAACCAGTCAGTTGTCCCTGTGGATTTGGAGTCTTTGCCTAAAGGTCGGAGTTGTCTTTATGCTGTCTATACTCTGAGGTTATAATCTTTATACTAATATGCTATGTATTTAAACATTGTCTTTTGATATTACCCTTATTTGTAGCTATATGTGAGATTTGACTTTCTAGGCTCACATATGGTGTGTATCTAGTTTTGTCCTCAAAATCGGGTGCTACAACCCTTCGTGGTACTCGGCGGACTATCAGGTTTATATGGGCTCAAGTATGAAAGTGTGATCGCTCCGCAGCTGCCATTGTACTTGTGCTCTTATAAATTAAATGGTTCTATTACAGTAACCACCTCGGTTAATACTTATTAACTGAGGCGATT
This sequence comes from Miscanthus floridulus, assembly GCF_019320115.1. NCBI lineage: Eukaryota > Viridiplantae > Streptophyta > Magnoliopsida > Poales > Poaceae > Miscanthus > Miscanthus floridulus. The sequence goes on from NC_089590.1 coordinate 10,237,465, forward strand.
TCGCTACAGTGCCTACCTCGGTTAAGTATTAACCAAGCGGTTGCTCGCCTGGCTGCCCTGCCTCGAATAACCTAGGCGGGCAACCAGGCCAACCGCCTCAGAGCCCAATTGTGAAACGCTGTGTAAAAGAATTTATGTAGTAGTGTATGGAACTGCCTATGGACTTGAGGAAAGAATAGCTCCTTATGTTGAATACAGGAATGATGACTGGTTGAGGGATGTAATGTACACTTGCTGTTATGTAATGTAGTATTTATGAACCTTTTAAATTAGGTGTTGTGAAAATTTTGTGGTACTTGTAAGAGACTTGGAATATTGATCATCGACTCTGTAATAGATGCTTGTGATCAACATTTGTGGGTTGTTCTTATCAAATTTTTCAACGATTTTATAATATTATTGCAATTTCTATGATTTTTTTTCTGAATATTATCATGTTTTTTATGTGTAAAGTTATATATAATCATCCAATAAGTGTGCAGGTTGTGAAATACATATTGCAATGCATTTACATCATTGTAGACAACCCAGACTACAATTCAACTATTGTATATCCAAACAGGAACTGGAATTGGTTGCTTTCCTTTAATTCCAGCTGTCAATTACTTGCACATCCGAACAATGGTATTGGTATTTGAGGCCATTTCTAATGCCACTCAGCTTTGGTATTCTAGGCTAATTCAATTCCTCAGCATGAATATCTACATTCAAACAGAGCCTTAGCGACATGATAATAGGGAATCGCATATTTGATAGCGGGGTTCATAATCGTGATTTATTCAGAGCACTGTTACTATTAAGTATTAACGACTTATTTTTGTGTGATCAAGCCAGGAAGTTCACATGCGTATGAAAATGACTTCTATACGTGCAGCTTGTGTTGAAGGAAAATATGTTTTCATGGAAGCACAGAGTATCTTGGAGGTCTGGACTAGCAAGTTCTATCTGTTTTTAAAAAGACAAAATTTTAATGAATTGTTTTCTATGCCATTTCATATTGATAGGCCATTGTTTTATGGTACTTGATATTTTGTAATATTCTAAATTTCTTCTCTCACCGATAAAAATAGAAATCCATATTGAAAACTTATAATTTATTCTGTTTAACTTGCTAATTTAAATGAGTTGCGGTTCTTAGAAGTTTTTGAAATTAAACTATAGAAGGTGAGAAATGCCAACCGTAACTTGGTTCCCACATAGTCAAAAGAATGTAATTTGTGAGACTACCTATCTTTATTGACTACAGGATGAAATCAGCATTCTAAAAGTATATGAACCTTTATAAACGTATAGGTACATTCATGCCGTGTCAGCGGAAACCAACCTCAGGGTGATTCTGGGTCAGATTTCAACATTTCAAAAGAAATGTTTAACTCTCTCTCCATTTCAAATTATAACACGCTATACGTAGTAAAAATTATGATTATAAAAAGGTATGAATGTCTTATAATTTAGAACGAACGGGTAACAGTCATGAGTTACTATAACTCTCAAGAACGCAAGTCGGGAATCCTGCTTCTAAAAGTGGGCTAACAGATAGGGTCACGTCGCCCGTTAGCCTGACAGCCGTTGGATCATGCCAACACAAAATCTGGTCCGTCCGATGTGGATCGGTTCGGGCCTTCTACCCGCTCCATCCTCTACCCGAAGCTTCACGGGACGAGGCTCGTCGCCTCTGCCTGCTCCCCCGCCCTCGCTCTCCACTCCATCCTCCGCTTGCCGTGCCATCGGAGCGGGCTGGAATAGCGGTCACCGACAAGCTGGCTCGGCGCACTGGCACGATGGCTAGCTGGCAGTGGCGGCTGGCCCCCTTCGCAGGCTGGTGAGACAGGGATCAACCGTGGGCGCTCGGCGCGACGGCTCCCGGCAAAGGCGGGCCGACCGTGGGTCACCGGTGCGAGCGGCGGTGCGCAAGCCACCAGCGCGGGTCCCTTGGCGCGGCAGGCCACCGGCGCAGGTCCCTGCCACCGGCGACCTGGCGAAGTAGCGGGCTCCAGGTGCCGTGAGGGCTCCCGGCGCGGAGTCGCGCCCGCCCGGGCGCCGTCCGCGCACGCACCGTGGGGCCGGGCCGCATCCCGCATAGGGGAGCCGGTGGTCCGTCGACGCTCTGCACGCGCCTATAGGTGGGCCCTACTCCCTCTCGCCCACACCGCACGCAGCGCTCGGCCGCTCACCCTGTCAGCTCTCGCCTGTAGCGCACACCCAGGATCCCCTCGCTCGGCCGCCTCCGCTACCTCGGGTCCTCGGCGGCTGCGCTTCCTCTCCCTCTTCTTGCCGGCCACCCTTCTCATTGTCTCCACGTCGGCCGCCGCCAGACCTTGTCGAGACGACGCAGCATTGGGCCACGGTGCGAGATGCCGGATCCATCAGTCTGCGCCCGCCTTGAGCTAAGTCGTGCCTCCATTGCTAGCCACAAGTGATGTTGGCATGGATTGCGTCGACGATGGCGGTGGCTAAGTGGCGTCGTTCTCGGCTGGATGAACGCCGCCGTGGTTTACAGCCGAAATCCTGACGTCCGTACGTTGCTCTTCCGCAGCAGTGGAGTGGACTACCACGCGTCCACGCCCCCTCCTCCAGGCAATGAGGCAACCGCCCAGATTTGGCACTGATCCAAGCTGTGAAGGTGAGGCCCAGATTTGCCTCTGTCCCATGCTGTGATTTATCCCTCTCCTCTCCTATTGCTTAGGATTATTCTCCTCGTATGTGGACGATCTGACTTCTTATAGATCTTTATTGTAATTCTATTAGAAAGCATTTGAATTCAAATATTTTCAGGAAGGAGAAGGGAGACGAAATGATTAGCTAGCTCCTAGATGTGCATTGATTGAGTAGGAGAGATTTCGTAGGTCTGAATTATGTAGTGCTCAGTGTTATCGTTCTGAAACGATTTCTAACCTTAGGGCTTGTTTGGCAGGGCTCCTCTCCGGCTCCGGCTCCGGCTCCTCCAGAGGAGCCCTGCCAAACGTTTTCTTGGTGGAGCCGTTTTTCAGTAAAAAAACAGAGGAGCCGGAGCCGTTTTGGAGGAGCCACAATTTGTGGCTCCTCCAAAACGGCTCCGGCTCCTCCGGAGGAGCCCGTCGGGAGGAGCCGTGCCAAACAAGCCCTTAAGCCCAAACATGTGTAATCTGAACCTGGTTTGGGATTTGTAATGGTATTTTTAGTTACGCTACCATTTTATCAAAATAGAATTTGTACCAATGCTACATTTCATTCCTCTCGAAATTGCTTTTATTCACTATGAAGGTAAAACAGGAAAAATAAGAAAAGTGACATATGCAATAAGGTATTCTTTTCTATGCATTTGGCAGAGGAAATATTTAGGCTTTCAGCTCATCTAAACTACCCTATACTTAATTGGGCAACTTTGTTAGAAATGTCAAGTTGAGCATGGAGTCTCTAATGGGTGCAGAAATTCTTAAAATTGCAGATGGACAGGCAGATAACAACTGCAAACCTCATATAGTTTAAAAAGGGCGTATCCCAGTGCAGAGAGCTCCCGCTCTGTGCAGGGTCTGGGAAATGGTGTCAGTGACGAGCCTTACCCTCGCTTGTGCAATACGAGGAGACCGCGACTCGAACCCGGGACCTTCCGATCACAGGTGGTAAGACTCTACCGCTTGCACCAGGCCCGCCCTTCAAAACCTCATATAGTTTATTTGGAAAAAAATGCAGAACAACCCAAAATCATGATTCAGAGTCCAATACAAATGATACACCGTTTTCGGCACCTAACTCTTGCTGTGCAGGTCCAGTTGCCGGGCATGAAGTACCGTTCAACTCAAAGAATCTTACAAGTAGCTGGTGCCACAGGAAGCCACAAGTTCCAAGTTTTGATTATGCACAAATGCGCCAAGACTTTAGTAGACTATGATTCTCTTTTAGCAACTGTGCTTTTGATGTAGTTAGTATTGTGCCCGTTGTTATTGCTCCAAAAGATGCTGAAAGATTTGATTTTGTCTCATATCCATATATACCATGAACATTTGTATATGTTTTAATTTAATTTGTATATTATTCTTAGAAAATGTTATTCTCTTAAAAATTTTGTGTGCCGTTACAACGTAGAGGCCAATACCTAGTAGCTCACGATTTATATAATGACTATAAATTTTAATTGAGCTATGACATTTGGGAATATGCAGTGATGATTACCATCCATCTATTTCGTTTTTCTAAACTAAGATATATGGGAATATGCAATGATGAGTATCACTCTTTTATGATCTTTGTATTCTTCTTATTTTTTGAATTGAGACATTTGGCACATGCAGTGATCAGAACCATTACATGTATATGGTCCTTTTTTCTATTCTTAATGAACTGAGAGGTGAATCTAGCATGACAGAAGTGTTAATTTAATTACTGCCCCATAGACATGTTCATTCAATTTCTTTTTTTGGTAGCTATCTCAGCTCAGAATTATAAACTCCTGCTGCCTTGATTCAGTTTGAAGGAAGGAGTGAAGTGCTTATTCAGAAATACACATGATCCTTACCATCAGTAAGGTGAGAATCGAAATGTTCTTTGATTTTGATACTACTTCACTTGGGCAGCTTCATAAAATTCATCTCTGATAGTGATCTGAGCATATTTCAGCAAAGCATGTAATTTGAAATAGAAAATATAAATTCAGGCTGTGCCATGACCTGAGTAGATCACTTATTAGAGATTATTGATTTCAGTTTATTACATACATAAATCTGAAAAGGAACAAAGCCAAACAAATAAGTATATACTACGAGCAAGCGTTCACATATTCACTATTTAAAAAAATAAGTAGGAACTGTTGATCTCTTTGTAGCATGATCTGCAATCCACCCTTTCAGTCGGCCTCCAACTCCCAAACGCTGATGATCTATCAACTAGGGATAATTCAGATTTTCCACCTCGATACATAGACACCGTCAATACTACTCGTAGGTTCTGTACCGGAACAGCACTAGCTGGCGTGGCAACGCCGCGAAGGCTTTCTAGTCTATATATATCTCTTATAAAAGCAAACTCCACTATCTTTCAATCTCCACATGCAAGTCATCCACATGACACACTCCACTAAGTGCCATATCATCCCTCTAATAATTGCTACAACATCTTCCATTAAATGCAAGTATTGTTTTCAATCTATCAACATACAAGGTATGCACATTATGCACATTGTACTATTTGTTTGCCTATCTCATTCTCCTATAATTTGATCAAATATTCTATTAACGTTTTATTTTACTGTTCTACGGCAACATGCAAGGTATTCTTAACTTAAAAACCCAATGGCACTACTCAGGCTCAAGTTTTATATAGGAGTGTTTACCTGAACATTAAACAGTAAACAGTCAGTCACCTACCGTTGAGTCATTATTCTAGCTAAGCGATCCATTAAATAGAAACAACTAATTAAATTGGCTAAACAGATGATAAACAGAAACACGATATCGTTGTGTAGCATTTTGTGTTTAAACAGGCTAAATGACCATTTAAACAAACAATACAGGCAGAGTAAAATTGCCTATAATACATTATCAAATAGGTGAAATTCTGCATCGATGCTATACGTCACCCACATCCACAAATTGGTTATACTAGATAAAGCCCTTTGTACTTTGAGCACCTCCAGGTAGAATCGTAAACCCACACCCGCTGATGAGGAAGGAGAATTTTATACCTACAGATAAAATTTTACACCCACACCTACATGGCTACATCAATCATGTCCAAAAGGTAGAATTGTCATCTCTACCCATCATAAACTAAAAATGTTTTCCTAGGTTCTCGATGGAAAAAGAAAAAAAATTACTCTCTCCATTCAAATTACAAGATGCTTTATCTTTTCTAGATACTTTACTGTGATAACAGACCAAAGTCAGAAATTCTCCTGTTAATATCAGATATATAGCAGCTATAGCTTAAAGTTACTAGACTAGCATTTAACAATTGATTATTTTCACATAAGAAATAATCCCTGTTTTTCAGCACTACTTCAGAAATACTTTTTAACGAAGGAACAACGTTTTTCTTTCACAACAAATCAGCATCAGCAGCCGCAGCCACCAAATTTCAACAAGCCAAACAGGACCATAATAATGTGAAGTCATGACCCGCACAGACGCCAACAAAGGTTTTGCTTCTCAAGAAAAGGAGTGGTGCAGATGGATGAAAGAAGACAGATGAAAATGGAAGATAAACAGGCATGATCCTTTTATTTAATACTCCCTCTATTCTAAATTACAGGTCATTCTGCCTTACATACGGAGTAGCTTTTAGTATGCATCTAGGTAGATAGCTATGTATCTACAAAAGCCAGATGAACTTATAATTTGGAACCAAGGGAGTATTAGATATAGATATATACGTAGCTTGAAGTTGTGCCTATACTAGCATTTAACAACTGATTATTTTCGCACCGGGAAGAATAATTACAAACATTACAGGGATAAAATACATGGGCTGCCATCTCAACGGCATATTCGATACAATGGACCTAACAGCATGATGCACCATGCAAAGAATAGGTCGTGCTGCCAAAACTCAGGTTTCCTCTATACCAGCATCTAACCGATATCAGCTTCCCAAACGGGAATCAAATTACTATGAAACAAAACAAAACAAAACAAAACAAAAAAATATGGCCTGAAATGGCAAAGCTGTGGAGCCAAAATTTCATCTTGGGAAGTGCGAGGATCAGCATGTTACTTTGTTGACATCAGAGGAGTTGATTTTTTTTTTCACTACCCTGCACAGCAATACCTGCATCGAAGATTTTGTCAAGTTCAGAATTTGTTTTGCTTGGAGCCAGTATTTTAAAAACAACTAGGTGCTAGACTCCATAGGTAGCCACCTAGGCAGCAATAGAGGAGAGTGGAATCAGTTTTTAGTTGAGCTGGATCATAATCACTTTATCTACCACTCTACCAGTGCTTCCTACTTAAGCTTCCTACTTGCTTTTCTCCTCTGTTTAGACTCCCTCTCCTAGTTTCTTTTGTTTCTGTGGAGTGCAGTCTCTCCTGCTCTCTTGCTGGTCGTGTTGTTTTGTTCTTTTAGCCTCTCTTTGTACAGTTTTTTCCCTTTTTTCAATTTTTATAAAAAGCTCTTACGGTGGGGGTCTCCCCTGCTGTATTCTCAGGTAAAAAAAAAGTACTTGTGTTTTTGTATTGCTACTCAACCACTACTGTAGTGTTCCATGTGCATCTGAACATTCATCAGACCATTACTATCCAATTATCTATGTTAACTCAAAACAGGTACTGTACAAATTAACTACTAGCTCATCTGATGGCCCATTTTTCGGAAACTTATCCATTTCAATGATAATTAATATCTAAACCTGAATGCACAGTTGGACTGATTCAACAACCAACAACCCCATAGATATATGAAGCGGTGTGCGACAAATTGCTCTATTTGTTATAGCAATGAAATACACAATCAGAATGCATTGTAAATAAATGCAGTTATTAACATCAGTGACAAGCAAAACCCTAAAATTGCCTATGAAGAAAGAAGGCAACAATCAGAAGAAATAACCAAAGCAGTACCTGCACAGAATCACGCCGAAAATGGCAACATCTTGGAGCACTTCCCATTTAACATATTTTCCACCATTGAACATTTGTAGACATGAGTCAGTTCCTAATGTACAGTCAATCATTCACCAACTTTCGTCCCAAAGTTCTCAGCCAAGAATTCATCAAGGAGCCCATAATTTGGAATAGTTTCTGAACTGAAGTTCTCAGCTGGCAACTTCCGGATGCATGCAAGAATGTGCTGAACATCTCGGCATAATCTGGGTCACAAAAAACAGCATACGGTTAAAAAAGATGCAAGGGGAAAAAAAAGATGTTTTAAGAAAATGAGAATGCAACAGAGTCTTGATCCCTTTGTTTTTCCTTGGTAAAAGGAATGCACAGATTAAGCAGCATACCTATTCTTTGCCTGAGGAGTACTGACTTCCAATTTTGAAAATGCTTCTGTAATATGTGAATGGAATATTTGAACCACTTGCCTGTTGCACAAGAGTAAAAACAAATCAGCAGCCTGGAGACAACTTACAATAAACAATTTTACATAAATACATCGAAAAGTAAAGTAAAACATGGATTAACTTCCAGCCAATCAATTACAATGCAGCATAAATACAACTGAATCTACAGACACTGATTTTTATAGTAACAAAATTAGGAAATATAGAGAGATGGAAGCAATACCTTATAAATTGGTTTGTCGTGTATTACGATTACGATATTTGCTTTAAATAATTTTCTGAGCCATGTTCTAGGTATCATGAGGAAGCTGTTCGACTAAATGCAGATCATGACATGCTTGAGATATTTCTACCTGAGAATCTTGCAATTCTCCAAACGGATGGAAAATATATAGCACAATTAATTAGGGGAGATGGTAAGACAAGTGGAAAAACGGTGATATCTTACAATTTCTGTTCTCTTGTATAAGAATTTTGATATTTTAATCATAGTAAGGTTAAGTGTTTTTCCAAGGCATATTTATTCTGCAGAAGTGGGTCATTCATAGCTGAAAGTCCCCAAATTCTCAAAGAGGGAAAAAAATATTACCTAATGATTCCAAAGATACAATAGGTTTGCAGATGTACATACAAAAGGAAAGAAGTGGTTAGAAGTGAAAATCTTTTACCTGAATATTATTTGTACGTCAACCTCAAGCAACGTTTGAGAAAGGATACGATGCAAATAGGTAACTTCCTGCAAATTATTTGCATACAAATCTCAGAACAATTAACTCAAGAAAGTAAAAACCTAAACTTATGAAACATATCCCTTGCTTGAGTTCTGAGGGATAAATGATGATAACGATGATCTTGTTAAAGAGACCAAAGACTGCAACTTCGTAACCAAGTAACAAATACATGACATTTAAAACAACTATTTTTCATAACTTAAATAAGCACAGATAAAAATTTGTAACTAAACTAAAACAAGATAAACTCTCCCATTGATAATCAGGTAAACATCTCCTGCGTTTTCGAGAAAAGATAATCAGGTAAACATTAGTACCTTTGTAACAGCTTTAGAAAATTGACTTGGCTGCACATCATTATCCTCTAGGCCATTCCAGCCTTCCACAATTTGGGGTAATTTTCTAAGATTTGCAAGCAACCTCTCTTTCATTATCTGGACGAGTTTGCTGTGAATTTCATCTCGATGGATCTTGTAGTCCTGTTATTTCATTACAAAAAACTTCTATGAAATTGCATTCATGAAAGGACAAGTAAGGATAGTTGCACTCAGGACTCATGAGTCACCATAACTCATAAATGCCAATATAAAAATTAGAATTGCACCTGAGCTACTCTATCCAGCTCAGACATTAACAGCTGTTTGCGTGCTTCAGGTATTTTCAGGAAAAGTACCCGCCTTATATCTGCAGTTTCAAGGAAAACTTAGAAACACTGGAAGCAAATATACCATACACCGACTGCATTTCACAATATATATCCCATCACTCGAGTTGGTGTGCCAACATTTTTGTACACAAGATTGTAGCTAGTACAGAGTACTAGTTATTACAGTGTTTCAACTCTTTAATATGGAAGAGACTAAGCAATTGTACCATGTGATTAATATGAAGCTATGAGCATGTGTGGTCATTTCACAGTTTTGTATGAGACTTAGTTCTCCTTCAGTCTGTGTGTATTGTAGCTATGGAGTATGGACATTGTGAAACAGAATTAGTATTTCAAAATTTTATGGAAGGGGGATCCAAAAAGAGCAAACCAATATAGTGCATGTTTGGTTCCCAGCACTAGCAATTCAGTGCAGCGAAAGCAAAACCATGACAAGCTCATGGGGTAATTTACAGTTTGGACATAATATGCTAAAATTTTAATTGGTCAGGCTGTAGACTTGTATGAAACATGGCCTTTAGAACTCCAGTAGCTAAGCATCCTGAAGCACTTCAAGAAAGAAATGGTAATTTGCGGAAGATTAAAACAATTGTTTACCTGGAATTAAAGAATGTATAAAACTAATGATTTGACTCGCGAAAGCTAAATGCTTAGACGTAATTGATTTAAGTCCAGAAACCTGAAAAGCAAAACAGAAAAAAAAATGTCAATAAATTAGAACTTTTGCAAGGAAGAAAACTGAGCTTCTAAATCAAATAAGCTTTTGAGGTTGATCAAAGCCTTAGGCACATGCACTGAAGTATGGACTGTTCTGACAAACAAATAAAAATTGATTAAAATAGTGTCCATATAGTAACAGCTTATTTTGCAAATAGTTCTTCCATGCAGCGATGCATGTGGTTCAGTGCATGCACCCTCAGGTTGTTTAAAAATGCAGACAAACATTACTCACATCAAGTGAAAATCACAATAAACATTTGCATACAGTTGCCAATGAAATAAAGAGGCATTGTTAATAACTGAAATGGCATGCTGATATACCTGCATGGCTCCTGCACCAAGAACAAGTTGGCAAGTCCTAGTGTTGAAAAGCTTTAATATTTCCACAACACGTTGGACCACCTCCAAAGATAGTGATGGTAAACATTTACTGATGTCAACATATTCGGATAACATCTTCAACAGTATCAAACCACTGCAAAACCAATAAAGCATTGTTAGAGAGAAGAAAATGTGCTTTATATTAATGCAATAACTTAGAACAGTGAACTCTAAATATAACAAGAACAAATCAATAAAAGACATATGGCTGTATCAAATACTACCATTTATTTAAGCTAAATTTACTGATTGATGGCTACTGAACCATTTCATTTCAGCAGTGCAAAGTTCATAAGTAGAGACCGAATATCAAATTATTGAAAGGTAACTATAGACGACTAACCAGTTTACCATATGATAGCCAACACCTCCATGTACAATCATTTGCAAGGTGGACTTCAGATTCCCAGCAACATTGTTTTCAGTCTGAGAAGTGGATTCAACCTTGCTTTCACCAGTCGATGTTACTTTGCCATTATCAGCATTATTTTCAGTAGCTGAATATTTCAGTTCTTGACTTGTAGGCCGATGATCACTGAACTTTGAGTTATCATCAGTGCTAGGCATCTCCATGCCATTAACAGAAGAATAAGTGGATGAAAGTGAAAGAACGATTGCTTGAAACTCTTCAGGAACATCCACAGCAACCCATGTCTCTTGGTCAAGAACTGCTTTGATTTTTGTCATCTTCAAAAAAAAAATGAAAGTTTGTAGTTTGAAAAAATAGGGAAAACACAATTTAGTTTAGCTAGTCTTAACTATCAAGCGTCTTGGATAATCCAAAACGCACATAATTTGATTAGCCAGAGAAGATGAACTTCATTAATTAAAATCTATTATTCCACCACCATTTTGATCTGAAAAATACTCCCTTCGTTCCAAACTATAAGTCGTTCTGGCTTTTCTAGATACATAATAAAAGCTAGTATCTAGACATAGTGTATATCTAGATGCATAACAAAAACTATGTACCTATAAAAGTTAGAACGACTTATAATTTGGAATGGAGGATTTCACAGTAAAGATCAACTACTGCTAATGTAAAAAAAAAAGGTATAAAGTTATAATCAAATTGAGCATCTGTATTGTATTCAGCTTGATGGACAACCAAGTCATCCATAACTAAGAGGGAAAGTTGGGTGCTTTCAATAATGATGGTCAATAATTATTTTGGAAGTTTCTAATCAAATAGGTGAAATTTGAATAATAGGGTTTAACTTCAATGATAGAACTGCACCATTGTTTTACTGACCCGAACATTATGCTGATAATCAACAAATTGCTTCGATTGTTGCTGTAGGATTCCACGAATGTTGTAACCCAACCTGCCTCCAATCTACAAGAATAAGAGGCTAAGATAACATTATAACTTGCTTATATGCAATTAATGCGGCTGATTTTGTGTATTTATTTCAAACAAGAGACGTAACCTTTTCTGTAGCAGCTATAAATTCTTCTGTTATGTTGTAGATGATCAAGAATTCTTGAAGCCTTAACCTAGGATGTAAAGCAGCACGAACACCTAGTAGCTTAGCCCATCGTCCATGGGCAGCATCACAAGCCGCAAAAACTGCTTCAGTGTTTTCTCTCAAGACATCAGCCCTGCATCAAATGCAAACAGTCATGCACCTTCTTTTTGTATGGTACTGATATAGATAATTCAGATACAACAAACAAAAGCTTGGGTTATTCAATGTGCTAATCTGTTATGATAACTTATCACGGACATACTATGACATCAGAAATGAACTTAATTTGCATCTTCACATGGAATAGACAATAGAGGGCAAGTTGCAGCTCAACTTACCGAACATTCTTTATTGAATTTATAATGGAAAAATCATTTGTTTTTCCTTGGACAAATGGGATCTTGGAAGTACTCCGTGTAAGAGTATTAGAGCCCCATGAAGAGTCATTCTCTTGGGCATCAGAAATAACTGAACCACCATGTTGTAATGTAGGATTACTGGAATCAACACTTAACGTTCCATCAAGGTTTCCCATGATCCACTCAACTATTCTTTTCACTTCAGCTGCTTGCTGTAAATGTACCTGAAATCATAAAGATATTGAAGCCATTATTTTTTGGGGGTTTTTTTTACTAACATATGGTACCTAGTAGGGAGTTTGTATTTGATGTGCACCCATTTAATACAAAGTCACATGTCATGAAAATAAATTACACAATCAGGACATAGGCTATAGAGGCCAACATAAAGATTGTTTAGCGGAAACCAAGCAAGCCTCAAATTTTGCCCAGGAGCTTTGCCCCAAATAGGAAAATGGAATTCTTGTTAAGAGCTAATATACCTGTACTATCCTTAAAATGGCAGATAAAAGTTGAACAAATCCTTCTGATGAAAGACTCCGCAACTTATTTGCTAAGGACTGGCCTCCAGCTGCAGTATATGTTAAAAGGTCAAAAGGCAAAGGAAGGTTAACATAAAAAATGGAAAAATCAGAAAAGAGAAAGTGACTGGGTGCAAATAATACCGTCAGCATCGGTAGCTCTGTCTCCAGTTACTGAATCAGAATCTATTGGTCTAGCGGTTAAAACTGGGAGTAATTCTGCTACTGTGGCTTTGATTGAAGCTTTCATAATAGTTATAAGTGTATCCCGGTAAATTCTAAGAACTGCAGGAAGTTTGTCCTGAAAATTTAAAAACAAATCACCATATCATTATTGCTTCCACATACATAAATATTAAGGTAGTGTTTGGCTCGAGGGTGGGACAGGGATGAAGTGGGATACCGCTTGGGACACTCGTCCCCGGAGAGGAATATTCCTCTAGATTCAAGGGCTCCCTTCGTTCAAAAGAGAGGTACGTGCTCTTCCCTCCAAGCCCCCCCCCCCCCCCCCCCCCCGCGCTTACCACTTCTCTCTTCCAAGGACGGGCATTGGCAGGCAGAGGCATGGGCGCCTTGGTGAGGGCGGCGATGTGCAAGCACACTGGGGAGGAGGCCGCTGGGCGAGGGCCAGCACTGGTGATGGATGAGGCGGTGGCAGCCACGTTGTGTGGGTGCAATAGCAATGGACACACCGGGCAAGAGCTGGGCCAGGCCCAGGGCTAGCGGACGCGCCGGTGGTAGTGGCGTCATGCTGGGGGTGGCCACATCGATATACAGGCGCGCACGGGAGGAGTCAGTGGCGTCATGTCAGAGGTGGCCAGCACCAAAGTCATGGACAGCAAGCAGAAGTGGGCGCCGATCGGGAAGTCGGGATGACAACTCGGTTGGGGAACAAAGAAGGTCCTCGAGGATGACATCTGGGGCCCGCCTAACGGATTGTCCAACGGATATCAAATGGTCCTACATCCTCTCCCTTCCCATCCCTTGTACCAAACGCAAAACACGGACATCCCCATCCCCTCAACCAAACGCAGAGATGGAACCATCCCATCCCAAAAAACTGGGATGGATCCATCCTGTCCCTCTAATCCCAAAACCAAACACACCCTAAGTATAGCGGTATTAGTGGCCTTGATACTAAACTTCTAGCAATATACAGTCTAATATAAAACAATTTATATGGTACAACCTGAACTCAAATGTTCAGTTGCATAGCCTTTAATAATTCAAACTGCACTTATATGTAGGTTTTATAACCGTTAAACAACGTCCGCTTATGTGTACCACACTAACTAGTTTCTGCTAATGACATCAGTGATGTAAAGTAGGACGTAAATTTTAAAGAGGCAGCTTCACTTTCTGTCCAAATAACTTTTGAGATGACAGACTATTACATGAATGACTTAATCTCTCTATCTTATACAAAGTTACAAGTTACAAATAAAATCAGGCATGCTTCGTTCATCACCGTAGTTTGTTAAACTTTAGGCAAGAAAATCCAACCAGCTGTGGTAATTGTTTGATTCGCGTCGATACTTCTGGCATGCTAGAGTTTTTCATCACTGGGTTCTATCTGTCACTGAATCGTTTCCATGCAAAAGTTTGCCTCGGTTGTGGCAGGCGTTTTGTCCACCACAAAAATGGAATTGCCACAATTGTCAGAAAGAGTTATGGCAAACTTTGGGAATGATATAAACAGGTCCAAATGTTGATGTCAGATTGTGTTAAACCTAAATATTATGCTATGGCCCTAGAAATCACCAAAATGCATGTGTATGAACACTCACTTTGTTCAGATCAAGCCTCCATCTGAATCTCTAACCCAACAAAAAAATTATCAAAATCAACAGACTATCAGTAATGAAAAGAGTGTCTCATCAATTATCATTCATTCAATTTCAATACTCTAGTTTCTATATATGTTTCTAGAGATTCATTTTTTTTCTAAAAGAACAGATTAGTTTTTGACTGGAATGAGCAGTTAAAACCTGATTGTGACTCCTTTTATGGTGTAACTTGTACAAAGCTCAAACAATTTCCTCGCCATAAACTGGATATTCTTCCAAAAAAAATATTTTTATGTACCGCTTTCAAAGAAAAATAAGTCCAGAAAATGCTCGGTCATCCATATATCAAGGAACAGGAATTCTGGATGCCAGAGTAATTTTTTTTAAAAAAAAAGGTAGCAAAGAGATGCCTCACATGAATAAACATGTTAGACAAGGACTCATCTGCAAGTGCACGCAGGCCCAGCTGACAACAAAAAGGTAATTAGAATGTAAGACAATGATAGAACTAACCGTTCTCAGTAGGCAAATAATGAGGGGGAGGAGTCGATCCCTAAGAATAAAACTTTCCTCCTCGTCTACGTTACCCTGCAGTACAATGGTAGAGACATTGAAAGAGCATAAGAACAAAAGGGGGCGAAAATCTATTAGTTCCATAGTGTGATAGATTAGAAGTCAGTAATAATCTAAGGCATTGTTAAGTGATAACAGATCGTTATTTTTAACATAAGTGATTAGTTGGAGTTCATTGCGAATTTGGAAAACAACAAAAATACCTGTACATGTCCATGGTAGTTATAGTGTATGATATATGATGTAGTATGAAAATTTTCAAATCATCTAACACCACATGAATTTATTTGATTCTACTTAACACATGTTGAAGACAAAACTTTTGCCTTTCATTTTAAGAAACTACAAGATAAGTAGGAAAAGAAAGAAAGAATAACTTTTGGTTAATCCAGTTTCCCTTTTTAACGAACCTCTCAAGAAAATGGTAAAAAAACATGCTATGTCATGAATCTGTTGTTCTCAAAAGTAATTTTAACAAAAATAAGTATGCTGAGTTGCTGACAGAATCATTAAATACAGCATCAGTATTCTCAACTTCAATTAGCAAATATATTAAAATACAATCATATATTAAAGACATCAGTGCATCTGCAATCCAGTAAACCTGGCAGCCATAGACCAACTTAGAGTTATATACAACTGCAAAAGATTCGAAATGCACACACCTCATGGTCTGTCCCATTCAATGGGCTGGAAGCCTTTCTTTTCACAGTTGATAAAATCATAGCATCTACAGCTTTTGCATCAGGAACAGCAGCATGCACAAATTCTGCTGAAAGAATGCTACAAGGATGAATATTACCAAGTTAAACAGCGATTAACTAATGATAGAAGGTATAAGTGAAGGGTATCGCTTTTCTAATGGCCAAACAGAACGAAATTCAAGGTCCTATATTAATAATAAGAATACAGTTTATTTTTCTAGAATTACAAGGTCCAGTAGATAATTGATGTGCTGGTATCAAGCAATACGGTCACCCAATTCACTTGATAGATCTGACCACAATAACCCATCCAAATTCGTGGTCTGGTCAATCTATTCTATTTAAAAGAAAGGTGTATGAATCAACATTGCAGAGCATAGATGTGATGCACATACTAAAATGCTAAACTAAATCTATTTAACAATCCAACATATAAAAGTTCAGCCAAATAAACCACAGTTCTAGGAAAGGAAAAGAATGGATTATGCATTCTTTTCACATTGGGACGAAATACAAAAAGGGTATTGGCCCTTTCTAAAACAAGTCAGCTTATCTCTGTGGCTAGAGAAAATTCCCAACATTTCAGTCAGAAGTTCAGAACTTACACCTATGTTTCCACATCTAGAGTAGCCTGCAAATACTCATTCGATCTAAAAGTTCTACCTTCTATGTTAAAACTGTGCATCCTGTTGAGTATTCGAATTTATGTTATTTAATCAGAAAATACCTGTTCACTGAATCTAGTGATGTTCCCAACTGATCTCGAATATGCCGAAAGCAATAAAGCCCAGCAAGTTCATCAGTATCCTGATTGACAAGAACAAATGTTTATGGATCGTCATAGTATAAGTTACATACGTTGCATGTTTCTAAGATAGTGGCCGCGGAAGATGGAGTATTTGTAGGCATATGGCAATTAAAACAATTAGATAGTTTGATTCATTGGAAAACCCCAATTGTTGATGTGTCAACAGTACATTGTATCAGATTTAAACGAGTTGGGTAACTTACTAGCAAATTTTGCAAGTCATCAATGACATCGAGGGCACCAGCACAATCTGCTGCTGCAACAAGCTGCAAATGTAGAACAAGATTAACAAATGAAAGCAGAGGAAAGGAACTATTAAAACTAAAAAAAACAAACAAAATAGGTTTGTCACATTACAAGTACAAGATTTAGTACGAAAACAACTTTCCTTGTTGCAGCCCAAGTCCAAACAGTTTTAGGGAGCGAACGCCAGGATTGCTAATCCAAAAATATCTCTATCAGATCTCAAATTCACATACTGGTTATTTTACTGGCATGGATGATAATGATGATGTTCAGTTTTGCTAGCAGGATATAATATCATTGTTTGCACTGGGCCCAAGAATGCATTTGTCCATCGCTATATTACAGTGTTCCAAGGTCGCAATGCAATTGCAAGCAGCATTGATGTTTAGGCCCCTTTGTATTGAGAATTCGAGCAGTCATGGGCTTATGAGGCACATGCACAAGATCAACTCCCCGAACAGAGCCATTATAGGCATTCAATAAGCATTAACTGCTGATGCCCACAGATAAGCAAAGAGTGGAAATGTTCTTTCCATTTCAGTTGGGAGGTGTGGCACTGGTCCATCAACAAAAAAAAATATTTCATCTCTAGGTTTTTCTCATATAACAAGTTCCAAAATATACCACAGTGTAGTTCCATGTCAGGCTATATTTGACATTTTCACATTTGTAATAGCCCATAGCCCATGAGAATATATGGCGTAGTGATCAACAAGTATTCCAGACAACTACATTAGACTGATCAACAAGCAACACGCAAGGAAAGACAAAGTTGTCTGGTAAATGCACTCACCAACTTGAGCGCAGTAAGCGCCTGGCTGACATAGAGGATGACAGTGAGCTTCTGCTGCAGCGCCACCAGGTTGCCTCGGGTAGCATTGAGCTCTTGCACCTGCCTTGCTGCCCCGACGAGGTCCCCCGTGAGAACCCGGACCACCTCCCTGAGCTCGCGGATCCTCCCTACCGCCGTGACGATCTCCCCATCAAGCCCGCGCAGCCGGCCCTGCGCCTCGTAGAAGGACTCAGACCGGAGTGCTATCTCCCGCACAAGGTGGGCCTCAACGACGTCGAGGTGCTGTCCGAGGCGCTCCTGCAGCGCGTCGTCGTCGAGCGGGCAGGCGGCCTGGAAGGTGGGCCCGTCTTCGAGCGCGAAGTCCTCCTTGAAGAAGAGCGCGGGCACCTCGCGGAGGCAGGCGGCGAGGCCAGAGGAGGCCGCGGGGGCGCCCTCGGCGTCAGAGGAGGCGGCAAGCTCGGCGCTGGCGTGGAGGCGGATGTCGGCAAAGCGCGCGAAGGGGTCGGAGACGGCGGCAAGGTAGGGCGCGAAGTCGGCGCGGGTGACCTCGCAGGGGTGCGACGGTGGCGGTGGAGCCGCATCGGGTAGCGTGATGGTAGGGGGCGGCCAGGGCAGCCAGGAGTAGGAGGAGGCGGCGGCGGAGGGGAGCGGGTTGTTGAGGAGCGCGGTGATGGACTGCGGGACGCCGCCGGGGGGGCCGATGGAGGTGGGGGAGTCGGTGGAGGAGGAGACGGAGGCGACGGAGGTGGTGCGGAGCGGCGGGCGCGACGCCATCGCAGCGGTCGGCGGGCGCAGTGTGGTCAGCGGAGGTGAGGAGGCATGGGGGGATCGGGATCTGGGAGGCGCGGCGCGGCAGCGAAGCCAAGCTTGGGTGGGAGGGGTGTCAGATCTGGCGCCTGGACGAAGGGGAGAAGAGAGGGAGCAAAGCAAGTGTTTGGTGATTATTTTTTTCTCCTGGAGTTTGTTCTTCGTCCTTCTTTTTTGAATTTTTTTTTATTTGAACACAGGAAAGAGCATTTTATATTTCAATCATGAGCGTGATTACGATCATGGTCCAAGGGCATGTTTGGCAGGACTAAAAAATACTGTTCCGGCTAATTATTGTAAGAGAAAAATACTGTTCTGACAGGACGTGAATAGTATTTTTATGAGGCGGCTGGCCAGCCAGCCGAACACAGCCCAAGGCTGCTGCGCGCAAATTAGGACACCTTCAGACAAAAAAAACAAGAAAAAACATACCCCTGCTAAATTGCCTGAAAGCATGAGCCACACCATTAGCGCTTCTGTCACATTTTGTGACTTTGGAGTCTTAAAAACGACTCAACATTTCCTTGCCTGCTCAATGATGATGTAACTAGGGGACCGATTTGGAATATTGCAGTTGAGCGCTTGTACTATAGCCAGACAATCAGATTCCAGCCATATAGATCCCGTAGAGGTCGAAAGAGCATTTCGGATTCCCGTCAAAGCCGCTAGATTTTCAGCTTCTTCCACAAAGGAACATAAGTGGTCACTGGTCCAGCCTAAGAAAACCACCCCGCTTAGATGGTTCCTAGCAACGAAACCTAGGCCTGCCTGACGCATGATAGGGTCATAGCCTGCATCAACATTGAGTTTGATCCATCGTGGAGGGGAGGGGAAGTGTCCAAGGGTCAGTGGCGGAGCCAGGATTCCAAACTTGGGTATTCCTACTTCCACGTCGATAAAAAAATCAGTTGTTTTTAACTGCAATGAGTGAAAATACTACAAAATATGTGCCAATTTGAGAGGCTGAGAGGCTGTTTTTTTACTGTTTTGGGTTTCAATGAGTGAAAATACTATAAAATATGGCATTATATATATACATATACAAGTATATACACATATATACATAGAAGTGTGCTAAAATAGTTAGGTATTCCTGGGAATACGGGGAATACCCTCTGTATCCGCCCATGCCAAGGGTACCCTTTCTGGATTGTTGTTTGATCCTTCTGATTCAGGAAATCTGAATTTGAAGTACACAGATTTTTTTCCTTTAGCGTTAACCGGAGGTGATGTGTCTCCCACAAGCTTCAGACAACGAAGATAATTTTCCAGAAAAATTACAGAGACAGAGATAGGGCATTGGCCAGTCCCAAACACATTATCATTCCTGTGGTGCCAGATTCTCCAGAACAACAGCATCAATTTAACTATAATGTCTTTGTTGGCGCTATTAAGAAGAGCAAGAATCTAATCAGGTCCTGTATAAGTGAAGGCTGAATCTTCAGGGAGGTTCCATGACTAGCGTAAAGCATGTCTAAGCGCCGATGCAAAAGTGCAGCGAACCATGGCGTGATGACCATCTTCAGGTTCCATACCACGAATTGGGCAGGTTGCATTATATATAAGTGTTAGATTGATCTCTAATCCTAATTGGACCCAACGGTTCACTTGGGTCTTTGATTGGCGTCCTGATCGAGAGCGCCCACCATGGAGGGCCCCTGTCATACTGCGCTATAAAAAAAGAGGTGGGAGCCGGTGGCTCTTATCACGAGGTTGACCTGAACCGAGCTCCCCATCGATAAACCCTAATCCAATCTAGAGGGCGCACAGCCAGTGACGGAAAACCACCAGCCGCGCCGCCTTTGGACTGCGTCACCGGACTTCACTGCCTTCACCGCCGGTCGCCACCGTGCATCACCGACACCGTCTTCACCGACCGTCGCTGCCCATGCGCAGACTACACCGACGAACGTGATGGTGTCCTCTGAACCTTCCCCCTCTGCGGTGTCAGGTTCAACACCTTCTCCCTTCCCTCTCTATCTCTCTAGTTCTACATGTATTATGATGTACTACGTCTCTTGTCCCGAATAGAACCACTCTACGGGCTAGATCTATGATCCCAATGATTCTATAGCCACAACAATGGTATCAGAGCTAGGTTCCTTAGGTGTAGATCTCGGTAGAGGTGTTAGAAAAGAAAGAAATGTCAGATCTAGTTCGGATCTGAGAAGACAAAAGGTTCGGTTGAACCATAACCCTAACTAGGTTAAGGAAAGGAGAAGAAGAGGGTTTCAGTCTTAAGAACGTAAGAGTCGAACCATAAACCCGTGAAGACTTCACGGGGAAGATAAACAGTGAAACCCTAACAAAAAAAGAAACCCTAACCCTAGATCCTCAATCGATTGAATCCAAGAAGAGCAAAAGAAAGAAGCAAATCAGAGGGGGATGTTGGGGAAGGGAAGGCCTACCTCGCTGTTGCGTAGCGCTGCTGCCTCGCCGGCGCGTGGGGAGAAGAAGGCCAAGCTGGGGGCGCTGCTCGCCGGGCATCGGCCAAAGAGGCGCCACGGCCAGGCCGCTCGACGGCGGCATGCTCACCCGCTGGGGAGCGTGCACACCGACGAGGGGGTCGGCGACGGTGCCATCGCTCCACCGTTTTGCCCGCTCGACTCGCTCGAACTGCGGCTGCGCTGTGGGGAGGAGAGTAGCGAAGAGAGAGAGCAAAGAAGAAAATGATGATTAGGGTTTGGGAACGGCAGCCGACGGGGTTTTTTGATATCCCGAAGTAGACGGGCGACCGTCCGATGCTGGATGAACAGACGAGCGTGATTGGGCCAGCGATCGGCCCAGGCAGGAGCCCACGGGCGCGCGGCTTTGCCGGCTCAGGCCCAGGTTGTGGCCTGGGAGGCACAACGCGCGCGTCAAGGGAGTTGGGCCGGGCCGTTTTGCCATCTGGGCTGAATGAATAATGCTGAAATGAATCAGTTTTTTCTTTTTTCTTTTTCCAGTAAATTTTTTTCCATGGAAAATAAATAAATGGCTTAAAGAAAATAGAAAAGAGAATTTCCCTGTGGGTAAAATTCACTAAATTGAGATTTATTTTCCGCTGCGTATTTAAAGATGTTATTTTCATTATTAAATTCGAACCAACGAGAGAATTTAATTTTGAAAAATAGATATATTTTAATTGATTATAATATTGTTATTATTCTGACCAACGTTGATTAATGGCAATATTATAATATTATTTATGATAAGTTTTGTCATGTATTAATTCTATTTCTGCCCAACGGTGATGTAGAATTAGTGTAGAGGATAATTGTATATTTTAATTTTGACCAATGTTGGAACTAAGACATGCAATTGTTATTGTTATTATTTATGTTCTTACTCTATATGAATTGTGTTTTTAGGCGGATACAACTTGATGGGTTGTATCAAAGAGATCTCCACTCTTAAAGGTGATAACTACATGGAGTGGAAGAAAAAGATTGACATGGCCTTCATCTTGGCTGAGGTGGACTGTGTAGTCATCTCACCGTGTCCCACTAAGCCTGTGACACCGGTGAAAGAGACAAACGAGGCTGATGCCGTTTGGGCAACTAATGAGAAGGATTTTGTATCCCAAAGAATATCCTATGATCTTAAACACAGGAAGTGGGTCACTACCAATAAGAAATGTATGGTTGTGATAAAGAACATGATTGAGTCTGCAATTGTGGGCTCAATCCCAGAGTGTGACACCGTTACCGAGTACCTCAAAAGAATAAAGAGTCAGTTCACTCGCTCCTCAAAGACATATACTACCCAGCTGATAAAATAGCTGGTAACAGAGAGGTACTCAGGTAATGATGGCATAAGAGAGCACATACTAAGAATGAGTAATTTGGCATCCAAGCTAAAACCAATGGATCTGACTCTCAAGGAAGAGTTCCTTATCCATCTGTTTTTTGCTTCCTTGTCAAAAGAGTTTGATACTTTTATTGTCAACTACAACATATAGCCCAAGAAATAGGACATGGAGAGGCTCATGGCTATGTGTGTGCAAGAGGAGAGAATAAAAGCTATCAATGGTGGCACTATCAATTATGTGAAAGACAACAAGAAAAAGAATAATAATGCTAACTCCTCCTCAAAGTCAAAGAAAAAGGGTCCCATGCTGCATCAGCCTCAGCAAAATAAGTTCACAGTAGAAAAAGATCAATGTCTCTATTGCAAGAAGACAGGACATTATAAGAAAGATTGTCCTGATTACTTAAAGATGATCATGGCAAAGAAAGGTGAGAACATTATTATGTTCATAAATGAATCCATGTATGTACAGTATTCGAAATCTACCTGGTGGATTGACTCAGGTGCAACTATTTATGTTGCTAATTCTTTACAGGGGTTCCGTTCGACGAGGACTACGCAAAGAAGCGAAAGACACGTTAAAGTTGCAAATGGAGTCCGAGCAGATGTTGAAGCCGTTGGTGATCTTTCTCTAGAGCTTGCTGATGGTTTCACACTTATACTTAGAAATGTTCTTTATGTTCCCTCATTACAGAGAAACTTGATTAGTGTTTCATGCTTGGACAATAATGGATATGATTGCCATTTTAGAAATGGTAAATATAAGATAACATTTAATAATGCATGTGTTGGTCTTGCTATCTTATAAAATAAGCTTTATTTGTTATCACTACGTGATGATGTGAATATTGTATGCGATGATGGAAACGTTGCGTGCGACAATGAGAATGTATCCTCGTCTGCGGATGTAAATATAAAACGAAAGAGAGCTCACGATGCGTTGTCGAAATTCTGACACTATCATTTAGGCCATATTTCGAGGGGGAGAATAGAAAGACTAGTTAAGAATGATATTCTTCCTCTATTAGAGCTCTCAGATTTAGAACAATGCAGAGAATGCATAAAAGGAAAGTATGTAAAGAAAATTAAGAAAGATGTCAAACGAAGCGCTGGAATTTTATAGATTATTCACACAGACATTTATGGTATGTTTCCTGTAAAGAGTGTGGATGCTTATGATTCATTCATAACATTCACAGATGATTACTCTCGTTATGGCTACATTTATCCCATCAAAGAAAGAACAGAAGTATTGGATAAATTTAAGATATTTAAGGTAGAAGTTGAAAACCAACAAAGTTTAAAGATTAAGATAGTCAGGTCCGACCGTGGGGGGGTACTATGGTCGGCATATCCTATATGGCCAAGTTCCTGAACCTTTTGCAAGGTTCTTACAGGAGAATGGCATAGTAGCCAAGTATTCTACACCGGGCGAATCTCAGCAGAATGGAGTGACTGAAAGGTGCAATCGTACCCTAATGGATATGGTGCGTAGTATGATAAGTTACTCCACCTTACCGTTGAGCCTGTGGATGGAGGCGTTAAAAACCGCCATTCATATTTTCAATAGAGTACCAAATAAGTCGGTGCCCAAAACACCATATGAGTTGTGGACTGAAAGAGTATCCTCACTAAACCACTTACGTGTGTGGGGGGGTCCTGCTGAGGCTAAAGTATTTAACCCAAACATTGGGAAGCTAGATCCCAAAATAGTAAGTTGCCATTTCATTGGTTACCCAGAAAAGTCAAAATGTTTTCGTTTCTACTGTCTAGACAGACATATAAAGTTTGTGGAAACGAGACATGCTGTCTTCCTAGAGGATGAAATAATGAGGGGGAGCATGGTAGCTCAAGAAATTGACCTTGAAGAGAAGCAGGTGTATGCACCCACTCTAATGATTCATGAGCCATTTTTCTCACTACCTGCTGTCGCTGCACCAGCAATGCAAGATACTGTGGTGCCAGCACCTGTTGTTATTCCGCATGTGGCAACAATGAATGATGATGAGGAACCTGTTCATCAGGATCCTATAGAACCTATTGCCACACATGAGGGGGAGCAACAATAGCCTCAAACAGAAGATGTGCCAAATGTAGAGGCCCCTCGAAGGTCTCAAAGAGTTAAAAGATCAACTATTCCTGCTGACTATAAAGTATACAATACTGATAAATTTCAAATGGAAGATGATCCCACCTCATTTGAAGAAGCCATGAGAAGTGATCATTCATCAAAGTGGCTTGAGGCCATGGAAGATGAAATGAAATCTATGAATGCCAATAAAGTTTGGGACTTGGAAATAATTTCTAAAGAAGCCAAAATAGTAGGCTACAAATAGGTCTACAAAACAAAACTTGGCTCTCAAGGAAATATAGAGAGATATAAAGCGTGACTTGTGGCAAAAGGCTTTACGCAAGGAGAAGGGATTGATTACAATAAGACCGTTTCTCCAGTCTCATATAAGGATTCCTTCAGAATTATAATGGCATTAGTGGTACATTACGACTTAGAATTACATAAGATGGATGTAAAGATGACATTTCTCAACGGAGACTTGGAGGAAAATGTTTATATGGCACAACCAAAAGGTTTTGTCATGGAAGGAAAAGATTGAATGAGATGCCGCCTAAAGAAATCTATCTATGGATTAAAACAAGCTTCAAGACAGTGGTACTTGAAGTTTGATCAGACAATAAGGAATTTTGGGTTTAAAGAGAATGTTGAGGACAATTGTGTCTATGCAAAGTTTAAGAATGGGAAGTTTATCTTCCTTGTCCTGTATATGGACGACATCGTACTTGCTAGTAGTGATGTCAGTCTACTACTAGAGACAAAGAAGTTTTTGTCCTCAAAATTTGATATGAAAGATCTTGGTGAAGCCTCGTTCGTTCTAGGGATCGAGATTCACCGAGATAGAAGTAAAGGGGTATTAGGACTGTCACAAAAGGCATACATAGAAAGAATCTTAAAGAAATTTAGTATGCATAAATATAGTCCCTCACCTGCTCCTATAGTCAAGGACGATAGATATGGGGATTTTCAATGCCCCAGGAACCAATATGAGATTGATCAAATGAAAGCGGTTCCATATGCTTCAGCTGTCGGAAGCTTGCAATATGCTCAAGTATGCACGCGTTCTGACTTAGCATTTGTTACCAGGTTACTTGGTAGATTCTAGAGCAATTCTGGAATAGAACACTGGAAATTAGTAAAGAAAGTCTTACGTTATTTGCAAGGAACAAAAGACCTCATGATGACATATAGAAGATCTGATTCACTCCATATAGTGGGATATTCAGATTTTGACTATGCGGGAGATGATAGAAAATCTACGTTTGGATATGTATTCACTCTCGTAGGGGGGCTATTTCATGGAAAAGCTCAAAGCAAACCGTCACTACATCATCCACAATGTATGTCGAGTTTGTAGCGTGTTATGAGGCAACGGGGCAGGTGAACTAGCTAAAGAAGTTCATACCCGGTTTGAAGGTGGTTGACGACATCTATAGACCACTTAAGTTATACTGCGATAATAATCCGATAGTACAATATGCTCACAATAATAAGTCAAGTGGTGCTGCCAAACACATTGACATAAAGTATTATGTTGTGAAAGATAAAGTCTGGGATCGTGTCATAAGTCTTGAGCACATAAGTACTAAAAGATGCTCGCAGATCCGCTTACAAAAGGCTTACCACCCAACGTGTTCAGAGAACATGTAGCCAGCATGGGTTTAAGGGGAAGCCTATAATTTCTGGACAAAAGAAGGTCCAAAGATAAGTATCTATTTTAGAACAGAGTAGTGTGTTGTAGCTATTAAATCTATCGGCAATGGACCATGACGATGAGACATGCTCTATGCGCTAATCTGTAATGGAATGAACAAAAGTAAATGATATGAAAATGAAAGATGGAAGGAGATCAAGGGAGAGATTGTTAGATTGATCTCTAATCCTAACTGGACCCAACGACCCAGTTGGGCCTTTGATTCGTGCCCTGATCGGGGGCACCTAGCCCACCATGGCTGGAGGGCCCCTGTCACACTGCACTATAAAAAAGAGGTGGGGGCCGGCAGCTCTTATCATGAGGTTGACCTAAGCCGAGCTTCCCACCGACAAACCCTAATCCGATCTAGAGGGCGCGCAGCTAGTGATGGGAAGCCACCAGCCGCACCGCCTCTAGACTTCACTGCCTTCACCGCCAGTCGCCACCACGCATCACCGACACCGTCTTCACCGATCATCGCTGCCCGTGCGTAGACTACACCGACGAACAAGATGGCATCCTCTGAACCTTCCCCCTCTGCGGTGTTAGATCTATGATCCCAGTGATTCTATAGCCACAACAATAAGGTGGTGACACAGCCTGTTTGATTGGACACCCAAACCATTATGGGTTAGTTTCCAAATATTTTTTTACCTTTTGTGGCACCGGGATTTTCCATATTGCGTCATAAATTTTCCTGTCAGCAGACATGATAGTCCCACAATTGTTCTTGGATCTTCCCTCCAATGCAAGTTTATAAGCACTTCTAACAGAGAAAAGACCGTTGTTTTCATAGTGCCATGCTAGAATGTCGTCACCCTCGGAAATCGGAATTCTGAGATTGAGAATTTCTTCAGCTTCATGAAAGAGGAACGTTTTCCTTATTAGTGGTTCATTCCAGTACCTTGGATTTTGAAGAATCAGATCAGCCACTTTTCTTACTCTCAAGCTTTTAGGCGGGCTTGAAATTTTAAGCAGGTCTGATCCAGTTGTCCCTCCAAATATTAATATTGTGACAGCTGTTAACTCTCCAAATGACGTCTTTCTTTAGAAGATCCAGGGCATGCTCAATGCTCTTCCAAACCTGTGAGGAGTTTTGAGGAAAGCTGGTATCTAGCAGATTTCCAAATGGATAGTATTTTGCTTTTAGCAATTTTATGCACAGGCTATTGGGATATATAAGCAGGTGCTAGGCTTGCTTCGCTAGTAGGGCTTGATTAAACATTTTCAGATCTCTAAATCCAATTCCTCCTCTCAACTTTGGCTTAGTAATTTTATCCCAACCAATCTAGTGAACCTTTTTCCTTTCATTTTCATCACCCCACAAGAAATTTCTTATCATTTGTTCAAGATTAACACAGAGACCTGCAGAGAATTTAAAAACACTCATAGCATAAGTGGGGAGGCTCTATAAAATTGATTTGACTAGAACCTCTTTACCCCCACTCAAAAGGTATTTCTCTGACTAATCATTCACTCTCTTGTTGAATCTTTCTTTTAAACTTTTGAATTTACCATTAACCATTCTTCCTTCTGGGACAGGAAGTCCCAGATATTTTTCCTCAAAACTTCTATCATGGGTTTTCTAATAGGAACTGATTGCTGTGATATTACTTTCAGAGCATTTGCGCCCAAACATGACACTACATTTATTGTTACTAATTGACTAACCAATGCTTTTCTCATATATGTTCAAAATGTTCTTCACAATCTGGGCTTGCTCTTCATTGGATTTCACAAACAGTAGGCTATCATCTGCAAATAAAAGGTGAGAAATACCAGGAGCATGTTTGGATATATGGAGTTCCTGCAGCCGCCCATCGGTAATTTCCTTGTTAATTAGGGTAGAGAGACCCTCTGCCACTAGAAGGAAAATGTAGGGAGATAAGGGGTGTCGGTGCAGAAAGTGACCAACATGTAAATATTTGTAGTTTTGATGTACATTGTGATCGGATGTGGCCTAGCACTCAATGGCACATGGTATATACTAGTTCAGGCAATGTGCCCTACGTCCAGTTTGAGTCGGTTGGTGACTTTATTCCTGAGCCCAGGTGCTCAAAGTTTGCTGTAGGGTTACAAACGGAAGGGAGAAAGATGGGGGTACAAAAGGTCTAGTCGAACTCTGGTCTGAAGGGCCAAGAGTGACGAGAGCTCCGCTATGTGCTAAGTGTTCGAGCGCGTGCTCGAGATTTGAACCTGGTGGTTCTGTTGTTGTGTGTTGAATTGATGTAAGTGAACCAATCGCCCTATCCTTTAGGAGAGAGTGCATCCCCTTTTATAGATGAAGGGGATGGCCTTACAAGTGAAAGAGAGAGAGAGTGTGTGTGTGTATACGTATGCTAAGTCTTGTTGCTCACGCCGTCGAGTACAAGATAATTGTAGGCGCCCATAATGCTGTTAAATGTCAGATGCATGTAGGAGGTTTTGTCGTCTTCTTCTGATATGGCAGACGTCGGTGCCTATCATACTGTTGATGCCCAGAGACATATAGGGGGTTTTACCATGTTCGCCTGGTATGGTAAATGTCGGCGCCCATAACACTATTAATGCTTGGAGGCATGTGGGGGAGCCTTACCATGTTTGTCCGGTATGGGAGTTGATGGCGCCCACAACACTGTAGGGCAAATGTCGACGCCCACAACACTACTTGGGTTCTGTCACACCAGGAAGGTCGCAGGGTACCCTTCTAACATGCCTTGTTGGTACTCTCCTGTAGGTGTATAGGGTATGGTCCTCGGTATTATGGTTGACTTGAGTGCCCTTCCTTACTTTCTCCATCCGCTTCCTGGTCCTAACCGAGCGGGTGTCCCCGGTCGGTTGGTCCTAGTTGGCTCTGATTGCACCAGTCGAAGAGGAGTTGTAAGTAGGGGCTTAGCGTATCCCTGTTCGAAGACGCGGGTTAGAGTCGGAAGTAGTGTTTGGCCAGGCCTACTGGATGGAGAGGCCATCCAAAGGTGGGCCAGGGTCGGAAGCGAGCACTGTTCCTCCTTAGTGAGGCCTTTCGGTTGGAGAGGCGGGCAGGAGTCGGAAGCGAGCGTTGTTCCTCCTTAGCCAGACCTTTCGAAGGGTGATTGGGTCGCCCTTCTAGCCTATCGTTTAGGTATTTTGGGCCGGCCCATGAGTTTTGCATCGTTCGCCACGTCGTCTGCTGGGCCGAGACTTTTGCTGGGAAGCCGATCTATGAGGGACCCCAGATTTATGAACCCGACAGGAGCCCCCGAGCCCCCGAGCCCCTGGGTGATTTAGGTAGAATCATCTGAGAGATTTTTGTCTTGACGGCGGGTGCGCGTGAGCGCACCCGCAGGTGTAGCCCCCCGAGCCTCCGGGCGATTCGGGTAAAATCATTTGGGGGATTTTTTGTGTTTGCCAGCGGGGGAAGTTTTTGTTTGTTTGACAGCGGGTGCGCGCGAGCTCACCCAAGGGTGTAGCCTCTGAGCCCCCGGGGGATTTAGGATTTTAGGTAGAGTCGCCCGGGGGGTTTTGTCAGTGGGTGTGTATGCGTGCACTTTGGTTGAGACAGAGTTGTCAACCAAGGCGATGGGCGCAGCCAAGGTGGTTTTAGGGATCGGGCGAGACGGAGCTCACAGATCCATCATGCGCTACCGAGGTAGTTTAGGGATTGGGCGAGATGGAGCTCACGGATCCTGGCGTTGGGCGTAGCCGAGGGATCAGGCGAGGTAGACTCGCGGACCTGTCATGCATAGCCAAGGCAGTTTAGGGATCGGGCGAGATAGAGCTGACTGATCCTGGTGTTAGGCGTAGCTGAGGGATCAAGCTAGGTGGACTCATGGATCCGTCGTGCACTACCGAGGTAGTTTAGGGATCGGGTGAGACAGAGCTCGTGGATCCTAGCATCGGGCTTAGCCGAGGGATCAGGCAAGGCAGACTCATGGATCTATCGTGCGCTGCTGAGATAGTTTAGGGATTGGGCGAGATGGAGCTCATGGATCCTAGCGTCGGGTGCAGCTGAGGGATCAGGCGAGGCAGACTCGCCGCCCCGTTGTGCATAGCCGAGGCAGTTTAGGGATTGAGCAAGATGGAGCTAGTGGATCCTAGCATCAGGCGCAGCCGAGGGATCGGGCGAGGCAGACTAGTGGACCCATCTTACGTAGCCGAGGCAGTTTTTAGGGATCAGGCGAGATAGAGTCATAGATCCTAGTGTCGGTGCATAGCCGAGGGATCGGGTGAGGTGGACTCATGGACCCATCGTTCACAACCGAGGTAGTTTAGGTGTCTTGAGCCCCTAAGCCCTGTTGGGCTTTGGTAGGGGTCAGTTTGAGTTTTGTGCATTACCCCGTCTACGATTTCTTACAACCGAAGGGGCTGAGCTAACGTTGCTTGCCTCGATGGGTTGGGCTCAAGTGACACGCTCAGTGAGCTCGCTAACGGGTATGTTCGAGTGAAGTCCGGGTCCGTCATTCGTGATGGGGTCGGCATAGCCCTCATGTGGCACTTCATTGCTCCTTAACCTGCAACCCAACAGATGCCTAGGTCATTTCGGAGATCGATCCGGGTGGCCCGCTAGCCTCCCCTCGATGGAGATTCTATAGGTTTGGTGGGAGGTTAGGATCGAACAAGAAGGTTGAGATGACCATGTCTGCTTTGAGGTAGACTGAGCGAGGGCCGCTCGGGGCTCATATGCGTTTTCTCCCCTGGCTCTATTTGACATGAGGTGGCCTTGAGCCCTTCATGGGCCGACCTTCAAACCCTGGTCGATCGTTGCTCATGTTGAATGAGGCAACTGCCACTTCATGATGCAACACGGAGCGTTATGATGCATTTAATTGCATATGTGATGCTTTTGGATGTATGGAATGAATGAATCCATGCATGGATGAATGAATGTTCATATAAAGAAGGAGTGGGGGTTTGGTAATGTTTACCTTGATGACTCGAGTGATGGGGTTCGAGGAGCTCCTATCGAATATGTCCGACTGGGATCCACGCTTGTCGTTTGTGACGAAGTCGGCATGGCCCACATGGGGCATCCCTCTGCTCCTTACCTGTCTCTCGGTGTTCGCCTAAGCTGTCCAAATGACTCAGGAAGCCCATTGGTCTCTCCTGACGGAGATCCCATCATTTGGGCCTTTCCAAGTCCCACCTGGGAAGGCGGAGGGCCGCCTACGCGCAGTGGTGCCTTGTTTCTTGTGCCTGGCGTGTGGTAGTGGTGGGCCATACCCAGGCCACGTCCCGTCTAACCAGGTGCCATTCCATCGGGCAAGGTGTGTCCCATCAGTCAAGGCACATCCCATCGTATCCCATCCGCATTAAATGGGGAAGGGAGAGGGTTTTTTCGCCCCCGTCGTTTCACCTTTCCCCAATCGCTATGCCTTGCCTAACTGTTGTGCCTCTTTCTTTAAGTAGGGGAAGGGAGATGGCTTCCATCTTGTTCCTTTGCACATTATTTATCCACCGCCTCTTCTCCTTCTTCCTTCTCGCCTAGAGCATTCAAGTGCCGCATCGGTTCCTAGGAAAGAAAAGGGGAGAGCGAGGTAGAGGAGAAAGCTCATAGATCCATTAGCGAACCTAGAGCGAAATATCAAGCTAGAAGTCATTCGTCATGAGGGAGTCG
The DNA here is from genome assembly GCF_019320115.1 of Miscanthus floridulus. Classification (NCBI taxonomy): domain Eukaryota; kingdom Viridiplantae; phylum Streptophyta; class Magnoliopsida; order Poales; family Poaceae; genus Miscanthus; species Miscanthus floridulus. Next base: position 10,269,131 of record NC_089590.1, read on the forward strand.
ATGCTAGCTACCTTCGCCAAGAAGAGGTTTCTACCGCCGAAGGAGGTGGTGCACTAGAGGGCTCCTGGGAGGGAGGATTTCCCACAACCTCGGGCTGACGAGGTTGTTTCCTTCCTCGCCTTCCATGAGCGTAGGTTAGGATACCCTACGCACTGGTTCCTATGTGGGCTCCGAAATGAGTGGGGCCTAGAGCTGTAGCACCTCAATCCAACTGGGGTGCTGCACATCACCAGATTCGTCATCGTGTGCGAGGCCTTCCTTAGGATGGAGCCACATGTGGACCTCTTCCGGTGGTTGTTCTCTGGGCGAGCTTTGTCGGAGGGGAAACCGCTCATGATCACGCCGGTGGGGGACTTCGTGCTGCAGAAGAAATTGAGCGCATTAGGCTCGTACCCTGTGTACACCCCTTGTGATTCCAATCGGGGGTGGCATGAGGAATGGTTCTACATTAGGAACCTGGTGGAGGCACTGTTCCTACCTTTTACCAGCAGGAGACCGAAGAGGCAAGAGAGCTAGTCATGGGGCCCCACCAACCGGTAGAAGAAGAAGGTGGAGATGATCGAGGTGGAGCTCCAGAAGCTCATGCAACGCAGCCTTGATGGGGTGTGGGTGTTTCACACCCTTTTCCACTATTAGGTCACTCCGCTGGTGGAGAGGACGCGGCCGATGTGAAAGTACAGAGGTGTAATGGACCCCTACCGTGCATTGCCGATGGAGCTGCGAAACAACAAGGTCTAGAGTTACCTTGACCGGGTGCTATAACTGAGGCCTAAAGAGACCCTTGATGGAAAGCCCGGACCTCTCAACGCCGCAATGGTGCCCAAAATGGTATGCTTCCCTCTCTTTACTCCCTGTTCTTTTCCCTTTTGCTCTCCTGTTTATTGATTTTGAGTCACCTGTTTCATAGAGACTTGGAGTTTACAAGTCCCTGCCACACCTTCCAAAGGGGCCAGAGGGCATGGCCCGACAAGCCGCCCAGAAGGAGGCAGCGGTTGAGAGGAAGAAGAAGAAAGCCGAGGAGGCTTGGTGGATGCATGAGAAGGAGATGGAGATCGCCCGACATGTGCATGCCGGGGAAAATAGGAGCGACGTCGAGTCAGAGCTCGAGTTGGAGAACCCTATAGAGGTAGGGGATGACATGATCTTCTCTGAGGAGGAAAGCCAGGAGGTCATTATGACCATGGTAGAGCGTTGCGATCCTATGGCCGTGTCTGTTGGCGATGAGCAGGAGGTAGAGAGGCATGGCAATGTTCCCACACCGAGGAAGCATGCTGCAAGCGCAGATGCCATCGACGAATGGGAGGCAAAGTGAACGCAGTCACCATGCCCTTCTAAGGCGTCATCGGCCTTGTCTCCACCTACCTTGGGTGTAGTGGGATAGGCCAAGCGGTTAGAAGAGCAGGATCACACCCGCGCATCATTGGGGCTGGCGACAACACGCGACTCACAACAGGAGGATGCCCTGCTAGCTGCTCTAGTTAGCATGCCCTAAGCCAGAGGCCGTGGTGATTTGTGGGCTGAGCAAGAGCCGGTTGGGTCGATTCCCCCCGACTAAAGTGAGGGAGCATGGGACGCGGCCCAGGAGCGGTCCTCGCCCAGTGGGCCCATTGACGGCGGATCGAGGCTTTAGAGCCCTACCACTTTCATCCCGGTATGCCTTCTTTGTTTCTTCTCGCTGTTGAGTTTTTTGGAGTGTGACTAACCTGTTCCTTTTCGATAGCAGCCGTATGTTGATGGGGCTGAGCATCGCCCCCAACTCCCATGCGGGAGGATTAGAGGCCCACCTTGCAGCACGCCATGGTGAAAGGCGGGGAGAGCAGGGTGGTGGTGGCAGGTCCTTCCCTTCTGGGGCGACGCCCCCTGGGTCGATCGCTAGTACGGCGGTAGCAGTGGTGATGGTGTTGGCGGTGATCCTAGTGGTGATGGCGGAGGCCACGTTGGAGGTAACCCTTGTGGCCTCTCCTCCACCGGCTGTGGTGGAAGAGGAGAGGGAGACCGGGCTCCCTGCCTTGCCGCATGGAGGTCCGCTCGGGTCACCCTCCCGATCAGGGCTAGAGGTGCTGGGTGGAGATGTGGCCAAGCTAGAGTGTCTGCCGGTGCCTCATGAAATCGAGGTGGTGGACATCCCTTCTAACGGTGAAGCAGGTGATGTGGTGGAGCCACCGGCACCATCGTAGGAACTAGCAGTGGTCTGCTTCAGAGGCTAGGCCCTTCAATAGGCTAGAGGAGACCAACCTAGTGTGGCCCTACCCTAAGGACCCGAGGAAGGTGTGGTTCATCCTTCAGGATAAGTAGGAGTGTTAGCTTTGGGACATGCCTGGGGGGAGAGGACTTGCGGTGGAGTCCGATCTCGCCCGAACTAGGGTGAAGCTAGAGGAGGCCCTAGAGCGGGTCAAGTCCATCGAGCGGGTGGTCATAGTTGACCTACCCTATGCCACAACGGTGAGTTTTTTGTGTTTGTCCTTGACTCCTAGTCTTTCGTCGGCTGCCCTAGCATGCTTGCTTCTTATTTTGCAGGCTCTGGAGGAGATGTCGAGCCGCAAGTCTCGTTTTCTCTAGATGGAGCACACTCAGATGGAGGAGCTTGAGCACCAGCTAGAGTCCACCCGTTGTGAGTCCCAGGACCAGGCGATAGAGGCGATTGAGGCATGGGCGGTGGAAGTGGTTGTAGCGGAACGGGCGATTGTCGCCAAATGAGGGCTTGAGGCGACTAAGGCCCGCTTGGCGGAGACCGAGGCAGCACTATGGAAGACCCTAGCGGACACCAAGGCGGCACTTCAAGGTGCCCTGGAGACCTTGGAGATGGAGTGGAATGCCCTAGAGTCAGAGCGGAAGGCCCGGTCAGAGGTCGACCAGGAAGTGCTCGTGCTTTGAGGCCGGGTGATGGGGACGGAGGAGGCGAATGCCCAGCTGCGTGAGTAGGTGACTCGGTAGGAGGAGGGACTCTCCATCCTCAAGAACACCTGCCTTGGTAAGTACCTTTTTCTACTTTTGACATGTTGGTTTCTTTCTTTAGCTTGCTTCTGAGCTTGTCACCCTTCTTCCAGAGCTGGGTGGAAAGGTGGAATCGTTGGAGCAGGACCTAGAGACGGCCAAGGCGATGATTGGTTGAAATGCGGAAGCGCTAGCCAAGTCCCTTGAAGGGCGACATGCTCTTGAGGGGGAGCTTGACCAGATATGCAATGTTGCCTAGCTCATCATCTCGAAGGTCTTTGGGTCGGTGCCAAGTACCAGTGCGCCCACCATCCGGTTGGTGGAGGTTCCGGATGAGGTTCGGACCCTCATCACCAACGGGCTATTTTAGGGACGTCGGGGGTGTTGACTTCAGTGGCGACATACCACCCAGACCTGGACTTCACCGTCATCTATAGCAAGTATGCCAACGGCTAGAGCACGGAGGACATCCAATCGCTCAGGGAGAGCTTGCTGCCACACACAAAGTTGGTGGCCAAGCAAGTCTCCACGCAGTGGGTGATGGAGGCTCGCCGTGCAAACATGGCCGAAGGCACACATTAGGAGGACATCGCCTAGCCTATGGATGGCGTGGAGCCTGGGTCGGAAGCAGATGTCGCCCCACCTCCGATCGAGCCAAATGTTGCACAGTCGGAGGACGAGCAACCCCTGCCCTCGTCGGTCGAGCCAGTAGCTGATGCCACTAGGGAGCTGCAATACAAGTTTTAGAGTAGAAATACTTTAGCAAATGTACAAGATAATGTCGTGGGGGATCCCCCTATGTAAAGTGCTTTTTGTATTCATGAATACTGTAACTTTGTTTTTGTGGTGGAACTACTTCGTTCAGGGAAGCTTGTCCCGTCCATTCCTTTCATTATCTTAGCATAACTTTGTTTTTTATTCTTTTCTTTTTTACACCTGCCCGTTTGTATCGTAGGCTACAACCTTAAGAGCTTGGGCATGGCCCACGAGGCTTAGTTGCTCGTAACCATAGGTAGAGGCGGGGTGCGATCGGTCGGAATATTTAAAGCAAAGCTACGTAAGGTAATTAAAGGAACAAACTACCCTTTCATTTGGGTAGGAAGGTATTTTACCATATGATAGGAAAAAGAGAAAAGAGAGGTGGTATGGCACCTCTGTGGAGCCCCCAAGCGACCTGGGGCGAAAGTGTTCGGGCCAGGGTGCTTTATAGGAGCAAACGTTAAGTAAACAATGGTAAGACTAAATTTTAGGGGAACAAACGACGTAGTTGTTCGTTGTTCCAAGTGTTGGTGAGAACATCACCGTTGTCATCCTTCAGTCAGTAGGCGCCTGGTCAGATTACCTCGGGCACCATATAGGGACCTTAAGTCATCTGTATCCTTGCCCACCATGCCCCCTTTCTTGGTTGTTGCCTCCTTCCTTTTCCTTCCTTCGGCTCATCGGCCTGTCGTAGAAAGCTCTTGAGGAGCTCGTAGTCCTTGTAGAGGTGTTTGACAGGGTAGGCGTGGTTGGTGCACGTGCTCTCCATGAGCTCATTGAAGTGGTCCGAGAGGCCCTGCTAGGTGAAAGCTCTAGTTTGGTTGTGGTGAATTGATGAAACCCTAAGTGCAAACCTAGTTTATCAAGTGATCATGAGATAGGTAGCACACTCCAAGTGATAAAGCAAATTAAGATCATAGCATGATGATGATGATACCATGACGATGATCAAGTGCTTGGACTTGGAAAGAAGAAAGAGAAAAACAAAAAGCTCAAGGCAAAGGTATAAACTATAGGAGCTATTTTGTTTTGGTGATCAAGACACTTAGGGAGTGTGATCACATTTAGGATTGATAGCCATACTATTAAGAGGGGTGAAACTCGTATCAGAATGCGGTTATCAAAGTGCCACTAGATGCTCTAACTCATTGCATATGCATTTAGGATCTAGTGGAGAACTAACACCCTTGAAAATGATTGTGAAAATATGCTAACACATGTGCACAAGGTGATACACTTGGTGGTTGGCACATTTGAGCAAGGGTAAAGAAGTTTGAGATGAAATGGAGTTGGTCACAAAGATGCTGGCGTTAGTCAAAGGACCAGATGCTAGGTCGCTCAGCGACTGGAGGCTGAAGGGCTACGTCCGGTCATGTTGTCGGTCAGCACAGTAAGAAGTCATAGTGTGACCGGACGTTGGCAGGGTCTGGTCGAGCATGACCGGACACGTCCAGTCGGCAAAAGTCAGTTTTGGAACCTTACTGTAAACGACCAGACGCTTGGTATTCAGCGTCTGGTCAACTCAGGTGCAGTGTCCGGTCAAGACTGATGACCATTGAAGTCAGGACACGTGGCTGATTGTGAGCGACCAAACGCTGGGGGCTCAGCGTCCGATCAACTGACTAGAGCGTCCGGTCAGCCTGTGTTGTGCATAGTGAAGGGGTACAACGGCTCTATTTCGTGGGGGCTTCTATTTAAGCCCCATAGCCAGCTCAAGCTTACTCTCTTGGCCATTTGCATTGATATAGCAACCTTGTGAGCTTAGCCAAAGCCCTCCCACTCATCTCCATCATTGATTCATCATCTTTGTGAGATTGGGAGAGAATCCAAGTGCATTGCTTTAGTGTTTGCATCTAGAGGCACTTGGTGTTCGTGTTTCGCTACGGGTTTCGCTTGTTACTCTTGGTGGTTGCCGCCATCTAAATGGCTTGGAGCAGCGAGGATCATTGAGCGGAGGGTGGTGATTGTCTCCGGCTCCGATCATGGTGATTATGAGGGGTTCTTGACCTTTCCCCGGTGGAGAGCCAACAGGTACTCTAGTAGATTGCTCGTGGCTTGTGTGATCCTCATCTTGTGTTGGTTGTGTGGCACCCTATTGAGGGTTTGGCGTATGAAGCCAATTAGCGTATGAACCTCCAAGTGAGTGAATCGCCACAACAAGGAATAGCTTGCCGGCAAGCAAGTGAACCTCGGTAAAAAAATCATTGTGTTCATCATTGATTCTGAGGTGATTGGTCTTCATTGTTATTCATCCTTGTGATTGATTGGTTTCTTCATCTATACGGCGGTATAACCTTCTTGATCACTCTCTTTACTTTACCGCAAACTAGTTGACAGGCTCTTTAGTGTAGCTAGTTGTGAGAGCTTGCTTGCTTGGTTGGTGTGGCTCTTTAGTTAGCCTTTGAGAGCACACTAACATAGGGTAGTGTCATAGCTTTTGTGTGAATAGACACTATCTAAACTAGAATTGTGGTAGGTGGCTTGCATTTTGAGTAGGCTAGCGCAACACTTGCTTCACCTCATAATTGTCTAACCATTTTGTTAAGTATTATTGTAGAAATTTTTATTAGGCTATTCACCCCCCTCTAACCATTAGAACCTTTCAAGTGGTATCGGAGCCGAGGTCACCGTGATTTGAGGCTTAACAACCTTTGGTGTAAAAATGGCTCAAATCAACAACACTAAGAAGCCACCCCAATTTGATGTCATAAATTATTCTTATTGGAAGTCAAAGATAACCACACACATCAAGTCAATCAATAGAAAGGTGTGGAAGGTGGTAGAAACCAAAATTGAGATTGGTGATCCAGAGAATCCCACCGTGGCCGAAGAAGTGCTTCTCCAAAACAATGACATTGCTCTAAGTGCTATTCATGATGCAATTGATGAAAGAACATTTGAGCAAATCAAGAATATTGAGATGGCTCATGAGGCATGGAAGAAGTTGGAAGAATCATTTGAGGGCACTTTAGCCGTGAAGGGTGCAAAGGATTACATTCTCAAGGAGAAGTTTGCAAGCTTCAAGATGAAGGAGGATGAGAGTGTGCCGAAGATGTTTCATAGGCTTCAAGTACTTGTTAATGATCTCAAAATACTTGGAGAAGAGGTGAAGGGCAAGGACTTCTCCCACAAGTTCTTGAGATGCTTACCTTCAAGATTTGGCACATTGGTTACTATTCTAGTAAGGAGTGGTTTGGACACTATGACACCAAACCAAGTGTTGGGAGACATCATGACCGATGATACATATAGAGATGAAGATGACATGGAAGAAAAGAAGGAGAAGAAAGATGAGAAGAAGGATGAGAAGAAGAAGAGTGTGGCATTCAAGGCCACGTCATCCAAGGGCAAAGCTAAGCAAGAAACATCTAGTGAAGAAGATGATTCATGGGATGATGATGATGAGAAGATGGCTCTCTTTGTCAACAGATTTGGCAAGTTCATGGTGAAGAAGGGCTACCATGCTAGAAGAAAAAAGTCTTCATCTAAGAACAAAGAAGAGTCAAGAAGGTGCTTCAAGTGTGGAAGCAAAGATCATCTTGTTGCTCAATGCCCATACAATAGTGACTATAATGATGACAACAAGAAGAATAAAAAGAAGGACAAGAAGGAAAAGAAAGAGAAGAAGGACAAGATGGCATTCAAGAAGAAGAAGGGTGGTTCATATGTAGTCACTTAGGATAGTGATGCTTCCTCAAGTGATGATGATGATGATAGTGATGATAACAAGACCACCAAGAAGAAGGTTCTTGTTAGCATTGCTATCAATGAGAAGCCTTCTCTCTTCGAATCTTCATCGTGCTTCATGGCTAAGGCCACTAAGGTACAAACTAGTGATGATGAAAGCAATGAAGAACATGATGATAAAAATGAAAATGAAAATAACCATGATAGTGATAGTGATGATGAACCCACCAAAGATGCTAGAGAACACTTTGACATCAAGAGAAAAGAATGCAAAAGCTTGTGTAAGGAACTAAAAGCCCTTAAGCAAGCCTTTGATGAGCTAAATGCATCTCATGAGAGGCTAGAGGAAGCCAATGAGAAGCTTGGCAAAGCTCACAAAAAGCTTAAAAAGGCTCATTCCTCTTTGCTTGATGAGCAAAATAAAAAGAAGCATGTTGAAACTTGCAATGTAGGTTTAACTTGTGATATAATTGATGAATCACTATCTATGCCTACCATTGTTGCTCCTACTAACCCTTCTTGTAGCACCTCCACTTCTACCTCATCTAGTAGTGATGGTCTCACTTGTGACACCTCACTAGTGGTTGAGAATGAGAATCTCAAGAAGGAGGTCAATAAGCTCACTCACACCTTAGCTAAAGCTTATGGTGGTGAGGACCGCTTGCTTATGTGCTTAGGTAGCCAACGAGCTTCTCTATACAAAGAGGGATTGGGCTATACCCCCAAGAAAGACAAAGTGGCCTTTGCTCCTCACAAGACTAGTTTTGTGAAGAACAATGGTCAGTTTTGCACTAGTTGCAAGCAAGTGGGTCATAAGGAGCATGAATGCAAAAACAAAAGCAAAAATGCTAATGTATCCTTCATAAAGCTTGATTCATGCTATATGCTTACTAAGGGTACAAATGGTGTAAAGGCTAAGTTCATTAGTAAACCATGGATGGGCTTAAAGAAGAAAGCCATTTGGGTACTAAAGAGCTTAGTGACTAACCTTCAAGGACCCAAGCAAGTTTGGGTATCTAAAAAGAATTGATCTTCTTTTGTAGGTTAATTACAAAGCCGAAGGAAGGCATTGGGTTCTTGATAGTGGGTGCACTCAATACATGACTGGTGATGCAAGAATGTTCAACTCAATCAACACCAATGGCAATGATGGTTATGATATTATCACATTTGGTGACAATGGCAAAGGCAAGGTCAAAGGGCTTGGTAAGATTGCAATATCAAATGACATAAGCATATCCAATGTGTTGCAAGTAGAGAGCTTGAACTTTAATTTGCTATCCGTGGCATAATTGTGTGATCTTGGATTCAAATGCATATTTGGGGTAGATGATGTAGAAATCATAAGTGTAGATGGCTCTAATTTGATCTTCAAAGGTTTTAGATATGAGAATGTATACTTGGTTGATTTCAATGCTAGTGAAGCTAGATTATCTACATGCTTGTTCACTAAGTCTAGCATGGGTTGGTTATGGCATAGAAGGCTTGGTCATGTTGAAATGAAACAATTGAATAGATTAGTTAAGCATGACTTAGTTAAAGGCTTGAAAGATGTTGTGTTTGAAAAGGATAAGCTTTGTAGCTCTTATCAAGCCGGCAAACAAGTTGGAAACACCCAACCTAAGAAAAGCATGATGAGCACTAGCAAAGCATTTGAGTTATTGCACATGGATTTGTTTGGGCCAACACAATACACTAGTATCGGTGGAAACAAATATGGCTTTGTAATAGTGGATGACTACACAAGATACACATGGGTATTCTTTCTAGTGGACAAAAGTGATGTATTTGCAAATGTATTTGCAACATTCAAATTATTTGTCAAAGGCATTCATAATGAGTTTGAAACAACCATCAAGAGAGTTAGAAGTGACAATGGTAATGAGTTCAAGAACACTAGAATTGATGAGTTGTGTGATGAATTTGGAATTAGACATCAATTCTTGGCCAAGTACACACCTCAATCAAATGGTCTTGTTGAGAGAAATAATAGAACACTCATTGATATGGCAAGGTCTATGCTTAGTGAGTACAATGTGAGTCAATCTTTTTGGGCCGAAGCTATCAACATGACTTGCTATTATAGCAACCACATCTATTGTCACCCATTGAAAGAGAAGACACCATATGAGCTCTTGAATGGTAGAAAACCCAACATTGCATATTTTCGGGTCTTTGGTTGCAAATACTATATCTTGAAGAAAGGCACTAGATTAGGCAAGTTTGACAAGAAATGTGATGAAGGATTCCTACTTGGTTATTCCACTACAAGCAAAGCATATAGAGTTTGGAATTTAGATAGTGGTACTCTTGAGGAAGTTCATGATGTTGAATTTGATGAAACCAAGGGTTCACAAGTAGAGAATGAGAACTTGGAAGATATTAGAGGCATTCAACTTTCAAATGCTATGAAGAACATGGATATTGGTGAATTGAGGCCTAGGCAAGTGAATGATGATGAAGATGATCAAGTGCAAGTGCTCTCTAACTCAAATGTGCAAGATAATACAAATCAAGTTAATGCAAGTGGATCTTATGACAATGAACAAGATCAAGTGGCTAGTATATCATCTCAACCCAATGATCAAGCAAGTGCAAGCAATCAAGTTCCTATCCTCCAACTAACCAATATTGCAAGGGATCATCCATTGGACACTATCATTGGTGATATTTCTAGAGGTGTACAAACAAGATCAAGATTGGCATCATTTTATGAGCATTTCACATTTGTGTCATCCATTGAACCAAAGAAGATAGATGAAGCATTGAAGGATGTTGATTGGGTAAATGCTATGCATGAAGAATTGAATAACTTCACAAGAAATCAAGTATGGGAGTTGGTAGAAAGACCAAAGGGACACAATGTGATTAGAACCAAATGGGTCTTTAGAAACAAGCAAGATCAAGATGGGATAGTAGTAAGGAACAAAGCAAGATTGGTAGCACAAGGCTATACACAAGTTGAAGGTCTTGACTTTGGAGAAACATATGCCCCGGTTGCTAGATTGGAAGCAATAAGAATCTTGATAGCCTATGCTTGTGCCCACAATATCAAGCTCTATCAAATGGATGTTAAGAGTGCATTTCTTAATGGCTGCATCAATGAAGAAGTATATATTGAGCAACCTCCCAGTTTTGAAGATGATAAGAAACCCAACCATGTATACAAGTTGAAGAAAGCATTGTATGGCTTGAAGCAAGCACCTAGAGCATGGTATGAGAGATTGAGGGATTTCCTACTCTCTAAAGGGTTCACAATGGGCAAGGTTGACACCACTCTTTTCATCAAGAAGATTGGAAAGGATCTATTTGTATTGCAAATCTATATTGATGATATCATATTTGAATTAACCAATCAAGACTTTTGTGATGAATTTGGAAAGATGATGGCTAATGAGTTTGAGATATCCATGATCGAAGAGTTGAGTTACTTCCTTGGTCTTCAAATCAAGCAATTGAAGAATGGTACTTTTGTAAGTCAAGGCAAGTATATCAAGGACATGATCAAGAAATTTGGCATGTGTGATAGCAAAGTCATTAGCACACCAATGGGAACCAATGGCAACTTGGATAGTGATGCAAGTGGAAATATGGTGGATAAAAAATTATATCGGTCTATGATTGGAAGCCTACTCTATGTGACCACATCAAGGCCGGATGTCATGTTTAGTGTATGCATGTGTGCAAGATTTCAAGCCTCACCAAGAGAAAGTCATTTGGAGGCTACAAAGAGAATATTGAGGTACTTGAAGCATACACAAAATGTTGGTTTGTGGTATCCCAAAGGAGCAAAGTTTGAGCTAGTTGGTTACTCCGACTCGGACTATGCAGGATGCAAGGTTGAAAGGAAGAGCACCTCGGGCACATGTCAATTGTTGGGAAGATCACTTGTTTCATGGTCATCAAAGAAGCAAAATAGTGTTGCATTATCAACCGCCGAAGCCGAATACATATCCACCGGTAGTTGTTGTGCACAAATACTTTGGATGAAGGCCACTTTGAGTGTTTTTGGAATCAAGTTCAAGAAAGTGTCATTGCTATGTGATAATAAGAGTGCAATCAAGTTGACCAACAATCCGGTTAAACATGCAAGAACAAAGCATATTGATGTCCGCTACCATTTCATAAGAGATCATCAACAAAAAGGGGACATTTGCATTGAGAGTGTAGGCACCGAAGATCAACTTGCCGATATATTCACTAAGCCATTGGATGAGAAAAGGTTTTGCAAGCTAAGAAATGAGTTAAACATATTGGATTTCTCAAATATGTGTTGATGCACCCCCCATTATATGACATGCCTCTCCTTCGAGCAATCAAGGGTAAAAGTTGATTGGCATGACATACATCCTTGCTAAGGACATGTTTTAGTGCATCTAGTCATTTCTTATTTTCATTAGGACTTTTATTAGGCTTATTCATGAAAATCAAATGAATTTGATGATTATATGGTACCACTATTGCTTCTATGTTTGACTTGATCTAGTGGTAACATATGACATGTTTGTGAGCTTGTAAACCTAGTGTTTAATCTAGAACATGAGCTATAAGTGTTTAACTCAACATGGTACAAGATAACCTTTATTTGGAGGTGTGAAGAAGCTTGTCCTTGGATCAAACCGAGTTAAATATCTTTGGCATATATTCTAGTTTGAACCAAATTTGGAACTTTGATCCTCACCCCATTGATTGACATTGATAATCTTGACCCTACAAGTAATACTATCTATATTTTAAACCTTTGTGGTTATTGATGACAAAGTGGGAGAGAAACAAAGAGAGTAGTAAAAATAGTAAAAAAGGGGGAGAAATATCATAAAGGGAGAGAAACATAAAGATATACTTGATATATGACATAGGGGGAGAGAAGTGAAAAAGGAAAGGGATCAATTAAAATTTTAAGCACACAAGTAGGGGGAGCAAGCTCATGAACTTGGATGATGCATTTGAATGTGCATTTCATATGTTTGCTTGCATGGCACAAGTATTAAATTTAAACATCCATGCTTGTGTGATGTATGCTAGTTGTAAGTTTGAATGATAATATGAAAAACTAGCATGAATAGATTATCTAGTGATTTCATTCTCTAGTATTATCAAGTGGTATCTATTCCAAATGTTTCCATGTGGTATATTTTCAAATGGTATCAAGCTAATCATGGTGCTAAGGAAGGTATAATGGTGCACTCTGATTGGTATCACGCTTCAAAGGTCCATCTCTTGTACCTTAGCATCATGTGGTAGACATTGACTCCTACATTTCCTATCTAAGCATATGTGCAAGCTACAATCCAAACTCTTAGCACATATGTAGGGGGAGCAATTGCTACCATTTGGGGTTCATGAAACTTGTCCATATTCTTTTACACATGGTAAATATGCTTGGGCAAGCAACATGAATTCAATTGAATTTTATTTCATATCTTTGTATAAGGGTTGTCATCAATTATCAAAAAGGGGGAGATTGAAACTCTAATTTGGTTTTGGTGAATTGATGAAACCCTAAGTGCTAACCTAGTTTATCAAGTGATCATGAGATAGGTAGCACACTCCAAGTGATGAAGCAAATGAAGATCATAGCATGATGATGATGATACCATGATGATGATCAAGTGCTTGGACTTGGAAAGAAGAAAGAGAAAAACAAAAAGCTCAAGGCAAAGGTATAAACCATAGGAGCTATTTTGTTTTGGTGATCAAGACACTTAGGGAGTGTGATCACATTTAGGATTGATAGCCATACTATTAAGAGGGGTGAAACTCGTATCGGAATGCGGTTATCAAAGTGCCACTAGATGCTCTAACTCATTGCATATGCATTTAGGATCTAGTGGAGAACTAACACCCTTGAAAATGATTGTGAAAATATGCTAACACATGTGCACAAGGTGATACACTTGGTGGTTGACACATTTGAGCAAGGGTAAAGAAGTTTGAGATGAAATGGAGTTGGTCGCAAAGATGCTGGCGTCGGTCAAAGGACCGGATGCTGGGTCACTCAGCGACCGGACACGAAAGGGCTACGTCCAATCATGTTGTCGGTCAGCACAGTAAGAAGTCATAGTGTGACCGGATGCTAGTAGGGTTCGGTCGAGCATAACCGGACGCATCCGTTTGGCAAAAGTCAGTTTTGGAACCTTACTGTAAACGACCAGACGCTAGGTGTTCAGCGTCCGATCAACTCAGGCGCAGTGTTCAATCAAGACTGATGACTGTTGAAGTCAGGACATGTGGCTGACTGTGAGCGACTGGACACTGGGGGCTCAGCGTCCGGTCAACTGACCGGAGCGTCCGGTCGGCCCGTGTTGTGCCCAGTGAAGGGGTACAACGGCTCTATTTCATGGGGGCTTCTATTTAAGCCCCATAGCCGGCTCAAGCTCACTCCCTTGGCCATTTTCATTGACATAGCAACCTTGTGAGCTTTGCCAAAGCCCTCCCACTCATCTCCATCATTGATTCATCATCTTTGTGAGATTAGGAGAGAATCCAAGTGCATTGCTTGAGTGTTTGCATCTAGAGGCACTTGATGTTCGTGTTTTGCTGTGGGTTTCGCTTGTTACCCTTGGTGGTTGCTACCACCTAGACTAATGGAGATGGGGGTCCCGATCTTCCGTCAGGTTCAAGATAAACAACGATTTATTTGGAGAGCGACACACCGATCCGGTTTTAGATCACAAAGACCCGAACCCTGCAACCTTAGCACCATGTCTCCTCTGGTTATCAACCATGTCACAATCTAGTTGATCTCGCCAAGAAGGCTAATCCCTGCTGTGAATCGAAGAACACAAGCAAGAACAAGATAAAAAGCAACTCAATTAAAGTGACAATTGCAGATGAATGATTAAGCACTCAAAGCTGGGGTCTCACAAACCGATGAACGGTGAAACTGTTCTTGACAGATTAATCTAAGCAAAACCCAAAACCTAATGTAGGTGGTGGCTACTGATTATATAGCCTAAGGGACGTCCAAGGATCCCTCTTCATGTCCTAAAGGTGTCCCAACACGTTACAAGGCCCAACGGCCCAAAAGACGACGATGCAGCGTCGTGATAGATTCTGGATGTCAACTTGTTTCGATGATTTCCATTGATTCTGATGTAATTTTGATGTGGTACCACTTCCATTGGTTTCCTTATGAAATTGTCTTTCCATCCATATGTGGATCATCAAAAACGGAGTTCGTATGCGACCTGGACGTCCGTTTTACTACACGCTGGTCCTAGAGCCCGAGATGGACTCGAACTCAAGTTGGACTGGGCCTCCGGCTTGGCTTGGAGGTCCTTGCTGGCCTCCTAAGGTGGTGGCCAAGGAGAAGGACATCCAAGGGCTTTCTTGGTGGGTTCTCTAAGTCCTTGGGGTGTGCTCCCACTTGGGCCAGGGTCCCAAGGATGAATAACAAGCCCATAACTACAGTGTAGCTCCCAACAGAAACAGCGACAGAATATCTTGATGGTTTGGAGGCCTTGCTGATGTGATATTGAGATGAGACTAGATCCATTTGAAATCTTATCAAACAAGCTTTCCATCAAGTGCTCATTGACCTCGATCGCACTCCAGATGGCTGAGTTATGGCCTTCCCAATGAAGCACTGTTGAGCTACCGATGAACCGAAAATTCAACTTTGATGAACTTGCACGTTGAGACATATTTGTACCTATATTCAAATAACGACATGTACATGTGGAACCAAGTGAATTATACCAAAAATCACTATGCAAATGTAGGAATGAGCTCACCTTATAAACAATGGTCATATCCGATGGTGTCATGTCCTCATCATCCTCCCCTTCTTGACAACAAACCGTCCTCGGTTTGGGATTAGCTGAAGAAAACGTTGTTGGTAGTAGCCAACATTGCTCCCCTTCTTGAAATTTAACATGTTTCTTTATAACAAAACTAATGGAACTTGACATGACAAAATTATAGCAATTGCAATCCTTTGGTTGATCATACTTTTGCACAATATAAGGAGATTTTAGATTTGAACAAATATAGACATGATGCACCATATACTCTCCTTTACAATTATATTTTCCAATAAAATGATATGTATAAGTAGACAACCATGACAATTCAACACATTTAAGTTTCTCTTCTAAACTACTAAGAGCATATAAAGTATCAAACTCAATATAACCCAAAGTATTTAAAGAATACAATAATTTCTTTTCATCTTTTTCGGTAGCAATGGGAAGCAAATTTTTATGTTTAGCATAAGTAATTGGTTCCAAAGCCAAAGCATCATACTCATTCACTAGTTGTGGCATACGTATAATAAAAGCATTTTCACACAGCTCTTCTTTATCACTAGCATTATTAGAATAATTATTTTTTGACAAAGGCAATTCAGATTTAACATCCAATTCTTTCCTTTCATTAGCAGCTCTATCTCTATTAGTTTGTGCATTTTCAGCATGGTTTAAAGTTTTACTAGACTCCAAAGTATGTGTGGGAGGTGGTGGTGGTGAAGATGTTGTTGTAGTGGCGAAAGTAACCACTCGCCTTTTTATCGCAGTCTCAACCTTCGCAAATGGTTGCTCCACCCTTGCTAAAATCTGGTTGAGGTTGTCGCCAATGTTGGTATGGTTCTTTTGCTGACATTCCTGCAATTCTTTTTTCTGCAAGCATAGCAAGCTGGAACAAATGTTTGAGAGTATAAAATTCTATATGGAAAACAATATCTTGTATTTCATGCCTCAAACCACCAAAAAATGAACAATGGTATCTTCCATGTCCTCTACTATCCCACAACATATTGCACACTTTTGAAACTCTGTATAATATTCTTGGATAGACATATTGCCTGGCTCTAAGCACTGCAATTTGTTATGCCATTCATGTTTATAAGAAGGAGGAATAAAATGATCACGCATAGCTATCTTAAGTTCTTCCCATGTACCAGGTAAAATATCCTCTACAACTAGCCCATACCACCAAATAATGGCAAAGTCCTTAAACTCACTAGTAGCTTGTTGAACTCTATATTGCTCAGGTACAAGGTGGGCACTAAACTTTTGCTCTACTGTCATCTCCCAATCAAGGTATCCCTCAGCATCATATTGTCCCGAAAAAGAAGGTATGGTAAATTTAACCTTTGCATAAGGATCATCGGGAGCACGATTATGATTACCTTGATGGCAGTTGAAGTGTCGAGCGCCACCCAAACCTGTGGTGTTTGCGTGAAGACAAAGATGTAATCTATTTCTCCTTGTTGGTGCTCGATCAACATTACCATTGGTATCATACATCTCGTCATCGTCATTCACATCTTCATCGGGTGCTGGACGGTTTTCCAATGCAACTATCCTGTCGGTTAACGTGGACACTCTTTTGTCCAATCTCTCAAGAGTGCTACTGAGCTTGAGGTCATTGAGCGCGTTGGTTACAGCCTTGGCAATTGCCTCGCTCATATCCTTATGAGCATGTTCTATAACAGATTGTAGTTGCTCTTGGCTGACGCACTCCTTGAAGTCTTTGGGCGTCTTATCTTCATCATCACCTGCCATTGTAGACACAAAACATAGCAACAAACAGTGAATGTTATCCCTAATAATCCTACTACGCAGGTGGAGTGGTGCTGCCTCTCAAGATCACAGCAAAAGGAAACACCTTATCAAGCTCTTACAAGGTTCTTACCAACGCAAAGCAGTGGATGGTACAACCGGTGGCTGGTACGTGATACCTGTAAGGGTGTGACACCAAGATTGCAAGGGTCTTTTTCTGTACCGATCTGAAGTATATGTGGAGCTTGGGAGGCATGCAAAAGAACAAATATGTATATGTGGCACACAAGTCAGTGACAGACAACAATATTGAATAAATATCCAGAGCACTTGTCCTAGTTGCTGGCCTATACGTGTTTCTATCACCAGTTGTGATAAACAAGAGAGGAAATAAGGATGAAAGGAAACAAGTATTAAAGGTAGCAACGGATATGAACAAGGCAAAAGATACCACAAACAATAGAGCTATTGAGTGTTCCTTATGTGCTCCTTTTCGATATCTTCTATTCTCTTTTACTATTTTTTTCTTTTATTTTTTTGTCCAATCTTTTTTTTCTTGCTTTTGCTCTTTTGATATTTTTTCTCAGCAAGGAGCACACAAGAATAAACCACAAAAAATTTGAGCTCAATTGAATAAAAGATGTGGCCTATAGAAAATTAGGACTGTGCTCTAAAAAGCATACCAAAACTTGTGGGCTCAGAAACTCAATTTTCCTAATTGAATTTCATAAATCTAATTTTTGCAAACCTAGCAACGCTGGGATGAAATAGATCTAAAATTTTTTGGCATTCTCCGTAGATATAAAATTTTTCCCGTTTTGAGTTCGGATGCAAAAGTTATGACTGTTTTAAGGAAGCTGCTCAAATTAGGGATTTAGTGGACACAAGATGCAAACCGATGGTGATACGGAATAGCGGCGGGTGGAGGTATCAACACAAACTAGAAAAGAACATAATCTAAACTAGCAACAAGACTTTGACCTAGGACACAAACTCAACAAAGAGGACTCTGAAACTGAATCATGCAAAGGCTATGTCGCGGATGGTTATAGGATAGGAAACAAATATGGCATTGGACTATGGGATAAAAGCAAAAACACTCGAACTAAGGGTAAGATGTGAACTTGATGGTATACCTGAAGCTCTGATTACCACTTAATGGAGACAGGGGTCCCGATCTTCCGTCAGGTTCAAGATAAACAATGATTTATTCGGAGAGCGACACACCGATCCGGATTCAGATCACAAAGACCCGAACCCTGCAACCTTAACACCACATCTCCTCTGGTTATCAACCATGTCACAATCCAGTTGATCTCGCCAAGAAGGCTAATCCCTGCTGCGAATCAAAGAACACAAGCAAGAACAAGATAAAAAGCAACTCAATTAAAGTGACAATTGCAGATGAATGATTAAGCACTCGAAGTTGGGGTCTCACAAACCGATGAACGGCGAAACTATTCTTGACAGATTAATCTAAGCAAAACCCAAAACCTAATGTAGGTGGTGGCTACTGATTATATAGTCTAAGGGACATCCAAGGATCCCTCTTCATGTCCTAAAGGTGTCCCAACACGTTACAAGGCCCAACGGCCCAAAAGACGACGACGCAGCGCCGTGACAGATTTTGGACATCAACTTGTTTTGACGATTTCCCTTGATTCTGATGGAATTTTGATTTGGGACCACTTCCATTGGTTTCTTTATGAAATTATCTTTCCATCCATATGTGGATCATAAAAAATGGAGTTCGTATGCGACCTGGACGTCTATTTTACTATACACTGGTCCTGGAGCCCGAGATGGACTCGAACTCAAGTTGGACTGGGCCTCCGGCTTGGCTTGGACGTCCTTGCTGGCCTCCTAAGGTGGTGGCCAAGGAGGAGGATGTCCAAGGGCTTTCTTGGTGGGTTCTAAGTCCTTGGGGGGTGTGCTCCCACTTGGGCCAGGGTCCTAAGGATGAATAACAAGCCCATAACGACAATGTAGCTCCCAACAGAAACAGCGACAGAATATCTTGATGGTTTGGAGGCCTTGCTGATGTGATATTGAGATGAGACCAAATCTATTTGAAATCTTATCAAACAAGCTTTCTATCAAGTGCTTATTGACCTCGATCGCACTCCAGATGGCTGAGTTATGGCCTTCCCAATGAAGCACTGTCGAGCTGCCGATGAACCAAAAATTCAACTTTGATGAACTTACACGTTGAGACATATTTGTACCTACATTCAAATAACAACATGTACATGTGGAACCAAGTGAATTGTACCAAAAATCACTATGCAAATGTAGGAATGAGCTCACCTTATAAACAATGGTCATATCCGATGGTGTCATGTCCTCATCATAGACGGCTTGGAGCAGCGAGGATCGTTGAGCGGAGGGTGGCGATTGTCTTCAGCTCTGATCGTGGTGATTGTGAGGGGTTCTTGACCTTTCCCCGATGGAGAGCCAAAAGGTACTCTAGTGGATTGCTTGTGGCTTGTGTGATCCTCATCTTGTGTTGGTTGTGTGGCACCCTATTGAGGGTTTGACGTGTGAAGCCAATTAGCGCGTGAACCTCCAAGTGAGTGAATCGCCACAATGAGGAGTAGCTTGCCGGTAAGCAAGTGAATCTCGATAAAAAATCATTATGTTCATCATTGATTCTGAGGTGATTGGTCTTCACTATTATTCATCCTTGTGATTGATTGGTTTCTTCATCTACATGGCGGTATAACCTTCTTGATCACTCTCTTTACTTTACCGCAAACTAGTTGATGAGCTCTTTAGTGTAGCTAGTTGTGAGAGCTTGCTTGGTTGGTTGGTGTGGCTCTTTAGTTAGCCTTTGAGAGCACACTAACATAGGGTAGTGTCATAGCTTTTGTGTGAATAGACACTATCTAAACTAGAATTGTGGTAGGTGGCTTGCATTTTGAGTAGGCTAGCGCAAACACTTGCTTCGCCTCATAATTGTCTAACCATTTTATTAAGTGTTGTTGTAGAAATTTTTATTAGGCTATTCACCCCCCCTCTAGCCATTAGGACCTTTCACTAGGGCTGCTTGCCCGTGTGATTAGCCATGGTGACCAACACGGAGTTAGCCAGTCAGCGATGATCTTCCTTGTTCTTTTTGTCCTTCTATGTGGAGGGGCCCTCGTCCTGGTCCTCGCGCTTTGCCTTTGTCCCGGTCTCCGTTGAAGACTGCTCCGACTGCCACCTCGCCGGAGGCGTGGTTCATGGCAACGTCGAGCAAGTCACGGGTGGTATGGGGCTTCAGGTAGCCAAGCTTGTGGATTAAGGACTCATAGGTTGTCCCAAAGAGGAATGCGCTGATGATGTCTGCATCGACGATATTAGGAAGGGAGTTGCATCTTTTGGAGAACCTATGAATGTAATCCCATAGGGGCTCGCTGGGCTTGTGCTGGTAGCTCTTGAGGTCCTAGGAGTTCCTGGTGTAGACATACATCCCCTAGAAGTTCCCAACGAACACCCTCTTGAGGTCCGCCCAGTCATAGATGCTGTCATGCAGGAGGAATTCGAGCCAAGCTCGAACATGTTCCCCCATGTAGATAGGGAGGTACTAAATGATGAAGTGGTCATCATCCACTCCACTAGCTCGGCAGGTGAGCCAAAAGTCTTCAAGCCATATACCGGGGTTCATCTCCCTGGTATACCTGGCGATGTTGGTAGATGGTCAGAAGCGTTGTGGGAACAGTGCTCTCTAGATGCGTCGGCCAAAGGCCCATGGTCCCGGGCCATCCGGGTTGGGACTCCGGTCGTCTAGCCGGTGACCGCGCTTGGGGTGTGTTTCACCACTCCCCATGATGGTTCGACCGGGGTCTGTGTCGCCTTCCCTCATTGCCACACAATGGACGTCATCATCATGTTGGGCCTAATGCCGGATGCTGATGACGCTATGGGCGTCTTGGTTTGGCCCGAGCTGCTCACGCACAGGCGATCAGTGCGGAGCAAGCGCTAGGTCAGACCATGGCGCGTCTATGGCCTCCTGCACCACGCTCGGCGGCCATAGCGGTGAGCGAATGGAGTGATTCATCTAGTGCGTCCCCACTCCCCTATGGGGAGAGGGGCCGTGAGTTGATGTCGCGATACGGAGCCCTCCACCTGTTGAACGATAGCGGTTTCCACCAGTGCCTGAAGGTTCTGGTGGATCGCCTGTTCCTAGGGGTCGTTCGGCTCAGGAAGGCCGTGTAGAAGCATTGCCACGCGCGGTGATGTTCTGGCCAGCCCGAGTGAACTATGGGGGATCGCCCCCCCATCCATGATGTTGCGCTAGACCTAGCAGGTGTGACCTTGGGCGCCTCCCACTGGGTTACACACACGGGGTGCAGCATGGTCCGCCGAGCACGCTAACACAGGTGGTGGCTGGTTCTGCCGTCATTGTCGTAGCTCCTCGTCATGCTTTTGTGCGGGCATGAAGGCCCCTGCACAAGGGTCCAAAGGGGTGTGAGTCTATAAGGACTCTGCTACCACCAGTGGCTGTCCCGGAGTGTCCGCCATAGCATAGTCTTGGGATAGATGGTGGCTAGGTGCCACATTGCCGATGCTGGAGCCACCGCTCTCGACATCGTCATTCGTGAGGTCGAGGAAATAGGTGGGAGCATAGCTCACCATCCCCACGAATTCGGATGCAAGAAGAGGCGGCGTCAGCATTTTTTGGAGCCCCCAGGCGTATGCGTCCATGAGGGATGCGAGGTCATAGGAGAACTGGTCGCATGGCAGTCACGGTGCGGACAATGGTGTCCCTCTGTAGAATTGGCGAAAGATAGTAAATGGCGAGTAAATAATAAAGCCTACATTACTCATAGTGGGGTTTGAGCAGAGCGTTTGCTCGGAATGAAGCGCAGGTGCCTCATCGTTGAAGTCACTAGGTGTCCCGGAGCCGACAGAGGGCGCCCCTCCGACGGGCACCGAGATGGGTGTCTCCTCGCGGAGGTGTAGTACGTCGAGCCGGTCGGCAACAAAGTCTAGGCTTCCGAAGAGGAAGGCCTAGGACATCTCGAAGATGGGTGGAACCCACATCCCAACAGGTGGGAGTGCAGGAAACTCTAGTGAGCCAAAGCGAGTCATATTACTTGAGCCCACCATGGCAAAGGTGGTGGAAAAGCGGGCCATTCGATGACCAAAAGTGTGAACGTATAGCGTCTTCCCCACGGACGGCGCCAACTGTCGGTGCAGAAAGTGACCAACACGTAAATATTTATAGTTTTGCTGTACATTGTGATCGGAGGTGGCCTAGCACTCAATGACATAGGGTTTATACTGGTTCAGGCAATGTGCCCTACGTCCAGTTTGAGTCAGTCGGTGACTTTATTCCTGAGCCTAGGTGCTCGAAGTTTGTTGTGGGGTTATAAACGGAAGGGAGAAAGATGGGGGGTACAAGAGGTCCGGTTAGACTTTGGTCTGAAGGGCCGAGAGTGAAGGGAGCTCTGCTATGTGCTAAGTGTTCGAGCGTATGCTCGAGGTTTGAACCTGGTGGTTCTATTGTTGTGTGTTGAATTGATGTAAGTGAACTGATCAGCCTATCCATTGGGAGAGAGCACATCCCCTTTTATAGATGAAGGGGATGGCCTTACAAGTGAGAGAGAGAGAGAGTGTGTGTACATATGCTAAGTCTTGTTGCCCACGCCGTCGAGTACAAGATAATTGTAGGTGCCCATAACACTGTTAAATGTCAGATGCATGTGGGAGGTTGCGTCATTTTCTTCCAATATGGCAGACGTCGGTGCCTGTCATACTATTGATGCCCAGAGGCATGTAGGGGGTTTTACCATGTTTGCCTGGTATGGTAAATGTTGGTGCCCATAACACTATTGATGCCTAGAGGCATGTGGGGGGAGCCTTACCATGTTTGTTCGGTATGGGAGTTGATGGCGCCCATAATACTATAGGGCAAATATCGGCGCCCACAACACTACTTGGGTTCTATCACTCCAGGAAGGTCGTAGGGTACCCTTCTGACATGCCCTATTGGTACTATCCTATAGGTGTACAGGGTATGGTCCTCGGTATTACGGTTGACTTGAGTGCCCTGCCTTACTTTCTCCATCCACTTCCTAGTCCTCACCGAGCGGGTGTCCCCGGTCGGTTGGTCCCAGTCGGCTCTAATTGCGCCAGTTAGAGAGAAGCTATAAGCAAGGGCTCGGCGTATCCCCGGTCAGAGCCACGGGTTGGAGTCAGAAGTGGTGTTTGGCTAGGCCTTCTAGATGGAGAGGTCATCTAGAGGTGGGCTGGGGTCAGAAGCAAGCGTTGTTCCTCCTTAGTGAGGCCTTCCAGATGGAGAAGAGGACCGGAGTCAGAAGCGGGCGCCCTTCCTCCTCGGCCAGGCCTTCTGAAGGGCGATTGGGTCTCCCTTCTGGCCCGTCGTTTATGTATTTTGGGCCGGCCCATGAGTTGCGCGTCGTTCGCAACATCGTCTGCTGGGCTGAGCCTTTTGCTGGGAAGCCAGTCCATGAGGGACCCTGGGTTTATGAACCCAACAAGGTGTCTCCTTGTCTAAGGCCACGGGTGGGCGAGATGGATTCTAGGAGCTGCCCATTGAGATGAACAGAGTACTTGATAGTTCTGATGCATTCCATCACCCAATCAGTCCACCTATTTTGGAAAGCTTTCTCCATGTAGTCACAATCAACATGATCATACGCTTTGGCCAAATCAAGTTTATAAAATTTAACAGAATTGGTGCATGTTTATGAATGATCATTACACATTCAAGTGGAAATTTCCTTTAAAACTGTTTAAGTTTGAATTTAGAAATATCGTAGAAAAAGAAGATTGTAGTAAAACTACAACTCCAATACACTTTTGTCGTGATTTAACAAGTATGCTACTGGACATTTAAATTTACTAGCATATCATGCTCTTGGTGGAGTGGACAATTTCAACTTTAATCTAGACCAGTACATGCCCTGCTATTATGTCACTAACAGTTCGTCAACTGTGCCAACACCCCTACAAAGAGACAAATAGTGACGCTTGCTAGAGGAGAGAACCTCAGCATTATGCATGAGTAGAAGCAGAACCAGGCAACCCCACCATAAGAATCTCTTCCATACTCCAACACAAAAGATGGCAACACCTTGAGGTGGGGGCAAACCCATGGACCATATGCTACAAAATAGTATCGACAACATGATTTCCTCCCAATCACCTCCGGTGCTACTAGACACGTATCCAAGCACCAGGCGCTCGAACGCCTGGGAATGCTTAGAGCACCAAACGGAGCTACCAAGGGATAAACCAAACAACACTCTACAATCGGACGCCTAGTGGAGCTCACATCACCAGGCAAACTGCCTGGGAGAGAACTAAACAGCTCTACGTCGCTAACAGTTTGTCACTTGTACCAACACCTCGGCAAGAGATAATGATGATGCCTACTGCTAGAGGAGACAACAACACCATGGTGCATTAGTGGGACTACTTCAACCACTCCATGAACATGAAGAATTCATAGTTTTGTGGGCAAGCAACCCTGGCATAAGAATTTCTTCCATAATTGAACACAAATATGGCAGTGCCTTGAGGGGGGCAAGTGAAATGACCTGATCTCTGTGAAGAGAAATCCATAGAGTTGAAGTGTATTATGGCTGTTGTAGATCATATTACCCAAATTCTAGTCGAATACCACATCCATACAACAATAATATCAGAGTACATAAAGTGCGGAATTACATAAATTATTACATCGCCACATTGGCGGAATCAAAAGTATCATTCATTCAGAATAGCTTGAAGATAAGATCGCTAAACTCGAGCGTAGGAACAAACCCCTCAACCGTCAAACTCCTTGGAGCTATACTCCTCAGCAGAACCTGTGTGCCAAAATTTATCAGTACGATTTGTACTGGCCACTCCCACCTTATGAGCTATGCTTTGTGTAAGTTGGATGCAAGTTGGATATAATCAAAAGGAACCTATAAGGCTGGGGTTTCCTATGTACTAGCATATCAAGTATATATATTAGTATAGTCAAGTTTTAACACCATCCCCACACACATTCCACCCCATTTCCGTCTAGAGCCAAGTTTCGATCCTGGGATTGATATACCACCATCTCCACACCATCACCATACCATCGCTCAGTCGATAGGCCAACTCCCTCTCAGCACTGTCTCAAGGCCCGTAGCCCTTGGCTACGACCGACACTCTCTCATGGGGAAAGAAGAGAAGGACTCATCTCACTATCTAGTTTAAGCGAAACCCGGGAGAGGTCCATAGTCGACAAGTCGGCACATA
Organism: Miscanthus floridulus; assembly: GCF_019320115.1. Lineage (NCBI taxonomy): Eukaryota > Viridiplantae > Streptophyta > Magnoliopsida > Poales > Poaceae > Miscanthus > Miscanthus floridulus. The sequence continues at coordinate 10,294,255 of NC_089590.1, forward strand.
TATCGATCGATCAACCATACACTCTGTAGAGGTTTTACATAACCACAAGATCTGCCTTCTTCGCTGACCATCATCAATTGGGCTGATTTCGGCCGCTTGCTAGCCTAGGATAATGCCACTCTACCATTCAGCCCTGGTACACCCCAAGTTTAGTCTAGGGTGGCTGAAACTGTGAGTCATGAGCTGGGTCCACAAGGACTCCATGAAGTCTCAGAAGGGTGTGTAACACCCTAGGTGTTTGGCTTCCACAAAATTGCATTTCATTTCATAAACATATGCATCATCCATATCATCATGCCATTATCATTGAAACATGCATATGCAACATTCGCAATTCTATTGTTTCATACTTAATTTGCTTGTGAATGGTAGTAGTGAAACATGTGAATGCAACATGAATTTCTCATACCTTGAAACATGGCAATATGGTAGTAATGAGACAAGTGTAAAATAACAACAAAGTCATGAAACATGTGAAACATTGCATTGCAACATTTGGGTGAATTGCTTGTTTTGTTGTTTCATTACATGTGATCATTTGACATGGGTATTGCACTTGTGTAAAGTGGTTGATTATGGTCTAATACACCTTAACTACACTTAGGGTAATTGTTTGGACATTGTTCATGTAGATCAAAATGACAAAAATGCCCTCAGGTGGAGGTTTGACTGGAATTGACCCTTAGAGTGCCATAGTTTGACTGATTCAAAAGTCTAACTTAGAGATCTTGCATGGCTGTGCACCCTTTACCAAAGTTGTAGCTAATTTATCAAGGAACAAAAGTTGTTTTATGATCATCTCATGAAAATGGCTAGAACAAGCTCAAACATGGCCCACAAGTCAGAATTTCATGCTGATTTCATACTTAGAAATTTTTCTAAGTCCTTAAGTGTTTTACAGTTTTGGGTACCAATGTTTGGAGGCCTATATCTCCCTAACCAGGCCAAACCAACTCGAGCTCCAATTGAAGAAGTTGTAGCATTCACTTAGGTCTTCAATTTTGTTAACTAGACCATGAACCAGATCACCACCGTTTGGGAGTTATGCATCGTTGAAATCACGCTGTCAGTCATCGTCGTTGATCTCTAAATCTGAAATTTCAGAAAAACGTTCAGAGCTGCCGTGGCCGACCGGGGTAGGAGCCGCTCGCCGCGTGGCGTTCATGCTCTGCCGACGCCACCACGTCGCGCGTCCGCGCTCCAGAAGAGGGCCAGCGCCTGCCTGACGCACTCGCCAGCCCCATTTGCTTCCCTCTCACCTTCCCCGCGCGCAGCGCCGAGCCACAGCCATCCGCCATTGCCGGTCGAACCTTCACCCTCGCCTAGCTCACACGTCCTTGCAAAAACGCATTGCCCCGTTTGCCTAGAGCCTCACCGTGATTCCCTCTACCACCTCCACCGTTTAGTCGGTCCACTTGAGCCTTGGTAAGGACGAATTCGTCGTTTCTTCCACCACCGCCATGGCTGACCTCGCCGGAGTTGGCGCTCCACGCGGCCAACTGTCCTCACGTCCTTGCCATCCCTCCTCTACCTTGCGCTAGGTCTAGTGCATGCCACTGATGCTCATAGGGTCACCCATTCGAGCCGTGGCGCCGTAGTCTCGTCAAAGCCGGCCATGCCGTGGCCGTGCGCCACCATGCTCGTCACCACCCCCTGTAGCCGCAACAATAGCATCGATTGAGGGCACCGCTAGATGCGCATGGACAAGGTGAACATCGTAGTACTGCTGGACTCGCTGGAGGAGCCACCGGCGACGAGTTGCGCCGCCGTCTCCTTCTCCTCCCCTGTCTGTCTCTCTGTTGCGCGGGTCCCGCACGTCAGTCGCCGAGCCGAAGGCGGGAGCCAGCCTGGGTTGCGCCGCATTTTGGGCCACGCCAGCGCGTGCTTCGCGGGCCGCCATTCTTTCGGGCCGGCCCAGTAGCTGTGATAGGTTTTCTTATTTGTGTTTTGTTTTATTTTTTCACTGATTTGTGTATATATTCAAAAATATGTAGCTCTTAGATGGTAGATTCAAATGATGTGGTTCCAATTTTGTTGAGTTCATGATAATGTCTAGTTTATATTAAAAATATGATTTATGCCATGTTCTGTTATGAAAATGGGAGTTTCTATTTATCTCTTTTAATCATGCAAGAAATAGGGGTAATTATATCTTGTTCTATGTAGCTCCAAATGGCATGAATTTTTATGGTGTACTGCTCATATCATGAATAGCTTGTAGTTAAAATTTCATATATTTTGGGCATTGTATGTAGGAGATAGAAAATTATCTTGTTTGCATGAGTGGATCTTGAGTGAATTTTCATAATTTTTCTATAGATCCAGTTAGGGTAAAAATTGGTGAGTGCTATTCTTATGCTAGAATGATACTAGAAAAAATAAGAAATCTGTTGCTTGACACTTTTCAATAGGGTTTCCTAATTATGCTAAAAATAGACATGCCACCTGTTATTTTGGATACAGCAAGTTCTGCTTGCTCAATGGCTTTGAAATTTTTATGGTAGTCTATGTGAAGCATGAGATAGCTCCTGTAATTTTTGTAGATTTTTCTAAATAGTTTTACTATATATTGCTTTAATCACCTAATTAACTAAATAAATTTGAAAAGGATATTAAATAATTTATTTAGAAGTTGGCACTATACTTTCTAGTGTTCCTCTGGTATGTGCAACAAGTTGGTAAACTTGGTTTGGTCAAATTATGCTTTTGCATCATCATTAAATAATTAAGTTAGTAACCCTGTCATTTCTGGACAGATTCTAGGTTTACTGGAATTCGATTTGGTTAACTTAAGAATCATGCTTTGATGTTTACAATTGATTTGTAGAGGGTTTCATAAACTTTCTAGAATGTCCTCATGCAAGTCATTTGGAATTGTAGAACTCTAGTTGTGATTGAATTAAGGGACTACTTGTGTGCATATGAAACTTTAAATGTTAATTTATGTATGCCTTTACTATTTCTAAGTTTGTGGTAATGTTCCTAGGTGTTAGGCCTTTAACTGAAGATGAGCATCTTTATCTTAGGTTGTGCAAGTTAGGTAAGTTGATCTTGTTCTTTAAGTTAAGTTAGATACATGCTTAAAGTGATTTGAATAGAGCCATTTTACTCGGTAAACGGGTGTCCAGTGATGTTTTCGTTAAACATTTACTGTGATTCATTCATCATGAGCATCATGTCATTCCTTATGCATCCATGATATTTATCTTGTGCATCAGCATGCAATAGGTGTACCGGAGGGAGTAACACTACTGGAATTCGAGGAACCGAGCGAGCAGCAGCAGCCGACACCGGAGGTTCAGGAGGTGCAGCCTTCAGGAGAAGTGCCAGACGAGGTCACCCTTGAGTGCCCGGATCACCGTTCGTGCAACTTTGTGAAAGGCAAGCCCCAGAGCATATTAAGCCTCCTAATTTCCGAAATGCAGTTAAAGTATTATTGTTACATATATATATTGTTGCATTAAGTTTAGGTGTTGAATGCAAACACTTGCTGCATTGGTTATCCAATCCTTGTCCAGATATTGTTACCCTGAATCCTATGTAGCTCAGGCTTGTGTAGTGCTTAGCTCTGCTTAAACACGGTAGAAGTCAGGTGATTTCCTATCACCTGCGAGATATAGGAAGATACATATGGCACGGTTGGCTATATTTGCTATCGTGAAAAAGAACCAGTCTTAATTTGAAATGGAGACCGGACGGAGGCTTGCCGGTTTATAGTGACTCCGTCTGTGTCGATTAAGGACTAAATCTTGGAGCCTTTCCTATTCATGTTGAACGCATGCCTCTCTCTTAGTTGGCCGTGTCTGAAGACTGACCACGAAGCCGAGTAGCTCAACTCAGGCTGGGAGTCGATAAGTATAAAGTACACCTCGGAAGGGAGCCGTAGGCGTGAGTCCAAGGGCAGGTGATTTAAAAGTCCTGATCGTCCTGGCAGAAGGGTAATCCCTAAGAGTGCTGGCACTGATCGAACCCATGAATTTGGTTCCTAAGTTGTACTAAAGGTAACCCACGACTACCCTTGCTAAGTATGCCAGGGTGAGAGTTAGGAATACCCCCTCAGCTGAGTTGTAATTCGATTTGAGTCGCCATCTCTCCTGGTTAGTGAGAACTTGACAGGCTTATCTCCAAAGTAGATACACTAAATAACCTAATGGTTTGGAAATGATGATATGATGATGACAGCCTTATTATACCTGTTATGGTTAATATTGTTTGCTCCTAATAAATGAGTGCTCTAGTATAGGTGCTAATCTAGTGGACAGGTAAATGATGATAAGCTTGATGCTAAGTTTAAATTGGTTACTATAATCATAAGCTCTTTTATGCAACTGTGTCAGGCTAGCCCACCTCATGAGCCTTGCATGATCCTTGGTGTCTTTTATTTCTGGTTTGACGAGTAAGTCTAGCTGAGTACCTTCTCATACTCAGGGTTTATCTCCCACCTGTTGTAGATGACCAGTTCTACTTTGGTTGCTGCAAGTACTGCCTTCTCCTAGCTGGGGATGAAGACTAGACCATTGGGCGTGGTCGCTACTCGTTCTCGTACCTGATGATTCTTTTGTGGGACATGACTCAGACTTGGCAATGTATTTGAAAACTATGAAGTTATGTACTAAACTATGTTGCTTCCGCACATTCGAACTTGGTTTGTAATATTTTATTTGAACTCTGATGGATGTAATTAGTATGCTACTTGTGAAATGTTGGAACGGATGATGTGTTGTGTTGAATCACTATGGTCTTGGTTTGTATGTCGAGAGTTGGTTGAAATCCTTCGTGATTTCTGGACTACCGAGATTATGGGAGCTTAAGTATAGGAATTTGATCGCTTCGGTGATTGTTTTTGTACTTACGTTCTTATGATTTGGTCGGTTCTGTTACAGCTGGCATCAGAGCAAGATTCGACACTAAACATGTCATTTGTGTATTTAAAACAAAAGTATTTGTGAAAATCCTAAATTAAATACTAAGTATTGCCAGTGGTCATATCCCTTATGCCCAAATAAGGACTCTTAGGTGGCTTATTAAAGTACTAACTTGGGGGTTCCTGCTTATTTCTGTTTCATTGTCCATACGGCATGCTATTGTATGGATACCATCTGCTTGGGTGGTAATGTATGGATCAAAATACCTCTACGCTCTGGTAAGTGGGAGTTGTGAGAGCATGACCGTCCAACCATCGGTCTAGGGGAGAGTAGTTGTGGTTGCTCACATACTTACATGTTCGATCATGTATCTATGAGAGTACTTAAATGTGGGTATCTCTGACGGGTAGCTGTGATACTAGAGTATATGCATTGGAGGATGTATGTATGAAAGTATTTAGTTTACATACCATGTTGGGAAATTATTGGGCTGAAATGAAATTTTTCTGTAGGTACACTAACAACATATCGTTGTAGATCGACTAGCTACCGTATACAAGAGAACGTATGTATGCCACCATATATTTCGCTAGCCTTTAAATTTTTCTAGGTTTGTGAGGACGTACGGATCGTGCATGCATCATGTTCAAGCATACATGGCATTTCTTGCATTACTCGCTCCTTTAAAATTGATGGTCCCAACTAATTAAATTTTCTATCCCTTAAATGATTCTCCCCTTATGTTGCAACTTTTTGCTACAGATGGCACGCACGAAACTCACTGCTCGCAAGTCCACTAGAGGTAGGGCACCTCATCACCGTTTAGCTCCTTGTGAGCCCTATCTGGAGCCTACTGAGGTGGAAAGGCTGAGGGCAGAGCTGGCCCGAGTGACTGCTGAGAGGAATGCGGCTCACCATCGTTTGGAGCAAGTAACATAGGAACGGGACCAAGAGACCCTAGAGGTTCCAAGGTTGACAGCTGCTCACCACAACTGTGAACGCATGTTGATTCACGTGATGAACCAATGGAATGAAGCCTGGCACGAAGAGAATGTGTTGAGAGCACGACAGGTGGAGCTAGAGCAGCAGTTGGCAGTTGCTGAAGAGTATAATGACCATCTCCATGAGGAGGTTCACCTATTACATAATCAGCTTCACCCTCTCCTACCACCTGATGATGAGGATGAGATGGGCTCTAGTGTCATCATGGCTGAAGGTGATGATGACATGGAGGTCAATGGACCTGAGGACGTTCCACCTAATGAGGAGGAAGATGAGGAGTTAGAGCCTGCTAGTGATGAAGATGGAGGAGAAATCTTTGACACTGACTCTGAGGACGATGCGTAGTTTAGCTTACTACTTAGCTAATGCGCTGGAGCTAGTCTTTTGTTGATCCTCATGCATGAACGAGTAGCTTTGTATCAAGTTAATCGTTGGGATGTAATATCAAACCCTATGTTACCCTTGATGTAAGTTTGGAACCACTATAGCTTGGATGTAACCTATCGAACATATTAGGCTCCACATATGTGAGCTTTTGATGAATTTTGTCTTTGTGGTCTATAGATCTCGTTGTTGGTTAAGTTCATCGCATTACTGTGTTAATTGATGCACTTGATGAGTTATGTGATTGTGATGAATGATTGTGCCTCTATTGATTATATGAATGCATTCTCTCCAATGGAATCAGTTTGGCATAATTATACAATTCATCTACAAAAGTTTCCACATCGCCAGTGCTCATTGGCTATACCTTTTGTAGATGGCTTATAACCTTCATCGCGGTCGTAGCATGGGAGATGAGGAACAACCACCTCCTCCATCGCCCACACCAGCTGAGCTAATGTAGATAGTTGTTGAAAGTCAGCGCATGCTAGCTGAGGCTATGCGCCATATGGCTAACCGTGATGACCGACATGTCTGCTAGGGACCTGAGCCGAACTAGTACAGCAGCTTTAAGGACTTCATGGACACAAAGCCTCCTATCTTTTGTGAGGCAAAAGAACCATTACAAGCTGATGAATGGTTGAGCACGATAGAGCAAAGGTTTGGATTGCTTTGTTTGATAGAAGGTATGAAGGCCTCGTATGCAGGACACCAGCTCCAAGGCCCTGCAGGCATCTGGTGGACCCATCACAGGACCACCTTCCCTGCAAACATCGAGATAGTTTGGGGCCAGTTCTAGGCAGCTTTCAGGGGACATTTTATCCCTCCTGGTCTCATAGCCATTAAGCATACCGAGTTTATGAAGCTAACCCAAGGCAACAAGAGTCTTAATGAATACCTCCAGGCCTTCAACAACCTGGCAAGGTATGCTCCCGAGTTTGTGGATACTAGCGCTAAAAGAATAGCTAGTTTCAAGAGGGGACTTTCCCCAAAACTGATGAAGTCTATGGGCAACTACAAGTGTGTCACCTTCAATGAGTTTATCAGTGACACCCTAACTCAGGAGAACAATGATAAGATATATGCTGCTTCCAAGACCCGTAAAACAAACTTTGAGGCAGGTGCTTCTCAGTCCAAAGCACCAGTGGTATCCAAGACCCAGTATCATCCACCCAATACTAATGTCCGGTACCGCCCACCTTAGAAGAAGAACCAAGCTAAAACCAGTTTCTGCAAGGGGTACACAATTTCCTTGCCAAAGAATACCTCTGGGCAGGGCAGCTCCAATGTCCCACCAGCAAATAGGCCGTGCTGGAACTATAACTAGCCTGGTCATTGGGCAAATAAGTGTCCCTATCCTTCCAAGCAGAATGCTCAAGGAAACATCCATCAGGGGCGTGTTCACTACACTACTATGGAGGAAATTCCTGCTGGTGAAGTGGTCACCGCTGGTAAGTTCCTTGTTAATGATCACCCTACAGTTGTGCTCTTTGATTCGGGTGCTTCGCATTCCTTTGTGAGTTCTACTTTTGCGTCTATGCATAAGATGAATGTGATTACAATTGTCAAGGGTGGTTATTGTATTAGTGCCGCTAGAAATAATATCCTGACTAACCAAGTAGTTAAAGATGTAAAGATTGAGATTGGGGATCGAGAGTTCCTTACGGATCTTGTAGTTCTACCGGGGCTAGGAATTGATGTAATCCTAAGAATGAAGTGGATGAGCGGGAACGGAGTGTTGATCGATACGTCAACCCAGGTGGTAATGTTGAGAGATCCTATGGATAAGAAGGGTTTTCTAGTGCAATTACCTCGTGATATCGCTATCCACAATATAGCCAATGCTACCCTAGCCAAAGCCATTGGTGATATACCAGTTGTCTGTGAGTTTCTAGATGTCTTCCCTAGATTACCTCTAGACCGCAATGTAGAATTCAAGATAGAACTCATTCTGGGTACGGCTCCTATTTCTTGAAGGCCCTATAGAATGCCGCCCAATGAGTTGGCTGAGTTGAGGAGTCAGTTAAATGAGCTACTAAAGAAAGGTTTGATTTGGCCTAGTTCTTCTCCTTGGGGTTGTCCGGCTATATTTGTGAAGAAGAAGGACGAGTCTCTACGCATGTGCGTGGATTATCACCCCCTTAATGCTGTTACCATTAAGAACAAATACCCTCTTCCTCGCATCGATATTCTGTTTGATCAGCTCTCCAAAGCTAAGGTATTCTCCAAGATCGATTTGAGGTCTAGCTACCATCAGATCAAAATTCGTCCTGAAGATATACCTAAGACAGCTTTCTCTACTCGTTATGGCTTGTTCGAATACCTTGTCATGTCCTTTGGGTTGACAAATGCTCTGGCATACTTTATGTACCTGATGAATTCGGTATTCATGCTAGAACTGGACAAGTTCATCATGGTGTTCATTGATGATATCCTTATATATTCTCAGAATGTAGAAGAGCATGCTGAACATCTGAGAATTGTGTTAACTCGATTACGTGACAACCAGCTTTATGCTAAGTTCAGCAAGTGCGAATTCTGGTTGAACAAGATACCTTTTTCTAGGTCATGTGTTATCTGGAGATGGAATTTCGGTTGACCCTACTAAGGTGCAAGAAGTCCTAGAGTGGAAGGCACCTAATATGATCATAGAAGTCTGAAGTTTCCTGGGTTTGGCTGGCTACTATCGTCGCTTTATCCTGGATTTCTCAAAAATTGCCAAGCCCATGACTCGCCTACTTCAAAAGGATGAGAAGTTTGTGTGAACTCCGAAGTGTGAAGAGGCTTTCCACAATTTGCGGACCTTACTAACCTCTGCTCCTGTATTGGCACAACCTAACATCGAGAAGCCTTTTGATGTCTACTATGATGCATGTGGCACCGGTTTGGGGTGTGTTCTTATGCAGGAGGGCCGAGTCATTGCTTATGCTTTGCGCCAGCTTCAAAAACATGAAGTCAATTATCCTACCCATGACTTAGAGCTAGCCGTGGTTGTTCATGCCCTGAAGATTTGGAGACATTACTTGCTGGATAATGTGTGCAACATCTATACTAACCATAAAAGCCTCAAGTACATCTTTACTCAACCCGAGTTGAACATGCATCAACGACGATGGTTAGAATTAATCAAAGACTACAACCTTCAAGTTCACTACCATCCTAGTAAGGCAAATGTGGTTGCTGATGCCTTAAGCAGAAAGGCCCATTGCAATTCCTTAGTTAGTGAAGACTTTCATCTGGCACACCTCCTTCATCCTGTAGTACTCCACAATATCACTGTGGATTGCTCTCTTAGAAGTCGAATTATCAAACTCCAGAAGACTGATGTGGGTGTGTTTCATATCAAGCGGAAGATGAAAGATCAAGAGACCAAGCACTTTAGGGTCGATGACAAAGGAATTCTCTAGTTTAATGATAGGCTTGTGGTACCCAAAGACAAAGAACTTAGAAATCAAATTATGGCTAAAGCCCATTCTTCTAAATTGTCCATCCATCCTGGTAGTAGTAAAATGTATCAAGATCTCAAGCTGTATTATTGGTGGACCAAGATGAAGAAAGAAATCGCAGCTTACGTGGCAAGGTGTGATAACTGTTGCAGAGTCAAGGTTATTCACATGAGGCCCGGATTATTGCAGCCACTCTCTATTCTTGGCTGGAAGTGGGAAGAAATTAGCATGGATTTTATTGTTGGATTACCCACTACCAAAAAGGGTTGTGATTCCATCTGGGTTATCGTAGATCGTCTAACTAAATCCGCTCACTTTATTCCGGTCAAGTCTACCTATCACCCTCACAATTATGCTGAGATTTATTTTCAACAAGTGGTACGTCTCCATGGTGTACCCAAATCCATTGTTTCAGATAGAGGACCACAATTCACAGCTCGCTTTTGGGAGTGCTTACATTAGAATCTTAGCACTCATCTAATCCATAGTTCTGCCTATCATCCGCAAACATCAGGACAGACTGAGCGTGTTAATCAAATTCTTGAAGACATGCTTAGAGCTTGTCTTATCTCTTGCAAAGGCTCTTGGGAGGACTGGTTACCCTCTCGCTGAATTCTCTTATAACAACAGTTATCAAGAGAGTATCAAAATGGCTCCTTTTGAAGCTCTTTATGGCTGCAAGTGTAGAACTCCTTTGAACTGGGTGGAACCCGGAGAAAGAAGATTCTATGGTATTGATTTTGTAAAAGAAGCCAAAGAGCAAGTCCGAACTATATAGAAGAATATGACTGCCGCTCAGGCTAGACAAAAGAGCTACGCTGACAAGAGAAGAAAACCTATTGAGTTTGAAGTAGGTGACCATGTTTATCTGAAGGTATCCCCTATGAAAGGAGTAAAACATTTTGGGATCAAAAGGAAACTTGAGCCTTGATATGTTGGACCTTACCATATTATCGAGAAAAGTGGAAGAGTAGCATATAAGCTCGATCTACCATGTGAGATGGGAGCTATATTCCCGGTATTCCATGTGTCCCAGCTGAAGAAGTGTCTTAGTATTCCCGAGGAAAGAATAGCAACGAGGAGAATCGAATTAAAATATGATCTTTCTTATGAGGAGAAGCCCATATAGGTTCTAGATACTCAAGAAAGAGTGACTCGTACGCGAGTAGTTAAGTTATACAAGGTAGTTTGGAGTAATCATAGTGAACGGGATGCAACATGGGAGTGGGAAGATTATCTAAAGGAAAATTATCTGGCTTTCTATATTAAATGGTACGCTTTCCAAATCTTGGGACGAGATTTTTCTAAGGGGGAGGGCTGTAACACCCTAGGTGTTTGGCTTCCACAAAATTGCATTTCATTTCATAAACATATGCATCATCCATATCATCATGCCATTATCACTGAAACATGCATATGCAACATTCACAATTCTGTTGTTTCATACTTAATTTGCTTGTGAATGGTAGTAGTGAAACATGTGAATGCAACATGAATTTCTCATACCTTGAAACATGGCAATATGGTAGTAATGAGACAAGTGTAAAATAACAACAAAGTCATGAAACATGTGAAACATTGCATTGCAACATTTGGGTGAATTGCTTGTTTTGTTGTTTCATTACATGTGATCATTTGACATGGGTATTGCACTTGTGTAAAGTGGTTGATTATGGTCTAATACACCTTAACTACACTTAGGGTAATTGTTTGGACATTGTTCATGTAGATCAAAATGACAAAAATGCCCTCAAGTGGAGGTTTGACTGGAATTGACCCTTAGAGTGCCATAGTTTGACTGATTCAAAAGTCTAACTTAGAGATCTTGCATGGTTGTGCACCCTTTACCAAAGTTGTAGCTAATTTATCAAGGAACAAAAGTTGTTCTATGATCATCTCATGAAAATGGCTAGAACAAGTTCAAACATGGCCCACAAGTCAGAATTTCATGCTGATTTCATACTTAGAAATTTTTCTAAGTCCTTAAGTGTTTTACAGTTTCAGGTACCAATGTTTGGAGGCCTGTATCTCCCTAACTAGGCTGAACCAACTCGAGCTCCAATTGAAGAAGTTGTAGCATTCACTTAGGTCTTCAATTTTGTTAACTAGACCATGAACTAGATCGCCACCGTTTGGAAGTTATGCATTGTTGAAATCACGCTGTCAGTCATCGTCGTTGATCTCTGAATCTGAAATTTCAGAAAAACGTTCAGAGCCATCGTGGCCGACCGGCGTAGGAGCCGCTCGCCGCGTGGCGTTCATGCTCTACCGACGCCACCACGTCATGTGTCCACGCTCTAGAAGAGGGCCAGCGCCTGCCCGACGCACTCGCCAGCCCCATTTGCTTCCCTCTCACCTTCCCCGCACGCAGCGCCGAGCCACAGCCGTCCGCCCTCACCAACCGAACCTTCGCCCTCACCTAGCTCATGCGTCCTTGCAAAAATGCATTGCCCTGTTCGCCTAGAGCCTCGCCGTGATTCCCTCTACCACCTCCACCGTTTAGTCGGTCCACTTGAGCCTTGGTAAGGATGAATTCGTCATTTCTTCCACCGCCGCCATGGCTGACCTCGCCGGAGTTGGTGCTCCACGCGGCCAACTGTCCTCGTGCCCTTGCCATCCCTCCTCTGCCTTGCGCTAGGTCCAGTGCATGCCATCAATGCTCATAGGGTCACCCATTCGAGCCATGGCGCCATAGTCTCGCTGGAGCCGACCATGCCATGGCCGTGTGCCGCCTTGCTCATCGCCACCCCCTATAGCTGCAACAATAGCATCGATTAAGGGCACCGTAGATGCGCATGGACGAGGTGAACATCGTAGTACTGCTGGACTTGCCGGAGGAGCCACCGGCGATGAGTTGCGCCGCCGTCTCCTTCTCCTCCCCTGTCTGTCTCTCTGTTGTGTGGGTCCCGCACGTTAGTCACCGAGCCGAAGGCGGGAGCTAGCCTGGGCTGCGCCGTGTTTTGGGCCACACCAGTGCACGCTTCGCGGGCCACCGTTCTTTCGGGCCGGCCCAGTAGCTGTGATAGGTTTTCTTATTTGTGTTTTGTTTATTCTTTTCACTAATTTGTGTATATATTAAAAAATATGTAGCTCTTAGATGGTAGATCCAAATGATGTGGTTCCAATTTTGTTGAGTTCATGATAATGTCTAGTTTATATTAAAAATATGATTTATGCCATGTTTTGTTATGAAAATGGGAGTTTCTATTTATCTCTTTTAATCATGCAAGAAATAGGGGTAATTATATCTTGTTCTATGTAGATCCAAATGGCATGGAATTTTTATGGTGTACTGCTCATATCATGAATAGCTTGTAGTTAAAATTTCATATATTTTGGGCATTGTATGTAGGAGATAGAAAATTATCTTGTTTGCATGAGTAGATCTTGAGTGAATTTTCATAATTTTTCTATAGATCCAGTTAGGATAAAAATTGGTGAGTGCTATTCTTATGCTAGAATGATACTAGGAAAAATAAGAAATCTGCTGCTTGACACTTTTCAATAGGGTTTCCTAATTATGCTAAAAATAGACATGCTACCTATTATTTTGGATACAGCAAGTTCTGCTTGCTCAATGGCTTTGAAATTTTTATAGTAGTCTATGTGAAGCATGAGATAGCTACTGTAATTTTTGTAGATGTTTCTGAATAGTTTTACTATATATTGCTTTAATCACCTAATTAACTAAATAAATTTAAAAAGGATATTAAATAATTTATTTAGAAGTTGGCACTATACTTTCTAGTGTTCCTCTGGTATGTGCAATAAGTTGGTAAACTTGGTTTGGTCAAATTATGCTTTTGCATCATCATTAAATAATTAAGTTAGTAACCCTGTCATTTCTGGACAGATTCTAGGTTTACTGGAATTCGATTTGGTTAACGTAAGAATCATGCTTTGATGTTTACAATTGATTTGTAGAGGGTTTCATAAGCTTTCCAGAATGTCCTCATGAAGTCATTTGGAATTGTAGAACTCTGGTTGTGATTGAATTAAGGGACTACTTGTGTGCATATGAAACTTTAAATGTTAATTTATGTATGCATTTACTATTTCTAAGTTTGTGGTAATGTTCCTAGGTTTTAGGCCTTTAACTGAAGATGAGCATCTTTATCTTAGGTTGTGCAAGTTAGGTAAGTTGATCTTGTTCTTTAAGTTAAGTTAGATACATGCTTAAAGTGATTTGAATAGAGCCATTTTACTCGATAAACGGGTGTCCAGTGATGTTTTCGTTAAACATTTACTATGATTCATTCATCATGAGCATAATATCATTCCTTATGCATCCATGATATTTATCTTGTGCATCGGCATGCAATAGGTGTACCGGAGCAAGTAACACTGCTGGAATTTGAGGAACCGTGCGAGCAGCAGCAGCCTTCAGGAGAAGTGCCAGACGAGGTCGCCGTTGAGTGCCCAGATCACCGTCCATGCAACTTTGTGAAAGACAAGCCCCGGAGCATATTAAGCCTCCTAATTTCCGAAATGCAGTTAAAGTATTATTGTTACATATATATATATTGGTGCATTAAGTGTAGGTGTTGGATGCAAACACTTGCTGCATTGGTTATCCAATCCTTGTTCAGATATTGTTACCCTGAATCCTATGTAGCTCAGGCTTGTGTAGTGCTTAGCCCTGCTTAAACACGGTAGAAGTCAGGTGATTTCCTATCACCTGCGAGATATAGGAAGATACATATGGCACAGTTGGCTATATTTGCTATCGTGGAAAAGAACCAGTCTTAATTTGAAATGGAGGCCGGACAGAGGCTTGCCGGTTTGCAGTGACTCTGTCTGTGTCGATTAAAGACAGAATCTTGGAGCCTTTCCTGTTCATGTTGAACGCATGCCTCTCTCTTAGTTGTCCGTGTCCGAAGACCGACCGCGAAGCCGAGTAACTCAACTCAGGCTGGGAGTCAATAAGTATAAAGTACACCTCGGAAGGGAGCCGTAGGCGTGAGTCCAAGGGCAGGTGATTTAAAAGTACTGATCGTCCTAGCAGAAGGGTAATCCCTGAGAGTGCTGGCGCTGATCGAACCCATGAATTTGGTTCCTGAGTTGTCCCAAAGGTAACCCACGGCTACCCTTGCTAAGTATACCAGGGTGAGAGTTAGGAATACCCCCTCAGCTGAGTTGTAATTCGATTCGAGTCGCCGTCTCTCCCGGTTAGTGAGAACTTGACGGGCTTATCTCCAAAGTAGATACACTAAATAACCTAATGGTTCGAAAATGATGATATGATGATGATAGCCTTATTATACCTGCTATGGTTAATATTGTTTGCTCCTAATAAATGAGTGCTCTAGTACAGGTGCTAATCTAGTGGACATGTAAATGATGATAAGCTTGATGCTAAGTTTAAATTGGTTACTATAATCATAAGCTCTTTTATGCAACTGTGTCAGGCTAGCCCACCTCATAAGCCTTGCATGATCCTTGGTGTCTTTTATTTCTAGTTTGACAGGTAAGTCTAGCTGAGTACCTTCTCATACTTAGGGTTTATCTCCCACCTGTTGCAGATGACTAGTTCTACTTTGGTTGCTGCAAGTACTGCCTTCTCCCAGCTGGGGATGAAGACTAGACCATTGGGCGCGGTCGCTACTAGTTCTCGTACCTGATGATGCTTTTGTGGGACATGACTTAGACTTGGCAATGTATTTGAAAACTATGAAGTTATGTACTAAACTATGTTGCTTCCGCACATTCGAACTTGGTTTGTAATATTTTATTTGAACTCTGATGGATGTAATTAGTATTCTACTTGTGAAATGTTGGAACGAATGATGTGTTGTGTTGAATCACTATGGTCTTGGTTTATATGTCGAGAGTTGGTTGAAATCCTTCGTGATTTCCGGACTACCAGGATTATGGGAGCTTAAGTACAGGAATTTGATCGCTTCGGTGATTGTTTTTGTACTTACGTTCTTATGATTTGGTCGGTTCTATTATAGGGTGTGGGGGAAATCCTCCTCGCCCTATACCTCCTTACACTGTCTGCTATCAACCTAGCAGTAGTGACAATATCCTACCAAGTAGTCCGGCCGTCCCACACCATATAGGGCGAGTGGTACGTGACGCTTCCTGGTGAATCTAAGTACTAGTAAGTCATTAGGGATGACCAAGCCAGAATGTCTCCATCAGGGTTTCCATTTACTGTGCCACCATAGCACCTCCATCCCGGGCTCCTCCCATCACAGGTTCACACCCAGGACCACCTCATATACCATTTACCCACCACAGGTATCCATTTCCAGGGGTGCCCAAGTAGCACCCCATGGCAAGACTTGCCCTAGGCTCATCATATACTCCAACTTGGTCGACACAACCCTCACCCTCCACACACCCAAGTCACACACGCAGCACTCTCCCCATAGTTCAGATAACACCAGTTTCCACCATGCATTAATGTAGTATAAGCGTAGTAGAAGTATAAGCAATGAAATATAGCAGTAAGCGTGTGTCTAGCCTAATAGTAGGGTATGCAGGGGTAAGGTTGCGTTAAGGTAAAGGCCATCAAGTAAGCATACTACCATGCAAGTTCTATCATTGTATGATTATAACCGTAAAGTAAAGCAATAGCAGTTCTATATTTAGCCATGCGTATTAGGTGCTACGAGATTGGGTGGGATGTGGCACCTTCAGTGTAGTCATCCCCGTACTCCTCACGGTACTCTCGGTCCTCGTTTGTCTGGTTCTCCTCCGAGTCTGCAAACGATCGCATTATCGTCGCGTTAGCGACGTCTATAGAATAGCACAAGGAGTAATGAAAATTCAAAAGAACCAAATGCACTCAAACATGGGTTCGTTGCATAGAGCTTGATTTTAGATGAATTTTGGTCCTAATCTTGTATTTTTCTGAGTTCGTATGAATTAGTTATGAATTTCCGATGTTTTAATCATTTCTGAAAATGGGAAAAGGCTGCATTAATCCTGGGCTGACACATGTCACACTATGACTGGTCCACGTAGCATGCTGACGCTAGCATGATGTCAGCATGACATCATCATCTCGACTCCGAGCTGACAAGTGGGGGTCCTGCTGACGTCAGCATGACGTCATCAACGTCATCGTTTCTGACAGGTGGGGCCAGAGGCTCTTGGGTCACTGATTTGTGGGTCCGGTCAAAGTCAACGTCAAGTCCACGGGCGAGTCAACAGTCAACGGATCACAGTCACTGAAAGGTGGGGCCAGGGCTGCTAACGTCAGCAGCTGACGTCACATCAGCAGCTGACGTCACCTCAGCTGTGTTTGTTACTGACAGGTGGGACCCACGTGACATCATCATGATGTCAGCATGACATCACCTACTGACAAGTGGGCCCAGAGTCTCTGTGTCGCTGACATGTGGGCCCAGTCAATCGGTCAATGTTGACCGATCAACGGTCAAAACAGGCTAGGTCCAAACTAGGCCGGTTGGGCCTAGATATGGGCTGGGCTTTGGCCCTCCACGTGGCATGCTGTGGCGCTGCCATGTCGTTGCCAAGGGCCTCCACTAGGCTTCGTCCACAATTCGGCCCACACCGCATGGCTCACAGTGGACTTGTGTTCACGGTCCATGGACCGTAGGCTGGATCTTCAGTGGACCAAGTCCACCCTACATTCCTTTGGCATGGTCTACGTGCACCGGGTGCATGTGCGTGTGGCTGGCAAGGGGAATTCCTCTGATTCCATCCACGACGTGCTCCCGCTGGTGGTGAGCTCACCGGTGAGCTCCCACGGCGGCGCTGGCGTCCAATTGAGGTGGGGAAAAGCATCACCAGGCCTCAACATGTATGGTGGTGGCATCAAGGTGGCGCCCAGGGCTTCATGGGGCTTCGGCCACGGTGGTCGGTAGCTCAGTGATGGCGGTGCTCACCGGTGGGGCACCTAGGGGCAGTTCCAAGGGTCCTGGTGCCCTATTTTCTTTTAGATAGTTAGTGGGAAGCAGGATATAGCGTCGACGATGACCATAGGGCGTGGTGGAGTCCGCACGTGGTGGTGGTGAATGGTGGAGCTCCGGCTAAGGTCTAGTGCTCATGGCCTAGGTGCTACGGCTGGCTAACGGTGTCTTGGTCTACACGGCTATCCTCCGGTCGTCACTACGGCGCTCTATGACTACGTCCTAGTCCAGCGAGGTGGTCGGGTGCGCACATGGTGGCCGTGCCATGACGGTGGCGTCGTGAGCACGGCGAGCGCGTGCACTGCTACGGCGTCCATGGGCTAGGAGGAGGTCTTAGCAAAGGAACTCACCGAGTGGTGCTGGTGGCATCCGATGGTGGTGCGGTGGCGAGGCGCTGCCTAGTGGTGGAAGCCGCGTTGTCGGGGTAGGTGCTCAGGGCGGCGCTCTAGGCTCCGGTGGTCAACATCTTCGAGCTCCCTGCTCGCCTTCCCCTTTCGAATTTCCTTCTCGGCCCTATTCTCTTGGAGTAGTGCGGGCAGTTGGGCCACCAAGCAGCGGCGTCATGGGCTGAGGAATCCCTAGGGCACTCTGGGCATCGCTTTATAGCCCCAAGGTCCGAGCTTCACCCATGGCGGATGTGGTGGACAGCTGACGATGCACCGATTGCATCGGACGGTATCACGGGCGTGGGTGATTGGCGCAGGGGTTGCGTGGGTGCGGCGCCAAGGGAGCAGGGCCAGGTGATTCGTGTGACCCCGGGCCCACGCCTATCACTTTGGTCAGGACTCGGTCGGGAGGGGATGCCGGCGTGGGGAGGAAGAAGGCACTGGGCCGGGAGTGGCTGATGCATGGGGTTCGGGTGGCAGCGGCAGCAAAGGGGGGGGGGCAGATGGGCGCGCGGGCGTGAGCGGCGTGCTAGGCCAGCTTGCTAGGCCGGTCGTTCGGTCGTGCGAGTTGGGCCAGCCTGCGCGCGATGCAGGGCTAGTTTGTGGGCCGAGCAGGCCGAGCCGGCTGCGAGGCTTGCTTTCTTCTTTTCTTTTCTTTTTCTGTTTTCTTTTTCTTCTTCTTTCTTTTTTTTGAATTCAAATTTGATTTGGAGTTTGAATTCAAATCTGGTGTACCTTATTCATTGGATTTTTAGATATGAGGCCCACAACACTCTTTTATATATATTAGGAACTTTATTTAGCTATTTTGTTTAGCAAAAGTAGTGGTAGTTTTGTTATACAAAAATAGAAATGGTTTTCATTTTAAGCATTTATTCTTTGGTTTGATTAATAATTACTTTGTGGTTTATTACTTTAAAGAAGTTTGTAAAGCAATTGGAAATCCAAATCACAATTTGAGTTGACAATGTATGCATTACTTTATTTGTTAGAATTTAAATAAACATAATTAACAAATGACATGCTATGCTCATGAAATTGTCTAGTTGGGTTACAACTAATGAAAAACCTAGGGTTGGCTCCTACAGTTGTCACTCAACATTGCATGGGGTTAGAAACAAAAAATTTGTAGTTATGATTTTTGGTGTGTGGATTTTTGGGTTGTTACAGTCCTACCCCCTTAACAGAATCTCGTCCCCGAGATTAAAGCGTAACGTACTCTTTGAAGAGGTAAGGGTATCGTAGCCGGAGGTCAGACTCTTTCTCTCATGTTGCTTCTCTCTTAGTGTGATTGCTCCATTGGATCTTGCACATAGGAATAGTTTTGCTTTGGGTCTCTTTGGTATCTCTACCCAGAATTCTGATAGGATGTTCTTTATACTCAAGTGTATCTTGAATGTCAAGTGTATCAGTTGGAACTACTTCATCCGGCACTCTCAAACACTTGCGTAGCTGTGAGACATGGAATATGGGATGTACACCGCTAATTCCTCAGGTAGCTCAAGTTTGTAGGCGAGCTTTCCAATCCTTTTGCGGATCTTGTATGGCCCAACAAATCTAGGGGCTAGCTTTCCTTTCACATGGAATCTGACAGTTCCACGTAGCGGGGATACCTTGAGATAGATGAAGTCTCCCACATTGAACTCAAGTTCTCTTCTTCTTTTGTCAGCATAGCTCTTGTACCGACTTTGGGAAATTATCAAATTCTCCTTTACTTAGGCAACTCCTTCGGCATCTTGAATCTTAGCAGAGTCAAAGAACGATCTTTCCCCTGGTTGAGACCACATCAAAGGTGTCTTACAAGGTCTACCATACAGAGCTTCAAACGGTGACATCTTGATACTGGCTTGGTAGCTATTGTTGTAAGAGAACTCTGCATAGGGTAGGCATTTCTCCCAATCAGAGCCATAATTCAGTACACTAGCGCGAAGCATGTCTTCTAAGATCTAATTTACTCGTTCCGTCTATCCATCTATCTGTGGGTGATAAGCGGTACTAAAATCAAGTTTGGTCCTAATGGACTTGTGCATAGCTTCCTAGAATCGGGACACAAACTGGGGACCACGATTAGATACAATACTAGAGGGAGCTCCATGCAGCCCGAGAATATGTTCAACATATAGATCTGCTAATTTTTTGGCATTGGTCTTGGTCTTAACTGGTACAAAGTGAGTAATCTTGGTCAAACGATCAACAATCACCTAGATGGAATCATTGCCTTTCTGTGAACGGGGCAATCCAACTATGAAATCCATGGATATGCTCTCCCATTTCCACTCGGGAATGTCAAGAGGCTTTAGCAATCCTACAGGCCTTTGATGTTCAGCCTTGACTATATTATAGGTGTCACATCATGCCACATGTCCCACAATGTCTGTCTTCATGCCTTTCCACCAAAAGTGTTTCTTCAAGTCTTGATACATCTTTGAACCTCCAGGGTGAATATAGTACTTAGAATCATGAGCTTCTGACAGAATTTCCTCTCATAGTGCTGGACCAGAAGGTACACAGATTCTATCCTTGAACCAGATGGTTCCTTGTTCATCTTCATGGCGGTTGGTCTTGTAGCCTAGTTTCATCAGACCACGGAGATATTCGATCTCTTTACAACTTTTCTGAGCTTGGCGGATGTGATCTATGAGATCATACTATATGCAGAGCTCATTCAACATGTCATATGGTAGTATCTCTAGTTGGAAATCTTCAATTTCTTCCTTGAGCTCAGGTGGTACGGATTCAGTGATCAACGTGTGACAGTAACTCTTGCGACTGAGAGCATCTGCAACTACATTAGTTTTTCCTGGATGATAGTGAATTTCCAAGTCATAATCTTTAATCAACTCTAGCCAACGGCATTGCCTCATATTCAAATCTTCTTGAGTGAAAAAGTACTTCAAGCTCTTGTGATCGGTATAGATATCACACTTGTTGCCTATCAAGTAGTGTCTCTAGATCTTCAAAGCATGCACAACTACTACTAACTCAAGATCATGGGTTGGGTAACGGTTCTCGTGTTCCTTCAACTGTCGGGAAGCATATGCTATCACTCTTCCACCTTGCATCAATACACAACCAAGTCCTTGACGGGATGCATCCAATAGACCACGAAATCTTTGCTGATATCAGGCAATGCTAGCACAGGAGTTGTGGTAAGCTTCTATTTCAATTGGAAAGAAGTTGTAAAGCATTTATTCTTTGGTTTGATTAATAATTACTTTGTGGTTTATTACTTTAAAGAAGTTGTAAAGCAATTGGAAATCCAAATCACAATTTGAGTTGACAATGTATGCATTACTTTATTTGTTAGAATTTAAATAAACATAATTAACAAATGACATGCTATGCTCATGAAATTGTCTAGTTGGGTTACAACTAATGAAAAACCTAGGGTTGGCTCCTACAGTTGTCACTCAACATTGCATGGGGTTAGAAACATAAAATTTGTAGTTGTGATTTTTGGTGTGTGGATTTTTGGGTTGTTACAGCAAGGGCAACACCACGGATCACATGCTACAAAATAGGATCATCAACATGGTGTTGTTGAAGCTCACACCTTATATGGTTTCTGCTCGGGCCTCTCCAATTCCAACTATATGGATACATCAGCGGTGGCTATGGTCTTCTTATCACTAGAATGGATCGCCCTGAGCCCTCAAGCTTTTCATTCCCATCGCAGCAATCTCAAGGACCACTTCTGAATAATCAAGTGAGCCTCAGCCATCAAAATCTTGCTACTTCCATGGTAGGATGTGACTAGAGGAATGGCGTCAGATTAGCAATCGTTTAAGAGAAATTGAGAAGTTGTTCCAGAGGTTTTATGGACCCAAGTAGAGAAGTATCACGCCCCATGGTTATGTTTGTGTGTCTGGGCCATTACCAAATACCAAGTATAGGTGTCATATATAAGTTATGTCATTGTCCCCCGTCCAATGTTAGTGTTTAATTTGTCAGACGTTCCATGGTTAGTTGGTTTCCATATATTAGTTGTTCCATCGGTTGTTGGGTGTCCATATTATTAGTTGTTCCATTGGTATTGGGTATACATGTTATTGTCTACTCCGTCTGTCTAGAGCAGAGATCAAACATCGATAAACTTTATTATTAGCAATGTCAACTTTGATCCAGTGATGCAAACTTCAAACTGAAGCTCATAAAATAAAACGAAACAATGACACTATAACACGACCTACCTTTGCCGACACTTTTTAGAGTGGGCAAAGGGTACCTTTGCCGAGAGATAGCCTCCCACCAAAACCTTTGTCGACAATTTACAAACAGTCGCGTTAGAAGCTGGATATCATATGTGTGCATGTGTGAAATTAAGCTTGCTGTGGATTGTGGTCAATGGTAATCATATTCAGAGGAGCTAGTTGACAGCCCTTTCACTGGCTACCGGGCCTTGACGCTGGCCATCTTCACCATGGCTGCCTGATATTGACGTTTTCTGACACCTGCTTGTCGGGGATCATGATGTATTGATTCCTAAAGCACCGTGGGGTCATTGCTGGAGGTCCGTCTCGACTGGCACTAGTTCCTGAGTAACTTCATCAAACCCCATGCAGATGTTCGTGCGGCCTTGTCAGCGAAGCTCGTAGAGGTTCATGGTCGGTGACGGCGGGAAAACGAACTTGCGAGGAAAACCGGTGATAGTTCAAAAGGTAAAATAGACTCTATCATATCTGGATGCGAGTAGTATTGGCAACGCGCCCATTCGAGGCAACGTACCGGGATGTCAAAATGTACATCGACAGAAGCGTGGTAGAATAACATGAGGAAAAAGTCTACTTAACCCCTCACCTATCAACCATGGTCTACTTCACCCCTAAACTATAAAACCGTCTATTTTACCCCCTGAACTTTTCAAAACCGTCTATTTTACCCATCGGCGGTTTTCAATAGTGGTTTTGCTACAGTAACGGTGGTTTTACTATACTGATGGTGGTTTTGTCTTTTTCTTTTTTATTTATTTTCGGTGAATCTTTAAAAAATCATAGTAAATCACAGAAAAATTATAAAATAGAAAATCTAATTTTGTTGAACTCCACATGAGTAGATCTACACAATGAATATACAATATGATATGCTTTAGTACAAAATTTTTGCTGTAGTTTTAGATTAATTGAAAAATCCAATTTTGTCTGTAATTAATTGGAACAATTCATAGCTGCAGCTTCTGTGGTCCAATTATGGTGAAATTTTTATGGTAGGCTAATTATTGTATGCTTGAACTATAGTAAAAATTTCGTACTCATTGGACCATGTATAACTTAGTTATAGATAAAATCCAATTAATTACAGACAAAATTATATTTTCCAATTAATCTAAAGGTACAACAAAACCTTTGTAGTAAAGCATACCACATTATATGTTAACTATGTAGATCTACTCATGTGGAGTCCAACAAAATTGGATTTTCTATTTTATGATTTTTCTATGATTTACTATGATTTTTCAAAGATTCAACGAAAATAAATAAAAAAAGAAAAAGGTGAAACCACAGGTAGCGTAGCAAACCACCGTTACTGTAGCAAAACCACCGTCGAAAACCGCCCGGGGGGGTAAAATAGACGGTTTTGAAAAGTTCAGAGGGTAAAATAAACGGTTTTATAGTTTGGGGGGTGAAGTAGACCATGGTTGATAGGTGGGGGGTTAAGTAAGACTTTTTCCAATAACATGAGGCCAGAGCCGATGCAGTGACAGCGTCTCCGACGACACGTTCCAATGATGGGCTCGACAGCCAGCTGGACTGGGAGGGGCCTTCTAGCCCTACTATTATGTTCTTCCTATTCCTCCTAGCAACTGTTTTTTAGGTAGTGTTTCTATCCTCCTCAATATTTCTATCCCTAAATCTGTGTTTGACTTTCATCTCCTCGTCTCCAAATAGCTTCTAAGTCTCCAATAATGGAAGCTCATATGTTCCCTCTCTACATGACAGATGGGCTGCTTTGACATCTTTGTAAGTTTCAGAAAGAAGAGTATTGAGCAGTTATCTAATTAATTTTGGTACATTTTCATTTTGTTCAATTAATTACGACTGTTTTAGTTCAACTTTGACAATTCAATTATTTTTCCTGAGTTCTAGACAATAGGCCCAGGTTAGCAAGGATGCATTTAAGCAAATTCATAACCAGCGAAAATAAGAACAAATTAAACTAATAATGTTATAATAGATAATATAGTATTTTGGTGCTCATACAACTCTTGTTGGTATTATCGTCTTCTGCCATCCCCCAAAATTTAGATCCTACCTTGAATGGATGCCTTGTATATATTTTCTTTACTCTCCTTTTCCTTTTTCCTTGCCTTGTATAATAATTGGCAAGTTTGAATATACTAGCGGAGATGCACATGCGACACGCACGTATTTATAAAAAAAATATCTTTTATAGTGAAGGTGTATTAAAGAAGTTTTAAGAAATCAATTCTTCTTGAGCTCATAGTTCTAGATTGAATTCTTTTGGGAAGTCTGCGTGAAAAAACAAAGTTTCATGTCTATAATGTAAATAAGGTCCAATTTAGTTGGAAAACCAGGAAATATATTACATTTTAAAAACACATTTATATTATCAATTAATCATGTCAATATTTATGTACAAACATCGAAGTGTAACCATATATTGCTTTTAATTTGAAAAACATATTGTATGCGTATTAATCAAATTATTATTTAATGTAAAATTCAGAAATATGTGTGGCATGTTCAGCGAATCAGCGTAGCTGCTAATATGTATCTCACGTTAGCAAAAGTACACAACAGGAAGAACGGATCGAGTCAGAGCTAGATCAGAAAAACAACTTGGGATTAAAGATGCTAAGACTGGACTAGGAGAATCTGTATTTGTACGGAAATACTTAATGAATGGATAGAAAGTTACGTAGTTTCTCCACATGATCTCTGCTCACGTACGTACCTCTGCTGACCAAAGATGAATTGGACACCCTGCATCTATTGAGTCCTGACGACGTTCTGCTCGGCTGGCTTGCTGCACCCACAAGGATGGTCGGCATTGAGTGCTAGCAATTGTCGTGACGAAGCTCCTAGCTGTGACGGTAGGGCGTGCATGGATGGACAAGCAGACAAGGTTGATCGGATCAACATGCATAGGGTAGTCGGACGATAATCTCGTGCAAAGATCACGGGAACACACGTAGGTGAGCGAGTTGACATATGAGAGTTATTAGAGGAGACAGATCGATGGATATCATGGAGAAGATGACCACACGACATGGCCTTCCTGCGATGTGGTGAGTTTCCGGCAAGGGTTAGGCAAGGGTTAGACAACAGCCATCAGCAGCGTGCGAAGTCTCGAGACGGTGGTGGTTTTCTCCATCGGCCTCTCCTCACCGGCGGCGACGGCAATGGCAGTACCTGGCCCGGGTGAACTTGTGGCATCGATGGTTCCTTCGTTACGCAGCTAGGGTATGTACCTGACCAAGAGGGAGTCGAGCTACCGTTGCGCAGGCGTACGTGACCGTGAGGGACTCGAGCCATGGGATTGAGGGGGGCGAGGGGGACTCGAGCCATGGGATTGAGGGGGGCGAGAGGGAGTCGAGCTGCCGTTGCACAGGCGTACATGACCGTGAGGGACTCGAGCCATGGGATTGAGGGGGGCGAGGGGGACTCGAGCCATGGGATTGAGGGGGGCGAGAGGGAGTCGAGCTGCCGTTGCACAGGCGTACATGACCGAGAGGGGCTCGAGCCATGGGATTGAGGGGGACGTGGGGTAATGTTAGATCTCGGACGGTGGAAGACTCATATGACACGGTATCTATATCAAACGGTTATTAATGAGAGAGTAAGATCTCGAACGACACAAGGCTCATATGAAACGATGTCAAGATCAAACGATTATAAAAGCAGGATAGCCCCTAATAAAAAACTCACTCTTTTATAGTGCGATGAGTTTGCAATTTTTTATATATAATTGTGTAATTTTCCCTTTTTTCGGGTAACTGAGTTGTTTTTCAGCACAATTCATCCTGGGAGTTCCTTTTGTCATTGTCTCCCATGAATGAACAATAAGCACATGATCGACAAAAGTCAACACTAGATCCTTAGCAAGTAACTTCTCATTTGAACAAATCTAACTAAATTATTTGAATGGTAACATCTGTAAATTGTCCATATGATGCAGGTTTCCAGTCTGTTTGATACAATTTTTGGCACATCGAAATCATCTCATGGAACCCAAAAGATAACGTCTATCTACATACAACATGTGCAAAGCCTACTTGGGTTTGCCCCTCATCTTCAAAATCTAAGACCACACTCGAACTGCGAAGTCTTTCCCTAACCACAGATTCTTCAGATAGATTAGAATACACCAAAAAGCGTCGCTGCAGCGAAGAGCAAAAATAGTACTCCTCCTAACAAGCCAACCTGAAAAATAATGTATTTCCATGAGTCCTAAATCAAAAGGGTATGCAGAGCAAGGCGACAACAATATGGTAAAGCATTCATGATTATACCAGAACGAGCGATCAAAAGCAGCGGCGTGCCTTGCAACATTAGCGTGGAGACAGCCCTAGCTCCGAGAATTCTTGGAGCTGGATATCCCTAGCTCTAAAATTTCTTGAAGCTGATCTGGGGTAGACTCTAGACTAGAAGTGTTTGTGTGGCCATCTTTTTCGTACTCTAGATTAAATGCATAAGTTGAAACCACTTTAGTTATAAACTCTAGTGCAAAACTCCAAAGCTGGAAGTCCAATCTTCCAGAGGCGTTCACAGGAGGCAAGGATGTGCATGCAAGCGTCTGTACTGTGTTTTAGGTATTTGCAATTAAATGAAGCACTGGAATTTTATTTAGGATACAAAACAGGTCCTGAGTAACTGCTTTAAAATCCAAACTCTTCTTTTCACTGCTTAAGTAAACAGTATGGAGATCTGGAGCATCACGGTCACACATACAACAAATTTTGTCTTTATGTGTTCTTTCATAGATAACCCATGTCCACACAAAAACACATTACAAACTCAAAACTATTGTTTGTATTGAATTTGTGCAATGATTTTTTTTCTCATAATCATTACAAGTTTTTATTTTTAATTTGGTATTTTTGTAAGTCTACAACTTATAATGAATTAACCTAAATTATTTGGGCCTAGAGGCTTTGTTATTGTTGTTGACTTGTTGTTTTGAGTTTATGAGCACCATAGATTTTACATAAATGTTGACAAGTTACCAACAGTTACACGGAAGATCATCCATGACCAAAGGACCCTTTTTTGTCTTACCAGCTTCTCAGACAAGTAGTTGGCCAGGAATGCTCCTCCAAGAATAGCAAGGGCTGTTGCAATCAAGTGTCCAGCTATGGCTCCACTAGCAACACCCAAAGGAGACTACAAAAATAAGACAGCTTAGTAAATGCTTACACCAGCTAAACCAAATAATTTAAAATTGAATATTTGTATAGACAACTCTCAAACAGACCTGAGCAGCACCCAAAGCAATTGTAGCAAGCATAGAGCGATCTCCCCACTCCTACAGGTGCAGAACATTTGGCAAGCTTATTGTTTGACAATATCTAAGGACCATGGTCCCAAATGTTCTTGGCAAATAATTTCAGTGCAGGAGATACAGCTTACAGCAAAGAAAACAAGGCTGAAGGACTTCCAAAGGACTTCAAGAGGACTGGTGAGCTTTTCAGAAACCTGTAACATGGTAAATGACTTTCAGTAAAGACCAGAGAAAAGGCTGGGAACTTTTTAGAGTACTTCAATTTGTCAGGAACACGATTCAACAAAATCTCAAACTCGGAGTATGGGTATGGTGCAAATTTGCACCAGCTTTCAGGTACATAATGTAAAAGCAAACAATTATAGTTTTTGAAAAGAATTCTCAACATAATCACTTTCTGGACAAGGACAACCTTTTCCTTGACAAGCTCCTCGGCATCAGCCAGTTCCCCACTTTCCGAATTCCCCTGAAGGTTCCCGTTCGCATTATCAGGAAGTGCTAATGCATCTCTTATTGACTTGAAACCAAAGAATGCCAGCAGAGCAACTGCAGCATACTCTCCTATTGGTAGCGCTGAAGGAACACCATGGTATCACAACTATCTTGTTAGCATAATGAGATAAGCTTACCACAACTAAACACAATTTCAGAAACAATGAAAGATCGTACATTACAATTACAATACATATAGTTACCACAAAAGACATGAACATTTCTTTCCAAACATAATTGATTATTTACTAAAGTAGTTAATACTAACTTGTTTGAAACTGTGCTGGCACAGACTGGAAAATCCGTCCAATTATAACACTCACGATAGTCATCAGGGAGAGAGCAGCCACTGACCCAAGTAAAACCTGCTCATAAAATTCACAAGAGATACAAAATGCTGAAAACATCTGCTGAAGAACTACATATTGTTCTACAGAAAAAGAAAATAAGGCAAATCATATAGTTAATACTCCCTCCGTCCACAAAAGGATGCAATTCTCACTTTTTGGGAACTCAAACAATTTGAAATTTGACCAAAGTTATATAAAAAGGTACTAATATCTATGATACAAAATAAGTATCATTAAATTAATTATGAAATATAGTTTTGTAGTAAACCTAGTTGGTACAAAAATGCTAATACTATTCACTATAAACAAGTTAAGGTAGTTTGACTTGCACAAGTCCCATACTTGCATTCTTTTGTGGATGGAGGGAGTAGAAGAATATTTGAATATACTCCACATGCTAAACAAATTTCACTGGAAAACTGAAACCACCACTTCAAAACAATAATTCTCATATACACGGCAATGGGAAAATTTGTAGCACTAAGTTCTTGGAAAAAGATCCCTGTTTATCATAGTTCCAGTTACGACTTCAACTCAAAAACAACGTGCAATGCAAAATTTCAGATCACATATATTCAACTGTCCTGGAGTCCTGTTGCACATACAGTCCTCGCCAACTGGCTATACAGTCCTCGCCAACTGGCTACCTCCACCTGATCTCAGGTTTCTGCCGTGTTGTCACTGGCAACGTTCAGGCATAAGCTATGCTATGAGGGGGTGCTAGACTCTGCACTCTAGCCAGTGACCAATGGAACACTCCATACATATGAGTGATGTCTGATAAAGCATGATTTGAAACGCCATTCATAGTTTCCTTCGGGTGCAGTTAACAATGTCTGAATTTTGGTAAATATTTTATTTACAAGGAGATCTCTGCCCAGCAGTTTTTTTTGGGTGCGTGTGTGTGTGTGTGTGTGGGGGGGGGGGGGGGGGGGGGGGCAGCATGGTGGGTGCTGGCCTCCCCCTCAAAGGCTCAAACCCTCTTCCCTCCACCATTTTTATAGTGGCATACTGACATTTTTTTATTAACTAGCAAATATGCCCATGCGTTGCAACGGGTTAAAAAAACTATCAAATATTAATAGGAAACAAAAATAGGAATGTTACATATCGAATTTTTCCTTTCTATCAAATTTAAAAGATATAATTTATTTTTATATTATCCAAGTGTTAATGCGAAACGAGAATGGGAATGGCCACGATACTCATAATATAAGTTAATATTGGCCAAAACATGACATGTCCTATTAAGTTTGTATCAAATTAAAATGCAATTTTAATAGTTTCTTTTGTTTCATTTAAGCACAACAATGTTTACTCCTACATATATTGTAACTTTATTTTTTATATTATTCATGTCTTGGTAGGGTTAGATATTGAATTTTGTGACTTCTTTTAGTGACCTGTAAAAGTATGGAACTCTACTGATTAAAATAGGCAAGGAGATAGTTGCAGTCGTGTTAAGGATTGGTCTGTCCGTTGATGATTATGACAGATACTTCGCTCGATTTTCGTGTGGCAGCTCTCGTCGAGGATTGTATTGATACATGTGTAAAGATCGAGGATATGTTTTTTGTTATATTGAATTAATTATAATATTTGATTAATATTGGCAAGGAGTTAGTCATCCTCGTCGTGTCAAGGATTGGTCTGTTGTTGATGATTATGACAGAGACTTCTCCCGTTTTTTCACATGGTAGCCCTTGTCGAGAATTGCATTGATATATGTATACATCTTGAAAGTATATTTCATTTGATTATATTGTTTATTTTTAATACATTTATTTTAATTAGATTGGATGAAAAACTGCTCAAGATTTCAGTCTAAAGTTTAATTAATTGGACCATGATCTAGATTTTAATAGTAATAAGTTTTATTTGTAATCAAAACTACATGAACAAGCTAATGGTGGAAAATTTTATTTAGGGCCTGATCGTTTTAATCTTAATTCAAGTGGATTGGAGGGGATTTGATAAAAGCAAACATGCACTTAGTAGGGAAAGGTCAAGGGTTCAAATATCCAACACTATATTTATTATTTATATTTTTTATGTTTATATATAGGACAAATAGGAAACAAAAGGAGAAAGCCAGAGAACATGCAGCACGGCAAGCACGGTAAAGATCGAACCTACGCAAAGAACCGTCTGGCAGAAAATCATCTGGTAGAAAAGGAAAAGAAAAAACAAAAACACGGAAAGGATAGGTAGAAAAGGAAAAAGAAAAAAAAAAACGCGAAAAGGATATGGAACAGGTTACAGGCAGTCTACTCCAACCCCGGATGATTATTAGGTTGGACGAAACAAAAATTATGCAAGAAATTTTGCTTCTTTAGTATTAGGTACAGATACAGATATAGATTAGTAGTGAGAGATTTATAAGAGAAAAGGAGATATTCTAGAAAAGGAAAAAAGACCCATTCAAAAAGGAAGTGGATGTGCGAGTTGAAGAAAAAAGACGTGCGAGATTTTTTTTTTTTGTTCAGGGGAAAGACGTGCGGGAGTTGAAGAAAAAAGAAAACAGAAGGTCGGACTATATAAAAAAGAAAAACTAGAGTCTAGAAAAAAGAAGGTCCGATAGACGACGGAAACAAAATTTACTCGGACATGGAAACTGAGCAGGGTGTCACTCGGCAATTGGATTGGACAAAGTTTTGATTTAGATAGAAATTTTGCCTGTTTAGTATTAGGTATAGGTATAGAGGTATATAGACGGATTAGGATTACTGTTCCTATTCAGTTTATTGAGGCTCGAAGAGATCTATTTGTCCTAACTATCTAGGGTCATATAAGTCTAGACGGAAGAAACTCTCGACTACCAGTAGTTAGGGGGGAGGTGGACGAAAAAAATGGATGGACGAAAAACAATGGCCGGAAATTTTGCCTCTTTATTAGTAGGTATAGAATAGCAGGCACTTTGGAGTGACATATATACAAGTTTCTCTGTCAAGGATCAGATCATAGAGATGCAATATCGAGAGATGAGCAAAGAGGGAAAATCAATTAGCTAGGCAATAAAGTGGGGGCATATATTAAATTTCTATGCTCACAACATACCAGTGCTCTTTGATATTGCATCGCGAGTAGTGCAGCAATGAAAAACGTCTGTGATGGCAGAAGTGTCAAGGCAATCAGATTCCTTCATCTATTAGAAGTGCTTTAAACATAGAACATAATATGAAAAAGGAAGATATCTCTGCTGAAAAAAATTACAAATTGAACAGCATATAGCTACAATTGGTAGCAACCAAACGACAAAAAATTAAGAACTCCAATACATGTATAGTTGAAACTAAACAATAGCAATTCACTACAGAGGTAATGCAAAGTCCTCAACTCTTTAAATATAGTAAGTTATGATCACAACGATAGATGAAACTGCATGCTGCTAACAGCTAAGCTTCATGTACTTTACAAACAAAGGTTGTACTATTTATGAAGCAAAATCTCAAAGATGGAGATGGCGAATGAGGATGAAAATGAAACATCACAAAGAATGATGAGAACATTAACATATTGGTGAACTCTATAATATATACCAATGGCTGAACTCAAAAGAATATGAAAACCTCAAAACTACAGTCTGCTCAGTAAATTTACTGACTCCAAGTATGTTGTGAATGTTTCAATAACACTACAAAGTGCAGTATTTCTTATGTGACTGTAAAGAAGGTGAAGAGCCATCTTGCAGCGTATCTGGAAGTTCAAGATGAGAAGGGGAAAAGGCCAATTGAAATAAATTTTATACCTTATCTCCAATCTCAGATACAAAAATCAGTGTAAATGCTGCTGTGAAACCTGATTTTGCTAGCATAGCTACAACTGCAGAAGGTTGTCCTTTAAAAAAAACGAAAAAACTAGTTGCCAGGGCACACAGAAGTAGCACGGCACCAATGGATTGCAGGTAACGAGATCCTGAAAGTTGTTTTGCTCTGCGATGCATTGTCAAGGATAGAAGTTCAGTGTACAGGAGGTTGCATGGAAATGGAGAGAAAACAAGGGGAGGGTGAACACTAACAATTTGTTGGGGTCTCCAGTAGAAGAGGTATCCAAACGTTCTCCATGGCTATTTGCTTCATCTTCTCCATAACTCCCAGCACCAACATTTACATTGGACATTTGGGCCCTGATGTCATGCCTTATTGGTTTCATCCAAGATAACAACCTACATTTTACTGTCAAATAACAAGGTAAGTAGTTAATCATATGGCAATGCCTGAGGCAAGACATAAATAGCATCTAAAAGATTATGGGAGCCCTTTGAGTCAATAAAAGATGGTCTAGGTAGTGTTACAGATCTCAGGGCTAGTTTGTGGTTCATATATCGTTCTCCAGAACTTAGTGACTTATGTATAAACTCTTAGCAAATTTAATAGGGTCTTACTGTTATGGCTCCAAAAAGGATGTTTTCACCAAATGTTACATCAAGAAGTAGGAAAGAAACTGCAAAACTAGTGTTCAATATCCATAACTTGCTGCCATAGTGTTCCTAATTCTCGAGCTATCTGAGCCTCGAATTGGTCTATCTAGATGCAATTCGAATTGGTTAAGGTCGTGTCTGTCAGGCATAACGGAGGTCCAGCGACATGAAGGAAAGCCGGTGATCTAGTGCACAGGTGAAACGAAGCAAACGAAACATCTAAGAAAGGTCGCAACAGCTACTGATTTTGCTTCCAATGGCGCGTACCAAACCTGACCGTGGCCACCGCCTTCTGCTCGGGCTCGGCGGGGACGCGGCGGGGACCCCTCGCCCTCGCAGCCGGCGGGCGCGCCCGGGCGGCCGTGCCTCCCCCGGGCCACCGAGCGGCAGTACTCACCAGCACCACCATCCCGTGGATGCCTGGCGCCGCTGGGGTGCGCTGTCCACCGGCGCGCCGGGAGCTGGAATGGGCGACAAGAAGAGAGCACGGGAGAGGGAGAGGGAGAGGGAGAGAGAAAGAGAAAGAGAGAGCGCACTGAGGATAGCAGCCAGCGGAGCAGCCTGCCCAAGTGCGGAAGTGCCCAGTACCTTCCTTCCTTGGTTCTTTCACCCTTTTCCCTGGTTGTATGTATGTATTTTTATTTATTTATTAGTGGACACGTTTGCTGGGCCTGTGCTCGAAGCAGTAACTCTGTGGAGGAACGATTACGAGGTCCAGCCAGGCCCAGCAATCTTGAGTTCGCTAGAGAGGACCACTACGGTTGTGAATTGTGATGCTTTGAGCTTAGAAGAGATGTCAACGGGCCTCATTTCCGATTCGCCGTGGGAAATTTATCGATGGGGAAAAACTTACGGAAACACTGCACCCACTCTTTTCGCCACCCGCACCATGCCCATCCGCCCTCTTCACCACCGCCGCTCCTGCCCCTTCCACCTGGGCCTCTGTGCGCCGTAGCCCAGCTCCGCACAGCCAGTGAGCTCACCGGTGACCTCCATACGCTACCCACCCGCCCTCTACGTGCACCATTGCCCGTGCCACCCCTACACCACCCTCTGTGTGTCGCCGCCTAGCCCCGCGTTACTCGTGAGCACATCAGTGTCCTCCACGGGCCGACGAGCCTCCATTTGTGAAGCAGCAAGGAGATGTTTACGTTGAAAGAGCATGTTGCAAACTTATGTTTCAAGTGTGTCAGAGGTATGTTGCAAGTGTTTTATATCGATGTTGCAAAAGAAAATCGGGGTGTTGCAAAAGTAGATTAGAACGTTGCACATGTTGCAATGACAAAATACACATGTTGCAAGCCTATGTTTCAAGTGTTCAGGTGTTTTAGACGTATGTTGCAAATGTTTCATCTGGATGTTACAAAAGTAGATCTTGGTGTTGCATATGTTGTAGTGGCTATACACGCATGTTTCAAGTGTTTCATCTCTTTTAGGCATGTTACAAATATTTCATTTGGATATTTCAAAAGTAGATCTGGTGTTGCACATGTTGCTATGGCTATACACGCATGTTTCAAGTGTTTCATCTGTTTCATACGTAAGTTGCAAGTGTTTTATTTGGATGTTTTAAAAGTAGATCTCGGAGAAGCACATGTTGTTGCTGCTAGTGCGTAGTCGTGGGTCACCGCTCGTGCCTGCTGGTGGTGGTGCCGCTGCTGCGTGCATGCGGGCGCGTGAAATGAAGCGGGCTTAGGATGGTCCCATGCGGCCTCTGGACCGGGATGGGTGCGGAGCGAGGGAGCTGCGTGCGTTAGGCACGGGTGCGGGAGCACCGTCTGACGCTAGCGCCCCGGATCGTACATCCGGGTACTAGCAAGTACGAAAAACTTATCAGCTCTACCTCTCAAAAGTTATCCTACGTACTCTTCTAGATTTTCTTGAAGCTACATCTATTTCTTCAGTTCTTAGGTTAAGTTACAAATATATTTGTTCAGTTCTTAGGTTTACAGTCTATTTGCATTCTTTTTTTTAATATCTCTGAGATATCAATCTTAACTATAAATTTATATTTGTGCTGCAAATTCATACTTTATAGTCTAAAATGCATTGTCAGAAGAATATGAAAGAAGAAAGAATGCACTTCTTACTCAGGTCTATACATGCCACATCTGCCGGCAATAACTTTATTTTTTTTAATTTCTCGGTGTTTTTGTCATATTTGATTTTTCTCTTTGGCACCAATAGTTACGTCATTCTATATAAATGGATTAGTCATCCAATTATCAAGGTACTCACATCGCGATGACTTTTCATCATTTCCCTTCCTACGATTACAGCTGACATTGTGCAATATCTCTCGATTTGGAACTCTCATGAATCCTCCCTACTGCAACCATATAGCAGGTAGGTACAACTATGCTATTGTTTCCTTTCATTGCTTGCAAATTTTCTTTAATCTACATCAAGAGAAAATTCCTTCATTGCCATCGAAAACTATAACATTCTCTTCATTGCCATTCAAAATTATATGTTCCCTTCGTTGCCATCAGTTTTAGATTTTCCGTTCCTTCGTTGCCACTGCTGTTACAGAGGAGAGTTACGGCGTGACTTGCTCCCATACCCGACGTCTCAGACACCATCGCAGGGCTGGCTTGGGGTCATGGGCTCGACGTCGCAGGGTTGGAGCAGGGTGGCGTGGCGAGGTCGGTGGAGGCTCGACATCATGGCACGGCATCGAGGTGGTCGGGGATGTCGAGCGCGTCTGCGTGGTTGGCTCTGAGGCGGACGCGACGAGTGCGGTGGCGTTGCGATGCCGGGGTGGATTGCAGTGCCGACAGGGCTCCCATGACGCGACGGCTCCGGGTCAGGCGGCTCGAGGCGAGGAAGATGTGACGGTGATGCTGGAGCTCGGAGCTGCTCGGCGTACAGACATCGACGGCAGCTCGGTGCAAGGGACGCCGGTGCTCGTCGACGTGGAAGATGATGAGGCCGACGGTGGTGGCGTCTTCCACGAAGAGCAGCAGGGCGGCGGCTGGAGGTGATGGCGTGCCCGGCGGAGAGCAGCAGGGCGGCGGGGTGGAGCTTAGCGTCACGGAGAAGGCTCGGACGCTGCTCGAGGATGGTTGCGCTTGCGTCAGCGTGGCCCACGATGTCGCGGCGGCATCGAGGCAGAGGCACGATGAGGCTCGATGGCGTCGCGGGCTCAGGATAACGGACAGAGCACCGGGCGGCGGGGTTCCTGGCCGTCGCGCTGGCGAGCGGCTCCAGGAGGTGCCTGCCCGCCGGCGTTCTCTTCCTCCTTCCTCGGCCGCGGCAACTCCAGCTTGCAGCCCCACCCAAGACCCGCATCCTGCTTGCCCCGCGCAGGCCAGGCCAGCGCAGCCCCGCTAAGCGCACAGCACGCAGCTCCACCGGCCACCTGCCCCGGTCCGGCTAGCCGGAGCTCCTTCGCCCGGCCAAGCACCGCGCCTAGCTCCCCCCTTCGTAGACTGCCCGCGCGCTCGCCAGCGGCGGCGTGGCTGGCTCGTCGTGGACGCCTGCCCTCGCGCTCGGCCGGCGGCGGCATGTCGTGGACGCCCGCCCACGTGCTCAGCCAGCGGCGGCGTGGCTGCTTGTCGCGGACGCCCATCTGCGCGCTCGGCCGGCGGCAGAACGGCTCGCTCGACGCTGTCGCTCTCCCGCGTGCTCGCCCGATGGCAGCGCGGCTGGCTCGACGCGGTCGCCCGCCCGCGTGCTCGGCCAGCAGCGGCGCGGCTCGCTCGACGCGGTCGCCCGCCCGCGTGCACGGCCAGCGGCGCACGGCCAGGCCACCCCACCCGCGTTCTTGTCTAGCGTCGGAGCAGCTGGCTCAGCACGTGCGGCTGCCCTCCCGTGCTCGAACCTGCTCGCTCGGCGCTGGAGATGGAGAAGAGAGAGAGGAAGAGGATGGGGGCAATCTTGCGGCTCCTGGTATGGACGCCGAGGCATGGATGGGACAACAGCCAACAGGCGGCGGCGACTGCATCGGGAGCAGGGCGACGGGGGCGGCGCTACTGGCGCGAGCGGCGGCGCTGTACGCGCTCGCCATGGTGCAGTTCAACGGCAGCGGCGGCGACAAGGCAGACAAGGACCCGCTCGCAGGGGTGGCGCTGTGTGCGCGCGCCGCATGGCTCGGCCACGTCCTGGCGCTCCGCGAGCTCAGCCACTGCCTCCAGGATGGCTACGGCGTGCGCCGCGACCCCGTGGCCGGACGCCACTTCCTGCTCCACGCCGCCACGTGCGAGCTCGTCTCATCCTCGCTGCACCACCTTCCTCCCTTCCACCACCGTGAGTCCACCACCTCCTTCCTCACCTCGACCTCGACCTCCTCGGCGAGCGCCAGCCTAGGCTACGGCGCGGGCACGGCAGCCGCGAGCGCGTGGAGGCGGGGCCACGGCGTCGACGGCGGCCGCGAGCGCACGGAGGCGGAGCCGCAGCGCCGCGACCTCCGCGAGCAGGGCCTCGCGCTCGGCGCGCCACCGGGACCCCTCCCGCTGCCATCGCTGCTCCACGTGGAGCCACCGCGCGTCCTCGCGCTCCTCCCAGGACGATGACGACGACGAGCCAGTGCCGTGGGCAAGGAGGACGGAGGCGCGCGCGGCGCGGCGCGGGCATGGAGGATGGAGGCGGCTCGGAGCAGGCAGGGACGGACGGAGGTGGCGCGGGCAGGGACTGGAGGACGGAGGCGGCGCGGGCAGGGACGCAGGAGACGGACGGGATCACGGGAAGGTGTGGGAGGTCGCGGCCGATTTGTGGAAGAAAGGAAGATGGTATAAAGATAACGGCGTCACATACGGTCCGTGAGATAAAGATGACGGGAATGGCAAGTAGGAGATGAAGTTAAATTTCTAGTGGCTATGAGGGGATGGACTAATTTTTGATGGCATGTAAGGGATGAGTTAAATTTCCAATGGCATACAGGGAATTTGCTCCTACATCAATGGGGGACCATGAATAAGATCATGGATGTGAGTTAGAAAAGATTACCATAGAAAATAAGTGTAGAATTGAGATCAAAGGTCTTGATCTTTAGACTAATTTGTATTGTTCATTTTCCCTTTTATCTGACTGTTAATGGAAAAGGTGCAATAAAGAATTGAAAAGCTATGTAGACATGTCAACTATTATCTGCTCAAGAGGAATGCGGCATTCAAATTGACCTAGGCATCATTTTGCTTTTCTCAGTGAATTTTATGGTCACGTGATTGTGGCAAGAGATGTTGAGGTATAGATGAAGAAATTTGAAAATCTCTATCTCTATATCTATCTATCTATACAACTAAAAATTTTCTATGGTCAACGTCTACCCGGCAGGACGATAGGTTGTGCGACCCTGCATCTACCACGACAGGACGAGTACACGTGCGACACCACAGCCTCCGACAATTTCTACCTCACCGAACGACGAGGGCGGACGAAGGGGCGCAGGGGTAGGGCGTGCAAGCGCGTGCGGTGGGCCGCCTGCAGGGTCCGCGGCTCCGCCGCTCCGAGCGGCATAGGGTAGGGTGCAGCCGCGTAGGGCGCTGGCGCCGAGGCGGTCGAGGCGCCGAGCGTGAGGCCACGAGCGCCGGACGGCCGGGCACCACGCTGCCACGGGCGAAGCTCCTCCCTCCGCTTGCCCAAATCCCCGCGCCCCTGTGTCTAAATTCGGCACGTCCTGCCCTGATCCATCCCCTTCTCCGCTTCCCAGCGATGGGCGCCGGCCTTGTCTACCGCGGTGGCCCCTTCTCCGCTTCCCCCGCCACCGGTGCTGCAGCGGGCGGCCGTTCTCGAGGCTCGCCACGTCCTCCTCTGCCTCCCCTTCCTCGGCCCCCTCCAAGACTGCGTCCACGTCGGTCACCAAGACGGTGAACGGCGCCCACCACTTCAAGATCGCGGGCTACTCCCTCTCCAAGGGGATCGGGGTGGGGAAGTTCATCGCCTCCGAGTCCTTCAACGCGGGGATGGCGCTGGCTACCTCTCGCTATGTTGGTGAGGCACGGGATGGTGGGTGAGGAGAAGGTCACCGAGGTCAGGTGGTTCCTCGACTCCAGTGCGGTGCCCGACGTGCCTGCTGGACCACCCAATTCGTCAGCTACTGCTAGGAGGGAGTCCTTTGCGAAGAGGGCAGGGTTGGCCACGAACCCCATGGGGAGGAAGTTGTTTTAGGTGAGGGAGGCGAAGCAGAGCAACTTGTGTGTTGCAGCGGATGTTGGGACAGCAAAAGAGCTACTTGAGCTTGCTGACGAGGTATACATGCCATTAGTTCTTGTGTATTTGCGATGCCTTTCTACTATTTGCTAATAGTGTGTTAATTTGTTTGCTCCATTTGTGTTGGTTGGTCCAGAGATTTGAATGTTGAATACTTAGGTTGATATCTTTTCTGATTTTACACCAGATTTTGGGGCCAAGCTTCACACACTATGTTCTCTTCTGACATCATCTTTCTTATCTTCTCTTTTGTTGTATTACTGATCATCATTCTTTTATTGTGTGTCCATAATAGCCTTGGATTTCAAAAATTGTACTTTGTCTATCACAAATTAGATGTCGGTCCTCATAGTAGAGATGTAGATGCAGTATCCTTTTGTGTAATCAAAATGGGTTGTCCATTACTGTAAGGCAAAATTCCTACACTAGGCCAATCTACTTGGTTCTTTAGCAGCGTTAGCACAGGCTAGATAATTTAGTACTAAATTCCTACATTAGGCTCTTCCAGTTAAATATGATATTATCTTCAATTATCTGTTATGTTGAATAATTTTTCAGTTCTCCTGTGTCATCCGATGAAAAAAATGTTGAA
Source organism: Miscanthus floridulus (assembly GCF_019320115.1). Taxonomy (NCBI): domain Eukaryota; kingdom Viridiplantae; phylum Streptophyta; class Magnoliopsida; order Poales; family Poaceae; genus Miscanthus; species Miscanthus floridulus. The sequence continues at coordinate 10,333,684 of NC_089590.1, forward strand.
AATAATTTTCAGGTACAAAACTGATACTATCCTTCATCCAAGTACCAATTACTTGCCATCTAATTTATCTATGTATGAGTTGTAGTTTTTTTCCTTGCCTGGAGGAACTGATGCTAACCTTCCATTGATTGAGAAACAGAAATGCTTGATTATTTTTTATTTTTAGATATAGGGTTATTTGTTATTTTTAGAATCTGGCTATTTTTTATGTTTATTATCAGTGCAACTGTGTTTCGTAATTATAGGATATTAATTTCTTACATTGACATATTCTCCTGGTCGCCGGATCAATGATTGGTCTTTACCATCTTTTGTATAACAGAATTGTTCTCTACATTGCTTATATGGCTTGGTGTTAACCCTTGTTTTTTTGGCATGCGGATGCTGGAGCAATGCCAGTTGCCAAACAAAGTGATTCAGTTATTTTACACCAATTCTGTTTATACAAGCTGTAAACAGTAATCAGCTACTTAGATTAATGTGGCTAATTTTCTATCGGTGCAGATCAGTCATCTACTGTACTCTTTCTCGCTTCTTTCGGTCTACTTGCGCTGGTGGCGCACTTGGAAAATAAATTCTCTAGAATCGTGCTGCACCTTAGCGCCCGTGCAGCACCGATGGCATGCTTGCCACGTACGCGTCTGCACCCACCAGCCGAAGGAATAGAGACGGTTACTCATTGTGGCTCCACGTGGAAGAAACGCGCAGCTAGCTGATTCAGACTCATATGCATTGAGATTCGCACACAAGGATACATGGATGGCCTGTGCTCGGTGCTTCATGGGCGCCGTGGTAAAGCTCACGCTTGGTTTTCTTGATTGTTGCCGTAAAGATCAAGTGATTATCCTAGAACCAGATTAGCTCCCATGATTACAGCTTTGGCTTGATTGATTCATATGACACATCAGAATCTTGAGACAAGTGGGATGAAGGTGATGCAACTGGTTGAAAGGTCCTAATGGCTAGAGGAGGGTGAATAGCCTAATAAAATTTCTACAACAACACTTAACAAAAGGTTAGACAATTATGAGGCGAAACAAGTGTTGCGCTAGCCTACTCAAAATGCAAGCCACCTACCACAATTCTAGTTTAGATAGTGTCAATTCACACAAGAGCTATCACACTACCCTATGTTAGTGTGCTCTCAAAGCTAACTAAAGAGCTACACCAACCAAGCAAGCAAGCTCTCACAACTAGCTACACTAAAGAGCTTGTCAACTAGTTTGCGGTAAAGTAAAGAGAGTGATCAAGAAGGTTATACTGCCATGTAGATGAAAGAACCAATCAATCACTAGGATGAATAACAATGAAGACCAATCACTTCGGAACCAATGATGAACACAATGATTTTTTTACCGAGGTTCACTTGCTTGCCGGCAAGCTAGTCCTCGTTGTGGCGATTCACTCACTTGGAGGTTCACGCGCTAATTGACTTCATACGCCAAACCCTCAATAGGGTGCCGCACAACCAACACAAGATGAGGATCACACAAGCCATGAGCAATCCACTAGAGTACCTTTTGGCTCTCCGCCGGGGAAAGGTCAAGAACCCCTCACAATCACCACGATCGGAGCCAGAGATAATCACCACCCTCCGCTCAACGATCCTCGCTACTCCAAGCCGTCTAGGTGGCGGCAACCACCAAGAGTAACAAGCAAAATCTGCAGTGAAACACGAACACCAAGTGCCTCTAGATGCAATCACTCAAGCAATGCACTTGGATCACTCCCAATCTCACTATGATGATGAATCAATGATGGAGATGAGTGGGAGGGCTTTGGCTAAGCTCACAAGGTTGCTATGTCAATGAAAATGTGCAAGAGAGGTGAGCTTCAACCGGCCATGGGGTTTAAATAGAAGCCCCCACTAAATAGAGCCGTTATACCCCTTCACTGGGTATAACATGGGCTGACCGGACGCTGTAGTCCAACTGACCGGACACAACACCGGGTGCTCCGGTCGTGAATACCGGACGCGTCCGGTCGGCATACCGGACGTGTCCGGTAGCCCCCAGACTGACACGTGTCCAGTTCAAACTGACTTAGCCATTGCTGCCCCTTCTGCTGATGACCGGATGCTCACACCAGACGTAGAACTATGAATGACCAGACGCAGAGCCACTGAGTTCGGTCGAGTCCAGTAAGCCACCAGGCCGACCAGATGCGTCTGCTAGAAAATGACCGGACACTGAGCCTCAGCATTCGGTGGAGTACAGTAAGCATCCTAGCCCAACCAGACGCGTCCGGTGATACCGGACCGGACACTGCCAACGTCCGATCGGCTGTCCTCCGTATACTGATGTTTTCTGATTCACACCGGACGCGTCCAGTGTGGCAACCGGACGCGTTCGGTCGCTGAGTCTGTCGCCAAAATACCAGACGTGTCTGGTCACATACCGGACGCGTCCGGTCATTCTGTAACCAGCGCGACTAACTCCTCTTCGACTCTATCTTCTTCACCCTTGCTCAAATATGCCAATCACCAAGTGTATCACCTTGTGCACATGTGTTAGCATATTTTCACAAACATTTTCAAGGGTGTTAGCACTCCACTAGATCCTAAATGCATATGCAATGAGTTAGAGTATCTAGTGGCACTTTGATAACCACATTCCGATACGAGTTTCACCCGTCTTAATAGTATGGCTATCAAACCTAAATGTGATCACACTCTCTAAGTGTCTTGATCACTAAAACAAAATAGCTCCTATGGTTTATACCTTTGTCTTGAGCTTTTTGTTTTTCTCTTTCTTCTTTCCAAGTCTAAGCACTTGATCATCATTATGATATCAACATCATCATGCTATGATCTTCATTTGCTTCATCACTTGGAGTGTGCTACCTATCTCATGATCACTTGATAAACTAGGTTAGCACTTAGGGTTTCATCAATTCACCAAAACCAAACTAGAGCTTTCAATCTCCCCTTTTTGGTAATTGATGACAACCCTTATACAAAGATATGAATTGAAATTCAATTGAATCCATGTTGCTTGCCCAAGCATATTTACCATGTGTAAAAGGATATGGACAAGTTTCATGAACCCCAAATGGTAGGAATTGCTCCCCCTACATATGTGCTAAGAGTTTGGATTGTAGCTTGCACATATGCTTAGATAGGAAATATAGAAGTCAATGTCTACCACATGATGCTAAGGTATAAAAGATTGACCTTTGAAGCGTGATACCAATCGGAGTGCACCAATATACCATCCTTAGCACCATGGTTAGCTTAATACCATTTTAGAAATATTTGGAAGTGAAAGCACTAGATATCCTATGCATGCTAGTTTTCATTTCATCATTCAAACCAACAACTAGCATACACCACACAAGCATGGATATTGAATTTTAAACTTATGCCATGCAAGCAAACATATGAAATGCACATTCAAATGCATCATACAAGTTCATGAGCTTGCTCCCCCTACTTGTGTGCTCAAAATTTTAATTTATCCCTTTCCTTTTTCACTTCTCTCCCCCTATGTCATATATCAAGTATATCTTTATGTTTCTCTCCCTTTATGATATTTCTCCCCTTTTTCACTATATTCTTTGTTTCTCTCCCCCTTTGCCATTAATGACCACAAAGGTTCAAAATATAGATAGTATTACTTGTAGGGTCGAGATTATCAATGTCAATCAATGGGGTGAGGATCAAATTTCCAAATTTGGTTCAAACTAGAATATATGCCAAAGATATTTAACTCGGTTTCATCCAAGGACAAGCTTATTCACACCTCCAAATAAGGGTTATCTTGTACCATGTTGAGATAAATACTTAGAGCTCATTTTCTAGATCAAACACTAGGTTTACAAGCCCATAAACATGTCATATGCTACCACTAGATCAAGTCAAGCATAGAAGCAATAGTGATACCATATAGACATCAAAATCATTTGATTTTCATGAATGAGCCTAATAAAAGAGAACCACTTGAAAGGTTCTAATAAAATTAAAAATATGACTAGATACACTAATCATGTCCTTAGCAAAGATGTATGTCATGCCAATGAACTTTTACCTTGGATTGCTCGAAGGAGAGGCATGTCATATGAGTGGGGGTGCATCAACACATATTTGAGAAATTCAATATGTTCAACTCATTCCTTAGCTTGCAAAACCTTTTCTCATCCAATGGCTTGGTGAATATGTCGGCAAGTCGATCTTCGGTGCCTATACTCTCAATGCAAATGTCCCCTTTTTGTTGGTGATCTCTTATAAAATGGTGGCAGACATCAATGTGCTTTGTTCTTGCATGTTGAACCAGATTGTTGGTCAACTTGATTGCACTCTTATTATTACATAGCAATGACACTTTCTTGAACTTGATTCCAAAAACACTCAAAGTGGCCTTCATCCAAAGTATTTGTGCACAACAACTACCGGTGGATATGTATTCGGCTTCGGCGGTTGATAATGCAACACTATTTTGCTTCTTTGATGACCATGAAACAAGTGATCTTCCCAACAATTGACATGTGCCTGAGGTGCTCTTCCTTTCAACCTTGCATCCTGCATAGTCCGAGTCAGAGTAACCAACTAGCTCAAACTTTGCTCCTTTGGGATACCACAAACCAACATTTTGTGTATGCTTCAAGTACCTCAATATTCTCTTTGTAGCCTCCAAATGACTTTCTCTTGGTGAGGCTTGAAATCTTGCACACATGCATACACTAAACATGACATCCGGCCTTGATGTGGTCACATAGAGTAGGCTTCCAATCATAGTCCGATATAATTTTTTATCCACCATATTTCCACTTGCATCACTATCCAAGTTGCCATTGGTTCCCATTGGTGTGCTAATGACTTTGCTATCACACATGCCAAATTTCTTGATCATGTCCTTGATATACTTGCCTTGACTTACAAAAGTACCATTCTTCAGTTGCTTGATTTGAAGACCAAGGAAGTAACTCAACTCTTCGATCATGGATATCTCAAACTCATTAGCCATCATCTTTCCAAATTCATCACAAAAGTCTTGATTGGTTAATCCAAATATGATATCATCAACATAGATTTGCAATACAAATAGATCCTTTCCAATCTTCTTGATGAAAAGAGTGGTGTCAACCTTGCCCATTGTGAACCCTTTAGAGAGTAGGAAATCCCTCAATCTCTCATACCATGCTCTAGGTGCTTGCTTCAAGCCATACAATGCTTTCTTCAACTTGTATACATGGTTGGGTTTCTTATCATCTTCAAAACTGGGAGGTTGCTCAATATATACTTCTTCATTGATGCAGCCATTAAGAAATGCACTCTTAACATCCATTTGATAGAGCTTGATATTGTGGGCACAAGCATAGGCTAGCAAGATTCTTATTGCTTCCAATCTAGCAACCGGGGCATATGTTTCTCCAAAGTCAAGACCTTCAACTTGTGTATAGCCTTGTGCTACCAATCTTGCTTTGTTCCTTACTACTATCCCATCTTGATCTTGCTTGTTTCTAAAGACCCATTTGGTTCTAATCACATTGTGTCCCTTTGGTCTTTCTACCAACTCCCATACTTGATTTCTTGTGAAGTTATTCAATTCTTCATGCATAGCATTTACCCAATCAACATCCTTCAATGCTTCATCTATCTTCTTTGGTTCAATGGATGACACAAATGTGAAATGCTCATAAAATGATGCCAATCTTGATCTTGTTTGTACACCTCTAGAAATATCACCAATGATAGTGTCCAATGGATGATCCCTTGCAATATTGGTTAGTTGGAGGATAGGAACTTGATTGCTTGCACTTGCTTGATCATTGGGTTGAGATGATATACTAGCCACTTGATCTTGTTCATTGTCATAAGATCCACTTGCATTAACTTGATTTGTATTATCTTGCACATTTGAGTTAGAGAGCACTTGCACTTGATCATCTTCATCATCATTCACTTGCCTAGGCCTCAATTCACCAATATCCATGTTCTTCATAGCATTTGAAAGTTGAATGCCTCTAATATCTTCCAAGTTCTCATTCTCTACTTGTGAACCCTTGGTTTCATCAAATTCAACATCATGAACTTCCTCAAGAGTACCACTATCCAAATTCCAAACTCTATATGCTTTGCTTGTAGTGGAATAACCAAGTAGGAATCCTTCATCACATTTCTTGTTAAACTTGCCCAATCTAGTGCCTTTCTTCAAGATATAGTATTTGCAACCAAAGACCCGAAAATATGCAATGTTGGGTTTTCTACCATTCAAGAGCTCATATGGTGTCTTCTCTTTCAATGGGTGACAATAGATGTGGTTGCTATAATAGCAAGTCATGTTGATAGCTTCGGCCCAAAAAGATTGACTCACATTGTACTCACTAAGCATAGACCTTGCCATATCAATGAGTGTTCTATTATTTCTCTCAACAAGGCCATTTGATTGAGGTGTGTACTTGGCCAAGAATTGATGTCTAATTCCAAATTCATCACACAACTCATCAATTCTAGTGTTCTTGAACTCATTACCATTGTCACTTCTAACTCTCTTGATGGTTGTTTCAAACTCATTATGAATGCCTTTGACAAATAATTTGAATGTTGCAAATACATTTGCAAATACATCACTTTTGTCCACTAGAAAGAATACCCATGTGTATCTTGTGTAGTCATCCACTATTACAAAGCCATATTTGTTTCCACCGATACTAGTGTATTGTGTTGGCCCAAACAAATCCATGTGCAATAACTCAAATGCTTTGCTAGTGCTCATCATGCTTTTCTTAGGTTGGGTGTTTCCAACTTGTTTGCCGGCTTGATAAGAGCTACAAAGCTTATCCTTTTCAAACACAACATCTTTCAAGCCTTTAACTAAGTCATGCTTAACCAATCTATTCAATTGTTTCATTTCAACATGACCAAGCCTTCTATGCCATAACCAACCCATGCTAGACTTAGTGAACAAGCATGTAGATAATCTAGCTTCACTAGCATTGAAATCAACCAAGTATACATTCTCATATCTAAAACCTTTGAAGATCAAATTAGAGCCATCTACACTTATGATTTCTACATCATCTACCCTAAATATGCATTTGAATCCAAGATCACACAATTATGCCACGGATAGCAAATTGAAGTTCAAGCTCTCTACTTGCAACACATTGGATATGCTTATGTCATTTGATATTGCAATCTTACCAAGCCCTTTGACCTTGCCTTTGCCATTGTCACCAAATGTGATAATATCATAACCATCATTGCCATTGGTGTTGATTGAGTTGAACATTCTTGCATCACCAGTCATGTATTGAGTGCACCCACTATCAAGAACCCAATGCCTTCCTTCGGCTTTGTAATTAACCTACAAAAGAAGATCAATTCTTTTTAGATACCCAAACTTGCTTGGGTCCTTGAAGGTTAGTCACTAAGCTCTTTAGTACCCAAATGGCTTTCTTCTTTAAGCCCATCCATGGTTTACTAATGAACTTAGCCTTTACACCATTTGTACCCTTAGTAAGCATATAGCATGAATCAAGCTTTATGAAGGATACATTAGCATTTTTGCTTTTGTTTTTGCATTCATGCTCCTTATGACCCACTTGCTTGCAACTAGTGCAAAACTGACCATTGTTCTTCACAAAACTAGTCTTGTGAGGAGCAAAGGCCACTTTGCCTTTCTTGGGGGTATAGCCCAATCCCTCTTTGTATAGAGAAGCTCGTTGGATACCTAAGCACATAAGCAAGCGGTCCTCACCACCATAAGCTTTAGCTAAGGTGTGAGTGAGCTTATTGACCTCCTTCTTGAGATTCTCATTCTCAACCACTAGTGAGGTGTCACAAGTGAGACCATCACTACTAGATGAGGTAGAAGTGGAGGTGCTACAAGAAGGGTTAGTAGGAGCAACAATGATAGGCATAGATAGTGATTCATCAATTATATCACAAGTTAAACCTACATTGCAAGTTTCAACATGCTTCTTTTTATTTTGCTCATCAAGCAAAGAGGAATGAGCCTTTTTAAGCTTTTTGTGAGCTTTGCCAAGCTTCTCATTGGCTTCCTCTAGCCTCTCATGAGATGCATTTAGCTCATCAAAGGCTTGCTTAAGGGCTTTTAGTTCCTTACACAAGCTTTTGCATTCTCTTCTCTTGATGTCAAAGTGTTCTCTAGCATCTTTGGTGGGTTCATCATCACTATCACTATCATGGTTATTTTCATTTTCATTTTTATCATCATGTTCTTCATTGCTTTCATCATCACTAGTTTGTACCTTAGTGGCCTTAGCCATGAAGCACGATGAAGATTCGAAGAGAGAAGGCTTCTCATTGATAGCAATGCTAACAAGAACCTTTTACTATTTTTACTACTCTCTTTGTTTCTCTCCCACTTTGTCATCAATAACCACAAAGGTTTAAAATATAGATAGTATTACTTGTAGGGTCAAGATTATCAATGTCAATCAATGGGGTGAGGATCAAAGTTCCAAATTTGGTTCAAACTAGAATATATGCCAAAGATATTTAACTCGGTTTGATCCAAGGACAAGCTTCTTCACACCTCCAAATAAAGGTTATCTTGTACCATGTTGAGTTAAACACTTATAGCTCATGTTCTAGATTAAACACTAGGTTTACAAGCTCACAAACATGTCATATGTTACCACTAGATCAAGTCAAACATAGAAGCAATAGTGGTACCATATAATCATCAAATTCATTTGATTTTCATGAATAAGCCTAATAAAAGTCCTAATGAAAATAAGAAATGACTAGATGCACTAAAACATGTCCTTAGCAAGGATGTATGTCATGCCAATCAACTTTTACCCTTGATTGCTCGAAGGAGAGGCATGTCATATAATGGGGGGTGCATCAACACATATTTGAGAAATCCAATATGTTTAATTCATTTCTTAGCTTGCAAAACCTTTTCTCATCCAATGGCTTAGTGAATATATCGGCAAGTTGATCTTCGGTGCCTACACTCTCAATGCAAATGTCCCCTTTTTGTTGATGATCTCTTATGAAATGGTGGCGGACATCAATATGCTTTGTTCTTGCATGTTTAACCGGATTGTTGGTCAACTTGATTGCACTCTTATTATCACATAGCAATGACACTTTCTTGAACTTGATTCCAAAAACACTCAAAGTGGCCTTCATCCAAAGTATTTGTGCACAACAACTACCGGTGGATATGTATTCGGCTTCGGCGGTTGATAATGCAACACTATTTTGCTTCTTTGATGACCATGAAACAAGTGATCTTCCCAACAATTGACATGTGCCCGAGGTGCTCTTCCTTTCAACCTTGCATCCTGCATAGTCCGAGTCGGAGTAACCAACTAGCTCAAACTTTGCTCCTTTGGGATACCACAAACCAACATTTTGTGTATGCTTCAAGTACCTCAATATTCTCTTTGTAGCCTCCAAATGACTTTCTCTTGGTGAGGCTTGAAATCTTGCACACATGCATACACTAAACATGACATCCGGCCTTGATGCGGTCACATAGAGTAGGCTTCCAATCATAGACCGATACAACTTTTGATCCACCATATTTCCACTTGCATCACTATCCAAGTTGCCATTGGTTCCCATTGGTGTGCTAATGACTTTGCTATCAATCATTCCAAACTTCTTGATCATGTCCTTGATGTACTTGCCTTGACTCACAAATGTACCATTCTTTAATTGCTTAATTTGAAGACCAAGGAAGTAACTTAATTCTCCAATCATGGACATCTCAAACTCATTAGCCATCATCTTTCCAAACTCATCACAAAAATCTTGATTGGTTGATCCAAATATTATATCATCAACATATATTTGCAATACAAATAGATCTTTTCCAATCTTCTTGATGAAAAGAGTGGTGTCAACCTTGCCCATTGTGAACCCTTTAGAGAGGAGGAAGTCCCTCAATCTCTCATACCATGCTCTAGGTGCTTGCTTCAAGCCATACAATGCCTTCTTCAACTTGTACACATGGTTGGGCTTCTTATCATCTTCAAAACTGGGAGGTTGCTCAACATATACTTCTTCATTGATGTAGTGTCGGTGTTTTGGACCGGGGGGGGGGGGGTCCTCAACCAACTAGTGAATTTATTCTGCGTGTTCTCGATTCCAGATGGTGATGCAAAGAGACACAAGGCTTATACTGGTTCGGGCAATTCGTGCCCTACGTCCAGTCTGAGAGATTGATCTTGTATTCCTCGCACCAAAGTGCTTGTAGTAGGGGGTTACAAGCTAGGTGAGAGAGGGAGCCAGTCCCAGGTCTCGGCGGGGAGTGATGTGGGCTGCTTGAGACGTTGCTCTCAAGCGGCAGGGAAGTGTGCGTGTTACAGAGTGTTGCTCTTTGTGAGAACCTGTCTCTCCCCCTAGATGGCCCATTTCCTTTCCTTTTATAGTTGAAGGGAGGACAAGGACAGTACATGTGCTAACTATACGGCATCGTGCGAACAGAGGCGGCGCGTCCGAGCCCTGTAGCCTGTTCCTGTGGCGGTGTGGTCGTCGGAGCGGTCCGTCCTTGGAGCGCTGGGGCGACGTGTTGGTCACATCAGATCCTGCGCGTCATGGGAGCTCCTGGGCTGCCTCGGAACGGGTGCGGTGGTCAGTGTGCGGGTTGCTGTGGATCGACTGTGCACGAGGCCGAGGCTCGGTTGGCGCCAAGGCTAAACCACGGTGGGGGGTCTCAGTAGACGCGAATCCCGAGATAGCCGAGACCCTAGCGTAGAGTGCCGAGGCTTGGAGGGAGTGGTCGATCTGGTACACTAATTCGGAGGCGATGATGACCCGAGCCAGACTTCCCATGCCGCGTTGTCTTCAGGGCAGGAATTGCGGGGCACAGTGCGGTGCGAGCGCTGATCGTGGGCACAGCGCCAGGATACAGTGGCCGGTAATCCCCGTCGTGCCCCGTCTCAGCCGGTATGGCGCTGATGCAACTTCTTGTCCCGTCGGCCACTCTGTAGTGTTGGGCCATCGTCCAGCTGAGATTGCGGGAGTGGTTGACGCATTTAATAGGATGCGACATGCTGTTGGGAAGACTGGTCGAGGCGGGAGCGATGGGTTGTTGACAAGCCAGCCTTGAGTGATATGGAGAATAGCTGTCTTATTCGAGGCTGTTCGCACGGGGCCTCGGGTGAGACGGAGATTGGGCTCCTTGCTGAGACCTCTCGCGAGAGGCCTTGTGTGAGGCGGAGACTGCGTCAGGGCACCGAGACCTCTCGTGCGAGGCCCGAGGCGAGGTGGAGAGCCTGGTGGGCTCGGACGTGGCCGGTGATGAGCCCATGGCTTACCCTCTAGTTTTGTTGTTGATGGGATTTAAGTGACCCTTTTGGTGTACGCTCGGGGTACCCCGTTCTATGGTACTCGACAGTAGCCCCCGAGCCTCAGGGGGAGTGCGTGCACTCTCCCTGAGGGTTTGTCAAGACTTGGCTAGCTGCTCCCGTAGGGATTGTGTTTTGCTTCTTGAGGTTTTGGTGGGTGCGCGCGAGCGCACCCACTGGGTGTAGCCCCCGGGACCCTAGAGGAGTGGAATCACTCCTCCAGGGGCTTTTTTCGTTTTTTGAGTGAGGAGTTTTTATCGTATTTGCTGAGCCCACAAGTGCGGGTTCGGGTCGCGGGGTCTCGGCAAGGTTGTAGAAAGAGCCCCCTAGCCTCTGCATGGAGCAAGAGGTCCGTCAGGGGTTCCCCTGGCTTTTTGCATGACCCTCACGCTTCCTTTTCGCTTGGAAGGAGGGGTGGAATGTGCCAGGCTACCCTCGGTGGGCACGAGCGTTGGCACTTCCGGTGAGCTGTTATCGGGTAAGTCTGAGTGGAGGCCCGTGCCTCGTTCGCTAGGGGACGGCTAGCGGTCCAGAGATGCACTCCAAAAGTACTAGAGGGTTTCTCTAGTGGGTGCCGAGGCCGTTCGCTGGGCCTCGGTGGCTCGGTGCCTCCCTACGGTTGGATCCTATTCGGAGACCTCCCTGCCGGTCTCGAACACAACTTAGGACGCCCCGAGCGGTCGTTTGCTCGGGCCTCGGCCATTCGTGGGCTCGCCCCTAGTCGTCCCTGACCCTGTTGTCCTAGGGCGGCTGTCGAAATCTCAGGGGGCCCAGCCTTCGAACCCCTGGACCGTAACGGGTTCGGTGCCCTTTATCGTATTTGTAACGAAACTTCTAGCGCATGTTTAGGTCGTTTGTCTTTGTCTTGGGTGCAGTAGGAGCCCCCGAGCCTTCGCCTGGAGCAAGAGGGTGGTCAGGGGTCCTCTGGCTTTTTTGTTCGACCCTCACATATCCTTTTTGTTCGGACGGAGGGTTTTTTGTCACACCCCAAAATTTCTGATTTTGGGTTGTGCTTAGAAAACAATAAATAAAATAAGTGATTTTAGTGTTGATATAAAATTTTCCAAGATTAGTTTAAGCTAGTGCAAATTTAGTTATAGAAAAATGAATTTTCAATCTTTTTCAAATTAATTTGATGGGTTTTGCTTGATGTGATGTTTGCTTGTTGTGTGACTTGGTGTAATGAGTGAGTAAAATTTTTAAAACGCTTTTAGTAAGTCGTTTATCTGTCTTCGGCTCGCCTCTATCTTTTTCTGTAATCAAATTCCTATTTTCTCGATCCTAATCTTTTTGTTCGGTATTTTCCAAGATCCTCTTTATCTGCTCTAAATCATTCCTTTGAGTTTCTCATTCATCAATCAATCTCTACAAACTTCTCAGGAATTTTTCTAGCTTTTTCTAGAACTTGTTTCTACTTGTCCGTGAGCATAATTTAATATTTAGATGCTCCAAAATATCCTAGCATGGGCTCCAAATACTTTATTTGGGTTCCTTATGTTCCATAATGTCTCTGGGAATTTCCCCCGAATTTTCAGAGCTTTTGGAGTACGTTTCGCGGCTTAAATAATAATTCTAGACTTTTCTGGAATTATTTTATCCACGGAATAAATTAATTCCGAAAATAATAAATCTCTTATTTTTCCCAACGCTTAAAGCCCATGTGCAATAATTCTAATAAATCCTAACGGCACATGTCTTTATTTACTAATAGGTTTTAATGTTTATTTAGGCCCATTAGTAAATGTGGAGGGTGCAACATGCATTAGTACCATATTGGTAGTTGATGTAGATGTGGGGAGTTTTTCTTCCTATAAATCTATATCAACCCCTTGGGCAAAGCACACCAAAACTATTATAAGAGGAGCTCCTAGTTTAGAAAATCTCTCGTATAGTAAATTATATTTTTCTCCTCTTCTCTCGTCGCCTCCGCCACCGCAGTCTGCCAAGCGAGCGTGGCCGCACTGCCTCTATGCGCAAGCGTGGAGATTCTACTCCGGCCGTCCGTGCTCAGCGTGTGCCGTTATCATCTTGTCCTGGCCGCGCGAGTCAGCGCACCGCCCTGCCCTGAAGCCAGCCCCACATCACCTCGATCGAGCCGATCCTGTGTTACTTCCGGCCAGAGCATGCACGAAGCAAACCACGGATGGCATGGTAATCTTGTCGAATTTGTCCATTGTTCGTCTATTTCATCAACTAGCAACATGTTCAGTTCATCAACTAGCTAGCTACCTGCTACGTGTTTTGCCTGGTGCAACCTCTGTTCAAACACATCAGGTACCCTGTCACACGTACATACATGTTTTTGCTAGTGTATATATCTTCTTTCATCTACGGATGGTTAATAATCATGTGTCGGGCTTATCTTTAATCAAAATTCACACTCCGACTGATCTAACCCCACATGTTCAGTTCCTTGATATAGTAGGTCGCATTCTCGTTTTGTTTCTTTTTCTTTTCTCAGCAGAATAGATCGACTCCTATTCCTACCCTAGATCGCGTCTGTCGCTGCCTGCGTTGGACGTCTCACCTCGCGCCACGCCGCCTGGAGCCGTAGGTGTCTGGAGCCTCACTGGGACGACACAGGCCCTTCGTTGCTCGCCTTCGCTTGCACGTAGCTGCAGTCCAGACGACCCTGCTGACTGACGTGGATACCATCCGCCTTACACGGATGAAGCTGAAGTAGCCGCCGGCCGTCAAACATGTGGGTACGTTTCATCTGTCCAGCTACATCCAATGGGGACCTCTAGTACGTGCTCCCATGTTCATCTCTCTCAGGTCTACGACCATCAAATTTGTCTGCCTCGTTTCAGGTTGTCCCGGCCCTGTTCCATGGCCCTGCGCCAGCTGTGCATGTTCTCTTGCCGGAGCAGAAGCCGAGCCTGCATCTTCCGCAAGACCGGCCACCACTCGTGAGCTTTCGTGTCCAGCGTGTCGTCAACACAACTTGCAAGCACCATGCATGCCTAAGTCTACGTGCACATGAACAAGCCAAAATCCTTCTGCGTGCACATACGAGAGTTGCTCTGAGCTTGTTCGCTTGTCGATCCATGCATCTCCAACAAAACAAGCTGGCGGCCACAAGTCTTGACTCGCTCACCTGCAAACCAAGCTATATTTGTGCTGTAATCTTGCAAGTCGTCGTGCTCTGAACCAGCACCAACGTTGTTGCTTACATCACTAGCAAACTACTGATGGCCGATTAATAAAAGGTCAGCATCACCTCATTGTCCATTATTTTAGTGATTAAATATTGTGCTGATGTCATGCCTTGTCATTCATGCATAATAAATCATCATTCTCTATTTATTCCTCAGTCAAGAAATTATACCGTTCATATACGGTGGTGGAGCTGCTCAGGCTGCCACTCAGTGTATGTAGTTATATATGTTCATCATTGTCGTTATCTTATTTCCATCATATCTTAACCGCTTTAGCCACGCTTTAATCTATTCTTTCCATGTCACGTTGGAATCGATGTAGTCTACTGTATGACAACGAAGTTTAACACGCTTCATGTTTTTCTAAATTTTTAGTTTAAATATTAATTTTGACTAATCTCCGTTCACATTGCTTTCCAAATTAAAAATAACATGGAGGTTAACAATCATTTTTTATGCGCCACTGTTAACTTGATTAATAGCAACATAAATATGTTTGTAAATAATAATTTGGTTAGTGTAAACACGCACCATGTATAATTCGAATAAATGATCTGACATGTTATTTTGCAAAGTTAAAATCTAACTTGCTTAAAACTATACGATAATATTTATAAATAAAACATGATTACTTTTAACTCGGCTTTGAACCAAAATATAATTTAACTAATCTGAGTTAATAACTATCGTATGGTTTTATTTAATTAAAATAAATCAAGTACGTAGTCTTTATTTCCCTTTTATAATGTAAACTTTTCGATAGCCGTTTTTTCTAACGGTAGCATCGTTTTTCGGTGTTTCTTGTGATCTTGTGACCGTAGCAACTAGCTCTCTTTTAGTACGTTGTTTTCTCTTGTGTGGTGTACTGTTCTTAGTTTTCTATGTTTGTTTCTTGCATGCTTTCCTATGCGTGATGTTTGCTATGAGTACCACGAGAATCGTTTGTGAGCGATGAAGATCGGAAGGTGATAACAAGAAGCAAATTATGAGGAGGTTGAGCAAGCTTATAAGGCAAGTATAGCATGGGACCATCCTTGCTACCTATTCACCTTTAATCATTTAATTCATATTGCATGTGTCTACCTTGTTGCCAATAAGGATATCCTAGATATTTGATATCTTAGTACCTTGATACCTCTAGGGTATTGCATTGAGTAGTATGATGCTAGTGCTCAATCAAATACCATGATCTTGTAACTTGACTAATGGATTATGCAATAAATATTAAAAGATGTTTTTTAGCAACATGGAACAAGGGGGCTAGAGCATTGGACTGTTTTATGGTGCTCTAGATTTCTCTCCCTAAGGACTTATCTGTAAGTGATTTATCCGGGACTTACAGTACAGCTGTGAGGGCTACATGGCTCTGGCTTTAGCTCAGTATGAGGACCTTTTCTAGCTTGTTAGTGGTTACCTTTATTGGCGTAAGAATGGCTTGTCGAATCGGGTATAGTGCGGCCTCTGTCCCTATGAGTATAGGCTGCGTGTTAATGTGCCATCAGGAAGGGGGGCTCTATATCTGTTTGCCGAGTGAATCTAATGGCCCTAACTTGTTAGATGAACCTTTGAAAGGCTTCATAGTGAACCCTACCGACCTTCCTTGGTAGTGGGTCAAGAGGTTGGCCACCTCGGGCAAAAGGGTAAATCACGACTCACAGTGAAAGTGTACAACCTCTGTAGAGTGTAAAACTGGTATATCAGCCGTGCTCACGGTCACGAGCGGCCTTGGAACATTTACGGAATAGATGATGAACACTGATGAAACTAATGATAAAGATGCTCATTAATGATTACTGTTTATGCTATTCATTATTCATGTTTACCTAATCATGTGTTTACATGGGCTGGTGATAAACTTGTTGCTACTCAATTGCTAAAATTGTGACAATTAAAAGCTAATCGCAGTTAAACCAGTGTCAGCCTTTTGAGCCTCATGAACCCCGTGTTATATTTGCTGAGTACGACATGTGCTCACCCTTGCTATTTCCCCACACCCCCAGACTTTGGTAAAAGCTGCTCAGAAGATTGGTGAAGACAACGAAGAAGTTCTCAGAATACTATCAGAAGTGTTTAGCATACATAGCCCCAGTCAGCTGTCCCTGTGAAGAATGGAGCCTAAGGATTAGTTACCATTCCGCGATACTCTGATGTAAGTATTAAATATGAGCATGTTTCGTTATATAATAAAGCATTGTCTCTTGATACTATTGTAATTTGTCGCTATATGTGTGATTTGACTTCCTGGGCACATATATAGTTAGTACTCGGTTTGTCTTTAAAACTAGGTGTGACAGTTTGCCGAGCCCATTCGGGTGCGAGCCGGAGCCGCTGGGTCTCGGCAAGGTTGCAGGAAGAGCCCCCTAGCCTCTGCACGGAGCGAGAGGGCCATCGGGAGCTCCCCTGGCTTTTTATACGCCCCTCGCGCGTGAGGGTTTGTTTGCCGAGGCCCCTTTGGGCGCGAGCCTTGGTCGCAGGGTCTCGGCAAGGTTGCAGGAAGGGCTCCCTAGCCTCTGCACAGAGCGAGAGGGCCGTCAGGAGCTCCCCTAGCTTTTTGTACGACCCTCGCGCTTCCTTTTCGCTCGAAAGGAGGGGTTGTTTTGCCGAGCCCCCTCAAGTGCGAACCGGGGTCGCTAGGTCTCGGCAAAGTTGTAGGAAGAGCCCCCTAGCCTCTGCACGGGGCAAGAGGTCCGTCGAGGGTTCCCCTGGCTTTTTTGCACGACCCTCACGCTTCCTTTTCGCTCGGAAGGAGGGGTGGAATGTGCCAGGCTACCCTCGGTGGGCACGAGCGTTGGCACTTCCGGTGAGCTGTTATCGGATAAGTCCGAGTGGAGGCCCATGCCCTATTCACTAGGGGACAGCTAGCGGTCTAGAGACGCACTCCAAAAGTACCAAAGGGTTTCTCTAGTGGGTGCCAAGGCCGTTCGCCGGGCCTCGATGGCTCGGTGCCTCCTTACGGTGGGATCCCATTCGGAGACCTCCCCGCCGGTCTCGGACACGACTTAGGGCGTCCCAAGTGTTTTGCTTGCTTGGGCCTTAGCCCTGTATAGGCTCGCCCACGGTTGTCCCCAACTCTGTTATCCTGGGGCGGCTGTCAAAACCCCTAGGGGCCCAGCGTTCGAACCCCTAGACTGTAATAGGCTCAGAGCCCGGTTCCTTCATCTGAAAGGAATAGGGCAGGGGGAATATCTTCCCCATCGGCTCGACAACAGGTGGCACGCCTTTTGAGGCGGTTCCCTGGGGAGGCGAAATGACACCTGCTGCCGCAGTGGCCGAGCACGACATGGTGGATGGGACATAACTGTTCCTACAATTAATGAGAAAGAAGTGGGCGCGTGGGCGGTAAAATTGGATCGTGGTTAACCGCGCCGGATCGAGGGGAAACTTCCCCGATTTCATCGCTCGTCCGTTTCGCCCTCACCCTGCATAAATACTCAAAGAGTCTCGCCCCTCCTCACCTTACCTTGCCTGCGTTAGCTCTGCCTCCATCGAGCCATCGCTAGAGCAGCGGGTGTCGGGAAGAAGAAGGGAGAAGAGCGAGCCAGGGAGAAAGCGAGAAAGAGCGAGAGAGCGAGAGAGAGAGAGAAACTCACCGCTGCATTCGATCCCTCCACCGCATCCATGGCCGGCGACATCGTTGTCATCGAGGCAGACCCCTAGGATCCATCGGACGTCACCGAGGAGATGCTTCAGTCGCTCATCGACGGCGGACTCCTTCGTCCAGTGACGGACCCCAACAGGCCGGAGTGGATCGCTCCGTCGGGTGAGCTGGAGCCGAGGCCTCGCGATGGTTACGTCGTGAGCTTCGTCTCTTTTCACGAGCGCGGCCTCGGTGTCCTGGTGGATCGGTTCATGCGGGCGCTCCCGCACTACTATGGTGTGGAGCTCCACAACTTCAACCCCAACTCCATCGCATAGGAGGCCATGTTCGTTGCCGTCTGCGAGGGGTACTTGGGGATTGCTCCCCATTGGGAGTTGTGGCTCCATCTCTTCCGGGCGGGGCACACCACTAAGCTGACAGGCACATCGGGCACGAGGAAAGCGATGAGGGCCGGCGGCTGCACTCTCCAAGTGCGCTAGGACCACCAGCACCTCTACATCCCGGCCCAGCTCGCGTCATCCAATCGCCGATGGTACATGAGCTAGTTCTACCTTTGCAACGACGATGAAGGACTTCCCCCCTACACTAGGCGGATTGTGGGGAGCTACCCGGAGAGGTGGAAGTACGGCGTCCCGAGGGAGGATCAGCCCAAGCTGCAGCCACTTCTAGAGGGGCTAGAGAGGCTATGGGGCCGTGGCCTTACCGCGGCTGTGGTCATGGCTGCCTTCCACCGCCGGAGGGTGCTGCCGCTGATGGCTCGGCGGCGGTGTCTATTCGAGATGAGGCCGGGTGAGCCCAATGAGGGCATCCGGATGTCCTCCTCTGCCCTTTCCAACGAGGAAATTCTTCAACGGGTGGGGGAGACGGTAGAGGCGAAGCTGAGGGACGGCAACTTGACCCCCATCGTGATGCGACCGTCGTGGGGGTTCCTCTCGCTGGTAAGTCATGTGCCACTGTAGCCCCCGAGCCTCCTCCATTTCTCCTTATCTCTTGTTCCCTTATGCGCGTTTGCTGTTCCTACAGGGGATGAGGGATGTGCGCTCCTCTCCGCCGCCCGTTCCCGAGGACACGAGGCGGTGGGCGATCAACCGGGCGCACAGCGATGCATAGAAAAAATGGAAAGATGCCAAGGCGGCGAAGCGCACGAAGAAGATCCTCACGCGCGAGGAGCTGGACAAGCGCCGTCGTCAACAAAGGAAGGATGGTCTCCCGTTGGAGGAATCCTCATCGCCGTCACTATCGACGGAGGCCTCGGACAGGGATGACAAGGGTGAGGTGGGGCGAGGTCCCCTGGACCATCTCCCTAATGCAGTGGAGGTGGTGCCCGGGGCATTGGCAAGCAGCCCGGCACTCCTGGGAGGAGGAGGAGGAGCGGACCCAGGGTCGGCAATTGCCCGCTCTAGGGCCGAGGCTGACACGCCCGAGGCGCAGGCGTTGGGCAAACGCGTCATCAGCCCGGGGGGCTCGGCGGCGGCGGTGGAACAAGTGGTGGCGGAGGCGATGCAACTGCCCCCGTAGAGGACCGAGGGGGCACCAGGGTCCATTGAGGACCAACCGGCGCTGATGGACACGGAGGCGATGCCTCTACCACCGCCACCACCTTTGTGGACGAGGGTCGCCATGGCGAAGCGGTTGCCGCCCCGCTCGAGGTAGGTGTATTTTTGGTGGGGTCGCAGTGCCTTCCATTTGTCTTTTATCTTGTACTGACCCCGTGATCGTCTTGTCCTTAGCCGGAAGCGGCCTGCGGAGGTGCCTACCTTGGCGCCCCTTAAAGCGCTCAAGGTTAACCCCGGCACCACCGCCCACTGGGTGGCGGAGGCGCAAGCCGCCCTGCATCGTGGCGCGGCATCGGCGAGGGCCGACCCGAAGGAGCCGGCCACTCAAGGAGGGGTTGCCGAGGTGGCCCTGACATAGGAAGGGGAGGCAGCGCCTCCACCCCGCGATGGCGAGGCCCGTGGGTTGGATGCGGCCGAGGTTCCCTTGGCCGTCGAGACCACCAGGACCGAGGTCCCCGGGGTTTCATAGGCCAGGGCGACCAAGGCTGCGGCGCCCAGGACCATCAAGGCCGCTGTGGCGGGCACCGGAGCCCTTGCGACCGCCGAGGCCACGATGGTGGAGGCTGGAGCCCCCTAGACCACTAAGGCCATGATGGCGGGGGCCGGAGCCCCCGGGTCCACCGAGGCCATGATGGTAGAGGCCAGAGCCCCCAGGACCACCGACGCTGATGTGATCGTGGTGGGGCTGCCGGCCCAGGAAGTGGAGATGAAGGTGGCGAAGGCCTTGGCGGCACCCTTGGTTGAAGGCCCACCGCCATTGCGGGAGAGCGCTCGGGAGGTGAAAGTTCTTTTGATCTCCTCCGACGATACTTCCTGGGCACAGGAGATGGCTGGCGCCAAGGTGGCCGGTGTCATGGACCAGCCGGCTCCGGCCCCGGGCGAGGGAAGCTCGGCCCTCATGCGGGTGCGACCCGAGCCCCGTGGGTGGAACCACCCGCGTGTCCTGTGGCAAAGCTGGGATGATCTTGAGGCAGAGCCTCTGTTTGTTCTTGAGGACGCGGCCGAGGGCGGTCGCTGGGACATGTTCGAGCAGTATTGCCAGCTGGCGGAGCGGTCTCTACGGACGGCACTATCCGTGGTGGCCAATGATTTGCCCGGAGTTGCCCAGGTTCGTGCTTTCTTTTCCCATGCGGTGGTCTTTTTCTGAGTTTTCTTTATGGGGATTGACCCCGGTTCTGTTTCCCCTAGGAGCTTGAGACCTGATCTCTTGGGAAGTCGGTCTTCCTCCGCCGGGAGAGGGGTGTCTGGGACCAACTTCAGCGGCAGAAGGGCCTTCTTGCCGGCGCCAACGAGCTCCTATCGGCATGGAGCGCAGAGGTGGAGGACCTCCGCCTTCGTTGTGCCGATGTAAAGGTCAAGGCAGCCATGGCCCAGGAGCAGCTCACCCCTCTAGCGGCATGGGTCAAGGAGTTGGAGGAGGAGCTCACCCACGCGGCCAGTGATCGGGATGCCTTCAGGGCTCGAGCCATTGAAGCTATGGCCTCGGCCACGACTCTTTCAGGGTAGCTAGGGGCGGAACAGAATGCGCACCAGCTAACAAAGGGCGCTTTGGATGAGGCCCTTGCAGCGGCTGAGGCCTCGCAAACCGAGGCTGTGGTTTGGAGGGGAAAGGCCGAGGGTGAGTCCTATTCCCTTCATTTTATTCGCTTTTTCTTACGTTCGTTCCCTAACTTCCTTGTGTGATGCAGAGCTGGGGAGTGAGGCTTCTAGGGTGGCCGAGGCTTCTCGGGTTGAGGCCCAGTGCCTGAAGGAGAAGGCCGAGGCTTCCCGGGTCGAGGCCCTGCGCTGGAAGGAGAAAGCCGAGGCCTGTCAGGTTGAGACCCAATGCTGGGAGCAGAAGGCCAAGGGTGAGTTCTGTAGGCTTCTGCCCCTAATTTAGGTTGTTTTTCCCCTCGCTCAACCCCATTCTATTTTTTGTGGTGCAGAGTCAGAGGCGGAGGTTACCTGGGCAGTCGAGGCTTCCAGCGTGGTGCAGACGGTGCTCAAGACCGAGATCGGGGAGCACGAGGTGCTGAAGAGTGCCGCCCGTGCTGCCTGTGAGGCCCTGGTGGTCGAGGGGGTTCAGTCAGGTAGCTCCCTTGGGAGCCGTCTGATTGCGCTGAGCGGTCAAGTGTGTGAGCAGCTCCGAGGAGCGCTGCATATGGGCGTCAAGCGCGCACTGGCCGTCATCACCTCGCACTACGTTGGTGTCGACCTTCAAGCCATCAGCGATGGCTATGTCTTGCCCGATGATTACGGCAAGGCCGACGAGGTGGTGATGAAGCTGTTGGAGGCGGTGGAAGGCCCTAGCACCGCGCTGGCAACGTTGTTTGAAGAGGAGGTGGTCCCTCCCCCGCCGTCTGCCGATGCCGGAGGTGCTGAGCCTTGACTTGGGCCCAAGCGGCCATGTAAATAGAGTAGGAATTAGATTTGTATCGTAACGCTTGTGGCCGTCGAGGCCTTTCTTTTTAAAGTACTCATGTTTCTTTAATCGTTTGTCTTGTATTTCTGAGCCTCTGCCCTCTTGTTGTCTCTGATCTGATTTCTTTGCAAAAAACCTCTTTGGAGCCTAAGCCATCCCCTGGGTGAAAGGTGGTGAGGGAGCGCCGTAGCTCGAAGGCTTAGGCTGTCTCGTGACTCAACCGGCCTTCTGGCCCTGAGTCGGGCTTTTGGTCCTTGGGTTTTCTACAACCGATTCATCAGAGCGTGCTAGAGGGTTTGGCATAGAATTTTTTTTGAAAAACGACTAAAAAATGGCGCATGGGACTTTAGGGGGAATCCCCCCTCTAGCCCTCGAGGGAGATTTGGTTCTACAGAGGCAGAGCCGAGTCTCCCTTACATCGTATTACCAAGACCAACGATAGGCTCGGGGAACTTCTCGAAAAATTAGAACAACTAAAAAACAGGTTTCAATTGTATTCCGAGAAACAATATATATAATGCTTGGAATCTTAAGGATAAAAGCGATGTAGTTGTTCTATGTTCCAAGCGTTGGTGAAGATTCTGCCCTTTTCGTTGGCTAGCTTGTAGGTCCCGGGCTTCAGCACTTGGGCGATGATGTACGGTCCTTCCCATGGCGGGGTCAGCTTGTGGCGGCCCTTGTTGCTCTGTGCTAGCCTCAACACCAGGTCGCCTACCTTCAAGTCTCGGCCTCAGATGCACTGGGCCTGATAGCGCCGTAGGGACTACTGGTATTTAGCCGAGTGTAGCAGCGTGACATCTCGGGCTTCCTCCAGTTGGTCAAGGGCGTCCTCTTGGGTGGTGCGATCGCTTCATTCGTTATAGGCCTGTAGCCTTGGGGAACCATATTCCAAGTCAGTGGGGAGGATGGCCTTGGCCCCATAGACCAGGAAGAAAGGCGTGAACCCCGTGGCTCGGCTTGGGGTGTTCCTCAGGCTCTAGATGACCGATGGGAGTTCAGCGAGCCATTTCTTGCCAAACTTCTTCAACCGGTTGTAAATTCTTGGCTTGAGGCCTTGTAGGATCATGCCATTGGCACGTTCTACTTGGCCGTTGGTCCTTGGGTGTCCTACGGCCGACCAGGCCACATGGATGTGGTGGTCGTCGCAAAACATCAAGAATTTTTTGCCGGTGAACTATGTCCCGTTGTCGGTGATGATGGTGTTAGGGACCCCGAACCTGTGGATAATGTCAGTGAAGAACAGCACTGCCTGCTCGGATTTGATTCGATTGATTGGACGAGCCTCGATCCATTTGGAGAACTTATCGGTTGATACCAGTAGATGGGTGTAGCCCCTAGGGGCCTTTTGTAGGGGCCCGACCATGTCGAGCCCCCACACAGTGAACGGCCACGTGATGGGGATGGTTTGAAGGGCCAGGGCCGGGAGATGTGTTTGCCAAGCATAGTACTAGCATCCTTTGTAGGAGCGTACTAGCTTGGTGGCGTCGGCGACCGCTGTCGGCCAATAGAACCCTTGACAGAAAGCGTTTCCCACGAGCATCCGAGGCGCCGCATGGTGCCCATAGGCCCCTGCGTGCAAGTCCCAAAGCAGGGCTTGGCCTACCTTGGCAGTGATGCATCGTTGGAGGACACCGAAGGGGCTTCGCCTGTACAATTTGTCATTGCAGAGGACATAAGTCTTGGCTCGGCGTGCAAGCTGTCGGGCTTCAGTCCTGTCAATAGGAAGCTCCCCCCGATCAAGCCAATCAAGGAACGGGATTCACCAATCCGTGTCTTGGTCGGTCTGGGGAGGCTTAGTGCTGACTTCCATGACTTTAGGCTTGGTCGAGAGAGTCTCAGCGGTAGAGGGGGCGTCTAGCCCCGTCGTGGGTTCGACAGGTGGGCCCTCCTCTACTACCAAGGTGTAGTCAATGGAAGGTTTGTAGAGGTCCCTGGCAAAGACATTCGGGGGGACCAGAGCCTATGTCGAGGCCATCTGTGCTAGTTTGTCGGTGGCCTCGTTGTACTTCCACGCGATGTGGTTTAGTTCGAGACCGTCGAACTTGTCTTCTAGGCGACGTACCAACTTGCAGTAAGCCTCCATTTTGGGGTCGAGGCAGTTTGACTCCTTCATGACTTGATCAACGACGAGCTACGAGTCGCCCCGGACGTCGAGACACCGTACCCTAAGCTCGATGGTGACCTACAAGCCGTTGACGAGGGCCTCATACTCAGCCGTGTTGTTGGAGGCGACGAAGTGGAGCCTCACCATGTAGCGCATGTGTGCTCCGAGGGGCAAGATGAAGAGGAGACCAGCACCTACCCCGGTCTTCATCAGAGACCCGTCGAAGTACATGGTCTAGCATTCTGTCTGGACTTGAGCAGGTGGTAATTGGGTGTCGGTCCACTCAACCACAAAATTGGCCAAGACCTGAGACTTAATTGCTTTCCAAGGCACAAAAGTCAAGGCTTCCCCCATAAGCTCAACGGTCCACTTGGCTATCCTGCTTGAGGCTTCCTGGTTATGGACTATCTCTCCCAAGGGGAAAGACGATACCACGGTCACTGGGTGGGACTCAAAGTAGTGACGTAGCTTGCGTCGAGCCAGGACTACGGCGTAGACCAGCTTCTGGATGTGGGGGTAGCGTGTTTTGGTCTCAAAGAGCACTTCGCTGATGAAGTAAATAGGTCATTGGGTGGGTAGAGCATGCCCCTCTTCCTACCTTTCGACTACTATGGCAGCGCTGACCACTTAGGTCATTGCGGCGACGTAGAGTGAGAGGGCCTCGTCCCTGGCCAGGGGTACCAGGACGGGAGGATTAGTGAGTTGTGCTTTAAGCTTGGCGAGGGCTTCTTCAGCCTCGGGGGTCTAGAAAAAGCGCTCGGATTTTCTCAAGAGGCGATACAGAGCAAGCCTTTTTTGCCAAGGCGTGAGATGAAGCGGCTCAGGGCCACAAGGCATCCCATGACCCTCTGTACTCCCTTGAGTTCTCTGATTGGTCCCATGCTGGTTATGGCTAAGACCTTCTCTAGGTTGGCTTCGATGCCGTGCTCCAAGACTATGAATCCCAAGAGCATGCCTCGGGGGATCCCGAACACACACTTCTTGGGATTGAGCTTGATGCCCTTCTCTCTAAGGCATTTGAAGGCTATCTTCAAGTCGTTGACGAGATCTTCGGCCTTTCTAGACTTGACCATGATGTCGTCCACATAGGCCTCGATGGTTCGCCCAATGTGGTTGCCAAAGACTTGGGTCATGCACCACTGGTACATGGCCCCTGTGTTTCTGAGGCCGAAAGGCATAGTCACATAGCAGTACATGCCGAATGGGGTGATGAAGGAAGTCGCAAGCTGGTCGGACTCTTTCATCTTGATTTGATGGTAACCAGAATACACATCAAGGAAGGACAGGGTCTCACACCCTGCAGTGGAGTCAATGATCTGATCGATTTGGGATAATGGGAAGGGAACTTTTGGACAGGCTTTATTCAAACCGGTGTAGTCCACACACATCCTCCATTTCCCATTTTTCTTCTTAACTAACACGGGGTTAGCTAGCCACTCTGGGTGGGACACTTCCTTGATGAACCTAGTCGCCAAGAGTTTCTGCACCTCCTCGCCGATGGCCCTATGCTTTTCCTCATCGAATCGGCACAGGCGTTGCTTCACCGGTCTAGAGCCGGCTCGGATGTCAAAGGCGTGCTCGGCGACCTCCCTTGGTATGCCTGGCATGTCCGAGGGACTCCATGCGAACATGTCGGCATTCTCATGGAGGAAGTCGACGAGCATGGCCTCCTATTTGATATCGAGGGTGGCGCTGATCCTCAGCGCCCGGTCGTCGGGGCAGGCAGGGTCGACCAGGACGAGCTTGATGGCCTCCGCGGGCTCGAACGCCCCTGCACAACGCTTGGAGTCAGGCGCCTCGCCACTGAGTTAGTCAAGATTGATGATGAGGGTCTCAGCCTTTGCAAGAGCCTTGGCGTACTCAATGCACTCGACGTCGCAGTCGTATGCATGTTCGTACGTGGACTCAATCATGATGATACCGCTGGGGCCTGGCATCTTGAGCTTGAGGTAGGTATAGCTAGGAACTACCATGAACTTGGCGTAGCACGGCCGCCCCAGGATGGAGTGGTAGGTTCCCCTAAACTCGACCACCTCGAAGGTAAGGACCTCCTTGCGGTAGTTGGAGGGGGTGCTGAAGCAGATGGGAAGGTCGATGCGCCCGAGGGGTCATGTGCGTTTCCCTAGCATGATGCCATGGAAGGGTGCGGCATCGCCTCAAAGCCTCGATCAGTCGATCTCCAAGAGCTCCAGGGTGTTGGCGTAGAGGATATTGAGGCCGCTGCCTCCGTCCATCAACACCTTGGTGAGTCGGGTGTTGCCGATGATCGGGTCGACAACAAGTGGGTACTGCCTGAGATTTGGAACATGGTCGGGGTGGTCATCTCAATCAAAGGTGATCAGCTCCCGAGACCAGTCGAGGTACCGGGGAGTGGCCACCTTGACTGAGAAGACCTCTCAGCGTTCCCTCTTTCGCTGCCGCGCCGTAAGGCACGCCGAGGGTCCGCCAAAGATCATGAAGGCATTGTGTACCTCGAGGAACCCATCGTCCTTGTCATCATCCCGGTCACCGACGCCCTTCTACTTGGTGTCGTCGTCGAGGAGGCCGAGCCTGGTGTAGTAATGCCGCAGCATGGAGCAATCCTCGAGGGCATGCTTTACCAGGCCTTGGTGGTAAGGGCAGGGTTTCTTAAGCATGTTGTCGAAAGGCCTGGGGCCCCTAGGGCCTTGGGGATTCTTGCATTCTGTGGCCACGACCATATCGGCCTCTAGGACAGCCCGCTTCCCCTGGCGATCCTTCTTCTTCCTTTTGGGGAGGCGGGGAACTGAGGCCTCGGGGGCCTCATCCCTCCGCTTCCCCTTGGCGTCATCCATGGGGAAGATGGCCCCTACAGCCTCCTCGCCTGAGGCAAAATTGGTGGCAATGTCGAGGAGCGCGGCGGCTGAGCGCGGCACATTCTGGCCTAATTCTCGAACCAAGTCTCGGCAGGTGGTGCCAGAGAGAAAAGCCTGGACGATCTCTGAGTCGCCGACGCTGGGCAACTCAGTGCACTATTTAGAGAAGCACCGGATGAAGTCTTGGAGAGACTCATCTAGTTTTTGGCGACAACTCTTAAGGTCCTAGGAGTTTCCAGGGCACACGTATGTGCCCTGGAAATTCCCAACGAAGATCCGAACCAAGTCGTGCCAGTCGTGGATCTAAGAGGGAGGAAGGTGCTCAAGCCAGGCTCGTGCTGAGTCTGATAAGAGCAAGGGGAGGTTATGGATGATGAGCCGGTCATCGTCTACGCCGCCTAGCTGACAAGCCAGGCGGTAATCAGCAAGCCAGAGCTCGGAGTTGGTCTCGCCGCTATACTTGGTGAGGTTGGCTGGCTAGCGAAACTGGGCTAGAAACTGAGCATTGCGGATGGCTCTACTGAAGACCCGAGGGCCAGGTGGTTCAGGAGACGGACTGCGGTCTTCCTCACTGTCATATCGGCCGCCTCGATGCGGATGGTAGCCTCGAGCGGGCCCCTCACCGTCATGGCGCCGTCGCCGGCCGATCACCTCGTGGTCGCCCTGGGCCTCACGTCGGTTGTCGAGGCGGTCGTGGACTAGGGGGACCCTATTGATGGTCGGCACCCGAGCAGGCTCGGGACAAACTGAGGCCTCCCTATCCTATCGATGCGGTGTTGAGGGGAGGTCCAAGACGGCACCGTGCCGTCGGGAGGTAGAACTCTCAGCCTGCTGCACCATGACGGTCTCGAGGAGATCTCGGAGCTCGCCGCGAACCCGTCGCCCTTCCGTGGTGGAGGGCTCGGGCATCGCGTGCACTAGCATCGCCGCAGCCGTGACATTCTGGCTGGTGCGATTGAAGATTGGGGGATGATCGTCCCCTTCATCGTCGTTGATGTGGTGGTGCACGTCGCGAGCCCATCATCGGGCTCCTCCACCATCAGCGCGACCTTGCTGCTCCTGCTCGAGAGTGTTTTGGAGCTGTTGCAGAAGGAGCCAATCTTGCTTGACCCTGGCCTAAAGCTTGCGGAGCTGCTCTAGGTCTGGACATCAGAGTTGTCCGAGGGCAAGGTTCTCGCCCTGTGCTGCCGGTGGGATAATGCGTGAAGGCATGGTGTCGCCTATTCCCTGATGAAGCGGAGTGTGGTTGCCTACCCCCTCATCCTCGTCGCCCGTGCTTGGCATCCCAAGTCGACGTGGAAGCACTCACGTGAGGGATCGTAAGTACCTTCATCGTCAGAATCAGAGTAGCCAAAGCAATAGTCGCTTGCGGCCAAGAAGCAATGCATGGTTTCATGGTCATGGAGGTTGGAGAAATCCGCTCCGGCCCACGCCTCGTCCTCCTTTGAGGAATCGGCGTGGGTGTGGGTCGACGTGGTGGTGTCGAAGTTGAAAGCGAAGCAATGGTGGCACTCCGAGAGATCCGCATGAGCGGAAGCGTAGGCATAAGCATAAGAGGCAGCAGCGTTTCTCAACCCGAAGGGGTATGGAGAAGGCGCCGTCACCAGGCTCTGCTCCGCCGGAGTTGGCTCCTCAGAGAGTGGTGGAGCGGAGCTTGATGTCGGGGCATCGCCGGGTGCCACCGGCGTCTTTCCCTTATCCAGGCTCAGGCTAGACAGGTCCCCAATCAGGGGCCTTGCGCCAACAGCCGGTCGTGGGATACCGTCGGAGAGCGGTGAATCGCCCTAAGTTTGTGTGGCATCGGGGTGATCCTGCTCGCGTCGTGCCTGGCGAGCGTGGCGAGAACGGCCGCCCGGACGCCGCCTACACCTGGGCTACCGGTGTGTGACATCATTGTCGGTAGGCGGGGCTCGGGGTGTGAGAAGTACCATGTCATACTCGAGCCCTAGAGACATGAACTCTAGGCTCCCAAACCAGACCACCATGCCAAGACACAGCGGTCGTATGGGGTCTGCCATCCGGAACTTGTTGGGATGACAAAATTGACACGCAGAGGCCCCTACCTAGCGTGCCAAGTGTCGGTGTTTTAGACCGGGGGGTCCTCAACCAACTAGTGAATTTGTTCTACGTGTTCCCGATTCCGGATGGTGATGCAAAGAGACACAAGGCTTATACTAGTTCGGGCAATTCGTGCCCTACGTCTAGTCTGAGAGATTGATCTTGTATTCCTCGCACCGAAGTGCTTGTAGTAGGGGGTTACAAGCTAGGTGAGAGAGGGAGCCAGTCCCAGGTCTCGGCGGGGAGTGATGTGGGTTGCTTGAGACGTTGCTCTCAAGCGGCAGGGAAGTGTGCGTGTTACAGAGTGTTGCTCTTTGTGAGAACCTGTCTCTCCCCCTAGATGGCCCAAGTCCTTTCCTTTTATAGTTGAAGGGAGGACAAGGACAGTACATGTGCTAACTATACGACGTCGTGCAAACAGAGGTGGCATGTCTGAGCCCTGTAGCCTGTTCCTATGGTGGTGTGGTCGTTGGAGCGGTCCATCCTTGGAGCGCTGGGGCGACATGTTGGTCACATCAGATCCTGCGCGTCATGGGAGCTCCTGGGCTGCCTCGGAATGGGTGCGGTGGTTAGTGTGCGGGTCGCTGTGGATCGACTGTGCATGAGGCCGAGGCTCGGTTGGCGCCAAGGCTAAACCGTGGTGGGGGGTCTCAGCAGACGCGAATCCCAAGATAGCCGAGACCCTGGCATAGAGTGCCAAGGCCTGGAGGGAGCGGTCGATCTGGTACACTAATTCGGAGGCGATGATGACCCGAGCCAGACTTCCCATGCCGCATTGTCTTCAGGGTGGGAATTGTGGGGCATAGTGCGGTACGAGCGTTGATCGTGGGCACAACACTAGGATATAGTGGCCGGTAATCCCCGTCGTGCCCCGTCTCAGCCGGTATGTCGCTGATGTGACTTCTTATCCCATCGGCCACTCCGTAGTGTTGGGCCATCATCCAGCTGAGATTGCGGGAGTGGTTGATGCATTTAATAGGATGCGACATGCTTTTGGGAAGACTGGTCAAGGCGGGAGCGACGGGTTGTTGACAAGCTGACCTCGAGCGATATGGAGAATAGCTGTCTTATTCGAGGCTATTCGCACGGGGCCTTGGGCGAGACGGAGATTGGGCTCCTTGCCGAGACCTCTCGCAAGAGGCCTCGCGTGAGGCAGAGATTGCATTAGGGCACCGAGACCTCCCGTGCAAGGCCCGAGGTGAGGTGGAGAGCCTGGTGGGCTCGGACGTGGCCGGTGATGAGCCCATGGCTTACCCTCTAGTTTTGTTGTTGATGGGATTTAAGTGACCCTTTTGGTGTACGCTCAGGGTACCCCATTCTATGGTACCCGACATGTAGCCATTAAGAAATGCACTCTTAATATCCATTTGATAGAGCTTTATGTTGTGGGAACAAGCATAGTCTAGCAAGATTCTAATTGCTTCCAATCTAGCAACCGGGGCATATGTTTCTCCAAAGTCAAGACCTTCAACTTGAGTATAGCCTTGTGCTTCCAATCTTGCTTTGTTCCTTACTACTATCCCATCTTGATCTTGCTTGTTTCTAAAGACCCATTTGGTTCCAATCACATTGTGTCCCTTTGGTCTTTCTACCAACTCCCATACTTGATTTCTTGTGAAGTTGTTTAGCTCTTCATGCATAGCATTGACCCAATCAACATCCTTCAAAGCTTCATCTATCTTCTTTGGTTCAATGGATGACACAAATGAGAAGTGTTCACAAAATGATGCCATTCTTGATCTTGTTTGTACACCTTTAGAAATATCACCAATGATAGTGTCCAATGGATGATCTCTTGCAACATTGGTTGGTTGGAGGATTGGAACTTGATTGCTTGCACTTGCTTGATCATTGGGTTGAGATGATGTACTAGCCACTTGATCTTGTTCATTGTCATGAGATCCACTTGCACTAACTTGATTTGTATCATCTTGCACATTTGAGATAGAGAGCACTTGCACTTGATCATCTTCATCATCATTCACTTGCCTAGGCCTTAATTCACCAACATCCATGTTCTTCATAGTATTTGAAAGTTGAATGCCTCTAACATCTTCTAAGTTCTTATTCTCTTCTTATGAACCCTTGGTTTCATCAAATTCAACATCATGAACTTCCTCAAGAGTACCACTATCCAAATTCCAAACTCTATATGCTTTGCTTGTAGTGAATAACCAAGTAGGAATCCTTCATCACATTTCTTGTCAAACTTGCCCAATCTAGTGCCTTTCTTCAAGATATAGCATTTGCAACCAAAGACCCAAAAATATGCAATGTTGGCCTTTCTACCATTCAAGAGCTCATATGGTGTCTTCTCTTTCAATCGGTGACAATAGAGACGGTTGCTACAATAGCAAGCCGTATTGATAGCTTTGGCCCAAAAAGATTGACTCACATTGTACTCACTAAGCATAGACCATGCCATATCAATAAGTGTTCTATTCTTCCTCTCAACAAGGCCATTTGATTGGGGTGTGTACTTGGCCGAGAATTGATGTCTAATTCTAAATTCATCACATAACTCATCAATTCTAGTGTTCTTGAACTCACTACCATTGTCACTTCTAACTCTCTTGATGGCTATTTCAAATTCATTGTGAATGCCTTTGACAAATGATTTGAATGTTGCAAATACATCACTTTTGTCCACTAGAAAGAATACTCATGTGTATCTAGTGTAGTCATCCACTATCACAAAGCCATATTTATTACCACCGATGCTAGTGTATTGTGTTGGCCCAAACAAATCCATGTGCAATAACTCAAATGCTTTACTAGTGCTCATCATGCTTTTCTTAGGATGGGTGTTTCCAACTTGTTTGCCTTCTTGACAAGAGCTACAAAGCTTATCCTTTTCAAACACAACATTTTTCAAGCCTTTAACTAAGTCATGCTTAATCAATCTATTCAATTGTTTCATTCCAACATGACCAAGCCTTCTATGCCATAACCAACCCATGCTAGACTTAATGAACAAACATGTGGATAATCTAGCTTCACTAGCATTGAAATCAACCAAGTATAGATTCTCATATCTAAAGCCTTTGAAGATCAAATTAGAGCCATCTACACTTATGATTTCTACATCATCGACTCCAAATGTGCATTTGAATCCAAGAGCACACAATTGAGCCACGGATAGCAAATTGAAGTTCAAGCTTTCTACTAGCAACACATTGGATATGCTCATGTCATTGGATATTGCAATCTTACCATGCCCTTTGACCTTGCCTTTGCCATTGTCACCAAATGTGATACTATCATAACCATCATTGCCATTGGTGTTGATTGAGTTGAACATTCTTGCATCACCGGTCATGTGTTGAGTGCACCCACTATCAAGAACCCAATGCCTTCCTCTGGCTTTGTAATTGACCTACAAAAGAAGATCAATTCTTTTTAGTTACCCAAACTTGCTTGGGTCCTTGAAGGTTAGTTACTAAGCTCTTTGGAACCCAAATGGCTTTCTTCTTTGAGCCCATCCATGGTTTACCAATGAACTTAGCCTTCACACCATTTGTACCCTTAGTAAGCATATAGCATGAATCAAGCTTAATGGAGGATACATTAGCATTTTTGCTCTTGTTTTTGCATTCTTGCTCTTTGTGACCTACTTGCTTACAGTGTTATCCTAAACGCTAAACGGTAAACAGTCGGTCACCTACCGTTTAGCCTATTATTCGGGCAAAACGGGTGTTTAAACGGGAAAAACGGCCGTTTAAACGGTCAAAACAACCGATTAAACGGAAACGGTGTACCACCGTGTAGCGTTTAAACGGTGTGTAAACGGGCTAAACGGCCGTTTAGGCGAACAGTGCTTGCTTACAACTACTGCAAAACCGACCATTGTTCTTCACAAAACTAGTCTTGTGAGGAGCAAAGACCGCCTTGCCTTTCTTGGGGGTATAGCCCAATCCCTCTCTATAGAGAGAAGCTCTTTGGCTACCCAAGCACATAAGCAAGCGGTCCTCACTACCATAAGCCTTAGCTAAGGTGTGAGTGAGCTTAGTGACCTCCTTCTTGAGGTTCTCATTCTCAACCATTAGTGAGGCATCACAAGTGAGACCATCACTACTAGATGAGGTAGAAGTGGAAGTACTACAAGAAGGGTTAGTGGGAGCAACAATGATAGGCATAGATAGTGATTCATCAATTATATCACAAGTTAAACCTACATTGCAAGTTTCAACATGCTTCTTTTTATTTTGCTCTTTAAGCGAAGAAGAATGAGCTTTTTCAAGCTTTTTGTGAGCTTTGCCAAGCTTCTCATGGGCTTCCTCTAGCTTCTCATGAGTTGCTTTGAGCTCATCAAGGGCTTGCTTAAGGGCTTTTACCTCCTTATTCAAACTCTTGCATTCCCTTCTCTTAATGTCAAAGTGTTCTTTAGCATCTTCTAGCATGTCAAATAATTCATCCTTAGTAGGTTCATCATCATCACTATCACTATCATTTTCATTTTCATTATCATCAACATGTTCTTCATCACTTTCATATCACAATATTATACCTTAGTGGCCTTAGCCATGAAGCATGATGAAGATTCGAAGAGAGAAGGATTTTCATTGATAGCAACGCTTGCAAGAACCTTCTTCTTGGTGGTCTTGTTATTATCACTATCATCATCATCATCACTTGAGGAAGCATCACTATCCCAAGTGAGTACATATGAACCACCCTTCTTCTTCTTGAATGCTATCTTGTCCTTCTTCTCTTTCTTTTCCTTCTTGTCCTTCTTCTTGTTCTTCTTGTTGTCATCATCATTGTCGCTATTGTATGGGCATTGAGCAACAAGATGATCTTTGCTTCCACATTTGAAGCACCTTCTTGACTCTTCTTTGTTCTTGAATAAAGATTTCTTTCTTCTTGCATGGTAGCCCTTCTTCACCATGAACTTGCCAAATCTCTTGACAAATAGAGCCATCTTCTCATCATCATCATCATCCCATGAATCATCTTCTTCACTTGATGTTTCTTGCTTTGCTTTGCCCTTGGATGATGTGGCTTTGAATGCCATGCTCTTCTTCTTGTCATCTTTCTTCTCCTTCTTTTCTTCCTTCTCATCATCATCTCTATAAGCATCATCGGTCATGATATCTCCTAAGATTTGGTTTGGCATCATTGTGTTCAAACTGGTCCTCACTAGCAAGGTGACCAACATGCCAAATCTTGTGGGCAAACATCTCAAGAACATATTGGAGAAGTCCTTGTCCTCTATCTTCTCACCTCGTGCTTTGAGATCATTGACAATCACTTCCATCCGATGGAACATGTCCGGCACACTCTCATCTTCCTTCATCTTAAAGCTTGCAAACTTCTCTTTGAGAATATATGCCTTTGCACCCTTCACAGCTTGAGTGCCCTCAAATGATTCTTCCAATTTCTTCCAAGCTTCATGAGCCATCTCAATACTCTTGATTTGCTCAAATGTTCTCACATCAATTGCATTATGAATGGCACTTAGAGCAATGTCATTATTTTGGAGAAGCACTTCTTCGGCCATGGTGGGATTCTCCGTATCTTCAATCTCAATTTTTGTTTCTACCACCTTCCAAACCTTCCTATTGATTGACTTGATATAAGTTGCCATCTTGGCCTTCCAATAGGGATAGTTGGAGCCATCAAATTGGGGTGGCTTCTTGGTGTTGTTGATTTGAGCCATTTTAACACCAAAGGTTATTAAGCCTCAAATAACGGTGACCTCGGCTCTAATACCACTTGAAAGGTCCTAA
This sequence comes from Miscanthus floridulus, assembly GCF_019320115.1. NCBI lineage: Eukaryota > Viridiplantae > Streptophyta > Magnoliopsida > Poales > Poaceae > Miscanthus > Miscanthus floridulus. The sequence goes on from NC_089590.1 coordinate 10,368,390, forward strand.
TAGCTAGAGGGGGGGGGGGTGAATAGCCTAATAAAATTTCTACAACAACACTTAACAAAAGGTTAGACAATTATGAGGTAAAGCAAGTGTTGCGCTAGCCTACTCAAAATGAAAGCCACCTACCATAATTCTAGTTTAGATAGTGTCAATTCACACAAGAGCTATGACACTACCCTATGTTAGTGTGCTCTCAAAGGCTAACTAAAGAGCCACACCAACCAAGCAAGCAAGCTCTCACAACTAGCTACACTAAAGAGCTTGTCAACTAGTTTATGGTAAAGTAAAGAGAGTGATCAAGAAGGTTATACCGCCGTGTAGATGAAAGAACCAATCAATCACTAGGATGAATAACAATGAAGACCAATCACCTCGGAATCAATGATGAACACAATGATTTTTTTACCGAGGTTCACTTGCTTGCCAGCAAGCTAGTCCTCGTTGTGGCGATTCACTCACTTGGAGGTTCACGCGCTAATTGGCTTCACACGCTAAACCCTCAATAGGGTGCTGCACAACCAACACAAGATGAGGATCACACAAGCCACGAGCAATCCACTAGAGTACCATTTGGCTCTCCGCCGGGGAAAGGTCAAGAACCCCTCACAATCACCATGATCGGAGCCAGAGACAATCACCACCCTCCGATCAATGATCCTCGCTACTCCAAGCCGTCTAGGTAGCGGCAACCACCAAGAGTAACAAGCAAAATCCGCAGTAAAACACAAACACCAAGTGCCTCTAGATGCAATCACTCAAGCAATGCACTTGGATCACTCCCAATCTCACTATGATGATAAATCAATGATGGAGATGAGTGGGAGGGCTTTGGCTAAGCTCACAAGGTTGCTATGCCAATGAAAATGTGCAAGAGAGGTGAGCTTTAACCGGCCATGGGGCTTAAATAGAAGCCCCCACTAAATAGAGCCGTTATACCCCTTCACTAGGCATAACATGGGCTGACCGGACACTACAGTCCAACTGACCGGACGCAGCACTGGACGCTCTGGTCGTGAATATCGGATGCGTCCGGTCGGCATACCGGACGTGTTCGATAGCCCCCAGACTGACACGTGTCCAGTTCAAACTGACTTAGCCATTGCTGTCCCTTCTGCTGATGACCGGACGCTCACACCAGACATAGAACTACGAATGACCGGACGTAGAGCCACCGAGTCCGGTCGAGTCCAGTTAGCCACCAGGCCAACCGGATGCGTCTGCTAGAAAATGATCGAACGCTAAGCCTTAGCGTCTGGTGGAGTACAGTAAGCATCCTAGCCCGACTGGACGTGTCCGGTGATACCGGACCGGACGCTGGCAGCGTTCGATCGGCTGTCCTCCATATACTACTGTTTCTGATTCACACCGGACGCGTCCGGTGTGGCGACCAGACGCGTCCGGTCGCTGAGTCTGTCGCCAAAATACCGAACGTGTCCGGTCACATACTGGACGCGTCCGGTCACTCTGTAACTAGCGCGACTAACTTCTCTTCGACTCTATCTTCTTCACCCTTGCTCAAATGTGCCAACCACCAAGTGTATCATCTTGTGCACATGTGTTAGCATATTTTCACAAATATTTTCAAGGGTGTTAGCACTCCACTAGATCCTAAATGCATATGCAATGAGTTAGAGTATCTAGTGGCACTTTGATAACCGCATTCCGATACGAGTTTTACCCCTCTTAATAGTACGGCTATCAAACCTAAATGTGATCACACTCTCTAAGTGTTTTGATCACTAAAACAAAATAGCTCCTATGGTTTATACCTTTGCCTTGAGCTTTTTGTTTTTCTCTTTCTTCTTTCCAAGTCCAAGCACTTGATCATCATTATGATATCAACATCATCATGCTATGATCTTTATTTGCTTCATCACTTGGAGTGTGCTACCTATCTCATGATCACTTGATAAACTAGGTTAGCACTTAGGGTTTCATCAATTCACCAAAACCAAACTAGAGCTTTCACTGGTGTAGGAGCTTGTTTATGCCGACACTAGCGGGTACAGCTAAGCTCTTCAATCACCAACTTATGCTTTTATGCTCAGGTTCATTGCTCATCGAGGCTTACCATTTGCTGATTTTTTTTCATGTTCTGGTGTACTTGCAGATGTTCGAGTTGGAGGACTCGGTGTTGACATGGGAAGGAGCAGAAGCCACAAGCCATTGATTAAAACAAAAAATTAGGTGTGTAAATATTTCGCATGAGATTTATGGTACACCGTAGACACCCGTTAGTGAAGAAGGGTTTTGTCGTCATGAGGCCTAAAATTGATAACCTGACAGATGAACAAATTGGCATGAATTATCCTTGTTGTATTCAACAATATAAGTTTGATCCTTTTTGGATTAAATAATACAATAACCCTGTAAATTTGTATCACTCCTTTTTCTGTGAATCTTCAATCTATTTTATTTTATACCGTGTTTGGTTGTTAATTTGTGTCACCTAAAATGCCACAGTGGCGTTAGCATGGGCAATATACTATAGATTGTAAAACATGTTTTGTGAAACACAAACTTGTTATGATTATCTTTCCGTAGCACTTGATTCCTAAAGAAGTGCAAGCTTATTTTTTGCATATGGTAGGCATGAAGTGATGCGACAATTAATGTTGATGTTTCAATTTTGCATTCAAATTTAGAGTTATATTTTAACTATCTATCTTTCGTGAAGACTTATGTAAAATTGATTAGAACATTATGATTGCGATATCTATTTTAGATAATAGTATAATACACGCTCATATATATGTTATCGTGGTATTATTTGTTCCCATTGCAACGCACGGGCATTTACCTATAATTAAGACAACAGTAATTGGTGCAAACTCTTTCACAAAAATGTCAACAGTGGTAATATTCATAGTAATGAGTACATGTGCAGTAGAAGAAAACTAACTTTATTTACATCATACCAAATTTTCGTTTGCAATTCCCGCAGCAAGGCGTGGAGTTCTTCCCTAGTATTAGTTAATTAGGATCAACACGATTCACAAAAAAAAGGATCAACACGTCTTCACTATAATACTTTTGACTAGTAAAGTCTATAAAAGTATCATATATTAATGAAAAGAATTATACACTATGAAAATAGTTTCAGTGAATCTAGTAACACCAATCATGTGTTCACAATCTACATAAAAACTTTATATACGGATAGCCAAAGGGGAAAATTTTGATTTGAGACAAACTGAGATATACTTATATTCGATTTGTGTTTAGATGAAGTTATAAATGAAGATGCTACAGCATTTGGATTTATAGGGTTTGTAGTCAAGACTTCTCCTTTCCCGTGTGTTTACAAGCTAAAATGTATTTGTCCCACTCTATCTATTTCCATGTCTTAGATGGAGTTTTGAGAATAGAGGGCCCCACCCACATCCACTTCAGTAGGCAGGAAGCAGGATTTTTTTTTTAAAGTTCACTCAACATTGACCGCCTCCGGTCCTCCGTTGTTCAGCAGTAGTATCAAAGAATCTGCTTTGGTGTCATAGAATATATCCTACTTGTTCATTCTTCTACACTATCTTCTTAAGTGTAGTTCTTAGGTTAATCAAACCTAGATCGAAAATAATCTTTTTATGCTTAGCAAATTGGGAATAACTTATTAACAGCTCTAGCTGATAGAAACTTCCATCGTAAAGTGTATCAAAGAAAGAAAAAACTTCAATCCCAAACTTGCCACTATATATTTTTTATTCTAATTCAGGAAAAACCACTAGAAACTTTCATCTCAAAACAAAAAATTATCAGGAGTAGGATAGCAACGCATGGAGCTTTTGAAATAAGACATGGAACACACCGTGGATCCTTGCAGAACATGACATATGCGATTTTATAGAACCTTGTAAGAAAGGCTATACCTTGAGAGGGTCAGTCAATGAAAGCGGCATCCATATATATACGAAAATTATCTTTGTACCTATATATATGATACATAAAGTTGCCTCGTTGCAGCTTAAAAATTAACGGAGAGGGCATGTCAACAATGAAAACGACAAACTAAGAAACCGCGACGAATTTTCCTCCTCCGAATGTAAACCGACAAACTAAGAATCATCGCTACTGCAACCATAAAGCAGGTAGGTACAACTATGCTATTGTTTCCTTTCATTGCTTGCAAATTTTCTTTAATCTACATCAATGGGGGGCCATGAATAAGATCTTGGATGTGAGTTAGAAAAGATTACCATAGAAAATAAGTGTAGAATTGAGATCCAAAGGTCTTGATCTTTAGACTAATTTGTATTGTTCATTTTCCCTTTTATCTGACTGTTAATGGAAAAGGTGCAATAAAGAATTGAAAAGCTATGTAGACATGTCAACTATTATCTGCTCAAGAGGAATGCAGCATTCAAATTGACCTAGGCATCATTTTGCTTTTCTCAGTGAATTTTATGGTCACGTGATTGTGGCAAGAGATGTTGAGGTATAGATGAAGAAATTTGAAAATAATTAAGACAACACTAATTGGTGCAAACTCTTTCACAAAAATGCCAACAGTGGTAATATTCATAGTAATGAGTACATGTGTAGTAGACGAAAACTAACTTTATTCACATCATACCAAATTTTCTTTTGCAATTCCCGCAGCGAGGCGTGGAGTTCTCCCCTAGTATTAGTTAATTAGGATCAACATGATTCACAAAAAAAAGGATCAACACGTCTTCAATATAATACTTTTGACTAGTAAAGTCTATAAAAGTATTATATATTAATGAAAATAATTATACACTATGAAAATAGTTTCAGTAAATCTAGTAACACCAATCATGTGTTCACAATCTACATAAAAACTTTATATACTGATAGCCAAAGGGGAAAATTTTGATTTGAGACACTGAGATATACTTATATTTGATTTGTGTTTGGATGAAGTTATAAATGAAGATGCTACGGCGTTTGGATTTATAGGGTTTGTAGTCATGACTTCTCCTTTCCCGTGTGTTTACAAGCTAAAATCTATTTGTCCCACTCTATCTATTTCCATGTCTTAGATGGAGTTTTGAGAATAGAGGGCCCCACCCACATCCACTTCAGTAGGCTGGAAGCTGGATTTTTTTAAAGTTCACTCAACATTGACCGCCTCCGGTCCTCCGTTGTTCAGCTGTAGTATCAAAGAATCTGCTTTGGTGTCATAGAATATATCCTACTTGCTCATTCTTCTACACTATCTTCTTAAGTGTATGTAACACCCTAAAATTTGCATCTTTTGAAAATAGGTTTAAAATGATTTATTTCTAAATTTTGTGCTCATGAAATATAGGAAAATAAAAATTTTCATTAAATTAAAATTCATCATAAGGTTTAGCAACATGATTGTGCATACATGCCCTTGCATTTGATGTATTTGATTGAGTGGTTTAAATTGCTTTTGCAAATGATATTGAAAATGGCTTGGAAGTAAATGAAAAGAAAGAAAAGAGAACTAGAAAATAAAAGAATTTAAAAAGGTGTAAAATTTTTTTGGAAAGCTTACAATTTTTTTTAAGTTTTCTTTGAATTGAAAGTATATTTTAAATAATATTTAAATTTGGTTTTGATTCAAGGTTGAAATGAATTTGAAATCCATTTGAAAAAGTATTAGAAAAATCAAATTTGGAAAAAATTGCGCAAGCCTTGCGTTTTGGCCCACGGTTTTCTTCAGCTTGGCCTTCTCCTCCCCGCCCGAAGGCCTGCTCCACTCCCTCCGCTTTGCCCAGCTCGGCCGTTTCCTTTCCCCGGCCCAGCTCCGCTCCCCTGGTTCTCCTGCAGCAGCCCACTCGGCCCATCTAGCGGCCAGCTTCGTAGCCCAGCAGCGGCGCGCTCTCCCTCTCCTCCCCACTCGAGCCGAAGCCTAGCAAGACGGCTTGGTTCTCAGATGCGCCCGCGCCCCGCTCTCTCTGCCACCCATGCCCCGTTCTCACCGACGTCGACATGTGGGGCCGCCCTATTAGATCTATCCCCCTCCACCCGCTCGTACCCATCACGGATTCCACCACCGTCGCCGCCCGGGAATCCCACGTCGCACCGCCTCGCTCGGTTGCATGCTTCCCAAGACACGCCAGCGCCATAAAAAGCGAGCCTCCGCGCTGTGCCGCCGGCATCCATACGAGCTCCACTGCCCCAACCTGGGAGAGCCACAGCTGCATGCCACAACCTAGCGCCGCCGTCCACCGTCGCCCCACCAAGCCGCATGCAGTCTCAGTGCCTCCTCCGCCGTTAGGAACCCTCTAGGTGTGTTTGCCATCTCCTTCTCCTTCTCTTCGTGTTCCCAGTTAGTTCTCTCGTGGCCCATTGCTATCTTCCCGTGAACGCCGGTGAGGTCCCAGATTTCCTGGCCATGGCGCCACCGTCCCTATCAACGCCGGCAACAGCATTATCACTCCTTCCTCCCCCAGCCAATCACAGCCATCCAATTCGAGATCTACCTCCCAGATTAGAAGATACCTTTTCATTGGTACTTTTATTAAAGAGCCCCTTGGTTTTTCAATAATAGAACCCGCCGTCCCTGTTTTTAAAAAAAAGAGCCCTCCATTTTTTTGTTTTCAAACCCGCAGTCCAAAGTGTATTACCAGGATGCGTTTTCTTATTTGGAAAGTGTAGTTTCTTCGGTTTAGATCCAAAATACGTTTTCACTTATTTATAGTTTTGCCACTAGTTTTCTTTAGGCCATAACTTCTCTGTTTTAACCTGTTCAACTTGCGTTAGGTTCGTAATTTCATAATCTACATGTTCATACTACTATTAGATATGTTTTCAACTTTTAAAATTCAAGGTTAGATTTAATCTATTATTTTAATGAAGGAAATCTTGTTTAAATCATATCTTTTGCGTTTTAGATCCATTTTGACCCATTCAAGTTGCGTTAGATTCATAGCGACGAGATCTATGCATTAGTAACAGTAGTTATCGTGTCACTATTTCTAGAATTTCATGGTTTAAACTCTAATTTGAATAATAAATATGCAACTGGATTTTATTGATAAAATATGATTTGCTTTACTTTAGTTTTATAATTTGAATCTAAATTTGATTTAATTCAATTCATATAAGCTTTTATATAGTTAAAATAAATGAAGCCTATAGTTTTGTTTTCCGCATATAAAGTGGATCTTTCGGTAGTTGTATCTTTTCAACCGTAGCTCCGATTAGAGTGCTTCTTGCGATTGTGTGTTCGTAGCGATGCGTAGAATCGTGTTTCAAACTCTTTTACTTATTTTTCTATGATTGATGTACTATTCTAATTTAGATCTATTATTTGCTTCGTGTATGATTGCCTAGATGCTTATGTGGTGCTTTATGATCATGTCCAGTCGGTGAGTTATACGTGGTGAATCAAGAAGCAGATCTTTAAAGTTTTGGACTTAAAGAAGGATCTAAGTTTAAGGCAAGTATAGCATGGGACCATCCTTGTTACCTATTCACCTTTAATCATTTAATTCATACTGCATGTGTCTACCTTGACTGCCACTAAGGATTTTCTAATACTTTGTACCTTGTGCCTTGTCACCTATGGGTTATTGCATTGGGAAGTTTGAAGCTAGTGCTCAACTACAACCATGATCTTCTAACTTGACTAATGGTATATGCAATAAACACTAAAAGATGCTTTTCAGCAACATGGAACAAGGGGGCTAGAGCATTGGGCTATTTTATGGTGCTCTAGATTCCTCTCCCTAAGGACTTATCCATAAGTGATCATCCGGGACTTATAGTATAGCTGTGAGGGCTATATGGCTCTAGCTTTAGCTCAGTATGAGGACATTTTCTAGCTTGTTAGAGGCTACGTGTCATTGTGCCATCGGGAAGGGGGGGTTCCTACATCTATTTGCCGAGTGAATCTAATGGCCCTAACTTGTTAAACGAACCTTTGAAAGGCTTCATAATGAACCCTACCGACCTTCCTTGGAAGTGGATCAAGAGATTAGCTACCTCGGGCGAAAGGGTAAATCACGACTCATAGTGAAAGTGTACAACCTCTACAGAGTGTAAAACCGTTATATTAGCCGTGCTCACGGTCACGAGCAGCCTTGGAACCCTTATGGAATAGATGATCACTAATGGTTAATGATGATGAACACTAATGATATGGATGATGAAGATGCTCACTAATGGTTAATCGTTTATGATATTCATTATTCATGTTTACCTGATCATGTGTTTGTATGGGCTTGTGATAAACTTGTTGCTACTCAATTGATAAAATCATGAATCATTAAAAGCTAATTATAGTTAACCAGTGTAAATCTTTTGAGCCTCATGAACCCCATGTTATATTTGTTGAGTATGACATGTACTTACGCTTGCTTTACTTTTCAAAAATTTGGATGAAAATCCTGGATGGGTACCAGATTGCTAGAGTTTTGAGAAATTTGGCTTGTGGTCAACCAGTCAGTTGCCCTTATAGATTTGGAGTCTTCGCCTGAAGATTGGAGTTGTCTTTCCACTGTCTATACTCCGAGGTTACATTCTGTACATTAATATGTTAAGTATTTAAGCATTGTCTATTGATATTACCCTTATTTATAGCTATATGTGAGATTTGACTTCCTGAGCTCACATATGGTGCGTATCTGGTTTTGTTCTTAAAACTAGGTGCTACAAAGTGGTATTAGAGCAATGCTGACTGTAGGACGCAAGTCTAGATAGAACTAGATGTTTTAGCATGCTTTTATCTTTGCTCACTTCTTGTTTTCCCTCCAACCTTGTTATTTTCTAAAAGTTATGCTCACTTCAGCCTCTGTTCTGTTATGAAAACCTTGTCTCTATTCTCAATCCGCTCTCTTCATATATATAGATGGGTCGTAATGAGGAGACTACTGGTATCAAAGGTCAGGGGGACCAAGCTACGTTGTCTTTAACTGCCTTCGACAAGAAGAAATAGGAGCAAGGAAGTAAAGTAAAGAGAAACTACATCCAAGGAAGATTGAATAATGTGGATATGACTACTACTCATGGAGCTAAGGAGGTTGTGTATGGTTTCATTCTAGTAAACTCAGCTCCCGCCATAGTGTTGTTTGACCCCAAAGCTTCACATTCGTTTATCTCGAGCCAATATGTCGAAGATCATAAGATAACTATGCTTTCGATAAGGAAACCGGTGATGATTAACTCTCTAGGAGGTGGAGTGAAGGCAAACCACATATGCCCAAAAGTTGGTCTTGACATAAAGGGGGTGAACTTCATGGCAAACCTTATTGTTTTGGAGTCAATGAAATTTGATGTTATCCTAGGACAGGGATGGTTATCTGCCTGTAAAGGAGTGATTAAGCATGCCTAATGTTTGGTTCTTCTAACGACACCATCAGGAGAAAGAATTGAGTATGAAGGTATTCAGCCTGTACCTGAGGACAATGTGGATAAGAAGAGGAAGGTAGTCTCGCTAGAGCCAGAATTGGGAAGCAATCAACATTCGAGTTCTACTACATTGTCACATCCAGCTCCAATCCCTAGTCAGATAAACTTAGACTCTAAAGAGTTAGAAGTTTCTCAAGCTAAGATTACTCCACTCTTTCCACAAGAGGTATGCATAGATGGGTGGACGATCACCTATAAGGACTTTCAACCCCGAAAGATCAAATGAGCTAAAAAGCGGTCAAGTTTAACAAAGATGAACCTTCGGAGTCAGCAAGCTGGCAACACACCTAGCAACAATTCTATGGAATTTTACACCACAAAAGATATAGCTAAGATCATGTGTTATCATTGCCAACAAGAAGGACATTATGCTAAATTTTGCCCACGAAAGAATCAACAGTTACACCATGAAAGTAGCCAGAGTCAGATCACTACTGGACTACCACCAGGAAGTGTCAGTGATACCCAACCCGAATGAAGCATTTGGAGAAATTGACAAATGAAGAAGTTATGCTAGACTAGCCAAGATCCTTAGTTAAGGAATAGGAGTTTGTGCCCTTGATGTAATAAAAACGATAGTATCGTGAGTTGAGTCAATGATTGAATTGTGCATCTTTATTGCTTTATTATTTGTCCTTATGCTTATGCTTGTTTTAGATCTTTGTAATGATTGCAATAATCTTGTTGGGTGTTCCCACAATTTAATTTAGTTATAGGACTAAGGCATAAGGATTAATGAAATAAGTAGTCGAGTTTTGGTTTTCTTCTGTTCTCCCTATCCTGTCTTTCGGAGCAACCTGTCCTTATTGGCTTATATATCTATTCTTGGATGACCAAAAAGCTTGAGAAAATTCTGGACAATAGTAGACTTAGATATCTTTTTGTGACCGCAAGAACCACCTCATATCTATTTTGGTTATGGATGTATGGAAATCACAAGGCGATGCATCTATGCGGTTTGGAATCTAGAGTAGTTTGTCTTGTGCACTATTTTTGACCAAGTTCACTGCAGAATTTGGAAAAATGTTCTATAAGGAAGTTGTGAATAATTTTATAAGCTTTCCAACGGTATAATCTACAATATCATTGTATTAACAGAATGAGAGTTACAGCTATTTTACTACACTACTATTTTTCTACTCGCGAGGAATTTCATGATTTCTTATTCTTGCCCATATACAAGAGTACCATCGGGATGTCAGAATGACTTCATACTAGTTAGCATATCTAAAAGAATGTGCAAGCTACCTTTTTGTGTCCCCTAGTTTGTCTTTTCTTAACGGGGTAGCCAAGTTGAAGAATTTGCAAGATAAAGTATCCTACATTCTAGTTTATGCAGCGGAAGCGTGGTGGTACCTAAAGATGTAAGAGAAATTCAGAGTCTAAATGAGGTTGATTAAAGGTTCAAGGAAGGTTTAACCAAGATCATTAGGATATTGATAATGCTACTGGAAGAAGTTTTAAGTTAGTTGGATCAAAAGACCTCAGCTAAGTGTTTGAAGGAGTCCAAGAAGAGGTTGAAGTAAAACCTATGTATTAGCTTTTCCAAATCAGTACAAGAGCTTTACATCCACTAGGATGCATCTTGTCAAAGTGTGGGATGTGTCCTTATATGAGAAGAAAGTAGTGGCTTGTTCATTAAGTCAATTAAGGAAGAGTGAGTTAAACTACATAACATGTTATCTGGAGTTATCCATTATGGAGCATGGAAGTAATATCTTCTTAGAAGTAAAAGTAACATATAGGGGGATCATAAGAGTCTACATGACATCTTCACTAAGTTGGTATTGAGCTTGTGATATCCTCATTGGAATGAAATTGATTAAGACTTGGAAAAGTGCTATCACTTGGAGAAGCAAAAGTCATAGCCGATGCCCTTAGCAATGGAGAGTTGTGCTAAGAAGGTTCAGGTGACACCAAGGAATAAGAATTGTATTCCATGTTTGAGCAACTTGACCGAAAACATTAATGTTTTGAAGATTGGTAGTAGAATTTCCTTTTGACTAAGAGATTCATCAGGCTCTGTGGAAGATAAATATTTTAGGAAAGAGAATTAGTATTAATGTAAAGGTGGCCTAGTGATTGGAATTACCTGAGCATTGTTTAGAGTATCTATCAGAATCTTGGAATCAGTTTGGTAGGTTACTTGGAGTAAGATTAACAGGTATGCAGAGTAAACTGGAATCCTTAACAAGAAGACGATGGAACTACACGAGGAAGTAAAGAAGAATCTAAAGATGAAGTATCGCTATCTCCTAGTCGACGTCTTTTGAATCTCGGGGATGAGATTCATCTTAAGGGGGTACAATTTTAACACCCTAAAATTTGTCTCTTTTGAAAATAGGTTTAAAATGATTTATTTCTGAATTTTGTGCTCATGAAATATAGGAAAATAAATTTTTTATTAAATTAAAATTCATCATAAGGTTTAGCAACATGATTATGCATACATGCCCTTGCATTTGATGTATTTGATCGAGTGGTTTAAATTGCTTTTGCAAATGAAATTGAAAATGGCTTCGAAGTAAAAGAAAAGAAAGAAAAGAGAATTAGAAAATAAAAGAATTTAAAAAGGTGTAAAATTTATTTTTGGAATGCTTACCAAAAATTTTAAGTTTTCTTTGAATTGAAAGTATATTTTAAATAATATTTAAATTTGGTTTTGATTCAAGGTTTAAATGAATTTGAAATCCATTTGAAAAAGTATTAGAAAAATCAAATTTGGAAAAAATTGCGCAAGCCTTGCCTTTTGGCCCATGGTTTTCTTCGGCCTGGCCTTCTCCTCCCCGCCCAAAGGCCTGCTCCTCTCCCTTCGCTCGGCCTAGCTTGGCCGTTTCCTTTCCCCGGCCCAGATCCGCTCCATGGTTCTCCCGCAGTGGCCCAATCGGCCCGTCTAGCGGCCAGCTTCGCAGCTCAGCACTAGTGCGCTCTCCCTCTCCTCCCCGCTCGGGCCAAAGCCCAGTAAGACGGCTTGGTTCTCAGACGCACCCGCGCTCCGGTCTCTCTACCACCCAGCCCGTTCTCACCGACGTTGATAGGTGGGGCTGCCTTATCAGATCTATCCCCCTCCTCTCGCTTGTACCCGTCACGGATTCTGCCACCGCCGCCGCCCGGGAGTCCCAAGCCGCACCACCTCGCTCGGTTGCGTGCTTCCTAAGATGCGATAGCACCATAAATAGCGAGCCTCCGCGCCATGCCGCCCACATCCATCCGAGCACCGCCGCCCCAACCCGAGAGAGCCGTAGCTGCACGCCGCAACCTAGCGCCGCTGTCCGCCGTCGCCCCGCCAAACTACGTGCAGTCTCAGTGCCTCCTCCATCGTTAGGAACCCTCTAGGTGCGTTCGCCATCTCCTTCTCCTTCTCTCCGTGTTCCCAGTTAGTTCTCTCGTGGCCCGTAGCTATCTTCCCGTGAACGCCGACGAGGTCCTGGATTTCCTGGCCATGGCGTCCCCATCCCTATCAACGATGGCGACAACATTCTCACTCCTTCCTCCCCTAGCCAATCACAGCCATCCAATTCGAGATCTACATCCTAGATTAGAAGATACCTTTTCGTTGGTACTTTTATTAAAGAGCCCCTCGTTTTTTCAATAATAGAACCTGTCGTCCCTAGTTTTTTTTAAAAAGAGCCCTCCAGTTTTCTGTTTTCAAACCCGCGGTCCAAGTGTACTATCAGGATGCGTTTTCTTATTTGGAAAGCGTAGTTTCTTCGGTTTAGATCCAAATATGTTTTCACTTATTTACAGTTTTGCCACTAGTTTTCTTTAGGCCATAACTTCTCAGTTTTAGCTCCGATTTGACCCGTTGAACTTGCGTTGGGTTCGTAATTTCATAATCTACATGTTCATACTACTGTTAGATATGTTTTTAACTTTTAAAATTCAAGGCTAGATTTAATCTATTATTTTAATGAAGGAAATCTTTTTAAATCATATCTTCTGCGTTTTAGAGTTGTTTTGCCCATTCAAGTTGCGTTAGATTTATAAAGACGTGATCTACACATTAGTAACAGTGGTTACCCTGTCACTATTTCCAGAATTTCATGGTTTAAACTTTAATTTAAATAATAATTATGCAACTAGATTTTATAGATAAAATATGATTTGTTTTACTTTAGTTTTACAATTCAAATCTAAATTTGATTTAATTCAATTCATATAAGCTTTTATATAGTTAAAATAAATGAAGCCTATAGTTTTCTTTTCCGCATATAAAGTAGATCTTTCGGTAGTTGTATCTTTTCAACCGTAGCTCCGATTAGAGTGCTTCTTATGACTGTGTGTTCGTAGCGATGTATAGAATCATGTTTCAAACTCTTTTACTTATTTTTCTATGATTGGTGTACTGTTCTAATTTAGATCTATTATTTGCTTTGTATATGATTGCCTGGATGCTTGTGTGGTGCTTTATGATCATGTCCAGTCGGTGAGTTATACGTGGTGAATCAAGAAGCAGATCTTTGAAGTTTTGGACTTGAAGAAGGATCTAAGTTTAAGCCAAGTATAGCATAGGACCATCCTTGTTACCTATTCACCTTTAATCATTTAATTCATACTGCATGTGTCTACCTTGACTACCACTAAGGATTTTCTAATACTTTGTACCTTGTGCCTTGTGCCTTGTCATCTATGGGTTATTGCATTGGGTAGTTTGATGCTAGTGCTCAACTACAACCATGATTTTGATGGTATATGCAATAAACATTGAAAGATGCTTTTTAGCAACATTGAACAAGGGGGCTAGAGCATTGGGCTATTTTATGGCGCTCTAGATTACTCTCCCTAAGGACTTATCTATAAGTGATCATCCGGAACTTACAATACAGCTGTGAGGGCTACATGGCTCTTGCTTTAGCTCAGTATGAGGACCTTTTCTAGCTTGTTAGAGGTTACCTTTATTGGCATAAGAATGGCTTGCCGAATCGGGTATAGGATAGCCTCTGTCCCCTTGTGTACAGGCTACGTGTCATTGTGCCATCGGGAAGGGGAGTTCTTACATCTGTTTGCCGAGTAAATCTAATGGCCCTAACTTGTTAGACGAACCTTTGAAAGGCTTCATAGTGAACCCTAACAACCTTTCTTGGAAGTGGGTCAAGAGATTAGCTACCTCGGGCAAAACGGAAAATCACGACTCACAGTGAAAGTGTACAACCTCTGCAGAGTGTAAAACTGGTATATCAGCTGTGGTCACAGTCACGAGCGGCCTTGGAACCTTTACGAAATAGATGATCACTAATGGTTAATGATGATGAACACTAATGATATGGATGATGAAGATGCTCACTAATGGTTAATCGTTTATGCTATTCATTATTCATGTTTACCAGATCATGTGTTTGTATGGACTTGTGATAAACTTGTTGCTACTCAATTGCTAAAATCATGACTCATTAAAAGCTAAGCGTAGTTAACCAGTGTCAGCCTTTTGAGCCTCATGAACCCCATGTTATATTTGTTGAGTACGACATGTAATTATGCTTGCTTTACTTTTCAAAAATTTGGATGAAAATCCTGGATGGGTACCAGATTGCTAGAGTTTGGAGGAATTAGGCTTGTGGTCAACCAGTCAGTTGTCTATGTGGATTTGGAGTATTCGCCTAAAGATCGGAGTTGTCTTGTCGCTGTCTATACTCTGAGGTTACATTCTGCACATTAATACATTATGTATTTCAGCATTGTCTATTGATATTACCCTTATTTGTAGCTATATGTGAAATTTGACTTCCTAGGCTCACATATGGTGCGTATCTGGTTTTGTTCTTAAAACCGGGTGCTACAATGTAGTTCTTAGAATAATCAAACCTAGATCGAAAATAATCTTTTTATGCTTAGCAGATTGGGAATAACTTATTAACAGCTCTAGCTCATAGAAACTTCCACCGTAAAGTGTATCAAAGAAAGAAAAAACTTCAATCCCAAACTTGCCACTATATATTTTTTAATCTAATTCAGGAAAAACAACTAGAAACTTTCATCTCAAAACAAAAAATTATCAGGAGTGGGATAGCAACGCATGGAGCTTTTGAAATAAGACATGGAACACACCGTGGATCCTTGCAGAACATGACATATGCGATTTTATAGAACCTTGTAAGAAAGGCTATACCTTGAGAGGGTCAGTCAATGAAAGCGGCATCCATATATATACGAAAATTATCTTTGTACCTATATATATAATACATAAAGTTGCCTCGTTGCAGCTTAAAAATTAACGGAGAGGGCATGTCAACAATGAAAACGACAAACTAAGAAACCGCGACGAATTTTCCTCCTCCGAATGTAAACCGACAAACTAAGAATCCTCGCTACTGCAACCATATAGCAGGTAGGTACAACTATGCTAATGTTTCCTTTCATTGCTTGCAAATTTTCTTTAATCTACATCAATGGGGGACCATGAATAAGATCATGGATGTGAGTTAGAAAAGATTACCATAGAAAATAAGTGTAGAATTGAGATCCAAAGGTCTTGATCTTTAGACTAATTTGTATTGTTCATTTTCCCTTTTATCTGACTGTTAATGGAAAAGGTGCAATAAAGAATTGAAAAGCTATGTAGACATGTCAACTATTATCTGCTCAAGAGGAATGCAGCATTCAAATTGACGTAGGCATCATTTTGCTTTTCTCAGTGAATTTTACGGTCACGTGATTGTGGCAAGAGATGTTGAGGTATAGATGAAGAAATTTGAAAATAATTAAGACAACAGTAATTGGTGCAAACTCTTTCACAAAAATGCCAACAGTGGTAATATTCATAGTAATCAGTACAAGTGCAGTGGACGAAAACTAACTTTATTTACATCATACCAAATTTTCTTTTGCAATTCCCGCAGCAAGGCGTGGTGTTCTCCCCAAGTATTAGTTAATTAGGATCAACACGATTCACACAAAAAAAGGATCAACACGTCTTCAATATAATACTTTTGACTAGTAAAGTCTATAAAAGTATTATATATTAATGAAAATAATTATACACTATGAAAATAGTTTTAGTAAATCTAGTAACACCAATCATGTGTTCACAATCTACATAAAAACTTTATATACTGATAGCCAAAGGGGAAAATTTTGATTTGAGACAAACTTAGATATACTTATATTCGATTTGTGTTTAGATGAAGTTATAAATGAAGATGCTACGGCGTTTGGATTTATAGGGTTTGTAGTCATGACTTCTCCTTTCCCGCATGTTTACAAGCTAAAATCTATTTGTCCCACTCTATCTATTTCCATGTCTTAGATGGAGTTTTGAGAATAGAGGGCCCCACCCACATCCACTTCAGTAGGCAGGAAGCTGGATTTTTTTTAAAGTTCACTCAACATTGACCGCCTCCGGTCCTCCGTTGTTCAGCAGTAGTATCAAAGAATCTGCTTTGGTGTCGTAGAATATATCCTACTTGTTCATTCTTCTACACTATCTTCTTAGGTGTAGTTCTTAGGATAATCAAACCTAGACCAAAAATAATATTTTTATGCTTAGCAAATTGGGAATAACTTATTAACAGCTCTAGCTGATAGAAACTTCCATCGTAAAGTGTATCAAAGAAAGAAAAAACTTCAATCCCAAACTTGCCACTATATATTTTTATTCTAATTCAGGAAAAACCACTACAAACTTTCATCTCAAAACAAAAAAAAAAAAATCAGGAGTGGGATAGCAACGCATGGAGCTTTTGAAATAAGACATGGAACACACCGTGGATCCTTGCAGAACATGACATATGTGATTTTATAGAACCTCGTAAGAAAGGCTATACCTTGGAGAGGGTCAGTCAATGAAAGCGGCATCCATATATATATACGAAAATTATCTTTGTACCTATATATATGATACATAAAGTTGCCTAGTTGCAGCTTAAAAATTAACAGAGAGGGCGTGTCAACAATGAAAACGACAAACTAAGAAACCACGACGAATTTTCCTCCTCCGAATGTAAACCGACAAACTAAGAATCCTCGCTACTGCAACCATATAGCAGGTAGGTACAACTATGCTATTGTTTCCTTTCATTGCCTGCAAATTTTCTTTCATCTACATCAATGGGGGACCATGAATAAGATCATGGATGTGAGTTAGAAAAGATTACCATAGAAAATAAGTGTAGAATTGAGATCCAAAGGTCTTGATCTTTAGACTAATTTGTATTGTCCATTTTCCCTTTTATCTGACTGTTAATGGAAAAGGTGCAATAAAGAATTGAAAAGCTATGCAGACATGTCAACTATTACGTGCTCAAGAGGAATGCAGCATTCAAATTGACCTAGGCATCATTTTGCTTTTCTCAGTGAATTTTACGGTCACGTGATTGTGGCAAGAGATGTTGAGGTATTGATGAAGAAATTTGAAAATAATTAAGACAACAGTAATTGGTGCAAATTCTTTCACAAAAATGCCAACAGTGGTAATATTCATAGTAATGAGTACATGTGCAGTAGACGAAAACTAACTTTATTTACATCATACCAAATTTTCTTTTGCAATTCCCGCAGCAAGGCATGGAGTTCTCCCCTAGTATTAGTTAATTAGGATCAACATGATTCACAAAAAAAGGATCAACACGTCTTTAATATAATACTTTTGACTACTAAAGTCTATAAAACTATTATATATTAATGAAAATAATTATACACTATGAAAATAGTTTCAGTAAATCTAGTAACACCAATCATGTGTTCACAATCTACATAAAAACTTTATATACTGATAGCCAAAGGGGAAAATTTTGATTTGAGACAAACTGAGATATACTTATATTCGATTTGTGTTTGGATGATGTTATAAATGAAGATGCTACGGCGTTTGGATTTATAGGGTTTGTAGTCATGACTTCTCCTTTCCCGTGTGTTTACAAGCTAAAATCTATTTGTCCCACTCTATCTATTTCCATGTCTTAGATGGAGTTTTGAGAATAGAGGGCCCCACCCACACCCACTTCAGTAGGCAGGAAGCTGGATTTTTTTTAAAGTTCACTCAACATTGACCGCCTCCAGTCCTCCGTTGTTCAGCAGTAGTATCAAAGAATCTGCTTTGGTGTCATAGAATATATCCTACTTGTTCATTCTTCTACACTATCTTCTTAAGTGTATGTAACACCCTAAAATTTGCCTCTTTTGAAAATTAGTTTAAAATGATTTATTTCTAAATTTTGTGCTCATGAAATATTGGAAAATAAAATTTTTCATTAAATTAAAATTCATCATAAGGTTTAGCAACATGATTGTGCATACATGCCCTTGCATTTGATGTATTTGATTGAGTGGTTTAAATTGCTTTTGCAAATGATATTGAAAATGGCTTGGAAGTAAATGAAAAGAAAGAAAAGAGAACTAGAAAATAAAAGAATTTAAAAAGGTGTAAATTTTTTTTGGAAAGCTTACAAAAATTTTTAAGTTTTCTTTGAATTGAAAGTATATTTTAAATAATATTTAAATTTGGTTTTGATTCAAGGTTGAAATGAATTTGAAATCCATTTGAAAAAGTATTAGAAAAAACAAATTTGGAAAAAATTGCGCAAGCCTTGCCTTTTGGCCCACGGTTTTCTTCAGCCTGGCCTTCTCCTCCCCGCCCGAAGGCCTGCTCCACTCCCTCCGCTCGGCCCAGCTCGGTCGTTTCCTTTCCCCGGCCCAGCTCCGCTCCCCTGGTTCTCCCGCAGCGGCCCACTAGGCCCGTCTAGCGGCCAGCTTCGCAGCCTAGCACCGGCGCGCTCTCCCTCTCCTCCCCACTCGGGCCAAAGCCCAGCAAGACGGCTTGGTTCTCAGATGCGCCCGCGCCCCGCTCTCTCTGCCACCCTGGCCCCGTTCTCGCCGACGCCGACAGGTGGGGCCGCCCAGTTAGATCTATCCCCCTCCTCCCGCTCGTACCCGTCATGGATTCCGCCATCGCCGCCGCCCGGGAATCCCACGCCGCACCACCTCGCTCGGTTGCGTGCTTCCCAAGACACGCCAGCGCCACAAAAAGCGAGCCTCCGCGCTGTGCCGCCCGCATCCATCCGAGCTCTGCCGCCCCAACCCTGGAGAGCCGCAGCTGCACGCCACAACCTAGCGCCGCCGTCCGCCGTCGTCCTGCCAAGCCGCATGCAGTCTCAGTGCCTCCTCCACCGTTAGGAACCCTCTAGGTGTGTTCGCCATCTCCTTCTCCTTCTCTTCGTGTTCCCAGTTAGTTCTCTCGTGGCCCATAGCTATCTTCCCGGGAACACCGGCGAGGTCCTAGATTTCCTAGCCATGGCGCCACCGTCCCTGTCAACGCGGGCGACAGTATTCTCACTCCTTCCTCCCCCAGCCAATCACAGCCGTCCAATTCCAGATCTACATCCCAGATTAGAAGATACCTTTTCGTTGGTACTTTTATTAAAGAGCCCCTCGGTTTTTCAATAATAGAACCTGCCGTCCCTGTTTTTTTAAAAAAGAGCCCTCCAGTTTTCTGTTTTCAAACCCGCGGTCCAAAGTGTATTATCAGGATGCATTTTCTTATTTGGAAAGCGTAGTTTCTTTGGTTTAGATCCAAAATATGTTTTCACTTATTTACAGTTTTGCCATTAGTTTTCTTTAGGCCATAACTTCTCTGTTTTAACTCCGATTTGACCTGTTCAACTTGCGTTAGGTTCATAATTTCATAATCTACATGTTCATACTACTGTTAGATATGTTTTCAACTTTTTAAAATTCGAGGTTAGATTTAATCTATTATTTTAATGAAGGAAATCTTGTTTAAATCATATCTTATGCGTTTTAGATCTGTTTTGACCCATTCAAGTTGCGTTAGATTCATAGCGACGAGATCTATGCATTAGTAACAGTGGTTACCCTATCACTATTTTTGGAATTTCATGGTTTAAACTGTAATTTGAATAATAAATTTGCAACTGGGTTTTATAGATAAAATATGATTTGCTTTACTTTAGTTTTATAATTTGAATCTAAATTTGATTTAATTCAATTCAAATAAACTTTTATATAGTTAAAATAAATGAAGCCTATAGTTTTCTTTTCCGCGTATAAAGTAGATCTTTCGATAGTTGTATCTTCTCAACCGTAGCTCCGATTAGAGTGCTTCTTGCGATTGTGTGTTCGTAACGATGCATAGAATCATGTTTCAAACTCTTTTACTTATTTTTCTATGATTGGTGTACTATTCTAATTTAGATCTATTGTTTGCTTCATGTATGATTGCCTGGATGCTTGTGTGGTGCTTTATGGTCATGTCCAGTCGGTGAGTTGTACGTGGTGAATCAAGAAGTAGATCTTTGAAGTTTTGGACTTAAAGAAGGATCTAAGTTTAAGGCAAGTATAGCATGGGACCATCCTTGTTACCTATTCACCTTTAATCATTTAATTCATACTGCATGTGTCTACCTTGACTACCACTAAGAATTTTCTAGTACTTTGTACCTTGTGCCTTGTCACCTATGTGTTATTGCATTGGGTAGTTTGATGCTAGTGCTCAACTACAACCATGATCTTGTAACTTGACTAATGGTATATGCAATAAACACTAAAAGGTGCTTTTTAGCAACATGGAACAAGGGGGCTAGAGCATTGGGCTATTTTATGGTGCTCTAGATTCCTCTCCCTAAGGACTTATCTGTAAGTGATCATCTGGGACTTACAGTATAGCTATGAGGGCTACATGGCTCTAGCTTTAGCTTAGTATGAGGACATTTTCTAGCAACATGGAACAAGGGGGCTAGAGCATTGGGCTATTTTATGGTGCTCTAGATTCCTCTCCCTAAGGACTTATCCATAAGTGATCATCCGGGACTTACAGTATAGCTGTGAGGGCTATATGGCTCTAGCTTTAGCTCAGTATGAGGACATTTTCTAGCTTGTTAGAGGCTACGTGTCATTGTGCCATCGGGAAGGGGGGGTTCCTACATCTATTTGCCGAGTGAATCTAATGGCCCTAACTTGTTAAACGAACCTTTGAAAGGCTTCATAATGAACCCTACCGACCTTCCTTGGAAGTGGATCAAGAGATTAGCTACCTCGGGCGAAAGGGTAAATCACGACTCATAGTGAAAGTGTACAACCTCTACAGAGTGTAAAACCGTTATATTAGCCGTGCTCACGGTCACGAGCAGCCTTGGAACCCTTATGGAATAGATGATCACTAATGGTTAATGATGATGAACACTAATGATATGGATGATGAAGATGCTCACTAATGGTTAATCGTTTATGATATTCATTATTCATGTTTACCTGATCATGTGTTTGTATGGGCTTGTGATAAACTTGTTGCTACTCAATTGATAAAATCATGACTCATTAAAAGCTAATTGTAGTTAACCAGTGTCAATCTTTTGAGCCTCATGAACCCCATGTTATATTTGTTGAGTATGACATGTACTTACGCTTGCTTTACTTTTCAAAAATTTGGATGAAAATCCTGGATGGGTACCAGATTGCTAGAGTTTTGAGAAATTTGGCTTGTGGTCAACCAGTCAGTTGCCCTTATGGATTTGGAGTCTTCGCCTGAAGATTGGAGTTGTCTTTCCACTGTCTATACTCCGAGGTTACATTCTGTACATTAATATGTTAAGTATTTAAGCATTGTCTATTGATATTACCCTTATTTATAGCTATATGTGAGATTTGACTTCCTGAGCTCACATATGGTGCGTATCTGGTTTTGTTCTTAAAACTAGGTGCTACAAAGTGGTATTAGAGCAATGCTGACTGTAGGACGCAAGTCTAGATAGAACTAGATGTTTTAGCATGCTTTTATCTTTGCTCACTTCTTGTTTTCCCTCCAACCTTGTTATTTTCTAAAAGTTATGCTCACTTCAGCCTCTGTTCTGTTATGAAAACCTTGTCTCTATTCTCAATCCGCTCTCTTCATATATATAGATGGGTCGTAATGAGGAGACTACTGGTATCAAAGGTCAGGGGGACCAAGCTACGTTGTCTTTAACTGCCTTCGACAAGAAGAAATAGGAGCAAGGAAGTAAAGTAAAGAGAAACTACATCCAAGGAAGATTGAATAATGTGGATATGACTACTACTCATGGAGCTAAGGAGGTTGTGTATGGTTTCATTCTAGTAAACTCAGCTCCCGCCATAGTGTTGTTTGACCCCAAAGCTTCACATTCGTTTATCTCGAGCCAATATGTCGAAGATCATAAGATAACTATGCTTTCGATAAGGAAACCGGTGATGATTAACTCTCTAGGAGGTGGAGTGAAGGCAAACCACATATGCCCAAAAGTTGGTCTTGACATAAAGGGGGTGAACTTCATGGCAAACCTTATTGTTTTGGAGTCAATGAAATTTGATGTTATCCTAGGACAGGGATGGTTATCTGCCTGTAAAGGAGTGATTAAGCATGCCTAATGTTTGGTTCTTCTAACGACACCATCAGGAGAAAGAATTGAGTATGAAGGTATTCAGCCTGTACCTGAGGACAACGTGGATAAGAAGAGGAAGGTAGTCTCGCTAGAGCCAGAATTGGGAAGCAATCAACATTCGAGTTCTACTACATTGTCACATCCAGCTCCAATCCCTAGTCAGATAAACTTAGACTCTAAAGAGTTAGAAGTTTCTCAAGCTAAGATTACTCCACTCTTTCCACAGGAGGTATGCATAGATGGGTGGACGATCACCTATAAAGAGTTTCAACCCCAAAAGATCAAACGAGCTAAAAAGCAGTCAAGTTTAACAAAGATGAACCTTCAGAGTCAGCAAGCTAGCAACAATTCTGTGTCTTTTACACCACAAAAGATACAGCTAAGATCATGTGTTATCATTGCCAACAAGAAGGACATTATGCTAAATTTTATCCACGGAAGAATCAACAGTTACACCATGAAAGTAGCCAGAGTCAGATCACTACCGGACTGCCACCAGGAAGTGTCAGTGATACCCTACCCGAATGAAGCATTTGGTGAAATTGATGAATGAAGAAGTTATGCTAGACTACCCAAGATCCTTAGTTAAGGAATAGGAGTTTGTGCCCTTGATGTAATAAAAACGATAGTATCGCGAGTTGAGTCAATGATTGAATTGTGCATCTTTATTGCTTTATTGATTTGTCATTATGCTTATGCTTGTTTTGGATCTTTGTAATGATTGCAATAATCTTGTTGGGTGTTCCCACAATTTCATTTAGTTATAGGCCTAAGGCATAAGGATTAATGAAATAAAAAGTCGGGTTTTGATTTTCTTCTGTTCTCCCTATCCTGTCTTTCGGAGCAACCTGTCCTTATTGGCTTATATATCTATTCTTGGATGACCAAAAATCTTGAAAAAATTCTGGACAATAGTAGACTTAGATATATTTTTTGTGACCGCAAGAACCACCCTCATATCTATTTTGGTTATGGAGCTATGGAAATCACAAGGGATGCATCTGTGCTGTTTGGAATCTGGAGTAGTTTCTCTTGTGCACTATTTTTGACCAAGTTAACTGCAGAATTTGGAAAAATGTTCTATAAGGAAGTTGTGGATAATTTTATAAGCTTTCCAACGGTATAATCTACAATATCATTGGATTAACAAAATGAGAGTTACAACTGTTTTACTATGCTGCTGTTTTTCTACTTGCGAGGAATTTCAGGATTTCCTGTTCTTGCCCATATACAAGAGTACCATCGGGATGTCAGAATGACTTCATACTAGTTAGCATATCTAAAAGAATGTGCAAGCTACCTTTTTGTGTCCCCTAGTTTGTCTTTTCTTAAGGGGGGTAGCCAAGTTGAAGAATTTGCAAGATGAAGTATCCTACGTTCTAGTTTATGCAACAGAAGCGTGGTGGTACCCAAAGATGTGAGAGAAATTTAGAGTCTAAATGAGGTTGATTAAAGGTTCAAGGGAGGTTTAACCAAGATCATTAGGATATTTATAATGCTACTGGAAGAAGTTTTAAGTTAGTTGGATCAAAAGACCTCAGCAAAGTGTTTAAAGGAGTCCAAGAAGTTGAAGTAAAACCTATGTATTAGCTTTGCCAAATTAGGACAAGAGGTTTACATCCACTAGGATGCATCTTGTCAAAGTGTGGGATGTGTCCTTATATGAGAAGAAAGTAGTGGCCTATTCATTAAGTCAGTTAAGGAAGAGTGAGTTAAACTACATAACATGTTATTTGGAGTTATCCATTATGGAGCATGGAAGCAATATCTTCTTGGAAGTAAAAATAACATATAGGGCGATCATAAGAGTCTACATGACATCTTCACTAAGTTGGTCTTGAACTTGTGATATCCTCGTTGCAATGAAATTGATTAAGACTTAGAAAAGTGTTATCACTTGGAGAAGCAAAAGTCACAGCCGATGCCCTTAGCAATGGAGAGTTGTGCTAAAAGAAGGTTCGGGTGACATCAAGGACTAAGAATTGTATTCCATGTTTGAGCAACTTGACCGGAAACATTAATGTTTTGAAGATTGGTAGTAGAATTTCCTTCTGACTAAGAGATTCATCAAGCTCTATGGAAGATAAATATTTTAGGAAAGAGAATTAGTATTAAAGTAAAGGTGGCCTAGTGATTGGAATTACCTGAGCATTGTTTGGAGTATCTGTCAGAATCTTGGAATTAGTTTGGTAGGTTACTTGGAGTAAGATTAACAGGTATGCAGAGTAAACTGGAATCCTTAACAAGAAGATGATGGAACTACACGAGGAAGTAAAGAAGAATCTAAAGATGAAGTATCTCTATCTCCTAGTCAACGTCTTCCAAACCTCGGGGACGAGATTCATCTTAAGAGAGTAGAATTGTAACACCCTAAAATTTGTCTCTTTTGAAAATAGGTTTAAAATGATTTATTTCTGAATTTTGTGCTCATGAAATATAGGAAAATAAAATTTTCATTAAATTAAAATTCATCATAAAGTTTATCAACATGATTGTGCATACATGCCCTTGCATTTGATGTATTTGATTGAGTGGTTTAAATTGCTTTTGCAAATGAAATTGAAAATGGCTTGGAAGTAAAAGAAAAGAAAGAAAAGAGAATTAGAAAATAAAAGAATTTAAAAGGTGTAAAATTTATTTTTGGAAAGCTTACAAAAAATTTTAAGTTTTCTTTGCATTGAAAGTATATTTTAAATAATATTTAAATTTGGTTTTGATTCAAGGTTTAAATGAATTTTAAATCCATTTTAAAAAGTATTGGAAAAATCAAATTTGGAAAAAATTGCGCAAGCCTTGCCTTTTGGCCCACGGTTTTCTTCGGCCTGGCCTTCTCCTCCCCGCCCGAAGGCCTGCTCCTCTCCCTCTGCTCGGCCCAGCTTGACCGTTTCCTTTCCCCGGCCCAGCTCCGCTCCCATGGTTCTCCCGCAGCGGCCCACTCGGCCCGTCTAGCGGCCAGCTTCACAGCCCAGCATCGGCGTGCTCTCCCTCTCCTCCCCGCTCAAGCCAAAGCCCAGCAAGACGGCTTGGTTCTTAGACGCACCCACGCCCCGGTCTCTCTGCCACCCCGGCCCCATTATCACCGACATTGATAGGTGGGGCTGCCTTGTCAGATCTATCCCCCTCCTCCCACTTGTACCCGTCACGGATTCTACCACCGCCACCACCCGGGAGTCCCACGTCGCACCACCTCGCTCGGTTGCGTGCTTCCCAAGACACGCCAGCACCATAAATAGTGAGCCTCCATGCCGTGCCGCCCGCATCCATCTGAGCACCGCCGCCCCAACCCGAGAGAGCCGCAGCTGCACGCCATAACCTAGCGCAACCATTCGCCATCGCCCCGCCAAGCCGCGTGTAGTCTCAGTGCCTCCTCCATCGTCAAGAACCCTCTAGGTGCATTCGCCATCTCCTTCTCCCTCTCTCCGTGTTCCTAGTTAGTTCTCTCGTGGCCCGTAGCTATCTTCCCGTGAACGCCGACGAGGTCCCGGATTTCCCGGCCATGGCGTCACCGTCCCTGTCAACGCCGATGACAACATTCTCACTCCTTCCTCCCCCAGCCAATCACAACCATCCAATTCGAGATCTACATCCTAGATTTGAAGATACCTTTTCGTTGGTACTTTTATTAAAGAGCCCCTCGGTTTTTCAATAATAGAACCTGCCGTCCCTATTTTTTAAAAAAGAGCCCTCCAGTTTTCTGTTTTCAAACCCACGGTCCAAAGTGTACTATTAGGAAGCGTTTTCTTATTTGGAAAGCATAGTTTCTTCGGTTTAGATCCAAAATATGTTTTCACTTATTTACAATTTTGCCACTAGTTTTCTTTAGGCCATAACTTCTCTGTTTTAGCTTCGATTTGACCCGTTCAACTTGCGTTAGGTTCGTAATTTCATAATCTACATGTTCATACTACTGTTAGATATGTTTTCAACTTTTAAAATTTGTGGTTAGATTTAATCTATTATTTTAATGAAGGAAATCTTGTTTAAATCATATCTTCTACGTTTTAGAGTCGTTTTGACCCATTCAAGTTGCATTAGATTCATAAAGACGTGATCTACACATTAGTAACAGTGGTTACCCTATCACTATTTCTGAAATTTCATGGTTGAAACTCTAATTTGAATAATAATTATGCAACTAGATTTTATAGATAAAATATGATTTGTTTTACTTTAGTTTTATAATTCAAATCTAAATTTGATTTAATTCAATTCATATAAGCTTTTATATAGTTAAAATAAATGAAGCCTATAATTTTATTTTCCACGTATAAAGTAGATCTTTCGGTAGTTGTATCTTTTCAACCGTAGCTCCGATTAGAGTGCTTCTTGTGACTGTGTGTTTGTAGCGATGCGTAGACTCATGTTTCAAACTCTTTTACTTATTTTTCTATAATTGGGGTACTGTTCTAATTTGGATCTATTGTTTTCTTCATATATGATTGCCTAGATACTTGTGTGGTGCTTTATGATCATGTCCAGTCGGTGAGTTATACGTGGTGAATCAAGAAGTAGATCTTTGAAGTTTTGGACTTGAAGAAGGATCTACGTTTAAGGCAAGTATAGCATAGGACCATCCTTGTTACCTAGTCATCTTTAATCATTTAATTCATACTGCATGTGTCTACCTTGACTGCCACTAAGGATTTTCTAATACTTTGTACCTTGTGCCTTGTCATCTATGTGTTATTGCATTGGGTAGTTTGATGCTAGTGCTCAACTACAACCATGATCTTGTAACTTGACTAATGGCATATTGAATAAACACTAAAAGATGCTTTTTAGCAACATGGAACAAGGGGGCTAAAGCATTGGGCTATTTTATGGTGCTCTAGATTCCTCTCCCTAAGGACTTATCTGTAAGTGATCATCTGGGACTTACAGTACAGTTGTGAGGGCCACATGGCTCTTGCTTTAGCTCAGTATGAGGACCTTTTCTAGCTTATTAGAGGTTACCTTTATTGGCATAAGAATGGCTTGCCAAATTGGGTATAGGACTAATGGAGACGGGGCTTCCGATCTTCCGTTAGGTGATGGTAACTATCGTTGTGGCGGAGAATGACACACCGATCCGGCTTCAGATCGAAAGATCGAACCCTGCAATCTTAGCACCACAGCTCCTCTGGTTATCAACCAAGTCATAGACCAGGTTGACCTCGCCAAGAAGGCTAATCCCTGCCTGCGCAACGAAGAACATAAGCAAGAACAAGAAAGAACGCAACCAAATTGCAGATGAAAGATTAATCTCACGAGTTGGGGTCTCACAAACCGAAGAACGGCGAAACTGTTTCTTGACAGAATAATCTAAGCAAAACCCAAAACCTAAAGTAGGTGGTGGCTACTGATTATATAGCCTAAGGGATGTCCAAGGATCCCTCTTCACGTCCTAAAGGTGCCCCAACACGTTACAAGGCCCAACGGCCCAAAAGACGACGATACAGTGCCGTGATAGATTCAGGACGTTAACTTGTTTCGACGATTTCTATTGATTCCGAAGAGGTTTTGATGTGAAACCACTTGGATTGGCTTCCTTATCAAATTAGCTTTCCATCCATATATGGATCATCGAAAACGGAGTTCGGATGCGTCTTGGGCATCCATTTTATTGCAGACTGGTCCTGACTGCCGAGGCAGACTCGAACTCGGATTGGACTGGGCCTCTGGCTTGGCTTGGACGTCCTTGCTGGCCTCCTAAGGTGGTGGCCAAGGAGGAGGACATCTCTTAGGTGTTCTCCATCTTCTTGGGACGTGCTCCAACTTGGGCCTGGGTCCCAAGGATGTCTAACAAGCCCATGACGACAGTGTAGCTCCCGCCAGAAATAATGATAGAATATATTGGTGATTTGGAGGCCTTGCCGACGTGATATTGAGATGGGACCAGATCTATTTGAAAGCTTATCAAACAAGCTTTCCATCAAGTGCTCATTGACCTCGATCGCACTCCGGATGGATGAGTTATGGCCTTTCCAATGAGGCACTGTCGGGCTGCTGATGAACCGAAAGTTCAACTTTGATGAACTTCCATTATGAAACACATTTGAACCTACAATCAAATAGTTGTAAAATGATTAGGGGAACGAGAGTACCCTTTCCTGGGCTCTCGATGCATGTTATATAGATAGGGAACAGCCCCCTATGTGGCATGTACATCTTGATGTTTGTTACAACAAACTCTAGGTCATCCTTATCTCTATCTGCATGTTACAACAAGCTATGCCGCGTGCTCAACAACCTTGAGCCTAGCGCATGTTCAATGAATCTAGACAATACAATCCTATTGTCTAACATCCCCTCTCAATCTCAGCCACCTACAAGGTTGAGATTGGACCTAAATTCTTTCATCTTGGACACTGTCAAAGGTTTGGTGAAGCCATCAGCAAGTTGATCATCCGTATGAATATATCGTATGTCAAGAAGCTTCTGAGCTACCCGTTCGCGAACAAAATGAAAGTCTATTTCAATATGTTTGGTCCTTGCATGAAAAATAGGATTTGCTGATAGATACCTGGCACCAACATTGTCACACCAAAGCCGAGCTACAGGAGTGTGACGAACTCCAAGTTCCTTTAGCAATCTTTGAATCCACATAATTTCTGTTGTAGTATTTGCCAAGGCCTTGTACTCCACCTCTGTACTAGAATGTGAGACCGTAGGTTGCTTACGAGCGCTCTAGGACACAAGATTAGGCCCAAAGAATACGGCAAAGCCGCCAGTCGACTTCCTGTCATCGACGCAACGGATTTGTGATGAAGGAAGTAAATCCAAGTAAATTTACTGAAGTCATCAATAAAGCTAACATAATAAGTTTGACAACCAACGGATGAGGGAGCAGGGCCCCAAACGTCTGAAAACACAAGTTCTAGAGGACTAGAGGACGCACTACTTGATTTGGGATAGGGCAGCTGATGGCTTTTGCCCATTTGACAAGCATCACAAACCAAGTTCTTATTTGAATCTAAAACAAAAGGAATCCTATGGCGACTAAGGACCTGCCGAACAATGGGTGTAGAGGCATGGCCCAAACGGTGATGCCATAGGGTGGAGGTGGACTTGATGACAGCAAGCAAATTTTTATTTGGACTTGATCTGGATGAACTTGACTTTAGCGGATAAAGACCACCCTCACATGGTCCTTGGAAGATGACCTTCCTCGTGCCCTGTTCCTTGATAAAGAAGCGATTCGGGTGAAACTCAAGAAAAGCATCATTATCACTCGCAAGACGATGAACAGATATTAAATTTTTACTAGCTTCAGGAACATGGAGAATTTTTTGAAGATGAATGGCGCTAGATGGGGTACGCAAAGTACTAGAGCCAATGTGATTTATCTCCATACCTGCACCGCTTGCAGAGTGGACTTGATCATGGCCGCCGTACTTGTCACGCACGGTGAGCTTGTCGAGCTCGCTGGTCACATGGTCGATGGCATCGGAATCGACATACCAATTGGTGTCAATCCCATAGGAAGCAGTAGTAGCTGAGGACGCACTCTTCTATGACGTAGGAGTGAAGTTGGCGTCGAACCGCTTGTAGCATCTAAAGGCGCTGTGGCCTTCCTTTTCATAGACCTGGCAGAACACGCCGGCCTAGAAATTGCCGCCGCTACAGCCACCACCACCGCGGCCACCCTTGCCACGGTGGAAGCCCCCATGGTTGCCACGGCCACCATGGTTGTTGGAGGTGTGGTTGCCGCTGCTGCCATGGCTGCCCTTGGTCGCAACATTGACGGAGGAGTTGGAACCCCCATCACATGCCTCCTTGCGTTGCTCATGGCTCATCAGTTGAGCGTAGAGCTCATGGATGGAGATCGGTTCGACCCACGCTGTAACGGCAGCCACGACAGAGTCAAAGTCCTCACTAAGACTGGTGAGAACGTAGGAGACGATCTCTTCGTCCTCCAACTTGCGGCCCGCTGAGGCCATCTCGTCGGCGAGACTCTTGATCTTGGTGAAGTACTCCACCACGGTGGACGTCCCTTTGGATGCCGTGGTGAGTGCCATGCGTGTGGCGATGACACGGGCATGGCACTATGATGCATGAAGTTCTTGGATCGCGGCCTAGAGGGCGGCCGCCGAGGTCGTAGAAGAAACCTGGGAGAAAATCTCCTTGGAAAGAGATGAAAAAAGGTAACTAAGGACCTGGCTATCGTTGGCGATCCACTCCTCGTACTCCGGATTTAGCACCGGAGCAGCCTTCTTGTCGTCAGCATCGGTGGGCGGGTCGGGTGCGACGAACGCGTCTAGAGGCGCCGCTCCGACCCTAATGTGCTTGGTGAGGCGAGCACCCTTGAGGGTGTTGGAGACCTGGGCATGCCACATGCCAAAGTTCCCCCGGTGAGCTTCTTAGTCACCGGCGGAAGGAAGCTAAACGCAAGCTTAGCGACGTCGGAAGCTTGCGCCATGGAGACGAATGTGTGGTGGATTGGATCTACCTAGTCTGATACCATGTAAAATGATTAGGGGAATGAGAGTACCCTTTCCTGGGCTCTCGATGCGTGTTATATAGATAGGGAACAGCCCCCTATGTGGCATGTACATCTTGATGTTTGTTACAACAAACTCTAGGTCATCCTTATCTCTATCTGCATGTTACAACAAGCTATGCCGCGTGCTCAACAACCTTGAGCCTAGCGCATGTTCAATGAATCTAGACAATACAATCCTATTGTCTAACAATAGTGACATGTACATGTAGAACCAAGTGAATTATAACCAAAGCCACTATGCAAATGTAGGAACGAGCGCACCTTATAATCATTGTTCGTATCCGAAGGTGCCATGTCCTCATCATCCTCCCCTTCTTGACAACAAACCGTCCTCGGTTTGAGCTTAGCTGGAGGACAAGTTGTTGGTAGTAGGCAACATTGCTCCCCTTCTTGAAATTTAACCTGTTGCCTCATTACAAAACTTGGGGATTTCAACATGACAACATTATCGCTATTGGTGCCCTCTAGTTGATCATATTTTTGCACAATGAAAGGAGATTTCATAGCTGAACAAATATAGACACAATGCACCATATACTCTCCTTTACAATTATATTTTCCAATAAAATGATATGTACAAGTAGACAACCATGACAATTCAACACATTTAAGTTTCTCTTCTAAACTACTAAGAGCATATAAAGTATCAAACTCAATATAACCCAAAGTATTTGAAGAATACAATAATTTTTTTTCTTTTTTTCGGTAGCAATGGGAAGCAAACGTTTATGTTCAGCATAAGTAATTGGTTCCAAAACATGGAAAACTAAAGCATCATCAACTAATTCATCTTTATCACAAGAAACATCAAGCAAATTATCATGGGACAAAGATAAATCAAGAGAGGGTTCCACTAACAATTGCTCTATGATAGCATGGTTTGTGGAAAAATTTAGTACATTAAGACAATTTTCACCTTTCGTGAGTGTAGCACCATGGGTATTACCTGTGTTCTCAGCAGGAGTAATAGGTGCATTGTGAAGTGATGGTTCTAAATTTGCATATGAGGTTGTGAGCTCCTCATTTTCTTCCATGTCATCCTCTCGCTTATATACATTATCCTGCAGAAGGTTAGTCATAGCAAGAGGAATAACAACAGACTCTTCCTCTAAATGGTGCACCTCATTATATGAAGTCAAAACAGGAGGTGGATTAACAAAGGTTTCTCGCATAAGGAGTTTCATATCATTCCAAGTTTGAGGTTTATTAGAAGGATCTAAAGACTCCCACCAAGATAGAGCAGAATGTAGCAAAACACTAGCTGCATTTTTTACCTTCCTCCTTGGACACATAAAGCGAGTAGCAAATATGTTGTCGATGGCAATTTCCCACTCCATGTACTCATCAGCACCTATACCATCATAAGTCGGTGGATACGAACAACCTGTCATTGTTAGAAGACAACAAAAGACAATACAAAAATATTATCCCTATCAAATGACTACGTGGTTGCAGTGGTGTCACTTTTGACATTAAGTGGAAGCATCTTACCAAGCTCTTACAAAGTTCTTATCAATATAAGCAGTGGGCGGTACAACCGGCGGCTAGTTCATGATACCTATGAGGTAGTGGTACCGAGATTGCAAGGACCTTTTTTTCTGTACTGATCTGAAATATATATGTGGAGCTTGGGAGGCACAAAAAAAACATATATATATATATGTGGCACACAAGTTAGTGACAGACAACAATATTGAATAAATGTCCAGAGCACTTGTCCTAGTTGCTGGCCTATACATGTTCCTATCACCAGTTGTGATAAATAAGAGAGGAAACAAGGATGAAAGGAAACAAGTATCAAAGGTAGCAACGGATGTGAACAAGGCAAAAAGTATCACAAACAATAGAGCTATTGAGTGTTCCTTATGTGCTCCTTTTCGATATCTTCTATTCTCTTTTACTATTTTTTTCTTTTATTTTTTTGTCTAATCTTTTTTTTCTTGCTTTTGCTCTTTTGATATTTTTTTCTCAGCAAGGAGCATACAAGAATAAACCATAAAAAATTTGAGCTCAATTGAATAAAAGATGTGGCCTATAGAAAATTAGGACTGTGCTCTAAAAAGCATACCAAAACTTGTGGGCCCAGAAACTCAATTTTCCTAATCGAATTTCGCAAATCTAATTTTTGTGAACCCAGCTTTGCTGGGATGAAATAGATCCAAAATTTTCTGGCGTTCTTCGTAGATATAAAATTTTCCTCGTTTCGAGTTCAGAAGCAAAAGTTATCACTGTTTTAAGGAAGCTGCTCGAATAAGGGTTTTAGTGGACACAAGATGTAAACCGATGGTGATACGGAATAGCGGCGGGTGAAGGGATCAACACAAACTAGAAAATAACACAATCTAAACCAGCAACAAGACTTTGACCAAGGACACAAATGTGGCAGAACCTCCTAAGTTATAGGGCCCACATGCACCTGTCACTGTCCGACGACCTTTGACATCTATGCATATGTTTCCATGAACTTAAAAAGACTGTCGGGTGTCCTCGGGGAACCCCGAATCATCCACGATTTCCGAGCAGGATCACGTTACAGAGTCATTGCAGTATTACAACATTTATTCAAGTATCAGTACCAGAGTAAAAACAGCGGAAGTCTTATGATAGCATAGTTTACAAACCAGTTGTTTCAAACCTTACAAACTAAGTTCGATAATTATTACAAACCATAGTAGTAGTGGAGCGGCATAATTAATATATACATAACACACAAAATAAACATCCTGCCCAAGGATCACACATTTTACTTCTCATCGTCAGAACGAACGATAGTCATGCAGCACGATCCAAAACAGATCTGCTCATGAGGCTCACCTGCAACAAGGGGTCAACGAACCCTGAGTACAAAAGTACTCAACAAGACTTAACCGAAACAAAATTGAGAAGACTCAGGAATGCAGGCTCAGGGATTCAAGGTATAGCTTTAACAATAATCAAAGTTCTTTTGCGTAAAAGCTCTTTAACAAAATTCTTCATATAGAAAACTTCATAAAAACATATACAAAGCTGACATGATCCATGTTGAGATCATGAAACTTCATATCCAACACCTTCACAAGCCTTATTTGAGTTCCAGTTGTTAATACTACGATGATGAACAGAGAAGTGAGTCTCCATAACCGAGGAGCAACGACGATTCGAACCGATTAAAACCCAGCTGGGGATTCCAGACCACACGATATATGCAGGTCCCCGACCTACATATACCAACCTACCCTCGGATCCTCTAAACAAGAACGGGTCCGCGCCACCCGAGAATACAGTACTCCACCAATCCAGCCCATTGCCACGTGGGTACATGCTATTCCCGCCATCTCTCCACTCCCAGTGCGCGAGTAGCCATTCTCGTAATAGAATCGCCAAGTTCAGGCTTACCAGAGTATGTGGTTAGTACTACAAAGTCTCACCACACACAGTTCAACAACGGACGTGCCTTAATCGACCCAGGCAGAAAGAACCCGCTCACAAGATCTCCATGTCTTGTGGCTCACACACACCGAGTCCACCCGGTCTAGATTTATTACTCCACATGCTCATATTTCATGATAACATAAGTAACCAAAGATCCATTTAAAACCTGCAGGTGACAGGTAATCACCTGGCTAAGCATGACTAAGCATATCTAGTCATTTTCGAATTAAAACAAGTAACAAGGTAGATAAGGAAAAACAAGGTTGGTAATGCACCAATTAGGTTTCCACTTAACTCCTAATCACTTAATTCAGTAACGGAAAGCAAAAGCGAATTTAATTTGTAAAACACAAGGTAGGGTTGTATGCATCCAGGGCTTGCCTTCGTTGACGGAAAAGTCCGGCTCCTGCGATGTTACACAAGTATTCGATCCCACCTCAATAGACGGATTAACCTCCTCCACAACTTGATTAACTACCACGTGCTCACCTTCGTTCACTACACGTAGTAACATTGCCATGTTTAACATGATGCGAGATACAAAATATGATGCTCGATGATGGATGCCAATTAACAACTAATTAAACATATTCATAAAACTTATTTCAATTGAACTCAAAATTTTTTGTAAAAGTTCATCACATGATAACTAAGTGGCAAAACAATTTTCATAATTTTTGGATAATTAATTAAGCCTAGAAAAATCATGAAAACTCATTTATTAATTAATTGAGCAATTTTTATCACATTCAAAAATGACTGAAAAGTAACATTTAATATTTTTCCTAAATAATATACATCACAGAGAGGTCACACAAAAATTTTCATAATTTTTGGAGCTCTAAATAAATCTACACAAAAATAACAAATTACAGCACTATTCAATCATTTCTGAAAAAGGAAAAATTCCATTTTGAACTCACCCGCTCACACAAACAACTCGGAAAGAACCAGGAGTCACACAAACAACTCGGAAAAAAAAACCTAGAGCTCACACAAACAACTCGGAGAAGAACCTGGAGCTCACACAAACAACTCGGAAAAAGAACCTAGAGCTCACACAAACAACTCGGAAAAGAACCTGGAGCTCACAAAAACAACTCGGAAAAGAACCTGGAGCTCACACAAACAACTCGGAAAAGAACCTGGAGCTCACAAAAACAACTCGAAAAAGAACCTGGAGCTCACAAAAACTACTCGGAAAAGAACCTGGAGCTCACAAAAACTACTCGGAAAAGAACCTGGTGCTCACCCCGAACGCACTGGAGCATAAAGCTGGATCAAAAGAGCAATGGATGAGTGGTTCGACGTGCACAGGAAGCACCAGTAGCTCACCCTAAACTCGATGGAGCAAAGAACAGGGCTGGAGAAGCAACGGTGAAGCAGGTTGACGATCCGAGCAACCACGGCGGAGCAAAACGTCGACGGTGGCGGTGCTCCGGCGACTGCGGTGGACAAAACTATCAAGCAATAAGGTATTAAGCACCACGGCATCAAGGCAAAGCTGGAGCTACGCCGAGCAAGGACAAATACGCACCGGAGAGCTCTGGCCACGGCGACACGCTCACGACGGTGGTGCTGCCGGCCGCGAGGAAGAAGAGCAACGAACGGGGGTTCCCGGCGAAATCAAGTGACCAAAACTGGCTGGCTGGGTGCGCAAGGATCAGGCAAAGCTAGGACAGGCTTTGCTGGGACGGCAACGACGCTGAATCAACGGTGAAAGCTCGACAGAGCAGCGGCGATGGCGACGGGAGAAAACAGAGGAGAAGGAAAAACGAAGAACGACGACTGCACAGGCTTTATAGGACGGCCAGGAAGCAAAGAGAAGCCACGCAGGGGCCTTTCCCATGCCAGCGCAAAGCCAAGGGCGGCCACAGTCACGTCTGGAAGCAGAAGGAAGATCGTAGACGGTGAGTTGGCTTCCGCGGTTACTGTTCATCAGAATTACCAAACTGCCATTCGATTTAAAAATCCAAATTACTCCCAATTTTATGTAACAACTCAAAAATCTCCAAAAATAAAAGTTGTTCCAAATTTAAAGTTCTACAACTTTGCTTTTATAACCATACCCAAATTCGGTCTACATTTTGAAATGCAAATTTGAATTCGAAAAGGGAACATTTAAAGAATCTCGCCTTTTCAAATTACTTCAAATTTTTCTAAACAACTTTGAAAACTCCAAAAACAAACTTTGTATAACTTGACAAGCTCTACACTTTTGCTTTTAGGCTCAACCCCAAAATATGCTTAGATTTAGAAATGAGTTTTTTAGGGCAGGCTTTAAATACTGAAAAATCAAGGTTTTCTTGAAAATTCAAAATCCAAACCAAATTTTTAACTCAATTCAAACCATACAAGGCAACACTCATAACATAAATGTAGACTTGTTTTAGTGAATGCATATCAAAGTTTTTCATATAACCAAATGCTTTGCAATGCATATGATGACATGTCCTGTTTTAGTATTTAAACACCCGAGGTGTTACAATCCTTCCCCCTAAAAGAAATCTCGTCCCGAGATTCAAAGTCATAGGGTAAGTAATGGAAAAGGAAATGTGTCAGTCCAAAAATATCCAAAATATGTTCATAAAACAGCTGAGGTTCCTTTACAAACTTGATTGGTAACAACATAGTACACTAACATTATTCTATATTGCCGCAAGAAACTCTGGAAATTTTTCTAACAAGTAATCTTCGGATTCCCAAGTAGCTTCTTCTTCTGAATGTTGATTCCATTGTATTTTGTAGAACTTGATTGTCCATCTTCGAGTAACACGATCTTTCTGATCTAACACTCGGATAGGATATTCGGAATAAGTTAAATCCGGTTCTAGTTCCACTCCTCCAACTTCAACATTCTGTTCAGGCACTAGGATACACTTTTTCAATTGAGAAACATGGAACATATCATGCACAGCTGCGAGATGTTCAGGTAATTTTAAGCGATATGCCACTTTTCCATACCTCTTCAAAATTTGATATGGTCCAATGTATCGGGGTGCCAACTTTCCTTTAACACCAAAACGGTTAACTCCCTTCATTGGTGATACTTTCAGATATACAAAATCTCCTTTGTTGAATACCAATGGTCTCCGCCGTCTATCCGCATAACTCTTTTGGCGAGACTGAGCTATCTTTAGATTACTCTGTATTTGCCTAACCTTGTCTTCTGTTTCTTTCACAAGGTCAACTCCAAAGAATCTTCTCTCTCCCGGCTCAGACCAACTCAATGATGTTCTGCATCTATGACCATAGAGTGCTTCAAATGGAGCCATTCTAATGCTTTCCTGATAACTATTGTTGTATGAGAACTCAGCCAAAGGTAAGCACTCATCCCACTTATTGGAATAGTTAAGGACACAACACCTTAACATATCTTCAAGTACTTGATTGACTCTTTCAGTCTGTCCATCAGTCTGTGGATGATAAGCTGTACTATACAGAAGTTTAGTACCCAATGAAGAATGCAATTGTTTCCAAAAGTTGGAGACAAACTGTGTACCCCTATCTGACACAATAGTCTTGGGTACTCCATGGAGACTCACAATTCGCTCTAAATACATCTTGGCATACCGTATAGTGGGATATGTATTCTGGACTGGAAGAAAATGTGCTGATTTGGTTAGTCGATCTACAATAACCCATACTGAATCAAATCCCTTTGATGTCTTGGGTAGACCAACAATAAAATCCATACTTATGTCCTCCCATTTCCAAGATGGAATAGGTAATGGTTGTAATTCACCAGCAGACCTCAAATGTATTGCTTTCACCTTTTGAAAAGTATCACACTTCGTTATATATCTAGCAATCTCTATTTTCATTTTAGTCCACCAAAATCTTTGCTTTAAGTCATGGTACATCTTGTTGCTT
Source organism: Miscanthus floridulus (assembly GCF_019320115.1). Lineage (NCBI taxonomy): Eukaryota > Viridiplantae > Streptophyta > Magnoliopsida > Poales > Poaceae > Miscanthus > Miscanthus floridulus. The sequence continues at coordinate 10,406,841 of NC_089590.1, forward strand.
CCCGGATGGATAGATAACCTAGTAGCATGTGCCTCTTCTAGAATTGACTGCCGCAACTCAGGAACTTTTGGTACCACCAGGCGATCCTTGAACCATAACACATCTTCATCATCTATGCTGAAGCATTCTGCTTTTCCATTCTTGACTCTTTCCTTGATATGGGCTATACCCTTGTTTTCCTTCTGAGCAACAATAACTTGATCTCGAATAGTGGCTTCAACAATTATGTTGGTCAAACTACCTTGTTGAATTACCTCTACATTCAACTTCTCCATTTCTTGACATAGCGTCAAACCCATTGTTCTCACTGTCAGACAATTGCAATAACTTTTGCGACTAAGGGCATCTGCAACCACATTTGCTTTACCCGGGTGATAATGTACTTCCAAATCATAATCCTTAATCAGTTCTAACCATCTTCTTTGTTGCATGTTCAAATCCAATTGAGTAAAGATATACTTTAAACTCTTGTGATCTGTATAAATATGGCACGTATTACCAAGCAGGTAATGCCGCCAAATCTTCAGAGCATGGACAACTGCGGCTAACTCTAGATCATGAGTCGGATAGTGTTCTTCATGTTGCTTAAGTTGCCTAGATGCATAGGCAATGACTCGGCCTTCTTGCATCAACACACATCCAATACCAATACCTGAAGCATCACAATAAACATCAAATGGCTTCTCAATATCAGGTTGGGCTAATACTGGTGCAGTAGTCAACAGTCTCTTTAAAGTCTGGAAAGCCTCCTCACACTCTGATGACCAGACAAACTTGACTTGATTCTTCAACAACTCAGTTATGGGCTTTGATACTTTAGAGAATTCTGGAATAAACCGACGGTAATACCCCGCCAATCCAAGAAAACTCTAAACTTGATGAACTGTGGTTGGCGGTTTCCAATCAAGCACATCCTTCACTTTGCTAGGATCAACTGCAACTCCTTCGGCTGACAAGATATGTCCAAGAAATTGCACTTCCTTAAGCCAAAAATCACACTTGCTGAACTTGGCATATAGTTGATGTTCTCTCAAGCGGGTCAGAACAATCCTAAGATGTTCCACATGTTCTTTCTTATTCTTGGAATATACTAGAATGTCATCAATAAACACTACTACAAACTTATCTAGCTCAGGCATGAATACTGAGTTCATCAGATACATGAAATGAGCTGGAGCATTTGTCAAACCAAAAGACATTACCAAGTATTCATACAATCCATATCTTGTGGTAAATGCTGTTTTGGGAATATCCTCAGACTTAATCTTGATTTGGTGATAGCCTGACCTCAAATCTATCTTGGAGAAAACTTTGGCTCCGGCCAGTTGATCAAAAAGCAAATCTATCCGAGGTAAGGGATACTTATTCTTGATAGTCACTTCATTCAACGGGCGATAGTCAACACATAACCTCAGGGTCTCATCTTTCTTTTTCACAAATATTGCCGGACATCCCCAAGGTGAGAAACTAGGTTGGATAAACCCCTTCTCAATCAATTCTTGTAACTGAGTCTTCAACTCGGCCAATTCCTTAGGTGGCATCCTATAAGCCCTCCGAGAAATCGGAGCTGTTCCAGGTTGCAATTCTATGTTAAACTGGACATCCCTATCAGGTGGTAGACCGGGTAGATCTTCTGGAAACACATCCGGAAATTCACACACTACCGGAATATCTCTAATCTCTTTGACAACAGTTGCACAAACCTTGCCCACTGATCTTCTTAGAGTTGGAAGTTGGATGAGAAGTTGAGAATTACTATCAGGCAAACTTACTCTTAAAGTCCTATTCAAAGCATCTATAATAGCCTTATGCTGATACATCCAATTCATTCCCAAGATTACATCTATATCCTGATCCTTAAGGATAATCATGGTAGTGGGAAAAATATGCCCACCCAGGTTTACGGGTACCTGGTATACCATTTCCTTAGTACACAGACGTCCCCCGGGCGACTGTATAAAGAAACTTTCCTTTGTTGCCCCAATTGAAATTTCATGCTTCACGACAAATGTTCTATTGATGAATGAATGCGATGCGCCAGAATCAAAAAGTATAACTGCAGGGTGATTGGCAACAAGAAACATACCCATCATCACTGGCTCCCCTTCTGGAATTTCTCCAGCTTGAATATAGAACACCCGTCCTGTCTTCCTCTCATCTTTGCCCTTCTGAGCATTCTGATTGGGGTTCTTGTTTGGTGCCTGACCCTGTTGTCGATTAGCAGGGGCCTTCTGATAATTTTGATTAGCCTGCCTAGGATATGGACATTCCTTGGAGAAATGACCAGTCCTTCCACAATTATAGCATGGGTAGTTGTGACCCTGGGACGTTGGAGCATTGCCACCAGAAGCATTGGTTGACTATGAATTCGGATAGGTTATAGCAGGACGGACATTTGACTGTTGCCCAGCCTGAAACTGCGGCGGACGATAAGGAGGACGATTATGATGTACTGGATGATAAATCACCCTCTGCCTCTTCTGATTTCCCCCAAAAGATCCAGACGGCACACTCTTTTTCTTTTTGAGCTCCTTATGCTGCCGATACTTTGACTCTGAAGCAATTGCAATATTTACTGCCTCATGATAAGTGACATTGGTGCAAGTTGTCATCATTGTTTGCAGCTTGGTATTTAAACCTCTCATAAACCACCTCTTCTTCTTGGCATCAGTATTAACATGTTCGGATGCATATTGTGACAGATGATTGAATCTTCCCACATACTGCATCACTGTTTGATCTCCTTGTTTCAAAGCAAGGAATTCATCTAGCTTCATTGCCATCACTCCTTCAGGGATATAATGGGCTCTGAAGGCAGTACGGAACTTAGCCCAAGTTATTGGAATGCCAGCTGGTTGCATAGCCACTAAGTTTGCCCACCAAGCACTTGCTGCTCCTCTAAGTTGCTGGGCGGCAAACGTAGGTTTCTGATACTCCGTGCATGGAATAAGGTCAAATTTCTGCTCCATGGTTCGAAGCCAGTCATCAGCCTCCAATGGTTCATCTGCCTTGGTGAACACCGGTGGTCTTGTGTCTGTAAAATCAACATATGTAGCCTCCTGTCTGTTATGGTGACGACCACGGTTTCCTTGCATCTGATTCTGATTACTTAGGGCGATCTCATGAAGCAAACGGGAATTTTCAGCCGTCACATTGACAAGTGCAGTTATAGCATCAGCTAGATTTGTTGGAACTGGTGGCGGATCTGGAATACCATCCTCATCTTGTGAAGTTCTAGGAATATATGAACCCTGCGTACGATGCATCTGCTTATAACAAACCAAACTTTATTCACAAGCCTTTATTGAATTGCACAAAAGCCTACTCCAGACATATTACATAGGGTTTACTACTATAAACACCAGACCCTATAAGTACCAAAATAAGATACATAGCTTAACCATATTTAACTATTATACAACTCTACTCTTTTCCATGATTACTTCAAACTTCAGACTCGGTATCCATTCCGGAATTATTACCGCCTTCATCATCACTTTCATTGATCATTACTAATTCTTCAGGATCTTCTTCTTCTTCCTCTTCCGATTCGTTATCATCGGCAAGGATGACACCGAGGTCCATGGCATCAGCTTGAGGCTCATGATTTGGATTTAGTAGATTGCTAAGCCTATGAACTTCCTCATGTAGATAGGTATTATGTTCTTCTAAATCTTCTACATAGAATTCTAGCTCATGAGTTCTAGCTCTAGGTACATTTTCCCTATGCCAAGCCTCATTTCGTCCCTCCACCGTACGAACTAACATGCTTTCACAGTTCCTGTGTGCGGTGGTGAGACGCCTTAATTGATCCTGTAATTCTCCTACCTGTATAGCATCCAAAGCCCTATCTCTAGTAGCTTGTGCTAATTCTGCAGAAATTCTCTGTATCTCCGCCTGGGGATCAGGCCTAGAGCTGCTACTACTAGCACCGTCATTCCTAGGGGCAAGTTGGTGATGAGGAACTCCTTTGGGTCCAGTGGACTTACGGGGCAACATCTTGGTACGAGCCATACTGTAGGAAGCTAATTTAATCCAAGTAAGACCACTTGATCAAAGTCTAAAGAGCAGCTATGATGGATTACATTACTTAAACCAGACTCACTACTCAACTCTAGACTCAGAGGTGAAGGAAGTAACGAGTGAATTAATAATGATGCATGAATCGTTCTTACGAACAAAATCATCAAAGCTTATAATGCACATAAACAACATTTATTTTTATATAGGGCATAGTAATATTACTACTCCACCACACAAAACCTTTTTAATCAAATAAGGAATGGTGAGAAAGAAATAAGATAAGTCAGAAGCAATTTGGACCAAATTAGCAAGTTAAATTTAGTCATCCCAAATCATTTTGAAGTTTTTGTAAATCAATACAACAAAAACCTTGTAACGATCGCTCTGATACCATTCTGTGGCAGAACCTCCTAAGTTATAGGGCCCACATGCACCTGTCACTGTCCGACGACCTTTGACATCTATGCATATGTTTCCATGAACTTAAAAAGACTGTCGGGTGTCCTCGGGGAACCCCGAATCATCCACGATTTCCGAGCAGGATCACGTTACAGAGTCATTGCAGTATTACAACATTTATTCAAGTATCAAGTACCAGAGTAAAAACAGCGGAAGTCTTACTGATAGCATAGTTTACAAACCAGTTGTTTCAAACCTTACAAACTAAGTTCGATAATTATTACAAACCATAGTAGTAGTGGAGCGGCATAATTAATATATACATAACACACAAAATAAACATCCTGCCCAAGGATCACACATTTTACTTCTCATCGTCAGAACGAACGATAGTCATGTAGCACGATCCAAAACAGATCTGCTCATGAGGCTCACCTGCAACAAGGGGTCAACGAACCCTGAGTACAAAAGTACTCAACAAGACTTAACCGAAACAAAATTGAGAAGACTCAGGAATGCAGGCTCAGGGATTCAAGGTATAGCTTTAACAATAATCAAAGTTCTTTTGCGTAAAAGCTCTTTAACAAAATTCTTCATATAGAAAACTTCATAAAAACATATACAAAGCTGACATGATCCATGTTGAGATCATGAAACTTCATATCCAACACCTTCACAAGCCTTATTCGAGTTCCAGTTATTAATACTACGATGATGAACAGAGAAGTGAGTCTCCATAACCGAGGAGCAACGACGATTCAAACCGATTAAAACCCAGCTGGGGATTCCAGACCACACGATATATGCAGGTCCCCGACCTACATATACCAACCTACCCTCGGATCCTCTAAACAAGAACGGGTCTGCGCCACCCGAGAATACAGTACTCCACCAATCCAGCCCATTGCCACGTGGGTACATGCTATTCCCACCATCTCTCCACTCCCAGTGCGCGAGTAGCCATTCTCGTAATAGAATCGCCAAGTTCAGGCTTACCAGAGTATGTGGTTAGTACTACAAAGTCTCACCGCACATAGTTCAACAACGGACGTGCCTTAATCGACCCAGGCGGAAAGAACCCGCTCACAAGACCTCCATGTCTTGTGGCTCACACACACCGAGTCCACCCGGTCTAGATTTATTACTCCACATGCTCATATTTCATGATAACATAAGTAACCAAAGATCCATTTAAAACCTGCAGGTGACAGGTAATCACCTGGCTAAGCATGACTAAGCATATCTAGTCATTTTCGAATTAAAACTGAATAACAAGGTAGATATGGAAAAACAAGGTTGGTAATGCACCAATTAGGTTTCCACTTAACTCCTAATCACTTAATGCAGTAACAGAAAGCAAAAGCGAATTTAATTTGTAAAACACAAGGTAGGGTTGTATGCATCCGGGGCTTGCCTTCGTTGACGGAAAAGTCCGGCTCCTGCGACTGTTACACAAGTATTCGATCCCACCTCAACAGACGGATTAACCTCCTCCATAACTTGATTAACTACCACGTGCTCACCTTCGTTCACTACACGTAGTAACATTGCCATGTTTAACATGATGCGAGATACAAAATATGATGCTCGATGATGGATGCCAATTAACAACTAATTAAACATATTCATAAAACTTATTTCAATTGAACTCAAAATTTTTTGTAAAAGTTCATCACATGATAACTAAGTGGCAAAACAATTTTCATAATTTTTGGATAATTAATTAAGCCTAGAAAAATCATGAAAACTCATTTATTAATTAATTGAGCAATTTTTATCACATTCAAAAATGACTGAAAAGTAACATTTAATATTTTTCCTAAATAATATACATCACAGAGAGGTCACACAAAAATTTTCATAATTTTTGGAGCTCTAAATAAATCTACACAAAAATAACAAATTACAGCACTATTCAATCATTTCTGAAAAAGGAAAAATTCCATTTTGAACTCACCCGCTCACACAAACAACTCGGAAAGAACCAGGAGTCACACAAACAACTCGGAAAAAAACCTAGAGCTCACACAAACAACTCGGAAAAGAACCTGGAGCTCACACAAACAACTCAGAAAAAGAACCTGGAGCTCACAAAAATAACTCGGAAAAGAACCTGGAGCTCACACAAACAACTCGGAAAAGAACCTGGAGCTCACAAAAACAACTCGGAAAAGAACCTGGAGCTCACAAAAACTACTCGGAAAAAAACCTGGAGCTCACAAAAACTACTCGGAAAAGAACCTGGAGCTCACCCCGAACGCACTGGAGCATAAAGCTAGATCAAAAGAGCAATGGATGAGTGGTTCGACGTGCACAGGAAGCACCAGTAGCTCACCCTAAACTCGATGGAGCAAAGAACAGGGCTGGAGAAGCAACGGTGAAGCAGGTTGACGATCCGAGCAACCACGGCGGAGCAAAACGTCGACGGTGGCGGTGCTCCGGCGACTGCGGTGGACAAAACTATCAAGCAATAAGGTATTAAGCACCACGGCATCAAGGCAAAGCTGGAGCTACGCCGAGCAAGGACAAATACGCACCGGAGAGCTCTGGCCACAGGCGACACGCTCACGACGGCGGTGCTGCCGGCCGCGAGGAAGAAGAGCAACGAACGGAGGGTTCCCGACGAAATCAAGTGACCAAAACTGGCTGGCTGGGTGCGCAAGGATCAGGCGAAGCTAGGACAGGCTTTGCTGGGACTGGCAACGATGCTGAATCGACGGTGAAAGCTCGACAGAGCAGCGGCGATGGCGACGGGAGAAAACAGAGGAGAAGGAAAAACGAAGAACGACGACTGCACAGGCTTTATAGGACGGCCAGGAAGCAAAGAGAAGCCACGCAGGGGCCTTTCCCATGCCAGCGCAAAGCCAAGGGCGGCCACAGTCGCGTCTGGAAGCAGAAGGAAGATCGTAGACGGTGAGTTGGCTTCCGCGGTTACTGTTCATCAGAATTACCAAACTGCCATTCGATTTAAAAATCCAAATTACTCCCAAATTTATGTAACAACTCAAAAATCTCCAAAAATAAAAGTTGTTCCAAATTTAAAGTTCTACAACTTTGCTTTTATAACCATACCCAAATTCGGTCTACATTTTGAAATGCAAATTTGAATTCGAAAAGGGAACATTTAAAGAATCTCGCCTTTTCAAATTACTTCAAATTTTTCTAAACAACTTTGAAAACTCCAAAAACAAACTTTGTATAACTTGACAAGCTCTACACTTTTGCTTTTAGGCTCAACCCCAAAATATGCTTAGATTTAGAAATGAGTTTTTCAGGGTAGGCTTTAAATACTGAAAAATCAAGGTTTTCTTGAAAATTCAAAATCCAAACCAAATTTTTAACTCAATTCAAACCATACAAGGCAACACTCATAACATAAATGTAGACTTGTTTTAGTGAATGCATATCAAAGTTTTCATATAACCAAATGCTTTGCAATGCATATGATGACATGTCCTGTTTTAGTATTTAAACACCCAAGGTGTTACAACAAACTCAACAAAGCGGACTCTGAAACTAAAATATGCAAAGGCTATGGCGCGGAAGGTTCTAGGACAGGAAAAACGAGTATGGTACTGGACTATGGGACGAATGCGAAACACTCCAACAAGGGAATAAATATGAACCTGACGGTATACCTTAGCTCTGATACCACTTAATGGAGACGGGGCTCCCGATCTTTCATCAGGTGATGGTAACTATCGTTGTGGCGGAGAATAACACACCGATCTGGCTTCAGATCGAAAGATCGAACCCTGCAATCTTAGCAGCACAGCTCCTCTGGTTATCAACCAAGTCACGGACCAGGTTGACCTCGCCAAGAAGGCTAATCCCTGCCTGCGCAACAAAGAACACAAGCAAGAACAAGAAAGAACACAACCAAATTGCAGATGAAAGATTAATCTCACGAGTTGGGGTCTCACAAACCGAAAGAACGGCGAAACTGTTTCTTGATAGAATAATCTAAGCAAAACCTAAAACCTAAAGTAGGTGGTGGCTACTGATTATATAGCCTAAGGGACGTCCAAGGATCCCTCTTCACGTCCTAAAGGTGCCCCAACACTTTACAAGGCCCAACGGCCCAAAAGGCGACGACGCAGCGCCGTGATAGATTCTGGATGTTAACTTATTTCGACGATTCCTGTTGATTCTGAAGAGGTTTTTACGTGAAACCATTTGGATTGGCTTCCTTATCAAATTAGCTTTCCATCCATATGTGGATCACTGAAAACGGAGTTCGGATGTGTCCTGGGCATCCATTTTATTGCAGACTGGTCCTGACTGCCGAGGCAGACTCGAACTCGGATTGGACTGGGCCTCTGGCTTGGCTTGGACGTCCTTGCTGGCCTCCTAAGGTGGTGGCCAAGGAGGAGGACATCCAAGGACATCTCTTAGGTGTTCTCCATCTTCTTGGGGTGTGCTCCAACTTGGGCCTGGGTCCCAAGGATGTCTAACAAGCCCATGATGACAGTGTAGCTCCCGCCAGAAATAACGATAGAATATATTGGTGATTTGGAGGCCTTGCCGATGTGATATTGAGATGGGACCAGATCTATTTGAAAGCTTATCAAACAAGCTTTCCATCAAGTGCTCATTGACCTCGATCGCACTCCGGATGGATGCGTTATGGTCTTCCCAATGAGGCACTGTTAGGCTGCCGACGAACCGAAAGTTCAACTTTGATGAACTTTCATTATGAAACACATTTGAACCTACAATCAAATAGTGATATGTACATGTGGAACCAAGTGAATTATAACAAAGCCACTATGCAAATGTAGGAACGAGCGCACCTTATATTCATTGTTCATATCCGAAGGTGCCATGTCCTCATCAAGGACAACCTTTGTCCCCTTGTGTAGAGGCTACGTGTCATTGTGCCATCGGGAAGGGGAGTTCCTACATCTGTTTGCCGAGTGAATCTAATGGCTCTAACTTGTTAGACGAACCTTTGAAAGGTTTCATAGTGAACCCTACCGACCTTTACTTGGAAGTGGGTCAAGAGATTAGCTACCTCGAGCGAAATGGTAAATCACGACTCACAGTGAAAGTGTATAACCTCTGCAGAGTGTAAAACTGGTATATCAGCCGTGCTCACGGTCACGAGCAGCCTTGGAACCCTTACGGAATAGGTGATCACTAATGGTTAATGATGATGAACACTAATGATATGGATGATGTAGATGCTCACTAATGGTTAATCGTTTATGCTATTCATTATTCATGTTTACCTAATCATGTGTTTATATGGGCTTGTGATAAACTTGTTGCTACTGAATTGCTAAAATCATGACTCATTAAAAGCTAATTGCAGTTAACCAGTGTCAGCCTTTTGAGCCTCATGAATCCCATGTTATATTTGTTGAGTACGCCATGTACTTATGCTTGCTTTATTTTTCAAAAATTTGGATGAAAATCCCAGATGGATACCAGATTGCTAGAGTTTGGAAGAATTAGGCTTGTGGTCAACCAGTCAGTTGTCTCTGTGGATTTGGGGTCTTCGCCTGAAGATCGGAGTTGTCTTTTCGCTGTCTATACTCTGAGGTTACATTCTGTATATTAATACATTATGTATTTAAGCATTGTCTATTGATGTTACCCTTATTTGTAGCTATATGTGGGATTTAACTTCCTGGGCTCACATATGGTGCGTATCTGGTTTTGTTTTTAAAATCGGGTGCTACAACGTAGTTCTTAGAATAATCAAACCTAGATCGAAAATAATCTTTTTATGCTTAGCAAATTGGGAATAACTTATTAACAGCTCTAGCTGATAGAAACTTCCATCGTAAAGTGTATCAAAGAAAGAAAAAACTTTAATCCCAAACTTGCCACTATTATTTTTTATTCTAATTCAGGAAAAACCACTAGAAACTTTCATCTCAAAACAAAAAATTATCAGGAGTGGGATAGCAACGCATGGAGGTTTTGAAATAAGACATGGAACACACCGTGGATCCTTGCAGAACATGACACATGCGATTTTATAGAACCTTGTAAGAAAGGATATACCTTGGAGAGGGCCAGTCAATGAAAGCGGCATCCATATATATATGAAAATTATCTTTGTACCTATATATATAATACATAAAGTTGCCTCGTTGCAGCTTAAAAATTAACGGAGAGGGCGTGTCAACAGTGAAAACGACAAACTAAGAAACCGCGATGAATTTTCCTCCTCCGAATGTAAACCGACAAACTAAGAATCCTCGCTACTGCAACCGTACAACTATGCTATTGTTTCCTTTCATTGCCTGCAAATTTTCTTTAATCTACATCAATGGGGGACCATGAATAAGATCATGGATGTGAGTTAGAAAAGATTACCATAGAAAATAAGTGTAGAATTGAGATCCAAAGGTCTTGATCTTTAGACTAATTTGTATTGTTCATTTTCCCTTTTATCTGACTGTTAATGGAAAAGGTGCAATAAAGAATTGAAAAGCTATGTAGACATGCCAACTATTATGTGCTCAAGAGGAATGCAACATTCAAATTGACCTAGGCATCATTTTGCTTTTCTCAGTGAATTCTACGGTCACGTGATTGTGGCAAGAGATGTTGAGGTATAGATGAAGAAATTTGAAAATAATTAAGACAACAGTAATTGGTGCAAACTCTTTCACAAAAATGCCAACAGTGGTAATATTCATAGTAATGAGTACATGTGCAGTAGACGAAAACTAACTTTATTTACATCATACCAAATTTTCTTTTGCAATTCCCGCAGCAAGGCGTGGAGTTCTCCCCTAGTATTAGTTAATTAGGATCAACACAATTCACGCAAAAAAAAGGATCAACACGTCTTCAATATAATACTTTTGACAAGTAAGTCTATAAAAGTATTATATATTAATGAAAATAATTATACACTATGAAAAATAGTTTTCAGTAAATCTAGTAACACCATTCATGTGTTCACAATCTACATAAAAACTTTATATACTCATAGCCAAAGGGGAAAATTTTGATTTGAGACAAACTTAGATATACTTATATTCGATTTGTGTTTAGATGAAGTTTATAAATGAAGATGCTACGGCGTTTGGATTTATAGGGTTCGTAGTCATGACTTCTCCTTTCCCGCGTGTTTACAAGCTAAAATCTATTTGTCCCACTCTATGTATTTCCATGTCTTAGATGGAGTTTTGAGAATAGAGGGCCCCCACCCACATCCACTTCAGTAGGCAGGAAGCTGGATTTTTTTTTTAAAGTTTACTCAACATTGACCGCCTCCGGTCCTCCGTTGTTCAGTCAGTAGTATCAAAGAATCTGATTTGGTGCCATAGAATATATCCTACTTGTTCATTCTTCTACACTATCTTCTTAGTGTAGTTCTTAGGATAATCAAACCTAGATCGAAAATATCTTTTTTATGCTTAGCAAATTGGGAATAACTTATTAACAGCTCTAGCTGATAGAACTTCCATCGTAAAGTGTATCAAAGAAAGAAAAAAACTTCAATCCCAAACTTGCCACTATATATATATTTTATTCTAATTCAGGAAAAGCCACTAGATTTTATAGAACCTTGTAAGAAAGGCTACACCTTGGAGAGGGTCAGTCAATGAAAGCGGCATCCATATATATACGAAAATTATCTTTGTACCTATATATATAATACATAAAGTTGCCTCGTTGCAGCTTAAAAATTAACGCGACGAAATTTCCTCCGCCGAATGTAAACCGACTCAATCCCGATGGAACGGATCCCCAACGACAACGAGCTCCTCGGACTCGCAGTCTGCAGTCAACGCCGCAGGCACACGGGATGGCGCTCCCATGGTGGCTCGCCACCACGGCGTGCGCCTCGCCGCCACCCGGCCCCGCTCCTTCGCCGACGCGCTCGCGTTCATCTTCCTCTCCCCGTGCCCGCAGCGCTTGCTCCTCGCCGCCGTCGACCTCGCGTTCCTCGTCGCCTGCCTCGTCCACCTCGCCGGACGACCGCCTTCGCAGGGGACAGGGACACCCGGGGACCGCGGCTGCCCCCTCTCCCGAACGCGAGCCGCTGCTGCAGAAGCCGAGCCATCCTCCTTCGCCGCCGCTCTCCCGCCGCCACGTGCTCGCTCTCGGGGCCCTCCGCGGTCTTCGCGGCGGCGTCCGTCGTCCTCCTCGCGCTCGCGCTACTCCTCCTGCCGAGCACAGCCCTGGCGCGCCGCGGAGGGAACCTTCCTGGCCGTCCACGCCGTCGCGCACGGCGTGGCTGCATGGACCGTCGTCGCCTCTTCGCGGAGGAGCAGCAGCTGCTGCCCCGGAGGCGCACCTCCTCCGCGTGTTCTGGCTCGCCACCCGCCCTCGGCGCCGCGCTTCTTCTCTGCCTCGGCGGTGGTTCGCGGCGCGACCGCTCGCTGCTCTTCCCCGATGACATTCTCGCCTTCGCTGGTCTGCTCGTCTCGCTGCCTCTGGCATACACAGCGGTCACTGGCTTCACCGGCCATGGCACCGGTGCACAAGAAGGTGAAGCAGAGCACACCGGCGCGGAGGATCCTCCCTCCTCGCCGTACGCCGCCGCTTCGTTCCTGTCGCGCACGACCTTTCAGCTGGATCAACTCCCTCATCAACAAGGGCTACGCAGCCGATTCCCTCAAAACCGAAGACGTGCCCCCGGTCTCTGCCGGCCCACCCGCGGCCGAGGCGGCGTAACGCCCTGTTCATGTCCAATTGGCCGGCGTCGCCGGGGTCTCGGCACCCGGTTGGCGTGGCACTCTGGCTATCTTTCTGGCCGCAGCTCGTGCTGACTGCGTTTCTTGGCCTCGCGCGCCTGGGTGCCATGTACGTCGGCCCGTCGCTCATCGACGGGTTCGTCGAGTTCATCCGCCGCGGCGGGACACCGTGGGAGGGCTTCCGGCTCGTTCTCATCCTGCTCTCCGGCAAGGCCATCCAGACGCTGGCATCCCACCATTACAGCTTCCAGGGACAGCTTCTGGGCATGCGCATCCGCGGCGCGCTGCAGACGGTCGTTGTACCGCAAGTCGCTGCGCCTCACCGCCGGTGCCCGCCGAGCGCACGGTGCGGGCGCATCGTCAACTACATGCAGGTCGACGCTGGGATCGTGTCCTACGCCATGCACGGCTCCACGGCTGTGGCTGATGCCGCTGCAGATAGTGGTGGCGTTGCTCCTCCTGTACGCCTACCTCGGCCCCGCCGTGCTCATGACGCTCGCCGTGATCACCGCAGGACCGTGGTCACCGCCTTCGCGAACAAGCTCAACCTGGCGTATCAGCTCAAGTTCCTTGGCGTCCGCGACAGCCGCGTGAAGGCCATCACCGAGATGCTCAGTAACATGCGTGTCATCAAGCTGCAGGCGTGGGAGGACACCTTCGGCGGCAAGTTCGCGACATCCGGCGGGAAGAGCTCGGGTGGCTGGCCAAGATCATGCTCTTCATGTGCGCCAACACGGTGGTGTTCTCGAGGGTCCGCTCGCCATGACGGTGCTCGTGTTCGGGACCTACCTCGCCTCCGCGGGCAGCTCGACGCCGGCAAGGTGTTCACGGCCACGGCGTTCTTCGGCATGCTGGAAGGCCCCATGCATAACTTCCCGAGACGATTGTCATGTCCATGCAGGCGTTTGTGTCGCTGGATAGGCTGAACAAATTCCTGACGGACGCCGAGATCGACACTTCGGCCGTGGACCACATCGAGAGTGGCGGCGCTGGGGACACGGTGGCCGTCAAGGTGCAAGGCGGGGTGTTCGCTTGGGATGTGCCAGCGGACGAGGAGATGAAGGGCAACAACAACAGGAGCCCCGCCATGATGTGGCAGGAATGGCCAGGAAATGGGGCGGAGTTGGTGACAGTGCTGAGGGCATTGACGTGAGGTGAGGAGGAGTGAGATTACGGCGGTGGTCGGGACAGTGGGCTCCGGCAAGTCATCGCTGCTTTCCTGCATCATGGGGGAGATGCACAGCTCTCCGGCACGGTGAGTGTCTGGATTCCTGACTTCATTGGTATATTTTGGTCCCAGTCTAGTTTTACGCACTGTCTTTTTCGTTGCTTCTGTTTTTTGTTTTTTGGTCCCAGTCTAGTCTAGTGTCTGGATTCCTGTCTTCATTGGTGTTTTTTCGGATCATTTTACTTCGTTCTCATCTCCATTTTCTCTTTGATATAGGTTAGCATATGTGGAAGCACAGCATATGTTGCTCAGACCTCTTGGATCCGAAATGGAACCATTCAAGAGAACATTTTATTTGGAAAGCCAATGCATCCGGAGAGATATTCAGAAATCATAAATGCTTGCTGCCTAGAAAAGGATTTGGAAATGATGGAGTTTGGCGACCAGACTGAAATAGGGGAGCGAGGGATCAATCTCAGTGGAGGGCCAGAAACAGCGCATCCAGCTTGCAAGAGCTGTTTATCAAGACTGTGATATATATCTTCTTGATGACATATTTAGCGCAGTTGATGCTCATACTGGATCAGCTATTTTCATGGTGAATACCTCTTTCGGTTCATTTTGATGTTAAATTTATTCAGTTATTTTAATTTGAAACTAGTGAGTGTTGCAACTGTGATTGGTAAATATGTTTGGGAACTTGTGGACACTTCATGCTTGCAACAAACCACATTGGCTAGATTTATACCGACATTATGAAATTCAGAGTTCTATTTCAACATCAGATACCAAAACACACATGTCATCATAAAGTTGCAGAAAATGATAAATTTGGCCCTTGAATAAGAATTGTGCTGATACAGTATCTATCAATAAGCTCTCTGTTTCTGCATGCATTTGGTCTTTCAATATCTTTGGTTGCTGAGTTTGAGAAAAAAACCTTCACGTTCGTAGTGTCGTAAATATTCACCATGCCTCATATGTGATACATCATAACCGTCATAGGGAAATGCTCAATTGCTCAGTGACCTTCATTCCTTTACTCTGTTTTCTGTATAAAATAAATGTGCACCGACTTTCCAGACCATGCAGATTACAGATCTGCCCTATATGAGATTTTATTAGAGAAACTGGCAGAGGATTGATGAGCATTGTAGATTAAAAAAGAACCTTGCATGATATTCTGTTAGTTCTAGCATTCATAATTTATGCAGAACCATGATGGTATTGAATCTGTTCACAATCAGGTGGACTCATGACCTACTTAATTTCCCAATGCTATTTTTTTGTTACTTTTGCTATTAGTTATTACAAAGAAAAGTTCTTCCAAACAAGTCCAATATGGCCAGTGTTTAATTATGGTTCCTAAGCTGTACTCTAAAACTAGCCTTTGTTTTGCAGGAATGTCTGAAGGGCATACTCAAGAATAAGACCGTGTTGCTTGTGACTCACCAAGTGGACTTCTTGCAAAACGTCGATACTATAATTGTAAGTTTTTTTATCTAACCATATTACATTTTGATGAGCACAGATAGTATTATGTTGTGCTTGCTTGTGATTCACCAAGTGGACTCTTGCAAAACGTGCATACTATACTTGTAAGTTTTTTGAACTGTCCATATTACATTTTGACGAAACAGTTTAGTATTTCGTTCTTCCTTCATCAGGTAATCTTAGCAACACTGTGTGTTGACTATAGTTAGTAGCAGCGAGTCCCTTCTCGGCAGACGGCAGCGCCGTGAGAAGGTGCGAAGCAGTTGAAGCACCTCCCCCTGAGGTCCACAGGCACCGGACGACGGGGACCCGCCAGGCACCGGGCGTCCTGCTGTGCCGGTCGTGGTCAGGCTCCGATCTCAGCGGCGCCTCGGAGTCTCCTTGTCTGGCGTCCGAAGGCAGCAGCGCGACGAAGATGGAGGTCATGGAGTCCGCACCCGGCGGGCAGAGCTCTGGTGCTGCGGGTGATCATGGCACGCAGCACAGACGACGGCGACGCCGTACTAGGAAGCGGCGGCGTTCTGGCGCTGCTGATCAGGGAGGGCCTCCTAGCCAGGCGGATGAGGATAGCGGCGAGTCTCCTCTGGCCGCTGCTAACACTGGCACTCAGGCCCCCTCTGCGGGTGTCCCTGCCCGACATCGGCGCATCATCAACACAACCGCTCGGCTAGGATGGCCAGGGCCGAGGACGAGCTTTGCAAGGCACTCTCAGTTTCGATCGTTGTACTCGGCGACCCTTTCGTTGACGTTCTGGTGGCTGAGCTTGCTTGCCGCTATGAACTGCGGTTGAGTCGCTTGAGTTTCATCATCTGAATCGGGCTGATTGCTTGCTGGTTTCTCCCCGACGAAGATACAGCAACTCGTATCTACAATGATGGGCGGCCTCTGCTCCTGCTGTTACCATGCCACCCCAACGCTTACCGAAACACCCGCCAAGCGAAAAGACCCACCGTAAACAGGAGCTGTTCTCTTATTTTCCGGCGTTGGTCCCGACTCAAGAATGCGTCTGCGGTGGTCTTGCCCTCGCTCGTCAACGTCGAGTTGAACGGTATTCCAGAGCACGCCTGGGAGCTCGAGACGGCGGAGCACTTGCTGGCTGAATGGTGTTGGGTGCGAGAGCTCCACCCTGATACTATTGAACCGGCGGGATTACTCGTCCTTCCGGCTCAAAGCATGTGTTCCCAGCCTGAGCTTATCCCGGCGGACATGGAGTTGGTCATCGTCGAGCCCCCTGTGCTTGCTGAAGAGGTTCCCTCCATTGAAGCGTGCGTTGAAGTATGATATCAAGATCACCTCTACGTTGGCTCGTCATCTGGGGCGGATGACGTCCCGCCTCCACCTCTGCCGCGTGAAGACCCCGACCATGGGCGACGTTGACGCCGGCAGCAGGCCCCTGCTACGCCGGAGTCCGCTACCCGTGGCTCCGGTGTTCGAGATGGCGCTCCTCGGGTCTCTGTGCACCGTCGACTCGGCTCTGGTCCGGTATCAGGCAGCCACGTGGCGGATGGTGTGGAGCCGTTTGATGGCTCGCAGGCTCCTGTGCCCGATGCGACGCAGCTGCCCTCAATTCCTTCAACCGCCTCGATTCAGTCGGACCCTATTGATGATATGTCGGCTGTGGTTATTGTGCCAAGGCATGGGGAAGAGAATGCGATCCCGGAGATGCCGGGGCTTTTCGTTTTGGCTGTCGACAGATGGCCCTGTTTCACGAAGCCGCTGGCCATCGCTTCTGATAAAACTGGATCTGTGGGCTCATTCTTGGCCAAACACCGGGCTCTTCTTTCTGCTTTTAGCCCAGCTCGTAGAACTGAAGATATTCCCAGCAGACCTAAAGCTGCAGCCACCTGATCGGCTGGGCCTGATCTCAAACCCACCAAGGGATGCGGATGGAGGTCTCTTCCCTTCTCCGTCGCCGGATGACATCCCAATCCTTGATCCTGTTCTGACGGCGCTCTGCACTTCTCCGATGGGGACTGCTATTCGGAACGGCGGGACACGGCTCCGCTCCCAGAACTCATCTGGCTTGCGTGGTAACCATGCCAAGCCAGTTGACGTGGCAGTACGGCAGTGACTCCGCAACCGGACCCCCATTCGTGGTCCTGGGGCGTTGATTGTCATGGCCGTGACTCCTTCCACTGGGTGCACCTCGTTTCCCCTGCCGGCAAGGATCTCACTCAGGTCTCCCTTGATGACGGCAACGAGTCGAGCAAGCTCATTATGGGGGGACCGTTGCCGAACCTGCTGCAGTCGGTGCCGCCGCACACATCACCCGGAACCACAATCGATGACTCACGCGCTACCGTCCTGTTCTGCTGGCGCCTCCACTTTGGGGAGACCCCCCTCCCTTGCAAGTCTATTCACGTCGCCGTCCAGCAGAGGGCTGGCGACTATGGAGGGGGAGGCTGTTGTCTTCTACTTCCCCTTCGGCAACCCCTCATCCAGCCACAGCTTTCATTCTGAAGATGGCAAAGACTCCTAATGGTCTTTTGCGATTCCTCACACATCAGCAAGAGAAGAAAGAAAGCCACCCCCCAGTGAAGCTCCGCGCCGCAGCCGGCGGATTGCTGGGTTGGGTGTGGATCAGCATAAGGCTTGTCCCACACATCTGATGAAGCGTGTGGATGCGGGCTCTGGATTTGGATGTAGATGATGAGAAGGAGCAATTGGACCAACAGCTTCTTGAAGACTACGCCCAGCGTTTTCGTCAGCATGTTACACCCTCCCATACAAGGGCGCTGGCTGCTCTCTTTGGATGGGCACCTACAGAGGAGGACTTTGTTGTTGGGCCGGGTGGAGTGTGTAGTTTGATTTTACTCTTAGAGTTCCTGGTCGTTCTCTGTTTGTATCCAAATGAATCCATCACACATCTTATTTTGGAATGTAAGGGGGCTAAATTCTGTAGCAAGAAGAGATGCAGTGCGCGTGCTTGTTGATGCAGCCAGAATTGACATCCTTTGTCTTCAGGAGACAAAGATGAGTGCAATTTCTCGTCAACTTATCTTGTCTATGCTTGGAAGCGATTTTGACAACAATTTCATTTGCCGCCCTTCTATTGGTGCCAGTGGAGGAATTCTAATTGCCTCGAGACGCCGCTTGGGTACTGTTCAGGATAGCCGAGTGGATAATCACAGTGTGTCAGTCCAATTCTGTCCAGCCACTGAATCCCCTGGTGGCTTACTTGTGTGTATGGCCCCCAAGATAATCAGGAGAAATTCAGTTCTTGCAAGAGCTCAGGGATATTAGGAGTCAGTGCACTGGCCCTGGGTGGTAGCAGGAGACTTCAACCTCATATACAAAGATGAAGACAAAAATAACAGCAATCTGAACAGAGCGATGATGGGAAGATTCAGAAGATGGATTAATGATATGGCAGTAACGGAATTACCTCTCCATGGGCGCAAGTTCACATGGTCCAGCTCCCCCTCTAGTGCCTCTCCCACATTGGTGAAATTGGATCGGGTGTTCTGCTCCCTTGATTGGAAGAGATGTTTCCTGATTGCCTTCTCCAGAGCTCGGCTTCTAGATGATTCAGACATTGCCCACTTATTCTTGGGGCTGCGGAACAGTATTGCAAGTAAGAGACGGTTTCATTTTGAATCTTTTTGGCCCAGCCTGGCTGGGTTCCTGGAGACGGTTGCGACAGCGTGGAGTTCAGTGCAACCCCTTCCCTGCCCTGTGCAAACGCTGTCCCAGAAATTCAAAGCAACAGCTAGAGCCCTCCAAAGTTGGAGCCAAAAGAAGATTGGCCATATTACATCTCAGCTAGCCCTCGCAAAAGAAATCATCCATCAGTTTTGATATTGCACAGGATAGCAGAACCCTCCAGTCTAATGAATTATGGTTGCGTAACAACCTCAAGAAACATGCCTTGGCCTTGACCTCGTTGTTGAGGACAGTGCAAGGTTGAGATCTCGAATTGGATGGCTGAAAGAAGGGGACGCCAACACAGGCTTTTTCACAGGCAGGCAAGACATAGAAAGAAGAACTTTATTGCCAAGCTGAAAGATGGGGACAATATCCTCACCAATCATGAGAGAAGGCTGCTGCAATCTTTGATTTTTACTCAAATTTGATTGGGGAGGACAGTGACAGGGGCAGAACAATTAATCTGGACAGTCTTGACATACCCAGGTATGATCTGGAGGCTCTGGATACCCCTTTTTCTGAAGAGGAGGTTTGGAACACTATTAAAAAGTATGCCATCAGATAAAGCTCCGGTCCTGATGGATTTACTGGAAAGTTTTATAAAACTTGTTGGGTGGTGATCAAGGGTGATCTCATGGCTGCCCTGCAGGCTGTCTAGGGAAAAATTTCAGGAACCTCTGGATGCTAAATTCAGCATATATTACTTTAATCCCAAAGAAGACAGAGGTTGATCAAGTGAAGGATTTTAGGCCCATCAGTCTGGTTCACAGCTTCGCTAAGTTGGTGACTAAAATGCTTGCGAACAGATTGGCAAGTCACCTCGATCAGATGGTCCTCCCCCAATCAAAGTGCTTTTATTAAAAAACGGTTCATACAAGATAACTTTATGTTGGTCCAGCAGACTGCGAGATTCTTGCACTCCCAAAAGCAGCCCAGAATACTACTTAAACTGGACATTACTAAGGCTTTTGATTCTGTATCTTGGTCATTCCTCCTGGAGGTTCTTGATAAAATGGGTTTTGGCTCGAGATGGCGTGATATTCTGTGTGGTCTATTGGTATCTTCTTCCCACTCGGGTGCTCCTTAATGGTATCCCTGGAGATTTTATCCAACATAGAAGAGGACTTCGTCAAGGGGATCCCCTCTCTCCGATGCTTTTTATTCTGGTCATGGATGTTTTAAATTGGATGGTTACAAGGGCTTCTGAGGCAGGGCTGCTACAACCCCTATCTAGAAGACCAATTAGCATAGATTTTCCCTCTATGCGGATGATGTGGCCCTTTTTCTCAGACCGGCTGCAGAGGACATCTCTCTGACTCTAAGCATGCTCCATCTATTTGGGGATGCGTCAGGGCTCAAGACTAACGTTCAGAAGAGTAGTGTGATGCCAATTCAGTGCTCAGAGGATGATATGGCTGTAATACAAAGCTTACTGCCTTGTGAAATTATGAATTTTCCATGCAAGTATTTGGGTTTGCCCTTGTCTCTCAAGAAACTAACAAAGGAGCAATTCCAGCCAATAATTGACAGAATCGCGGATCAATTACCGGGTTGGAAGGCAGATTTGATGACACGAGCTGGTAGGGTAGTGCAAGTGCAATTTGTCTTGACAGACATGCTGATCTATCTAGCCATGGCTATAGATCTACCTCCCTGGGCAATTAAGGCCATTGATAAAATCAGAAGAGGGTTCGTGTGGAGAGGACGCAAGGAAGCAAAAGGTGGACATTGTCTCATCGCGTGGCCCAAGGTTTGTCGAGCAAAGGAG
Source organism: Miscanthus floridulus (assembly GCF_019320115.1). Classification (NCBI taxonomy): domain Eukaryota; kingdom Viridiplantae; phylum Streptophyta; class Magnoliopsida; order Poales; family Poaceae; genus Miscanthus; species Miscanthus floridulus. The sequence goes on from NC_089590.1 coordinate 10,428,001, forward strand.
CTAGGTGGGCTTGGGATTTCTGATATGAAATCTCTATGTATTGCACTAAGAGTAAGATGGCCATGGCTCAAAAGTCTGAACCTAATAAACCCTGGGCAAGTTTGCCACTGCAAGTCAGCAAGGATGCTGAATGCCTCCTCTCCCTGGCCATTATTACTGAAATTGGTGATGGTGCCAATACCCTTTTTTGGAAGGATAAATGGTTGGCTGGTAAGAGCATTCAGGATCTTGCACCCAATCTGTATGTTCTAGTACCAAAAGGAAGGGCACGCAAACACACTGTGAAGACTGCTCTTGATGAGATGAAATGGACAGAAGATATCCAAGGGGAAATACCTGTGCAAGCTTTAATGGAATATCTTGAGCTATGGGATATGCTAGAGGATATAAGTGTACAGGAGGGGATCCCTGATAGGCATATTTGGAGGCTGTCCGCCTCAGGTAAATATACAGCTAAATCAGCCTATGGTGCACTTTTTGAGGGAGCCCTCAGTTTCGCCCCATTTGAGCGCATCTGGAAATCTTGGGCGCCCCCTAAGTGTCGTTTCTTCATGTGGCTGGTTGCTCACAATCGCTGCTGGACAGCTGACAGGTTGGCTCGAAGAGGTCTTCCTCATCCGGACCATTGTCTGCTATGTGATCAAGAAGAAGAGAACATCCAGCACCTTCTCATTGGGTGTGTGTTTGCAAGACAATTCTGGTATGACATCCTACATAGCATCGGACTGGCAGCACTAGCCCCGCAGTCAGATGTTTCCTCCTTTGATGATTGGTGGGACAAGGCGGTCTTGACAGTAAGCGAAGATGCGCGAAAGGGACTGAATTCCCTCATTATCCTAGGAGCCTGGACCATCTGGAAACATCGAAACGATTGTGTCTTCAACGGAGCTACCCCTAGATTATCTACAGCTTTGAACCTTGCTAGGGAGGAAGCCCTCCTTTGGTCTTTGGCTGGTGCTAGGGGACTGTCCCCGATACACAGCTCTTGATGTTTAGAGGGTCTCTGGTCATGGTTTTCTTCTCAAGCATAGGTGATTAGTTCCAGTCAGTAAGTGGAAGTGGAGGTGTGTTGGTGTTGTGTTTGTGGGTGTGGGTGTGTTTGGGTCTCATGTATGACTCCTTTCTCTTCTATTAATACAATGATATGCAGCTCTCCTGCGTATTCGAGAAAAAAAAAGACTATAGTTAGTAGCAATGTTTTCTTTCTTGATATATGGAAATAAACAGTAATCTATAATATTCACATCCGCGGCTACTTGGAAATATAGATACATTTTAATTCAAGTCCATCTTCAGTTTGTTTTTGCTATGAAGATATGTTGTATCTTTATCTAAAACATGAGCATATGTATGTATAATGATGTTACTCCGATGATACCATGCTTATTTTGTTGAGAGCTACAGGAAATTACATTACATTAACTTGTGTGTCAACATGCAGGTAATGAATGATGGGTTAGTCATCCAGTCAGGGATCTATCGTGAATTACTAGCATCATGCTCAGAATTTTCGGATCTTGTTGCTGCTCATCATAGTTCAATGGAGACACCAGGGGCACAAGGTTTTCATGTTCAGAACACAGAGAGCTCTGAGGCTTCCACTGGATCTGTAGATGCCCCATCTTCGGCATCAAAATCCAATGATGAAAATAGTGAATCAGCTGGCACTGCAACAAACAAAGAAGCAGGTTCTTCTAAGCTGATCCAGGAAGAGGAAAAGGAGAGTGGCCGAGTAAGCTGGCGTGTGTACAAGTTATATATGACAGAGGCCTGGGGATGGTGGGGAGTTGTGGTCATTTTAGCTGTGTCACTGCTGTCAGAGGGCTCCAGTATGGCTAGTAATTACTGGTTATCATACGAGACATCAGGAGGCCCTGTATTTGACACCTCCATATTTCTTGGTGTTTACGTTTCGATAGTTGCTACGACAATTATATTGGAAATGATCGCCACTCTTATTGTGACATTCTTGGGGCTTCAATCAGCACAGGCCTTTTTCAACAAGATGTTTGACAGCATTCTACGAGCACCAATGTCATTTTTTGACACCACTCCTTCAGGAAGGATCCTAAGCCGGGTATGTGCTGTAAAGCCAACTAGACAGCTTCTATTTGTTATACATTATGTAAATAATCACTCCTTGAAAAGTAATGTTAATATTTTTGTGGTTTTGACTTTCACAGGCATCATCGGACCAATCTAAGATTGATACTAATCTTGTGTTCTGTGTTGGTTTTGCCACATCAATGTGCATTTCAGTGGTTACCAACATAGCTATTACTTGCCAAGTTGCATGGCCGTCAGTAATTGCAGTACTTCCTCTACTGCTTTTGAACATCTGGTACCGGGTATGATGTGATCCAACTACCACAATGCATCCCGGAGGACTTCTGTTAATGTACTACTTAAGATAAATACAACACTCATAATTGAATCAATAATAAAATGAATTTCTTTCCTTTCATCCTGTTTTTCAGAATCGTTATATTGCGACATCTCGAGAGCTTACTCGTCTTCAAGGGGTAACAAGGGCGCCAATTATTGATCACTTTACAGAAACCTTTTTGGGTGCCCCAACTGTAAGGTGCTTCAGAAAGGAGGATGAGTTCTACCAGACAAACCTGGACAGGATCAATTCGAATTTGCGTATGTCATTTCATAATTATGCAGCTAATGAGTGGCTTGGATTTCGCCTGGAGCTAATCGGCACACTTATTTTGTCTATAACTGCTTTTCTCATGATCAGCTTGCCTAGCAATTTCATCAAGAAAGGTAATATTCTAATCTGAATTTGCTGCATATTCATAAAACTTTGTATCTTGAGGTAGAGTAGAATTGAATCAATTGATACCCTTGTAGTATGTATATTGAATCAATTGATACCCATGCTAATTTAGAAGTTATGTTAGAATGTCTAGTTATTGTGCCTGTCATATTGTTCTAATAAGAGTTGTTGCCTGTTCCCTAAAACGAGTTATAGTGGATGTTCTCATTTGGGAATAATATAATATACTAGAAATAAATGAATTGCTAAGTAGGAATGGATTGCTTTTTTCTGGGGTGAACTTCATAGCATGGCTTATTGTCCTTATTGTGTGAATATTTTTTTTTCGTGACCTTGAATGGCACACTTTTCATTAAGAGGAAGTAGAATTTGGATTACAGGAGCAGGTCACCAATGGTAATGAGAATTATCATCAGTTGCCTAAGACCGATATAGCACTAGGCGATATTACAAACCAAACTTTGCGACAATAGCTGATAGCATCCACTAACTACATGATCATGACACAGAGTCACTGCGCCTCAGGGAGGATCCCGTCAACCTCCGGAGCAAAACTCTATAGATGTTTCTTTCAGCAATGAAGCATTAATAGTTTTTTGAAAGCATGTCAAGTCTTAAAATTTTTCTGTTGCATCATTGTATGTCTGAAGGTGAATACTCAAAAAGGATAACTGACGAATTCTATTGAAAGATAAATCACTATATTTTCTCAGTTTGATCCTTTGCAAAACTTAAAAAACACAATTCTGATGCAGAATTTGTCGGCATGTCCCTTTCCTATGGTATTTCTCTCAATTCCTTGGTGTACTACACAATTTCCATAAGCTGTACGATCGAAAATGATATGGTAGCCATAGAGAGGGTGCATCAGTACAGTACTCTCCCTTCTGAGGCAGCATGGGAAGTTGCCGACTGTCTTTCCTCACCAGCTTGGCCCAGCCGAGGAGATATCGATGTGAAAGATCTGAAGGTCAATACTTTTTATCTGTATTACGTTCTAGTACCTTAACAAGTGGTAAGATGAATGAGTAATAAGCACAGCTCTTTTCAGGTTCGGTATCGTCAAAACACACCACTAATCTTGAAAGGAATTACTGTGAGTATTAAGAGTGGAGAAAAGATTGGAGTTGTGGGAAGGACTGGCAGTGGAAAGTCGACTTTAGTGCAGGCTTTATTCAGGATTGTGGAGCCTGCAGAAGGTCATATCATCATCGATGGTGTCAATATCTGCACTTTGGGGCTTCGTGATCTGAGGTCTCGCTTTGGTGTGATTCCCCAAGAACCTGTGCTCTTTGAAGGAACTGTAAGGAGCAACATAGACCCAACAGGGCGGTATTCCGAAGCTGAGATATGGCAGGAAATACAACCTAAACCTATGCTCTGTTTAACAAGATGAACTCCCTCTTGGATGCTTAACTGTTTTTTTTCCCTTCTATCAAGCCTGATCTGGCCAAATTTACTTCTCTGCAGGCCCTCGAGCGTTGCCAGCTAAAGGATATAGTAGCCTCAAAACCAGAGAAGCTTGATGCACTAGGTTTGCTCTGTTTCTTGAGTAAAAGATAACTGTGCTATAAGTTTCAAGCTTATTCAAGTTGTCAATTATGTTATTAACCAAGCATATTTGAGAACTTGTATAATTTGTTCCCCGTGTGGTTTCCACACACTACTTTGCGTCACAAAGTTACAAACCCGCTACTTAAAAGTACAGCTTCACGGATACAGTTTGAAATACACACAAGTTTAGACCTGCAGTGCAATTCAGTTGTGGCCCCCCTTTTTTGTGGCACGATTAGCAAAACATGAACAATGTTTCTTTGCTCATCGTTTGTTCTTTGCAGTCGCCGACATGGGGGAGAACTGGAGTGTAGGGCAGAAGCAGCTCCTCTGCTTCGGCCGAGTTATACTGAAACACAGCCGGATCCTCTTCATGGACGAGGCGACAGCTTCTGTTGATTCTCAAACAGATGCGGCCATCCAGAGGATTATCCGCGAGGAATTCACCGAATGTACCGTCATCAGCATTGCACATCGGATACCGACTGTTATGGACAGCGATCGAGTTCTGGTGTTGGACGCAGGTAGGCCTTTGCGTGATTTTCCTGCCTTTCTCCTATTTTTCTGAAGACTGCTAGGTTACATGTTGCGATGTTTTTCATTACCATAGCAACAAAAATTACAAAGTAATTACACAGGTTTAGGTACCACGATTATCACACACAGATAGTTGTAGCAAAAGATCTAGCTGCAATCCAGGCCATCCCAATTGAAACTGAAGTGGAGAGCTGATTGCCTTTATTAAGATTTTGTGCCTCTGTTCAGCCATTGTGTATGTGTTTATCTGTATCAGGTCTCGTGGCAGAATTCGATGCACCCTCCAAGTTGATGGGGAGGCCATCACTCTTTGGTGCGATGGTTCAGGAGTATGCAAGTCGCTCTTCTAGCTTGAAGGAAACCGTTGGATGAGACCACTTTTCATGCCAAAACACGACAGTATAGGAGAAAGTTTAGGCATACGCATAGGCATAGCATCTAATGAAAAGGAAAAAATAAATTATAGGAGTTTCTGTAAGCTTGCGAGCATAAAGCTTTGTTCGCTACACCATGTCTTATCTTCAATAGAACTGAACTATTCGGTTTGCATTTCCACCAATTTTGTATGTGATGAAAGCTCAGAGCATCTACAGGAAGTTTGTGTAATTTACTTGCTAAACCAATACTTTTTCAAGTTAAGAAAATACTTCCTCCATCCTGTAATATAGCGCATTCTAGCATTCAAAATTTGCCCTCAAATATAAGGCATTCTAAAAGACAGAAACCCATTTTTCATTAAATACTTTTCATTTATTAGCCAATCACCACTAATCGTGTCGATGATAGCGTCTTATTAGGAAATAAACGGAGGGCACATATGTCTTTTGTGTTCTCTCTTAATCTGTCCTAAAATTTTTTAGAATGCACTGTGTTATAGGACAAAGAGAGTAAGTAGCAATCTAAATTTATCTCACTCTCCAATAGTTTCATATATGAACTTTCTTATAATAAAAAGGCCATATGTTGTTTTTTAGACGAAAGAAGAATTATATTAGATCTAAGTACATCATCACGTTACAAGTACACTGAAATACACTACGTATATCCAAAACCTGATCATCTAAATTGTCCCCACGCTTTGTATAGCCCAAAATCTCAACTCCAAACCTATATGACTGGTTCGTATAGATGACCACACAGGCAAACACTCGGCAAAAGGCCTGAGAATATATGCCCAAGGAACGACGGCCAACATTCCTGCAGGCGAAGTGGAGAAACTTCTTCTTTCTTGTGTTTTCCTTCTTCTTTCTGCCACCGAAAAATAAGAAAGATTGATCTAAAACTTATTCTCCCTAATCCATCATTGTGGTCAGATCTAACCACAATAAAACGGAGAAGAGACCGGAGAAAATTATTCCATGACGGCGACATCATCTCCGCCTTGATGTCGCCATCCGGAAAGCCAAGTCTCCATGTCTTCAAACCGATGAAGTTGCTGACGCTGATGCCGCCCTCATCTTCAACAGAGCTGCCATGGAAAAAACGAATCCACCCTGCCCCCTAGCCATCATCGGGGAGGAGGGGGAGGAGATAAATTCCCAGTACCAAGAAACTTGGCATGGAGAGTCTCTAACCCTAGATGACTCGTTCTACTAGAAAACTTATAAAAAATAATGGATCCCCACTTCCCACCGGCCCTTGGCGAGACGCTGGAGGGGAAGGGAGGGGGACTATTGACGGTAGTTAACGACCATTATAAACCATCAATATAACTTGTGTAAGGGCATAAAATAATCATCAACATAGGTTTAGGGGTTTAAACTAACAAATTTCACAAGTTTTGCTGAATCCGTGTTTTCAGCAGGGTTTATCCAGAAAACCGTCAAGATGGACCCGAACGTCAGAATTAATCGCGCTTCTCTGCGACGAATACAACTCCAGAAGGTTTCAGAGGACAATAGAAGGCAAACCACCAAAGAAGACCACAAAGAGGCAGACAGGTGAGGACAGCCGACCCCACCTGTAGGACGTCTGGCCCCCTAGGCCCACATGGTAGCCCCTCCTCGTGAAGTCGGTTCTCCACCGCCTTAGGGTTTGCATATACGCCGTTCTTTCAAGTTGGTTTGATTCGAGGGCTCAGAATTGATGCTTCCCCCTATATATACCAGCCCCTGCCACCCCTAGGGTATCCTCCATCATTCAAACAGTCATTCAATCAAGAGATCAAACCTTGATCATCCTTAGAGCTCCACCATATTCTAGGTCATAGCTAGCTAGGCTAGATCTAGAGGAAGGCAAGCTTCGCTTAGATTCCTGATCTTATCAAGAGCGTGGCTTGGTATAGCCCCTTGTATCCTCTTTTATATCTTTCATTATTCATATGTTTACTACTAATTGATTCGACATTGTTCTTAATATTATTTATGTTCCTAGTTATCATGTTCATCATTTACTTTGATTGTATGCTTAGTATAACTTGATTGTCTTTATGTTCAAGCATAAGTTCATATAGCGCTCACCCTAATGTACATGGGGTGAGTGGTCGACATTGTGTAAGCGTGGCACTTATATGTTGTGTACCTATGGATGCACCCCTATATTCCGGGCCATGTGGTAGATCGCGGATGTGACACTCCCGTTGAGTCCTTTGTAGTTCACTCCCCGAATATAGGTCAAGTAGGATCTAGTTATGAAGGAAGTCATGCTCTGTTCTTGATCTTCCTTAGTAATATCCCTTATGTGTAGATATAAAGTTGATCTTAGCCATGACTACTAAGTGTAATTACACTATTCATAGTATGCTTTAACTTGTAATAAAAAGTGACTTAGGAATTATTTCTCTAATATCTACTTAGCCATGTTAATACCTATAGAAAGGAGTACTCTGAGTGATCAGTGTTCATTTATCATTTACCATTCATATATATTTATCTCTTGACTTACCCCTGTTGTGAGTAGAGTAATGGTTATGGTTTATTTCTCTATCAAAAGTATAAGTTATCAATATATTCCATCTAGTCCGTCTTCCCTGTGGTAAACATATAAATAACGATACCTAGGAATACTCCCTGGGTGAAATGCTACAATGGTAAATTATCTGTGCACATGCAGATCCCTTCATATACATATTTGCATTCTTCCTAGTCACAATAAAATACTTAAGTACTTCTTAGTGTCATTCTAGAGATGACGCTAGAAAGTACCAACAAGCATTTCTAGCATCATAGCTAGAGATGACAACTTAGCAAAAGTGATATTAAGAAATGTCAATAACATTAGGTGGCTACTTAAACAAATGACAAGTTTATAAATACCAATAAGCATTTCTGGCGTCGTTGTCGAAAAAGGTAGCTAGGCAAAAAGGAATATTGATAAACTTTTAAATATTGATGTTATCGAGGAAACCATTGACCTCTGCTCAAAACAGGCTCAATCAGGCTTACCCTTGTTCTATCTACTTTTATATCTTATGTAGGGTATTGTATGACTGGTTTTGACCTTTTGACAAACTACATTGAAGATCTAGAAGCATTAATTAGGAGGACCAGAGCTAAACTTAAGAAAGTTCCCACTTTAGAATCAGAAGACAACCAGACAAGAAGCTTAACACTAGTTTTTGAAGCCATGGCTGACAAGTCTCTCCATGAATTCTCTGCTCTAACTATGACCAACATCCATACTGGACCGGCGATTAACATTGGAGACAATGCTTTTGAGCTCAAGCCAGCTCTCATCAATATGGTGCAAGCCAGCCAGTTTTGTGGAAAGGCACATGAAGATGTGAGGGCTCATCTCCAACACTTCCTGGATATTTGCAGCGCTTTCACCATCAAGGGAGTTACCAGAGATGCCATTTTACCTTGCCTCTTCCCATTTTCACTTTTGGGGAAGGCAAAGCAATGGTTCTAAGCCAACAACGATAGAAATACTACATAGGAGAATTGCTCCACTGCCTTCTTAGCAAATTTATTTCCCACAGGCAAAACCAATGCTCTACGTGGAAGAATTTCAAGTTTTTAGCAGCAATATGATGAATCTATCCCTAAGGCATGGGAACGCTTCCAAGACTATATATCAAAATGTCCTCATCATGGGATGGAGGATTGGCTACTCATGTAGACTTTCTACCATGGGTTGACAGACAACACTCATGAGAATATGGATGCCGCTACTGGAGGTGTATTTTTATCACTCACAATCACACAAGCAACAGCTCTTGTGGAGAAGATGGCCTCCAACCAAGGTTGGAATGAAGAACGTCTTTAAACCCGCAAGAGAGGTGGATGTATGCATCAACTTAAGAAGGTAGACATGTTGTCTGCCAAGATGGACCTACTGATGCAGAGGCTTGAAGACCGAGCCACTGAAAAGAAAGAAGAAAGAAGTCATGCACATTCATGATTCCCGCATGATGTATGAAGAATGTGGAAACACCGGGCATTCAGGAAACAACTGCCCTAAAATCCACGAGGATGTGAACTTCATCAACAACCACAATTATCGTCCTTAACAGAATCGAGGATGGAATCAGCAACAAAGACCCTAACTACCAAGGTAATTACCAGTGTAACTATCAAGGTAATAATTTCAATAATCAACCACCCTTGAAAGATTTAGTTTCAGATCAAGCTAAAATTATGGAGGGCTTATCTAGAAAATTAGCTTCTAATGACAAAATGTTAGAAAATATAAATAATAGAATGGATAGCTTCTCCTCAGCCATTAAAAACCAGCATAACTTTAATAAAATGATAGAATCACAAATAGCTTCAGCTGGCGGCTGCTGTTCCTTCGACCGACAAAGGTAAGATTCCAGGACAATCGGAAGATATCGAAACTGCAAATCTTGTCGATGTTCACAATGCAGGTACTACTACATAGAGCCATCGATAGGGGCTTGGAAAGATGAGTCTCTGCCCATCAAGAAGGGTGATCTGAAAGACCTGTCTTCCCCATAGCCATTGGACCTCACATATTCCAAGAAGCTATTTGTGACTTCAGAGCAAGTGTCAACATTATGCCAAAGGTAATTTATGATAAAATTAATGGAGATACTTTGTTGTACACAAACATGTGTTTGCATCTTGCAGATCAGTCAATCTGCTACCCCAAGGGAGTTCTTGAAGACATCTATGTATGAGTTGGACTATCGTATGTTCCCGCAGACTTTGTGGTTTTAGAAATAGGTGGAGATGTAAGGGCACCCATTATCTTGGGCCGACCTTTCCTAAACACCGCAAAAGCCATCATCTACATAGACAGTGCCAAGATCTGCTTCACAATCAAGGATAGAAATGAGAAGTTCACCTTTAAGAATCGTATACACCACTCTCCTAGTCATCCACAAAAGGCATACTTGCTCGAAGAGACAACAATGACCAAGAAGAGCAACAACTAGAGAAGAAGGAAGAATAAGGCCTAGGTAGCCATAAGAAGAATCAGTCAAGATGATCAACACACTTCAATTAGAGTACGACCACCTCCTCGCTTCACCATTCCTTTCCAAGAAGGAAGATCCAGGTGTACTGATGATTGAGTGTACTATTGGACAAAGAATCTTCCACAACACCTTCTGCGACATTGGATCATGTATTAGCATAATATCCAAGGTAACGTATGACTATTTGTTTGGTGATGAACTTTTGTTCCCTACATATATGTAATTACAGATGGCGGACCAATCAATCTGATTTTTGGTGGGAATAGCAAAAGACATCGTGGTCAAAATACAAGATTACTATGTTGCTACCGACTTCATGATTCTAGACATGGGAGAAGAAGAAGACGTACCTATCATCCTTGGAAGACTATTCCTCAACACTATGAACGCGATCATCTACATTGGATCAGGGCAAATCCACTTCCAATTCCCTGGACAAAAGGTACGTTGCTATTTCAATAGTTATACCACTTATGAATAGCCAAAGAAGACCCGCTCTAGGAGAAGACATCGAGCATCCCAATGCTAGAGGAATCAATCCCCAAAGAATGAAGATGAAGATGAAGAAGTTGTGAAGAATGTACCTACCATGTTGAAGTCGAATTCATAGACCAAGCATGTCTAGAAAGAGAAGGTGACATCATCTTTAGAGTCACCATCACAAGAGGTACAACCATCAAGGTATCCATTATCGGGGCCGATTAATGCACCTGAAGAATGAACAAGACTGGAGAAGAGTCTTGTCCGGAGGACTTAAAAATCTGAACCCTCAGTTAGGAGGTAAAATTAGTAGTTATCCATATTTACTCTTTCACATTGCATAAATTATTTTCACTTTAGCATATTTACTCTTTCTACACTTGGCATTGCATTTAGAAAAAGAAAATAAAAATTGCATTACTGCATTATAAATCCTATGCTCCATGTGTATACTTTTACGGTGTGTAAAAATCTGCAGGAATATTCACCGTGGTGGCATAAAAATAAAAATACCATGCATACATATAGTTATATTTCATTACATCATAAAATCAAAAAATATTAGAAAGACATCCTGCTAAAATTCTGCCAAATCAAAAATATTTCTAAACCTATAGAATGACTAACCCCTAGACGGTTGACCACTAACCCATTTTATCCTAATCTGTTCCATGAGTTTTGTTGTCCTTGTTGATATTATTGCAAGAGCAAGTTCACCTAGTCGTCTTCATCTTGTTTCACCAGGAGTGCGTCCTCTAGAGGAAACTCAATTTCCTGATGGATGAGAAGGACATCCAATGGTGAACCCGCTCTGAGAAGTACAAGTTTGAACAACCACACCAACAACTAACTTAGGGGAAGGGCATCCCCCGTGTATCTAGATAAGTATTTCTTTCTCTTTTGTTTATAAGTTTGCTATATAAAAAGATGCATAACTAAAAACAAAATAAAAATTTATCCATATATAGTAATAGTAATAGTAATGTGTGATCTAAAAATAAAAACAAAATAAAAATTGTGTGTCTAGTTTTCTATTTTATGAGCTGAATAAATAAAAAGGACTCTAAAAATAATTTCTTGAATAGAAATGATGAATAGTTGCTCTATTGTAATTTCTTTCAAGTACCTTGTTTTTAGCCTTGAATTCTCCCGTGTTTTGGAAAAGACTGTTTTGATATAAGAATTTACTCTGAACTTGAAACTCGTGGGTAGCATATGCTTGATCTAAGTCTAGGTAATTGATGGATATGATATGAGAAGGTTTGAGCTACTGTTTATCTTGTTCCAAGTGATACTAAAGTTCTGGAGATTTATCTTTTGAAAAACATAAAAATGTTACATGATGAGTTCCTGTATGACAGCTTGAATTTCTACCAGAGCCATACATGATATTTCAGCTAGGAAAACTTCCACTTATATGCTGCTTATTTTGCATTGAGTTTAGTCAAGCTTTGTTGGCCCTTATGAGAGGTTTGTCATGCTCTTAAAATCAAGATCACGCACACACCACCCACATATGCACTACTCCTACACTGGGGGTAGGCGCAAAATCATGCCATTCCATTTTAGATCTACCCAAAAATGGTTTACTCCTACACTGGGAGTAAACACCAAAAAATATGCTTGATAGGTTTTTTTCATTTACCAAATAAATACTCCAAGTTCTTGTTGCTATCTCTCAAAAGTTCTATTGCATTGAAGAAGCATGGGCTATACAAAAGTTATTCATAAAAGAAGAAGAAGAAGAAAAAAGAGAGAATTGAAAAAATGGACAAGTGCTCGAGATATCTAAAATAATGGGTACTCGGATGCCCACCTAGAAAAAAAAAGAAAAAGAGACGAATAAGATAGCCCATAATCTGTTGCCAATGTTTCCAAGTTTCAAAAGAGGGATAAGTTTTCAAGGATCATAGTAGAATTAGGATAGCCACCATATATATCCACCATACATATATACACACATATGCACATCTTGATTTGATTGTATGACTCAACTCTCTTTAGATCCAAGGTTTGACTTTACAATATATGTATTGCAAGTATTCTCTTTCATGCTTTCTCCCATCCTATGAGCTCCACATAAGCTTTAGTTGTAGGAAGAGAAAGGCATAACATCATTATTGCCTTGGTGAGGATCCACAAATACCACATATATTGAGAGACTTGAGAGAGTTATACAATGGAAGCTCTGAGTTTTGTTTTGAAAATCTATAAAAACGCTGGAATAATGGTTGAGCCAAGAACTTGAGACAAAGTGCTTGACTTGATCGTTCTGTCTTTCAATTGCTCAAGACCTAAGTGAAGGCAAAGAAGCCCCATGGTTGAAGGTAATATGGGTAAGTTCGAAAGTCAGATCAGTTTGTTCTAATCCGAAGGAGAATTCTTGTTTGAACGTATGTGTACTTTTAAGGAGTTGCTATAATGTTTTCAAAAAATAAAAATACCATGCATACATATAGTTATATTTCATTACATCATAAAATCAAAAAATATTAGAAAGACATCTTGCTAAAATTCTGCCAAATCAAAAATATTTCTAAACCTATAGAATGACTAACCCCTGGACAGTTGACCACTAACCCATTTTATCCTAATCCGTTCCACGAGTTTTGTTGTCCTTGTTGATATTATTGCAAGAGCAAGTTCACCTAGTCGTCTTCATCTTGTTTCACCAGGAGTGCATCCTCTAGAGGAAACTCAATTTCCTGATGGATGAGAAGGACATCCAATGGTGAACCCGCTCTGAGAAGTACAAGTTTGAACAACCACACCAACAACTAACTTAGGGGAAGGGCATCCCCCGTGTATCTAGATAAGTATTTCTTTCTCTTTTGTTTATAAGTTTGCTATATAAAAAGATGCATAACTAAAAACAAAATAAAAATTTATCCATATATAGTAATAGTAATAGTAATGTGTGATCTAAAAATAAAAACAAAATAAAAATTGTGTGTCTAGTTTTCTATTTTATGAGCTGAATAAATAAAAAGGACTCTAAAAATAATTTCTTGAATAGAAATGATGAATAGTTGCTCTATTGTAATTTCTTTCAAGTACCTAGTTTTTAGCCTTGAATTCTCCCATGTTTTGGAAAAGACTGTTTTGATATAAGAATTTACTCTGAACTTGAAACTCATGGGTAGCATATGCTTGATCTAAGTCTAGGTAATTGATGGATATGATATGAGAAGGTTTGAGCTACTGTTTATCCTGTTCCAAGTGATACTAAAGTTCTGGAGATTTATCTTTTGAAAAACATAAAAATGTTACATGATGAGTTCCTGTATGATAGCTTGAATTTCTACCAGAGCCATACATGATATTTCAGCTAGGAAAACTTCCACTTATATGCTGCTTATTTTGCATTGAGTTTAGTCAAGCTTTGTTGGCCCTTATGAGAGGTTTGTCATGCTCTTAAAATCAAGATCACGCACACACCACCCACATATGCACTACTCCTACACTGGGGGTAGGCGCAAAAACATGCCATTCCATTTTAGATCTACCCAAAAATGGTTTACTCCTACACTGGGAGTAAACACCAAAAAATATGCTTGATAGGTTTTTTTCATTTACCAAATAAATACTCCAAGTTCTTGTTGCTATCTCTCAAAAGTTCTATTGCATTGAAGAAGCATGGGCTATGCAAAAGTTATTCATAAAAGAAGAAGAAAAAGAAAAAAGAGAGAATTGAAAAAATGGACAAGTGCTCGAGATATCTAAAATAATGGGTACTCGGATGCCCGCCTAGAAAAAAAAGAAAAAGAGACGAATAAGATAGCCCATAATCTGTTGCCAATGTTTCCAAGTTTCAAAAGAGGGATAAGTTTTCAAGGATCATAGTAGAATTAGGATAGCCACCATATATATCCACCATACCTATATACACATATATGCACATCTTGATTTGATTGTATGACTCAACTCTCTTTGGATCCAAGGTTTGACTTTACAATATATGTATTGCAAGTATTCTCTTTCATGCTTTCTCCCCTCCTATGAGCTCCACATAAGCTTTAGTTGTAGGAAGAGAAAGGCATAACATCATTATTGCCTTGGTGAGGATCCACAAATACCACATATATTGAGAGACATGAGAGAGTTATACAATGGAAGCTCTGAGTTTTGTTTTGAAAATCTATAAAAATGCTGGAATAATGGTTGAGCCAAGAACTTGAGACAAAGTGCTTGACTTGATCGTTCTGTCTTTCAATTGCTCAAGACCTAAGTGAAGGCAAAGAAGCCCCATGGTTGAAGGTAATATGGGTAAGTTCGAAAGTCAGATCAGTTTGTTCTAATCTGAAGGAGAATTGTTGTTTGAACGTATGTGTACTTTTAAGGAGTTGCTATAATGTTTTCAAAAATCTTAAAACTTCTGATTCATTGCTAAGTTTAGCATTGCTCAGGGATGAGCAAAGGTTAAGCTTGGGGGAGTTTGTTGACGGTAGTTAACAACCATTATAAACTATCAATATAACTTGTGTAAGGGCATAAAATAATCACCAACATAGGTTTAGGGGTTTAAACTAATAAATTTCACAAGTTTTGGTGAATCTATGTTTTCAGCAAGGGTTTATCCATAAAACTATCAAGGTGGACCCATACGTCAGAATTAATCGCGCTTATCCTATGATGCAAACAACTCTAGAAGATTTTAGAGGACACTAGAAGGCAAACCACCGAAGAAGACCACAAGAGGCAGACAGGTGGGGACTGCTAGCCCCACCTATAGGCTGGTCGCCCCCCTAGGCCCACATGGTAGCCCCTTCTCGTGAAGTCGGTTCTCCACCGCCTTAGGGTTTGCATCTACGCCGTTCTTTCAAGTCGATTTGATCCGAGGGCTCAGGATTGACGCTTACCCCTATATATACCAGCCCCTGCCACCCCTTAGGGTATCCTCCATCATTCAAGTAGTCATTCAATCAAGAGATCAAACCCTGATCATCCTCAGAGCTCCACCATATTCTAGGGCATAGCTAGCTAGGCTAGATCTAGAGGGAGGCAAGCTTCGCTTAGATTCCTGATCTTGTTCAAGAGTGTGGCTTGGTATAGCCCCTTTGTGACAGAACCACCCAATTCATACAAGCGCAAGTATGGCTAGCCCCCGTTTAACACTGTTGACACGCACATACTTTCACTTATATATACCCGGTAGTCCGCCGAGTGTCACGAAGGACCTCGGTAAATCAACATCATAACCAAGATCGCACGATTAAGTAAATACACATCATATACATGGAGTTATAGCGGAAATAATGTTTACAATGAGTTCACAAATAATAATACAAGTTTGGGTTTTAAAACCAATTAGTGAAAACAACATAGCTTTCAAATGATTACAATAATATAAATTCCAAATACATTGCTAGCATACGTGACATCCTCTGACAAAAGCATATAGATAAGAACACCATATAGAGTCACCGAGCCCACTGGCGGTTAGCCACCATCTTCAGCAGGCCGAGAACTTCACCTGCAACATGGTGGGATAAACCCTGAGTACTCGAATGTACTCAGCTAGACTTACCCATCATAAACCAAAAATAAAGTGACACCAAGGATCATGCAAGGCTATATAAATGGAGCTAGCTAGACAACATTTTGCATAAAAAGCCACTAGTTGAGCTATACATTTTATAATTCGGTAACCAAATTAGCTATAGCTATTCATATCTAGATTAGCAACTAACCTGTGCCAAACATGTGGAATATCATTTAGTAACATGCAATAGTAACCATAGTAGGTGTAATATTTCCATGTTCATCATAACCATCACATTCCATAGTCCAATTACTATGATGAAGAAGCTCCGTCAAGTTTCTCACTATCCGGGAGAGATGGCGATTCGAATCGATTGCAACCAGCTGGAAGTTTATTCCTAACACAAACCCAGACATACCTGCGCCAAGGTAGTCTTATATCACCTTTGGTACAACTTAGGTCCAATTCGCGTGTTCGATCAGCGCCGCACAATCAGGGACACTATCAGATGCTAGGTCAATCAGGACTCTAACCTGCCCTTGGCCTCACACCGGCTCCTAACACATCCTTACTACCTCCACTATGTGCACTCTAACAGAACGAGGCCTAGGCCTGAGTTGAGCTACCCTGCTTCGCTGGTTGGAATGAGTTATTCGTCCAGCTAAGTGAAAGGCATGCGTTCAAAATGACAAGAGGGCCTCCAACGATGTAGGTCCTTAATCGACATAGATGGAATCACATGTCAACCTACACATAGACTCTGCCCGACCTCTAGTTACATTACCCCATGGTTCTGTTCCACTGATAGCAAATATAGCCAACCGTGCTCCGGTATCCACCTATATCTCACAGGTGACAGGAAATCACCCGACTTCTACCGGTCTAAGCATTAGCTAAGCATATATTCGATCCTAGACCTATACAAGGTTTAATGTATATATATCTGGACTAAGGTAGTTATATGCATCAAGTGTTTCCAAATCAATTCTTACAACCTAATGCATCAAACATAAAGGACTCAAGTGATATTTTGTAAAACTATAGGAGGATTAAAATGCTCCTGGGGCTTACCTGGGATCCAACACAAAGTTAGTTCAATTAGCTTGCACCGTCTTGGGGAACATCTTCCACTCTAGGCATGCACTCTAGGGGTCCTTCCATCTTCGAGATAGGTCCACCAACACCGTCTTCTAGGTTCGACTCCATTATCACGTGCTTCATGTTCACGCGTTGTGCATCTAGCGTACCTAGATGAGATGCAACAATGCAAGTGCATTAATGCAAAGAATGGTAACATGAGATGCATCATATAAAAGCATTCAAGACAAGTATAAGGTTACACCTCAAGACATATGCACTTAGAGAGCAAGTCATTTAACTAACTATCACTCAAGTCCAGCATAGGGGTAGCAAGCATAACAAGCATGGCACACCAGTTAACTCAAGTCAAACTATTAAAATCATTTAACAATCAAGAACTAATTAAGCCTAGCATCACATAAGAACTAGGGCTACGGTGAATGACACCAACATAATTAAAGCTCTAGCAAAACATGCATCAAGATCATTTTGTGGCAATATGCATACATGACCATTTATTAGTTACACGCTTGACCAACATTATATAACACATTTATAAGATACCTCAGGTAGATCAATTTAACTCTAGTAGTGTCATGAGCTAACACTAACAAGCATACAAAGCAATGCAAAGTGAAGCAAACAACTTTAGGTACATGCTCAGATTCTGGGTAGCAGCACAACAGTCACTTGTTTTAACCATAAATGAAGCTATAGGCATCAAACAAAGGTGATCCTAGACTTTCTGGAAAGCTTAGGAAATTGTCTACAACTTTGGAATTTACACCTAGAGCTGATTCAAAGGTTAACAAGTGTGAAAAATACTAAAAAGCCGATCTACTCAAACTAGGACTAGAAAACTGACATGAACTTCAGAAATGCATAACTGGAGTTTTAATCATCCACCAAACATGATCATTAATTTTATGGAAATATTATTAAGTTACTTATAACTTTATTGTTATCTTCTTAAGATAATTCTATAGCTAACAAGGTTAAACAACCCAATGAAGACATATCTGTCTAGATTTGAACAAAACCTGCCATTCCACTTTGAACAGCAATAACTAGAGTTCTAGACCACTAAAAGCAGTGATCTTAGACATTTTAGAAAGCTTAGGAAAAGCAATACAACTCTCCTATTATCACCAATACATGATTCCATGTTTAAATAAGCCAAACAATACAACCATTCAGATCTGTTCATAGCACATGCAAAAGCTGACAGCAAATTTGTAAAATCTATAACTCCTAAACCAGCAGGCCTAAAATCATAAAGTTTTAGGACAAGAAAGATAAGGAAATTATCTACAACTTTTGTATTCAACATATCTATAGAAAACATCATTACCACTAATCATGCAAACTATGCATGCAGCCATTTTCAGCACATAAGCAAAGTGGTGCTTCACTTCATTCTTTAACAAGGCCATACATGTACCACTAATCACATGGATCACAAACTACTATTAAAGTGGTCACTCAACATTAGTTATGGTTAGCATAAAAAGCATCTTAACACATCTCCAAAACATGGAGGTTACATATTGATGTTGCTTTCTCATTTTTATTCTATGGTCACTTGTTTACTAATTAGCAAACATAGACAAACCTATAAAGGAAAGCAACCTGCCCCAAGGTGATTTAGAGGCTGGCCTTAACAACACACAAACATACACTAACATACACATAGCACACATTAGAGTAAGAGCTAAAGCAAGGACTAGAAATATGCATAGGCAACATACTCGCTAGTTATTATATTAACAAGAGAGCAAGCACATAAGACATTGAACTAGCTTTAAACCATTATTGCTCCTAGCTCAGCAACATTTAACTTAGGGTAAGCAAGGGAGCATCATATGACTTAACTACATGCATCTACTAGCAACTTTTACTCTCCTATTTATATATATAAAGCTATATATTGATTTTTAGTTGATGTGGCAAACATCTAGTTTGGACCTGAGATTTTTATGAGTGGTAGGTGCTATCAAAACATGGCTATTGCACAAATTTCACATGCTTAGGTTTTATAGATTAATTATTACAAAAAAAAACAAATTGCTATTGCAAGAAAACATGTGTGAGCAAGATAAATATAAAACACACTATTTTCTACAAACACATAGCCATATTATGTATCAACATGACACAACAACCTCCTACCAAGGTAATGGAACAACATTTTCCATTTTTACATCTTCAAAAAAAATTATAACTCATTTAAAATTATTTATCAAGCACTAAACAAGTTAAATCAATACCTCAACCATACTGCATCCAATGAGCATTAAATTTTTACCATAGCACACATATAGCATCAGTAGCCTACCATAAAAATTTTATCACAATTGGAGCACCACAACTTTAGATATGAATTTATTTCTTGAAAACCCTAATTAACATAGATAAATAAAAACAGCAAAAACCTTCTACTAACGCATGTCATAAGATGACTCTACTGCATAGATCTACTCTCAAGGATTCCAAAAAGTCTTCATTTGCTATTTTACGATTTTTCCACATATTTATTATGTTTTTCTAAAGTTTCAACTAAATTAAAAGCAATAAAGGAGAAACACATTTGCATCGGAGACCCTAAACTTTCCTCAAATACCGATTCCAACGAACAGGTCCTTCTAGGCACTATTCATATGAGTCTATAGCTTTGCAGTTAGTCCCTCCCCTTTTCTCAAATTCTTGCGTGAGGTCCTTGTCACGATTTGGAGCAAGGGGACTCGTGGGAGCTCGCTAGTTCCGGCCGAAGGAGGCTCATCGGCGACGGAGCACCAGGGGGTCCATGCGCATCCATGGAGGGGCTCAGTGTGGTAGGGGCTTGCCTATGGCTGGCCTGGCCATGAGCGCCAGCTACTTGCAGTTGCGGCGGCCGTCGGTAGGCTAGCTCCGGCGATCTCCTACTTGGTCGAGGTGCGCCGGTCGAAGAGGAGGATGAGGCAGAGGTGGTGGTGCACGCGGCCGCGGCTATGGTGGGGAGTAAAGGCGGGAATGACAGCGGCGACCAGAGCTTCCACGGTGGCCATGGTGGAGCTCTGCGTTCACACTCTAGCAGAGTCGAGGGAGAGTAGAGAAGAGCCAAGAGAGTGGAGGGAGGTGAGCGCAAGTGGATAGCGGGCACAGGGAGCTCGGGCACATGGAGGGGTAGGAGGCATGCGTCGTCCATGGAGGGGGCGTGGCTAGCGCATGGAGGGTGCGTGGACATTTCCCCGAGTATGTGGCAAGCGATGAAGTGGCCGGCATGGGATGCGGTTTGGGCCAGTTATGGGCGGAATTGAACCCTGGGCCCAAAAGCAAAGTTGAAGCCCACGAACTGCTCTACAATATTTATTTAGGGGCCATGGTCATTGGGGCAGTAGATTAGCAGTTAATTAGCTTCAAAAATAGCATTGTCAGTGATTTGATAGTGATTAAGCTTTGCTCATTGTTTGTTAGCTTTGGGAGGTCGAACTTGGTCAAACTAAGTCCAACTTTGTTCATGCTCAACTCCAAGCTATAAACTCCAACTTTTATATTTGGCTCAACTTGAGTTGCTTAACAAAAATCTGAGAACGCAAAATACCAACCATCATCAACATTGTAATCTAAGACTTAGCCAAAATTTCAAGATCCAAAATAGCATTGGGTTCAGTTTTGAGGCCTTCGTTTGACTAAGTTAGGGACAAAACTAGCTCATGACCCTTAAACAAAGTTTGTTGTGCACAACTCAAGCTACAACTTTTTTTAAGGTTAAACTTCACATTTAGTCCTGAAACCATAGTTTCATCTTGGTCAAAGCAGCGCCTCATTAAACCCTGGAATTAGGGTTGTCGATAATTGAGTCATTTTCTTGACATTAGCTCAACATGAACCCTTCATGACTTTTATTCATGAGTTGAATTAGAGCTGTTTGAGCAAGGTCACAGGGTTTGGTCGACATCCCATATTCCCATTCACTTAATAAAGCAATTCAAGCAAGGTTATAACTTATCATTTCATGTGACTTCTTGGCTTCAAACTTCATGAAACTTTTTCAATGGTGGAGATAGATAGATGTTAAGGTGATGCTCATGAAAGAGCCATGTTTAACACTACTCAAGCATACATTTGAAAAGGGTCAACATGTAAACAATGGTGTGTTGTCTAAATTTAAGTTGGGCTCATTTTCATAAATTTGACCTCAACACCTTCATCACCATTTCAGAGATAAGGAACTAAAGCTCCTGATTACCTCTTGATCTGTCATGTTTGAGCTCAAACCCACTACCTAGCAAGTAGCTAATAATCGGGGTGTTACACCCTTGTATCCTCTTTTGTATCTTTCATTATTCATATGTTTGCTACAATTGAGTCGACATTGTTCTTAATATTATTCATGTTCCTAGTTATCATGTTCATCATTTACTTTGATTATATGGTTAGTATAGCTAGATTGCCTTATGTTCAAGCATAAGTTCATAAAGCGCTCGCCCTAATGTACATGGGGTGAGTGGTCGATATTGTGTAAGTGTGGTGCTTATACGTTGTTTACCTATGGATGCACCCTATATTTTGGGCCATGTGGTAGATCGTGGATGTGACACTCCCATTGAGTCCTTTGTAGTTCACTCCCCTGAATATAGGTCAAGTAGGATCTAGTTATAAAGGAAGTAATGCTCTGTTGTTGATCTTCCTTAGTAATATCCCTTATGTGTAGATATAAAGTTGATCTACTTAAACAAGTGACAAGTTAATAAATACCAACAGGGGCCCATGGTGATGGATGCGGAGCCGACGACGGTGGTAGTGCTAGGGTGAGCGACTCACTAGTCACAAAGCGGTGGCTTTTTTGTGTGTTGTCGAGGCTCGGTTGTTAGCTCTCTAAGGCCATATGTTGTTTTATGCGGCAATTCTAGGTCTACACGGCATCCCTGTCGCTTTGACTCATGCAAACAGACATCAACATCTGCCCCAACAAGTGTCACCATCAGTTCCCTGCCTAGCCAGCGAATCTAATTACTTCCACTCATCGCATCTTTGCTAACATTCAACCAAGCTGACATAGTTAATTCACCCTTGAGCTCACTAAATTGTTTGTCTTCTGATGAATTGTAAGTGCAATTCAACCTTAATTGTGGGTTTTGGTGATAATGACCATGCAATTAGAGAACTAATGAGATTTATCGAGATGACAAGCAGGAGAATCATAAGAAAGGATGTTATACATAATGGAGGAGCCCCCAATTACAAAAGGTGATGGCATCAAGCACAAAAGGAGGTTTATTTCATTTATATTTTTAAATTGAGTATAGGAAAAGCCATACTATAAAGGGAGACACAATGCTTAAGTCATTTTGTGCAACCAAGTGCTCAATCCTACACTAAAGCATCCTCAAAACTCATCCAAGACAGCCAGCTCAACATTGTTCTATCCCTTGCTGTCTAGCTTGGTGCTGGTACTACCTTAGATAGGTCGTGGCACTACCATGACTTATCTGACCGTTGGGACCAGGGGAGGTATTTATACCTCTTCCCTTCCCTCACAATGGTCTTCTTCTTGGCCCAGTCACTTAGACCGATGCTTTTTTGCTCAGTGCTCTTTCTCTCTCTCCTCCATTGGTGCCCTAAAGCTCTCAAGCTTTCCCCTTTGATTTTCCCATCAATCCTTGAGAAAAAGGCTCCAAACTCGATTAGAGAGCAAATCCACTGATTCCCCAACTCAAAAGAGCACTTGGTTCATGTTTTGGCCAGCTGGTTATGTTTGTTACTCTTAGACCTTTGCTCCTAGCCGGCTAGAGCATCGCTCGTGGAGCTTGCCAACTTGTGTGGTAGCCCTAGGAGGTTTATGAACCATCTCTTGAAGCTAGTAAACTCACCCCTCATCTCAAGAGTTAAGTCTCTTGACTTCAGAATGAGGAAGGGTTGCAAAGCTCTAAGCCTTGGTGGCTAACCTCAACAACATGGACTTAGGCAAGCCTTAGTGGTAAACAGAACCACGGGATAAATCATTGTGTCACCGTGTGCTTGATTTACTTCACTTGCCTTTCATATTGTGTTGAGTTGATTTCTAGGGTTTGTGGCTGATCTACTTGTGTGTGATACTTCTACCACTTCTAGTTGTTGATCTGTGTTCTTCATACCTATAGGAAGCTCAGTAATTTCTCTGATCGAAGTTTCCATGCATAGTTTTTGAACTATGCTTCAAAGTGGTTTGTAGGGGGCGGCAGTGCCGCTATGTCTAGAGCGACAGTGCCATGGGTCGAATTTGATATTTGCTCAAGTTTTGTTTTCACAGGCCTATTCACCATCCTCTAGGCTAACCAGAGATCCTACAAGTGGTATCAGAGTAGGTTACCTCGTGCATGCTTCACCATGTGAGGTATGGAACCTAGAGGAGGAATCCAGTGGTGTGCAGCCTGAGCACATCAATCTAGAAAATGTGGACCTGCATGAAATCGACAACAGCGAGCTCAGCACATCTACAATGAGCAACACCATGTTCCCACATCTAGAGGTGATCGATGCTAAGAAAGGTCAACATGAAGAAGAAAGAAGGAAAAGAAAGGAAGCAAGAAAAGAAAAAGTGAAGCAAGAGAAAAGAAGAAGAAAAAGCAGCAAAGGTTAGAATACAAGAAGCAAAGAAAAGAAGAAAGAAAGCTCAAGAGAGAAGCAAGAAGGAAAAGAAGAGAAGCTAGTAAGAAGAAGGAAGAAGAAGTAAAGTCAACCTAATGCATCATCAAGTGAGATGTCAAGTAGCTCGAAAGATGGAGATGATGATGAATCTTATCAAGTGACCAAGGGTAGCAAGAAGGAGAAGAAAGGAAAGGGCGAAGCCAGCACCAACAACAAATATGTAGCCGTATCCTTTAACTATTCTTCTATGTCTATGACTAACCATGATCGAAGGTCTTTCATCAATGTGACCTCATTTCGATGGGACTAACTTTGCTAAGTGGAAGCACTTGATGAGAGCCTATCTTATAGGTCTTCACCCTGGCATTTGGGAAGGTTGTTTGCAATGGATTTGAGCCACCAGTTGATCCCAAGAATCCAACTCCAACCGAAATGCAAATCATTCATCTAAATGGTCAAGCCACAAGTGTGTTGCTTAGTTCATTGGATGGTGATGAGTACAATAGAGTGATGGATGTTGATGTTGCCAAGCAAATATGGGACACTTTGCACCTTGCACAAGAACGGGTTGACAAAGTGAGGAAGGCAAGAATTGAGTTGTTGATGGCTAAGCTCAACTAGTTCATGATTTTGGATGGAGAAGGGCCACAAGAGATGTCTGATAGGTTGATGGTGATTGTCAGCAAGATTAGAGGCTATGGTGGTGATGAGCTTGACGATCACAAGGTAGTCAAAATCATGTTAGAAGCCTATTCACTAAGAAATGAGACCTTGGTGACTCTAATTAGAGACAAGAAGAAGTTTAAGTACTTCACACCAAATGATGTACTTGGGAGGATCTTGACCTTTGACATGCAAAGAGAAGAAGCAAATGAGAGGAAGAAGTTTGGTGAGTTGCAAGCAAAGCTAGATGGCATGAAGATCAAGGATGTAGCTCTCAAGGCCAACAAATCAAGCAAGCAAGGCTCTAATAGCAAGTCCAAGATCAACAAGCAAGCCTTCAACTAGCAAGCCAAAAGTAGTCAAGCAAGTCCAAGAGCAAGTAGAGACAACGTCATCATCAAGTGAAGATGAAAATGATGATGAACAATTTGAGAAGGTTGATGATGTTGCTCTCTTTATGAAGAGATTCCAAAAGGGACTTAAGAGGCAAGGCTACAAGGTAGTGAGAGGAAGTTTTCAAACAAGAAGAAGAGGACATACTACAATTGTGGTAGCACTAAACATTTCATTGCGAAATGTCCATATAAGATCAAAGATAACAAGTACAAGAGGGACAAGAAAGAGGACAAGGCCAACCATAGAAAGGGAAAGAAGTGGAGGTTCCTCAAGTTGCTGCTGCACCAATTTCCACTGACGTACCTGATGCTGAACAGCAATAGACCCCTACTACAACCTCTGCACGTGGTAGTGCTGCACCTTAGAGTGGCAGTGCCACACCTACAAACTCAGCAGCAGCTGATATGACTCCTGGTCCATGGACAAAACCTATAACCAATCCTTGAGCAAGAAGAAGATGAAGATCCAAAAGATGAACAAGAGGCTATTGATCATCCTAAGACTAAGACAAACAATACAATAGGATCATCCCATTGACAACATCCTTGGGAGTCTTTGAAAGGGAGTATTGACTCGTTCTCATTTAGCAAATTTTTTTCAATATAACTCATCTGTTTCCTCTTTGGAGCCTCTCAAGGTAGAAAAAGCAAGTTGAAGATGTGGATTGGGTGATGGCCATGCAAGAAGAGCTAAACAACTTCGAAAGAAATCATGTTTGGACATTGGTGGAAAGACCCAAGATGAACGTGATTGGCACCAAGTGGGTCTTCCGCAACAAGCAAGATGAGAATAGGCATGGTGACAAGGAACAAGGCAAGATTGGTTGCTCAAGGCTTCACTCAAGTAGAGGGCTTGAACTTTGAAGAAACATATGCACCTGGTGGTAAGGCTTGAAGCAATCTGAATGCTTCTAGCCTATGCCGCTCATCACAACTTCAAGCTATATCAAATGGACATGAAGAGTGCATTCCTCAATGGCCCTATTTAAGAACTTGTCTATGTTGAGCAACCACCAGGCTTTGAAGATCTCAAGTTCCCCAACCATGTTTACAAACTCCAAAAGGCGCTCTATGGGCTTAAGCAAGCACCAAGAGCATGGTATGAATGCCTTAAGGAATCCATGCTTAAACAAGGCTTTGAAATAGGCAAAGCCGATCCTACCCTTTTCACTCGCAAAGCTGGTAAAGATATCTTTATGTGCCAAATATATGTCGATGACATAATATTTGATAGTACTAATCATACTTTTTGTGAGGAATTTAGTAGGATAATGACCAAGAGATTTGAGATGTCCATGATGGGTGAATTGAAGTTCTTCCTTGGATTTCAAATCAAGCAAGTGAAGGATGGAACTTTTATTAGCCAAATGAAGTAGACCCATGATATGCTCAAGAAGTTTGACATGGTGAATGCCAAGCCTATTAAAACTCCCATGCCAATCAATGGACATCTTGATCTCAATGATGAAGGGAAAGGCGTGGACACCAAGGTATATCACTCTATGATCGGCTCTCTACTTTATTTGTGCGCATCTAGGCCTGATATTATGCTTAGTGTGTACATGTGTGCTAGATTTCAAGCTAACCCAAAAGAGTCCCACTTGGTGGACATTAAGAGAATCTTATGATATTTAGTACACACTCCTAACCTTGGCTTGTGGTATCCTAAGGGCTCTAAGTTCAATCTACTTGGGTATTCGAATTCTGATTAAGTCGGTTGCAAAGTAGATCAAAAAAATACTTTCGGGACATGTCAAATTCTTGGATGGTTCCTAGTGTCTTGGAGTTCTAAGAAGCAAAATTGTGTAGCCCTTTCCACCGCTAAGGCCGAGTATGTTACAGTCGGTGCATGTTGTGCTCAACTACTTTGAATGAGGCAAACCCTTCAAGATTTCGGATGTCGATTTACCAAAATCCCATTACTGTGTGGCAATTGAAAGTGCCATAAAGCTTGCAAACAATCTCATAAGCCACTCAAGAACCAAACATATAGACATCCAACATCATTTCTTGAGAGACCATGAAACCAAAGGAGATATCAAAATTTGCCATGTGAGCACCGAAAAGCAACTAGCCAATATCTTCACTAAGCCTCTCGATGAGTCAAGGTTTTGTGCTTTGCAGTAGTGAGCTAAATATACTTGATTCTCATAACATGGTTTGAATTGTTGCACACCTTGATTGATCAACTAGTATCTAGGCAAAGGCTTAAAAAGATTTAATTTAAGTGCTTCAAAATGATTTATGAAAAGAATTAGTATACTATGATCATTGCTTGTACTACTTATCTATTGCTTGATCATAATATGCTAGAGATATGTGTCCATATCCTATATATATAGAGCTATTTAGTTGTAGCTAGACCCTCACTATTGCGGGATGTGGTAGTACCACGCTTATCCTATGGCAATGCCGCTCTGCGACAGTGCCGCGTATAGGCCGCGACAGTGCCACGTATAGGCCGCGGTAGTGCTACATTTTGAAATGCACCTAGTCATCTTGGGCCGCAACAGGCAGTTACTATGGGCCCATCTCTTCTCCTTATCCCCATCTACCCCATGGTAACTCTCTCTCTTTCACCACGACGTAGCGCCCTCGTCTCTCTCATGTGCCTGCATCGCCTGCGCCGTCACCGCTTCTGTATGTCGCGTCCCAGGCGGTGCCACATTGGCTACTAGAGCTCCTGTGCTTCGTTGGCCACCGCTGTAGCTCTTGGGTGGAGCAACTTCTCTCCTTTCCTCCCCAAATCCGTGAGCTTCAAGGTGAAACCCTAACATCTCCTTGATCTATGCAATGGAGTTTGTTTTGTGTTGGATAATGGTTTCTAGTGACTACATGACTAGAGTAGAAGTAGCTTTGATGGATGAATTGAATCAAAATAGAGATTCATGGTTGGAGTGTCATTAGTCCATGCGGTAGTGCCGCATGCTGGGCGCGGTAGTGCTACATGCTACAGTCACTTTCCTATAGTATGAAATGCTATTCCATCGATGACTCTGTGTTGTGATTGGATTTGTTCACCAGATCTGTTACTATTTTAAACATGAGGTCACTTTACCTATTGAATGCATAACTCCATATCTCTGATTAGATCTATATACTCTGAGATTGTATGATGGTCTAGAATAGCATGTGAGAAGTGATTTGAGTAAGCAAGAAGAAACTAGTCTTGACCTAGGTGAAGTACCAGGTGCGGTAGTGCTAGCACTATCTAAAACCTTTTTGGTTTAGGTTGCTTCCCTAGTTCAAGATTTGATTCGTCTTGTCTATTCAAACTATTTAACAAGTGTTCTTCTACCTCCCATTTATACAGTTTCTCATTTGGGTATACTCTTTGGCATAGATGGCATCCGGAGGAGATGATGATCGGAGGGTCCATAGGAAGTTTGATACTCTAAGAGAAAAGCCCCTCTCTCGTCATGGCAGAAGGGCAGCAGGTAGTAATAGAGGGGCATCATATATTGCTAGAGACACAGGGAGCCGTGATGAGCATATCTGGCAAGAGGAAGCCTTGGAGAGAGCTGGACGTGTCATCCCTCCTGATGCATGTCCTAACACACCACCACACCTTGATGAGTTTGACCCTTCATATCTCAAAAATTATGATGAAGATGTGGTGGAAAGGAGGGCAAATGACACTCATCATCATCTAGTTGTTGACTATATGGGTAAGCAAAAGATGGTTGAGGATGCTAGAGAAGAGAACCCATAATTGGTGTTGAAGGACTTGGATGTTGATTATAGATTTTGGAATATCTTCCATTCCAACTTCTACACCTCAGTCATATTCAACAATAAGAAGTCCAAGATTGTGAAGATGAAGTATATTGACTAGGAGGAGTTGAGAGAGAAGAATGACCCTAATTTCAATTAGGCAATCTAGGCTTGTGAGAGATTTGGTTTGATAGACATTATGGCTTTCAGGTATGATTGGAACATAGAGGTGCTAGCTCAATTCCATGCCACCTACTTCTACAAGAGCAACACTGATGAGATACATTGGATGATAGAAGGTCGTCACTATCGTGTTGATTTCATGACCTTCAGCCGTATCCTTGGGTTTGGTGAGGAGCACCGTGGGTTCTCCTATATTCATGATGAGAGGAGGGCTGAGGTTAGAGAGATAGCATTCATGTATCTTGGTAGTAGATCTATAGATAATAAGGTGAAGGGCCTGAAGAGCCACTATTATATTCTCAACAACCTAATCAGGCACATAATTAATCCCAAAGATGGATCTACATATGATCTTAATGGATATGTGAGGAATGTTCTTGCTAGGTTTTCTCTAGGGGGAGATAAATTCAATGTTCCTCACTTCATGTGGCAATAGATTCGAGTAGCAGTGAATGATGCAAGGAAGGGGTTGCCCTATGCTCCTTACTTGATGTTTGTAATTGAGAGAGTCACCGGCTATAGGTTTGTCAAGGATGGATTGCATGAGCAATACAAGATTGGGAAGGCAAGACATGCCAAAGCCAGTGAGACCATTGCCTCTCCCTCTGATGTGCCTAAGTCCTCTCGCAGTGGAAGGAAGAAGAAGAACAAAATGGTGCAGTGGATCAATGCCATTTTTGTCAAATTCACCTATGCAGCTGAGAGGGCATACGAGACACAGATGGAGCAATGGGAGATGCATGCAGCCACAAATCTCCCACCTCGTCCTCCTCCTCCACCACCCCCTCCACATTATGACTTGCCTGGTTTCTCAGACTCCGAGGAGGATGAGGAGGAGACCGAGGAGGAGTTTGACTACTAGACGACCTAGGGGTCGACCCTGCGCTCTTTGCGCCGCACTCACCACAACTCGACCACCCATTGCCAAGGAAGGGTGGTGGTGTCTTCGGACAATGATGACGATGATGGCGGTGATGGTCATGCTGCTGGTAGAGATGATGTCGATTGGGAGGACATCCAAGAGGAAGATGAGTGAGTGGATGATTTCTCTCTTTTTAGTGTTTTATGCCAAATTGGGAGAAATTAGGGGGGTCAATCTTTTTCGATGCCATTTCGACGCCATGCTGGTCGCTGTAGCTGGAGCTTCATGTTCTATTTGATGAGAGTAGCTGATTAGATGTGAGTTTGAGGGTCGCTCAAAACTCTATTTTTGTTGTAATAATTCTACCTAAGTACTCTATTTGTATCGGATATGGACATGTATCTTTGTGTGTTGTAGCTTGTTGTATAATTGTGCTAGATTGTTGATCTTTTTATATATAATTTGTTGTGTGGTGCTTGATTTAACCTATGCTATTGCAGTCAATGTGGCAGTGCCACACATACTGCCCGGTAGTGTTGCTCTGTGGCAGTGTTGTGGCAAAAGAGCGGCATTGCCGCACCTTGCTGCATCAGTAATCTATTGTGTGCATAAACTGTCATTCGCATCACGCTTATATACATGACACTATGTGCAACACCCCATAGGAGCATGGATGTAGGGAGAGCCCCATCACCTTGACTAAAGTGTGAATATTGGCCTCTAATGCCAATTTGAGAATTCAACTCTCAATTCACACATTTGAGGGAGTCTTTACACCCATGGCTCAAAAAATCTCAGTTACATTTCATATCATTTGTAAGCTCTAATTGAGTTGTCATCAATCACCAAAAAATGGGGAGATTGTAAGTGCAATTAAGCCTTAATTGTGAGTTTTGGTGATAATGACCATGCAGTTGGAGAACTAATGAGATTTATCGAGATGACAAGCAGGAGAATCATAAGAGAGGATGTTATACATAACATAGGAGCCCCCAATTACAAAAGGTGATGACATCAAGCTCAAAAGGAGGTTTATTTCATTTATATTTTGAAATTGAGTACAGGAAAAGTCGTACTATAAAGGGGGACATAATGCTAAAGTCATTATGTGCAACCAAGTGCTCAATCCTACACTAAAGCATCCATAAAACTCAGCTAAGAAAGCCAACTCAACACTCTTCTATCCCTTGCTATCTGGCTTGGTGCAGCTAGTGCCACACCTGAAGAGCGGCTATGTCGCAGAGCGGCACTACCACTAGATAGGTCGTGGCACTGCCGTGACTTATCGGACCTAGGACCAGGGAGGTATTTATACCTCTTCCCTTCACTCACAACGGTCTTCTTCTTGGCCTAGTCACTCAGACCGATGCTTTTCTGCTCAGTTCTATTTCTCTCTCTCCTCCATTGGTGCCTATTGGTATTTCTTATGTCTATTGGATAATTCCACAAGCGCACAGAATATACCGCTGTAGCACTTCACCCGAGAGTATTCCAAGGTACGTTATTTATTTTTATCCCAAGGGAAAGCGGTAGCTAGTAATGATAATAAAAGAGAGATCCTTATATACCACAACTTAGTATCAACTAGTATAGGGGGTAAACAAAATATGGTAGGAATGGTTGATGATGAAACAAGCCAAGATAAAGATAATAAGATAACTAGTAAGGATAGCTAGGTGGGAGGACAATGAGAGAGTTTTGGACTCCTATGTTTCTAACTCTACTTGTGTAACTTAACCAAATCACACAGTTGAGACACACAGATTGATACCTCACAACAAGTATGCTAGGCGATTGGTGAGATAATAGGGAGTGAAACCCTATCCGAAGCAGCTACCTTTTTATGGGGGCCCTACCTTTTAAGAACTTGTCTATAACACGTGGCAAAATACAAAGGCTAGACAGGGCTATCACCACTTGCTAGCTACCACAAACTATCCATCAACAAGCAGGAACCAAAGGCAAGATCAGTGTATAAGCACCACTCTTACACCTTCTCTCA
Source organism: Miscanthus floridulus (assembly GCF_019320115.1). Classification (NCBI taxonomy): domain Eukaryota; kingdom Viridiplantae; phylum Streptophyta; class Magnoliopsida; order Poales; family Poaceae; genus Miscanthus; species Miscanthus floridulus. The sequence goes on from NC_089590.1 coordinate 10,459,727, forward strand.
CTACTCTAGCTGTAATTACAAGGCCAACTAGAGCACCCTGTGATAGGCTGATGATCACAATACAGGTGTGTTTCCAAGATCACAATCTAGTGTATGATAACTCTATGACTAGATAAGCCACAACAATACTATAACTAGTATAATATTACACAAAGTAAAGACTAAGTAAAGTAGAGAAAGAGTAATATTTTGAATAAGGTAAAGTCTTACAAAGGAAAGGAAAAGGTACAATGGCTATACCAGACTCTCCTGAAGACAGCTCCAGAAGACCTGAGCAAAGCTCACTACTCAGCTCTAACTCCCACTCTAGGCTACACTACTAAGATAAAGTGGACTAACTACTCTTCACTTGAGCTCGTAGGCTTCTTCACCATGAATGGAGAGGGGGGAGTGACCCTCTATTTATAGGTGGAGGTGGAGGAGTGCCATGTCAGCGATCTGTGTGACCTTGAACATGCAACCATTGGATCCACCGCCATAGAACCACCTCAAATCCAAGAGCCAGGCTCATTTGGCATGTGCTAAATGTGTGGGGAAGGCGGTGGAGGGCTAGAAGCCTCCTTTGGGAGGTCGATCGACTTGCCTATGGCAGCTGGGCCCCTCCACTTTCTTCTAGAAGGTGTCCCCATGTGTCATGGAGCATGTTTGCAGCTTCAGTCATGTTGGATGCTTTGTTGTGGGTCCATGAATCCAGTGTGACTTCATCTTCCACCCTTGATGTCATGCCCCGCGAGACCGAAGACTGACGGGGGTTGTCGCTCACATCATGCGAGGCCCCTAGCAGTGCACTTAGCAATTCCTCTTCAGGATCTATGCGTTGAGTTACACACACATACCCGATATAGGACATACCGCACAACTTAATTGCATACACACTTTAGTTTCCAACACATAGCTGAAACATCATTGACCATAAAATAGATTCAAGAAAGAAAACTACTATTAATGCTAACTCTCCACTTAACTACTATCTCCATTCTAGGTTATATCTCATACACTTGTCTACTCATCGAGTTACACGCAACTAATCTTGGAAAACAACCTTCCAAGGTCTACTACTAGTTGCACCCATTGGAGCTAGTCTCGGAGGAATGTCTTGTTACCTGCAAAACAACTTAACGGCTGCACCATGAGTACATTGCAGTACTCGCAGGACTTAATTCCAACATATTATATTTGGTGGATGCAAGGGAGGATATTAGGCATTTGTATATTTACAAAAAGCAATGGTGTTTCTTAAAGATATGACATGCTATGCTTGATTACTAGAACAAAAATGTACAATTAACAACAAGATTGCATTTGAGTGCTCTTAGCTCATTAACAATGCTACCATGGGTATAAAAAGTAGGAACAACCAAATGGTTCCATCCCGAAGGACTTCAGGCTTTCAAAACTCTGTAGAGGTATACAACTGTACCCACACAGAAAATGGGACTAACCACCATAGACCAGGATCATGGTAGTAAGGGTTGCCTCACATCTTCTAACCTTTCCCTAATCTGGCCTGAGTGTCCTATGAAACGTTCGACTGGTGCCCGATCAATGTGTTGAACATTCTCGACTGACACCACCCCCTTGCTAGTTTCATGGATAAATCGGTCGTAACTAGTTACTTGGCTTATCGACCCTATCCAGTGATATGTGGTCTATACAGGGTGGTTACTTCAGACTCACAGTATCCCAATAAACGATCCTTAACTGCTCCACGAGCTACGTTGTTTGAGATCCCACACTCACAATGACCTACCCCTTGCATGAGCAAAGTTACCAAAGTGGAATCCAAGTTTATAACCTTAAGTGAAGTGAATCCCATCCAAATTAGGAAGGTAAGTCAAGTTGTACCCTCATTGCTTTTAGTAATCATTTATCCAAGTGTAGCATCCTACACGTGCGAGAATGAGTTCCCTTCTCATACTCGACTTCTATCATTGATAAGCAACTAAGCAATAAGCTGATTAAGTGTTTCCATTCACATTGTTTAGATGAGAGGCTTCTACTAGATTAATGAGTGACTCTAAGTGTAAGGTGATCAAGATTATTATCCAAATCTACATGTAATGCACAACTCATAATGAGACTTCATAAGTATCCAAAGTAGGGTTCATAGTAGTGGGGTGCCTGCCTAATTGTGTTGCCAGTTCTAACTCTCAAAGCCAATGATGATGATTCATACATGTTCCTTACTCGATTCGAATTTCATGAAAAGATCAAGAGAGATCCGATTGGAGAGATGCGCCGAAGCTCGGAATGACGAGAGGGTTATGAATAGATAGGAGTAGATCATCAACTGAGAACTTGGGAAGAGGCATCTAACTATGGTTCCACTGTTACTGCTATTTTGTAATGGGTATAGACTAGTATGGTCAACTTCTTGGGTAAGCTTTCTAAACAATCTCACACTCTCTATGGTCTGGTGGACACTTCGTCCTAAATGACGGACACTCAGCTGTGTTGGGTGTCGAGGTGGGTTGTCTCTGGGTTGGCTCTATTCAGGTTGATAGATACTCCATGGAGGCCATAGATACTCTGATAGATTCATGACTTAGTCAATTCTAGGGTTTACTAGCAACATCGAATGGTCCGACCAGGATGGTAGACGCTCTGATATAAACTGGGTACTCTCGGGTTCCTTGGTGACTATTCTTTATAATTCAGCTGAACACTCTGAATGAGTTGTTGAACACTCCAGTTATTCCCACTCAGCAAGGGTATGGGTGTTCCTATAGGGGAGTTTACTAAATTGGGAAGGCTTATCAGACGCTCCGCCGCACTTGGTGGACACTCCATGAGTTGGGCGACAGAACCTATACTCTAGGTTTTGGGTTGGTTAGATTCCTGATTTGGGGTAGCAAACATCTATGCATGTGCACCAAACTTCTAGGATGACTCTAGGGATATGTTGGGCTAGAGCTAGTTAGGTTTTGGGTTCCATCTCTTCCCATGAACTACTTGATATTAAGGCTTGGGATTGAGCAAAAGGAACTTAGCTCCAAGATTGAGAATCATGAGAGGCTAGGATCCTTGATAAGATATTGAGCACACCTTACTTTCCATTCTTGAGGAGAAACATAAACATCCTTTGTGAAGAGTGAGATGTCACCGCCCTCCATGATCCATACATGCATGAAAGCTTGAGATTAGGGTTTGAGAGAAATTTCCAACTAATTGAGATGAGTGCTCATGAGCTAACCATGGTCATGAGATGAGGATAAGCTGAGCTTGATGAGGTGATGACCTTGGGTTGCATGTCTTCACTCCATCTTCCACCTTCATCTCCAATCTCCATTTTCTCTCTCTAGTTCTTCCTTGTTCTTGCTCCTTTAGAGAGAGAGGAAGGTGACAAATGAGAGAATGGGTTGAGTTGGGAATTGCTTTAGCTGATGATCCCATCTTCCATTTCATGCATATGACATGTGGGGCCAAGGGTTGAGTGGAGGACAACTCATTCTCCACTCACTGCATGCAGTTTAGATACTGGCAGATGGTCTGGTACTGATGTCGGACTATCCGGTATTCTCTGTTGGTTGAGAGATAGATCCAAACACTTAGGGGTTTGGCATTGGGCCAATTAACTTTATTCCAAAGGTCAATAACCTGATCCTTAACATTCTAAGCCAATGTGTTACATCTTTCAGACTGCGAGTCGCCTCATTGGGTAGGAAGGCAATGTATTTGTGATTTCTGCTTGTATCCAAATGCCTATACGGCTCATCTAGGAGCTTTGTTGGTGATGAAAATTGAGAGCCTAGGTTGTAGCAAACTCAGGTCATTACAACTCTCCCCTCCTTAGAATAAGCTCACCCTTGAGCTTTCCCATGGTTCCATTAGGGAATTGCATTTGAAAAGACTCTGAGGTTTCCTCCTTTAAATTGGGGATAGCTTTCCTTTCCTCTTAACGATTTCTTCCTCTCGAGGATCACCAAAAGAGGGAGACATTCTTCCTTCATCCTCTATTGGGTGGTCCGATAGACTTATCAGATGTTCTGGCAATTCTTATAACTAGTCATGTGACTTAACCAGTTGGAATTACAGGTCTAGGTGGACACTCCACCGAACTTGATGGACGCTCCGTTAGCTCATGGATAGATAAGGGTTGATAGTCGAGTAGTTAGGGTTTCTTCCTCACTTCCCCACCTTTCCTCCATCCAAGACACCGCACTTGCTCAGGCCATCGCCCTCACCATTTTCGGTCGTTCTTTGTGGCTTCAAGCTTCTCGAGATGGGAAGGTGTGTAATACTCCTTCCTTAGTCACTCCTCCCTTTCTTTTTCCATAGCAAGGGGGCTAGGGTTTGCTCGATCTAGAAGTAGGATTGGTTTGGTTGAATCCCAACTTGGTGAAGATGCAGAGCATGCTTAACTTGTCCATTGGGTAGCCTTCAGTTACTTGGAACTGCTTAAGGTGGTGGATCTTGAGGATGTGATGTCTTGCGGTTGTTCAAATCACTGCTGAATCAAAAATTGATGGACTCTCCATCGACCCTAGTGAAACATTCTGCTAAAACCTTAGGAGGCTTAAAAATGTCCTGAACATGTCATTTACCTTCTGTGTTGAGTTTGACGGTTGGTCCATGACTACTGTGGACTCTCTGTCAGTTTCAGTCCATAGCTTAGGTTCCTCTCTGTATGTTATCAGAAAATTGATGGACTCTTAGTGTCGGAGACTCTGGTATGCACCAGTTTAGTCTTAGGTCCAATGTTTATAATTCAGTGGATGGACCGCCATCATCACGGATGCTCCACTACTCTCTGGGTAGTTGCAAGTCAAATTTTTGTTGACTTTCTTGTCATCAAACCTTAACATGGATCCTTAGACAACATCATGTGACATTGCAGTATTGTACCCTTGATCCTTAGTGCTAGCAGATATGATTGCATTCTTAAATTCCCTTAGCACTTATTTGATCCGACCGTGATCTTACTTCTTGTTTGTATTTGTAGATCTAGCTTCGGTCATTGTTTGTCAAGTGTGGGTCAGCCAAGAAGGAACCACACATCGAGGAGCAAAGCAGTCGTCTGGCCTCTCATGAGTAGGTGGTGCCACCTAAGAAGAGAGAGGCACTACACGCTAGGAGATCCAAAAAGTCCACTTCGCCTGGCATTATTGACGATGATAAATTGGTGTTGATGGTAGTTAACAACCAATTTAAACCATTAATTAAACATGTATAAGGGCATAAATATAATCACCAATAAAGGTTTAGGGGTTTAAACTAATAAATTCCATGAGTTTTGGTGAATCTGTGTTTCCAACAGGGTTTAATCAGAAAACCGCCAAGGAGGACCTAATCGTCAAAGGAAATATGGAGTTCCGTCGTGCTACCTACATGGGAAGACTCTAGATGGGTCCAGAAGCCACGTCACCAAAGCGGAGGGCCACCCCTGATAGGTGGGGCCACCTAGCCCCCCTGGGCCCACCTGTCAGCCAGCTTCGTATGTTGGTCTCCCACCACATTTGAGGATGCATTTAGGCTGCTGCTTAAGTCGGTTTGATCTAAGGGCTCATGTTGGACCCTCTGGGCTATATAATATAGACCCTGCCTCCCCTAAGGAATAAGAAGTCATCAAGTCATTTGAGAAGATAGAAACCCTAATCTCCTCAGGGCTCCTCCTCCTCCATAGCATAGCTAGTTAGGATAGATCTAAAGGGAGGCAAGTAGGACTTCGTTTGGATTCCCGATCTTGTCAAGAGCGTGGTTTGGTATAAACTTTGTACCCCTCTCTCTTTTGTTTCTCCATTATTTTTATATGCTAGTTACAATTGTTATGACAATCTTAGTGTTCATCTTATTCATGTTCTTCATTATGATGTTCAACGTCTACTTTGATTATATACTTAGTATAGCTAGTTTATCATTGTATTTATGCATAAGTTCATATAGCGCTCACTCTGATGTACACATGATGGGTGGTCGACATTGTGTAAGTGTGGTGCTTATACGTTGTTTACCTGCGGATACACCATATATTCTGGGTCATGTGCTAGATCACGGATGTGACACTCCCGTTGAGTCCTTTGTAGTCCACTCCCCGAATATAGGTGCACGTAGGGTCCGATTACGAAGGTAGAATGAGCTCTGCCCTCAATCTTCCTTAGTAATATCCCTTAGGTGTGGATATGATGATGATCTTAGCCATGACTACTTGGTGTAATTACACTAATCAAATGTATGCTTTGACTTGTAATTAAGAATGACTTAGGAATTATTCCTCTAATATTCTACCTGACCATGCTAATGCTATAGAAAGGAGTGCTCTGAGTGATTTATCATTATTATTACTTATTATGTACATCTCTTATGACTTACTCCTGTTATGAGTAGAACATTGGTTATGGTTTATTTCTCCTTCAATAGTATAAATTATCAATACATATCCATGCTAGACCTTCCCAGTGGTAAAAATATAAATAACGATACCTGGAATACTCTTAGGTAAAATGCTACAATGGTATATTATCTGTGCGCTTGCGGATACTTTAGGTTCATAGATTTATATATATTCTCTCTAGTCACATAATTAATAAAGAACTGCTTAGTGTTATTCTAGTAGTAATACTATGTAGTACCAACAAATATCTCTACATCAACACTAGGGATGACAACCTAGTAAAGTTAGGGACATAGGTTTATGATAGGTGGCTAAGTACTTCAAACAAGTGACACATTAAGAAATACCAACAATGGGCCATGCTCGAGTAGGAAGAGAAGGAACAACCTCTCAGACATGGCAATGGTCCAACAAGTAGGTCTAAGAGGGAGGACTCCCCGTTCAATGAACTTGAGGTGGATTGCAGCGATGACGAGTATGAGGGAGAAGGGGTCCATCCAATCCGCTTGGAAAATCATCCAAAGAAGGACTATTCTTGGGAGAGCACCAAGAAATATCGAGAGGCTTACAACAAGAAGCACTACCAATAGGATAGTGACACCCTGTCTACCTACTTCCGGTCATAGGTCCAATTTTAGCTCTTCTAGGGTGGGTTCATCAGCAGGCCAATGCAAGAGAGTTAGTGGATCAACTAGGCCTACTTGGATGGCTTCCCACGCATCAAGGACTTCATCCAAAAGTTCTGGGTCATGGGTCTTCATAAGGTGATGGAGTTCAATCACAACTAGAATGAGTTTGCTAACCATCAGTTCTATGCCACTTGTGAGGTGGACATGGAGGATGAGCTTCTAACTTGGATGACTGGCAAGAAAATCTTCACTGCTTTGTTCTGGTATTTTACTACTCTCATTGGTCTTGACTATGAAGAGATGAAGACTAGGAAATCTATGGGGGATCTTCTGTTAATGTAAGACACAAGACCTATATCTTCTATTCAGATAGGAAACCTAATCATCGAGGTAGCAAGGACTTTCGAAGGTACCCTTCCTTAATCTTCAGTATGTTAAGGCATACCATCATGCCCAAGGTTGGGAATTTCGATGCTGTTCGCGTCCCTTATTATGAGGCAATAAGAACTATCATGTCCAGGGACAAGCTAAACATTGTTGAGTGGTTGGCCGCTAGGATGGTAGAGTGCAGACTTGATAGGAGAGGTGCCTTGGTCTTCCAGCAATACATCATGGCATTGATCCATCACAAGACTAGCTTCTTGGGTATTGATGGCACTGTAAGACCCTAGGTGTTTTTCACCAATTAAACAGTGGGTTTGAGCTCCAACATAACAAGTTCAGTGGTAATCAAGAGCTCTAGTTCATAATTTTGAAATGACAATGAAGGTGTTGAGGTCCAATCTATGAAATTGAGTCCCAACTTGAACTTAGACAACACGCCTTTGCTTACATATGGACCCTTGTTAAGATTTCGCAAGAGTAATGTTAAACATGCATGTTTCATGTACATTACATCAACATGCATCCATCTTGACTAGTGGAAAAGTTTCATGAAGTTTGGAACCAAAGAGTCACATGAAATGATAAGTTACATTTTTGCTTGAATTGCTTCATTTAGCAAATGGAAACATGGGATGTCGACCAAATCTTGCTACCTTGCCCAACTGACTCTAATTGAACTCTACAACAAAAGTCATGAAGGGTTCGTATTGAGCAAATGTCAAGAAAATGCTTCTAAGTGTGGGAATAGCTAAAATTGTCTTTTTCATGATATGGTTTTGACCTATGTTGACCAAATGTTTGGATTGCTTGCATGGAGTTGGACCTTAAATAAAAGTTGGAGTTTGAGTGGAGTAGAACAAACTTTATTTTTGGACCAAGCCTTGATTCAACTCCTAAGTAGCTCAAACAGTGGCCTCAAGTTTGAATGCAGTGTTGTTTTGGCCTCTAAAAAATCTAAGTCCTTGATCGGCAACAGCGAGTTGACATGTTGTGACATTTTTATCTTCCAAATTCATATGGTAACTCAACTGGGTTTCTTAATATGAGTTGAAGTACACTTTGTGCTGGAAACAATGAAGCAAGTCTAACTATTTGCAGGAGTTAACTAAATCTCGGTTTTAGTTTCGTGTACCCCACTTTGGAGAATTGTATCTTCCTAACCAAGCTGAACTAGTCCATGATCCTTTAAGCAAAGTTGCAGACCAAGAGGTGTACAACAAACTTTGTTTAAGGGTTAGAGCTAGTTTGGTCCCTAACTTAGTCAAACTGAGGCATCAAAACTGAACCTAGTGTTGTTTTGGATCTCGAAGATTTGGCTAAGTCTGAGATTATAATGTCGATGATGATTGGCATTTCGCGTTCTCAGATTTTTGTTAAGCAACTCAAGTTGAGCCAAATATAAAAGTTGGAGCATCTTGGAGAAGGACATACAAAAAGTAGGAATCAATTTGACCACGTTTTGACCAAGTAATTCGACCTCAAGCAGAGCAAGGCTTAATCCTTGATTAGTCGCTGATAGTGTCAACTTTGGGCTTAATTACCCGTTAATCTATTTCTCTAATGGCCTGGCACCCTTAATGATTTTGTAGATCATCAGGTGGGCTTCAACTTTTCTTTTGGGCCCAATGTCCAAATCGGCCCATAGCCGGCCCAATTCAGCTCCCACCTTGCCCACTTCGCTACACGTCACCAGTCCGAGGAAATGTCGATGTGTCCTCCATGCATCGGCCACACCCCCACCATTGCTGAGTGCCGCTGTCGTGTGCACCTACCTCCCTGCCACGCCTCTGCGCCCTCCAAAAGTGGATGCCTGAGCTCCCCCTCTCCCTCACTCGCTCGCCCTCGCCTCTGCTCGCTCCCTTCCTTGCTCTATGCTAGAGCGAGGATGCGCCCACCATGGCCATCCAAGTTGAGCTCTGTAGCACCACGTCCAACCGCTCACAGCTCGCCTCCATCCAAGTCAAAGCGTGCCCCAGCAACCCCACATCCACAGCATGCATCTGTCGGCCGCTTTCTCTGTTGCAACACTGCCATTTGCCATCGCAGGCACGTCCGCTGCTGGTGATGCGTGGCTAGGTTGACCTAGCCCACCTTAGGCCAAGCCAAGTAGCCCCGCGGGTGCGCTCAGACCCCTGGGTGCTCCTCGCCATTGCCAGACCCTGTTGGCCAAGCCTGGCCTAGCCCGAGCCCGTCCTCGCCGTTTGTCGGGCCACTTCTGCCGTGGCTGTGCCACCAAGGGCCATCTTCGGTCGAGCCGAGGCTACCCACGGGTGTGCACTGGTCCCCTAGTGCTCCCCCACCATTTCCCTGACACCGATGATGACCTCACTAGCCGGCGATCCTCCTCTGCCTCCTCTATTCTGATTCACGTGAGGGACCTTGCGTAACAATTAGAACAAGTGCAGTGGGCTAACTGCAAAGTCATAACTAGTTAAATAGTGCCTGGAAGGACCTGTTCATTGGGATTTATTTTCATGGAAGATCAGGGTTCTCGGTGCAAGTTTGTTTTTCTTTTATGTCTGAAACTTTTGAAAATCATAATAAATCATAGAAAAATCGTAAAATAGCAAATGAAGACTTTTTTGAATCCTTGTGAGTAGATCTACGCATTAGAGTTATAATATGATGTGTTAGTAGAAAGTTTATGTTGTTTTTATTTATTCTTATAAAGTGCTTTAGAAATCCTTTTAAGTTTGTCTGATGCATATCTCGAGGTAGGAATGTCCTAAAAATGTGATTCTAGTTTTGGGAGTCTTGTTTTGGCATGTGCTAGCTAAGAAAAATATTAAACATGTTGTTTGATCACTTTTTTATGATGTTTTGATTTAATCATGATTAATGGTTAATTCTAGCTTACTTTGCTTGCTATCGTCATATCTACTGTTGTACTGCTCCAAATGACCTAAAATTTTATGCTAGTATACTTATAGCATGTGTGAGCTCTAGGTTAAAATTTCATTATTTTTTGTGCATGTATGACTGAGTTATGAATTTAACTTGATTAATGCTTGATAAATGGTTTATAAATGGTTTATAAATAATTTATATATGCAAAAATGTGAAATGTGGTTCCCTTTCCCTTGCATGGTGATATTGTGACCTAAGAAACCATAAAATGGCTATATGTTTATAGAAAATGATGGTTTTTAGATTTATCTTGCTTTTACATGTTTTCTTACAATAGCAATTTGTCTTCTTCATAGTAATTAAATTATAAAACCTGAGCATGTGAAAATTGTACAGTAGCCATGTTTTGATAACCAGCCCCAAACTAGTTGTTCTCATATATCACTAAAATTAGATATATGTTTATTGGGAAAAAGGATTAATAAAAGCATAATTGTAGATAAAGCTTGTAATTGTATTTGGTGATGCTTTGAGTGATTGGGGTTCAATAAAGTGTTGCTAAGTATGTTAGTGATGGTTGATGTTCTTGAATGGCTCATGTGTGTATGCTCTTCGTTAGCAAAACAAGTGAAACATCAAATTGTTACATTATGAAATGGCTGCATGTGCAATTTCTGTTGTGATGATAACTTCAGTTGATCAAATGATGTTTTCTGTAAATATGGTAAATACAAAAGTTGTAGATAAATTCCTTATCATTGCTTGTCCTAAAATTTCATGATTTTAGGCCTGCTGGTTTACGAGTTATAGATTTTACAAATTTGTTGTTAGCTTTTGCATGTCCTCTGGATAGATCTGAATGATTGTATTGTTTAGCTTATTTAAACATGGAATCGTGTATTAGTGATATTAGGAGAGTTGTAGTGCTTTTCCTAAGATTTCTAAAATGTCTAATATCACTACTTTTGGTGGTCTAGAATTCTAGTTATTGCTATTCAAAGTGGAATGATAGATTCTGTCCAAATCTGGACAGAGATGCCTTCTTGATGTTGTTTAACCTTGTTAGCTTTAGAATCATCTTAATATGATAATAAGAAAATTGTAGATAACTTAATAATCTTCTCATAAAGTTAAGAATCATGTTTACTGGATGTCTATAACTTTCAGATATACATTTATGAAGTTATTGTCATATTTCTGTCCTAGTTTGTGCAGATCTACTTGTTAGTATTTTTCAACCTTGTTAACCTTTAAATCAGCTCTAAGTGTAAATAACAAAGTTGTAGACAATTTATTTAGCTTTCTAAAAAGTCTAGGATCACCTATATTGGATGTTGGGATCTTTGTTTATGACTAAAACAATTGCCTTCTATGTTGCTGTCCATATTTTGTGCATGTACTTTGAATTGATTGCTTAACCTTGATATTACTTGCATACGTACAGTAGCTTGACTGAAGTTAAACTTGTGCGCCATGCTATCTTGACCTTGCGCTTGTCTTGCTTACTTTCTTGTAATGCATTGTCTATGGCACTTCCATGCATTCATACATTTGCATTGTTGCATCTCATCTAGGTACGCTAGATGCACCACGTGAAGGACGTGATGTTGGAGCCGAACCCGAAGATGGAGTTTGGTGAATCCATCCAGAAGACAAAAGGACTAAGCAAGTACCGAGATGGGAGATGCTCACCAAGCGAGTGTCATCTAACAAACACTGACCTAGGTGTTGGATCCTAGGCAAGCCTCGGAGCATTCTAAGCCTCCTATGTTTTAGAAATATCAACTTGAGTCCTTTTTATGTTTGATGCATTAGGTTATAAGAGTTGATTGGAACCACTTGATGCATATAAGTTCCTTGTCCAGAAATATACCTTGAACCCTATGTAGGCCTAGGATAGAATATATGCTTAGCAAGGCTTAGACCAATAGAAGTCAGGTGATTTCCTATCACCTGCGAGATATAGGTGGATACCAAAGCACGGTTGGCTATATTTGCTATCGTGGAAAATAACCATGTGATGATGAATAAACGGAGACCGAACGAGATCTGGTGATTGAGAGGTAGTAGGACATGGAGGTCTTGTGTGCCTTGTTTTATCCCATCTGTGTCGATTAAGGACCTATACCATTGTTGGCGCTTCTGTCAAGATTGAACGCATGCCTCTCACTTAGCTGTCCGGATAACTCGTTCTGACCATGAAGCCGAGTAGCTCAACTCAGGCTGGGCCCCTATTCTATAAAAGTGTGCACTCTTGGATGGTAGTAAGGATGTGTGGGGAGCCAGACGTGAGCCCAAGGGCAGGCCAGGCCTAAACGTCCTAGCAGCTGGTTGTCCCTGATTGTGCAGCGCTTGGCGAACCCATGAAATGTGGATCTGAGTTGTACTAAAGGTGACCTAAGGCTACCGTGGCTGGTAGACCTAGGTTTATGTTAGGAATAAATTCCCAGCTGGTTGAAATCGATTCGAATCGCCGTCTCTCCCAGACAGTGAGACACTTGGCTAGTCCCAACATCGTAGTAACTGAATTATGGAATGATGGTTATGATAAACATGGAATTATTACATCAGATATGGTTACTATTGCTATGCTACTAAATGATATACCGCATGTTTGGCATAGGTTAGTTGCTAATCTAGAGATGAATAGCTATACTTAACTTGATGACCGAATTATAAAAGGTATAAGTTGAATTAGTGGCTTTTTATGCAAAATGTTGTCAAGCTAGCTCCACTTATAAAGCCTTGCATGATCCTTGGTGTCAATTTATTTTTGGTTTATGATGGGTAAATCTAGCTGAGTACATTCGAGTACTCAGGGTTTATCCCACCATTTTGTAGGTGCAATTCTTGGCCTGAGGAAGATGGTGGCTAACCACCAGTGGGCTTAGTGACTCTATATTTATTTCTCATCTATATGCTTTTATCAGAGGATGTCACTTATGCTAGCAAAGTTTTTGGAACTTATATTAATGTAATCATTTGAAATCTATGTTGTTTTCCCTTAACCGGTTTTGAAACCCAAACTTGTACTATTATTTGTGAACCCAATTGTAATATTATTTCCGCTGCAACTCTGTGTATGTGATGTGTATTTGCTTAATCACGTGATCTTGGTTGTGAAGTTGATTTACCGAGGTCCTTCGTGGCACTTGGTGTACTACCAGGTTTATATAAGTGAGAGTATGCGCGTGTCAACATGTTTAACGGGGATAGCCATACTTGATCTTGTATAAATTGGGCAGTTCTGTCACATGCATGATGCATAAGGCTTTCCGACTGTTCAAGAACAAGAAGGAGGCCTTGGAATGAGAGGATTCACCTCTGCCTCGGGATTCACCGCCACCTATTGTAGCTGCAGTCGAAGAGGGTGCTAGTGTGTGGATGTCGCCAGAGGATTACTTTGTCCCATACTTTGAGCGTCTCAACCGTCAGTTCCAGGAGTCGATTGCTCCACTTTGCTAGGGTTGGATGCAAGATTTGCTAGGCAGGAGCAATTCCTCAAGGATAGCTTTGTCGATCCAATGACTGCCATGGTGAACAGCTTAGCTGATCATGTGGACAGGATGGCCACCAGAGAAGAGATGAGCCAACTCCGCTCTAAGGTTACTTCATAGGTTCAAACTACTGGGCAGCTCAAGTAGTCCTTCGACACCCTATACCACTACGTCTACCACTACTGCCTGATCATGCAGAACCCACTCCACTCTAGATATGTCCTTTGCTTCTGGCCCCTCACAGAGTTGTTGCTTCTCCTGTAGGCTTTTCAGGTAATCTTGTACTTCATGTGGCTACATTCGCCAATACCTTTGTTTTCCATCCATTATGGTTTCTATCTAATGTTCAAACCATATCTTCGTGCAGGTGGATAGCCTATGCTGATATCTCTAGGAGCCTTCCATCCTCCACCGCACTTGTAGATGCTACCGCCATAGCAGCCTAGTCAGACTCCACCCGACCAGTGATCTTCATGCCCTAGCCATTGTCATGCTTCTAGAGGTGGTTCCGCTCTAGTCCATTATGGGAGCGTTTATCAGATACTTTAAACTTTAATTTGCTTCACCACCTAGTTGTGTTGGGCGTACTTGGATTGTGATGTACTTGATACTATGATTTGTCCTATGGGTCATCCATCGAGGTGATGAATTTGATATCCTATTTGAATTCCTTTAGTTGGACACCTAGACTTGCTTGATATCTCATCCTCTTGTTGATGCTTGATGGTTGTTGCTCTGGTTTAGATTCTTGTGCATACGATTGTCTGTCTGTGGGAGATAGGGCCTAAATACAGGGGAAACTCTGTCGAAACTTCCACTTAACTAGCCTGGTGAATGAAGAGAACCTGATTGGGAACTTTGAAGGATCTAGATAAGAATGTTGGGACTACTCTAACATTCTTGACACTTTCCGCACGACATGCATAGTCTAGAAGGGCATTTTACCACAACCTAGTATTCCTCACTTGGGTGAAACTATAACTATCCTTCCCAACTCTATACCAAACACCAACCGGTTCCTAAATTTTCTTAAAAAACAAAACCTTTGAGACATTTTCTTTGTATCATAGAGTATTGGGGAAAACAGGCTAGATTCAACTTAGAGAAGAGAGTTAAGACAACTTAGGGTTTGCCTAAAGCATAGAGCAAAATTCTTAACATAGAAAGCTCAACTACATATCAAGCAGGGTTGAACGATGCCTTGCATGAGGACTGTAAGTGTAAGTCAATCAACTGCTCCAATACCCATCCGGCCGGTCCACTTGATGTCGCGCCCCATGAGACCGAAGCCGACGAGGGTTGTCGCTCACATCATGCGAGGCCCCCATGAGCGCACTTAGCAACTCCTCTTTAGGATCTTTGTGTTGAGTTACACACACATACCTGATACAGGACATACCGCACAACTCAATTGCATACACACTTTAGTTCCCAACACATAGCTAAAACATCATTGACCATAAAATAGATTCAAGAAAGAAAACTACTATTAATGCTAACTCTCCACTTAACTACTGTCTCCATTCTAGGTTATATCTCATACACTCTTCTACTCATCGGCGTACACACTAGCTCATCTTGGAAAACAACCTTCCAAGGTCTACTAACCGTTGCATCCATCAGAGCTAGTCTTGGAGGAATGTCTTGTTACCTACAAAAATCTTAATGGCTGCACCGTGAGTACATTGCGTACTCATAGGACTTAATTCCAACATATTATATTTGGTGGATGCAAGGGAGGATATCAGGCATTTGTATATTTACAAAAAGCAATGGCGTTTCTTAAAGATATGACATGCTATGCTTGATTACTAGATGCTTGATTACTAGAACGAAAATGCACAATTAACAACAAGATTGCATTTGAGTGCTCTTAGCTCATTAACAACACTACCATGGGTATAGAAAGTAGGAACAACCAAATGGTTCCATCCCAAAGGACTTTAGGCTTTCAAAACTTTGTAGAGATGTACAACTGTACCCACACGAAAAACAGGACTAACCACCATAGACCGGATCTGGTAGTAAGGGTTGCCTCACGTCTTCCAACCTTTCCCTAATTTGGCCCGAGTGTCCTATGAAAGGTTCGACTAGTGCCTAGTCAATGTCTCAGACATTCCCGACTAATGCCATCCCCTTGCTAGTTTCACGAATAAACCAGTCGCAACTAGTTACTTGGCTTGTCGACCCCATCCGTGACATGTGGTATGTACGGGTGGTTACTCGGACTCATGTATTGTTGGCATTTCTTAGCATCACTCTTTACTAAGTTCTCATCCCTAGCATGATGCTAGAAATGCGTTGTTGGTAATTATTGCGAACACTTGACAGTCTAGAAAGATCATATATATATCGAGGTAATCCGCAAGCGCACAGATAATATTCCATTGTAGCATTTCACCTAGGAGAATACCGGGTATCGTTATTTATATTTTATCCATAGGGAGGAGCAATGGGGTAGCTAGAGATATTGACAAATATGCATACTTATGACAAGATCATTAACTCTCATGCTATAGCAGGGGTAAGTCAAATGATAAATAAATGATAAGTGTAAGGCATTGATAGTAATCCAGAGATAGAAATACATACTCATAAATGTAGTATGGCTAGGCAAGAGATTAATTAAGAGAAAAAGAGTCCTAAGTCATTCATTATTTACTATGTCTTTTGTACACCCAAGTATATACACTCTCATTTATAGCATAATTAACTCTATATCTATACATAAGGAACATTACTAAGGAAAATCAAGAACAGAGCTTGTCTCCCTTCGCAACCGGGTTCTACTTGTTCTACAAATGGGGAGTGGACTACAAAGGACTCAATGGGAGTGTCACATCCATGAACTACCACATGACCCTAGAGTGTAGAGTGCATCTATAGGTAAACAATATTTAAGCACCACGCTTACATAATGTCGACCACTTAACCCACTCGAGTATGAGCTAAGCGCTTTGTGAACATATGCATAAATTCATTATCAATCATGATTATATCAAGCATATAACTAGAGCAAATTAGGAACATAATAAATAGCAACATAATATTGAAGTAGCATAAAGTCAAAATATAGAGGGATACAATGGCTTTACCATCCTCTAGATGGCTGAATCTAGAATCCTGAGCAAAAGCCCAAACTCTACTTGAATCTTGCTAGTTAGCCTATACTAGAACTTAATGAATTGGAGCTCTATTCTCTTCTCTCTAGAAACCCTAATTTCTGGTTTGATCTTGACTTATGATCTAATGATAGATGCCTCAGGGAGGGGGCAGGGGCTAGTATATATAGGCCAGAACATCAATCTTGAGCCCTCAGATCAAACCGACTTGAATAAACAACATAGATGCAATCTAGAAGGCAGTGGAGGAACCAACATCGAAGTGGAGGCCAACATGTGGGACCAGGGGATCGATAGGGCTGCAGGTGGGATCGGCCGGGCTACAGGTGGGACCAGCCGGTCCTACCTGGCATCCTCTCAAGGCCCTGCTTTGGTGGAGTGTCTTCTAGTGTCCTCAGGAACCTTCTGGAGTTGTTTACGCTGCGGAAAAGCGTGATTTAATTTGATGAATTGATCCTCCTTGATGGTTTTTCTGGATAAACCCTGCTGAAAACATAGATTCACCAAAACTCGTGAAAATTGTCAGTTTAAACCCTAAGTCTATGTTGGTGATCCTTTTCATGCATTTATTCAAGTTACATTGACGGTTCATGATAGGCGATAACCACCATCGACAAACTCCCCAAGCTTAACCTTTGCTCAGTCTATGAGGCAATGCCAAGCTCAGCAATAGGATCAGGAGTTGCTACAATGTTTTCACTCCTCAAAAGTACACATGCGTTCAAACAAGAATTCTCCTCCGGATTCGAACAAACTAATCGGACTTTCAAACTTACCCATATTACCTTCAACCATGGGGCTTGTAGCCTTTACTTGAATCTTGAGTAATTGAAAGATAGAACGATCAAGTCAAGCACTATGTCTCATGTTCTTTGCTCAACCATTATTCTAGAGTTTTTGCATGTTTTTAAAATAAAACTCAGAGTTTCCATTGTATGACACTCTCAAGTCTCTCAAAATATGGGGTATTTGTGGATCCTCACCAAGGCAAAAATGATGTTATGCCCTTCTCCCTACAACTAAGGCTTATGTGGAGCTTATAGGAATGGTGATAACATGAAAGAGTATACTTGCAATACATATATTGTAAAGTCAAATAATGGATCCAAAGAGAGTTAAGTCTTACAATCAAATCACGATGTGCATGTGTGTGGAATATATGGTGGCTAGCCTAATTCTACTATGCTCCTTGAAAACATATCTCTCTTTTGAAACTTGGAAATATTTGCAAGAAAACATGGGCTATCTTATTCATCTCTTTTTTTTCAGGCGGGCATCGAAGTACCCATTGTTTTAGATATCTCGGACACTTGTCCATTTTTTTCAATACTTTCTTTTTCTTCTTTTTTTATGAATAACTTTTGCATAGCCCATGCTTCGTCTCTGCAACAAAACTTTTGAGAGATAGTAACAAGAATTTGGAGCATTTTATTTGGTTGATGAAACCTATCAATAATATTTTTGCTGTTTACTCCCAGGGTAGGAGTAAAACATTTTTGGGTGGATATAGATGGAATGCATGTTTTTGCTCCCACTCCCAGTGTAGGAGTAGAGCATATGTGAGTGGTGTGTACGTGATCTTGACTTTAAGAGCATGACCAACCGCTCATAAGGGTCAACAAATGTAACACCCTAAAATTTGCCTCTTTTGAAAATAGGTTTAAAATGATTTATTTTTTAATTTTGTGCTCATGAAATATAGAAAAAAGAATATTTTTCATTAATTTAAAATTCATCATAAGGTAGCAACATGTTTGAGCATACATGCCTTTGCATTTGATTTATTTGGTTGAGTGGTTTTGATTGCAAATTTAAAATAGTTTAAATTGCTTTTGGAGATGAGTTAGAAAATGGCTTTGAAGTAAAAGAAAAAACAAATTAGGGAATAAAAGCATTTAACAAGTGGTAAAAATTATTTTTGAAAACATTACCAAAATTTTTCAGTTTACTTTGAATTGAAAGTATATTTTAAATAATATTTAAATTTGGTTTTGATTCAAGGTTCAAATGAATTCAAAACCCATTTGAAAACATATTAGGAAAATTAAATTTGAAAAAATGGTGCAAGCCTTGCCTTCTGGCCCACGGTTTTCTCCCACCGGCCCACCTTCTCCCCTCCCTTTCTCCCTTCTCCACCACAGGCCCAATCCATGTGGCCTGCTTTTCTTTTTCCTGCGCAGCATTGCTTCCCCCGTGTTAGCCCATCTCCCGTGCCGGCCCAATTCCTCCCCTCCGCAGGCCGCCGCACTCTTCCCGCAGTAGCCCAACAAAGCAGTCGCCCTAGCTCCGCAAGCCACGCTGCATCTCCATCCCACTGACGCTCTAGGCCCTGCTCATTAGGGCGTCTTCCTCTCCACGCCATGGCCGCCTCGAGCATGACCGTGCCGACGCCGTCCATGTCCGGCTCCGCTACGTCGCATGTGTCGTGTCGCCTAAGTCCCCGCGCCTCATAAATAGCTAGCCGAGCCCACGCCGCCTCTCTATCTTGCCTCAGAGCCATCCTTTGCCTCGAAGAGACACCTAGCCCTAGCCACCTGCAAGAGCCGCCCACCTCGTTGAGCCCCTGCACCCGCCTTGTTCCTTCTCCGCTGCCAAGATAACCCTAGGTGAGTCCGCCATCGCACCCTGTCTCTCCCCATGTCTCTAGTTCGTCAAACGGTGTACCATACACCAAAAACCATGAGCACTACCGCACCAGCAATGGTGCCGCTGCCGCTAGGTTCGCCATCAGCCTGTTCCAGGCCAGCCGCTGTTGCTTTCCCTTGCCCAATCCAATCATGGCCGCCCGCATCTAATCCGACGGTCCCAGATGAAGGATACCCCTTCGCTGGCATTTTTGTAAAAACCACCTTACAAGTATTTGGGTCTTAACACATAGTCCAAAACATCTTTTTCGATTCTGTTTTCTTCTTTTGAAAGAGTATTTTGTTTCGGTTAAATCTAAAATACGTTTTCAGTTATTTATAGTTTTGCCACTAGATTTGCTTAGGCCATAACTTTTTTTGTTTTAACTCTAATTTGGTCCGTTCCACTTGCGTTAGGTTCGTAATTTCAAAATTTACATGTTCATACTACTGTTATGTATGTTTTCAACTTTTAAAATTCGAGGTTAGATTTAATCTATTATTTTAATAATGGAAATCTGGTTTAATTCATATCTTCTACATTTTAGGTCCGAATTGACCTGTTCAAGTTGTGCTAGATTCATTACAATGAGATCAACACGTTAGTAACATTATTCACCATATTACTATTTCTGAAATTTCATGGTTTAAATCATATCTTGATTAATAATTATGCAACTAGATTTTATAAATAAAATGTGTTTTGTTTTACTTTAGTTTTATGATTCAAATCTAAATTTGATTTAATTCTATTTATATTATAAAATATCTTATATATCTGAATTTATATAGTTAAAATAAATGAAACCTATAGTTTTGTTTTCCATGTATAAAGCAAATCTCTTGGTAGTTGTATCTTTTCCACCGTAGCTCCGATTAGAGTGCTTCTTGCGACTGTGTGTTCGTGGCGATGCATAGAATCATGTTTCAAACTCTTTCACTTATTTTCTATGATTGGTGTATTGTTCTAATTTAGTTCTATTGTTTGCTTTGTGTATGATTGTATGGATGCTTGTGTGGTGCTTTATGATTTCATCTAGTAGGTGAGATCTATGTGGTGATCAAGAAGAAGAATGTTGAAGATTAAAGCTTACCGAAGGATCAGTGTTTAAGGCAAGTATAGCATGGGATCATCCTTGTTGTCCTATACACCTTTAATCATTTAATACATACTGCATGTGTCTACCTTGACTACCACTAAGGATTTCCTAGTACTTTGTACCTTGTGCCTTGATACCTATGGGGTATTGCATTGTGTAGTTTTGCTAGTGCTCAACTACAACCATGATCTTATAACTTGACTAATGGTATATGCAATAAATACTAAAAGATGCTTTTTAGCAACTATGGAACAAGGGGGCTAGAGCATTGGGCAGTTTTTATGGTGCTCTAAATTCCTCTCCCTAAGGACTTATCTGTAAGTGATCATCCGGGACTTATAGTACAACTATGAGGGCTATATGGCTCTAGCTTTAGCTCAGTATAAGGACCTTTTCTAGCTTGTTCATGGTTACCTTTATTGGTGTAAGAATGGCTTGCCGAATCGGGTATAGGACAACCTCTACTCTAATGTGTATAGCCATGATGGAATTATGCCATTCGACAGGGCGGTTCCAATATCTATTTGCCGAGTGAATTTAATGGCCCTAACTTGTTAGACGAACCTTTGAAAGGTTTCATAGTGAACCATGCTGACCATCCTTGGTAGTGGGTCAAGAGACTGATCACCTCGGGCAAAAGGGTAAATCACGACTCACAGTGAAAGTGTACAACCTCTATAGAGTGTAAAACTAGGTATATCAGCCATGATCACAGTCACTGAGTGGCCTTGGAACATTTATGGAATATGAGATGAACATAGATGATACTGATGATGAAGATGCTCACTAATGGTTAATTATTTATGATATTCATTATTCATGTTTACCTGATCATGTGTTTATACGGGCTTATGATAAGTTTGATGCTACTCAACTGCTTAAAATCATGACTCATTAAAAGCTAATCGCAGTTAAACCAGTGTTAGCCTTTTGAGCCTCATGAACCCCATGTTATATTTGTTGAGTATGACATGTACTTACACTTGCTTTACCTTTCAAATATTTGGATAAAAATCCCCGATGGGTACCAGATTGCTAGAGTTTGGAGGAATTAGGCTTGTGATCAACCAGTCAGTTGTCCCTATGGAAGTGGAGTCTTTGCTTAAAGATCGAAGTTGTCTTTCCACTGTCTATACTTTGAGGTTATATTCTTTATACTAATACGTTATGTATTTAAGCATTGTCTAATGATATTACCCTTATTTGTAGCTATATGTGAGATTTAACTTCCTAGGCTCACATATGGTGTGTATCTGGTTTTGTTCTTAAAACCGAATAAGACAAAGTGGTATTAGAGCAATGCTGACTGTAGGACGCAAGCCTAGATAGAACTGGACATTTTAGCATGCTTTCATCTTTGCTTAGTTCTTACTTTCTCTCTAACATTGATATTTGCTAAAAGTTATGCTCACTTTCGGCCTCTATTCTGTTATGAAAACCTTGTCTTTATTCTGAACCTTCTCTCTTTGTCTATATAGATGGGTCATAATGAGGAGACCACCATCATCAAAGGTCAGGAGGACCAAGCTATGTTGTCTTTGGTTGCATTCGACAAGGAGAAGCTTGTAGCTATGCAACAACAAATACTTGAAGGAATGACTCAATATGAGAGTTCTCCATAGTGCTTGCCACAAGGTCAAACCAACATACCAAAGGAACTAGTGAAGAGACAAGTGGCAGAAGTTTGGAAGAAAATGAAGTCCAATGAAGGTGCTGGTAGTAATACGCTCGGAGGTCAGTATCAATGTCAATGCTGCAAGCATTATGGTTTTCCCTATCTTCAGAGCAAGTCTAATAAGAGGGAAGTCAAGGTGAACCCGAGTTGTGAAGCTAACGTGGATAAGAAGAGGAAGGCGGTCTCATCAGAGCCAGAATTGGGAAGCAATCAACATTCGAGTTCTACTACATTGCCACATCTAGCTATAATCCCTGGTCACATAAACTCAGACTCTAAAGAGTCAAAAGTTTCTCAAGCTAAGATTACTTCACTCTTTCCATAGGAGGTATGCATAGATGGGTGGACGATCACCTATAAGGAGTTTGAACCCCGAAAGATCAAGCGAGCTAAAAAGCAGTCAGGTCTAACAAAGATGAACCTTCAGAGTCAGCAAACTAACAACACACTAAGCAACAATTCTATGGAGTATGACATCACAAAGGATCTAGCTAAGAGAAAGTGTTATCATTGCCAGTAGGAAGGACATTATGTTAAATCTTGCCCATAGAAGAATTAACAGTTACACCATGGAAGTAGCCTAGAGTCAGATCACTATCGGACTACCACCAAAAAGTGTCAGTGATACCCAACCTGAAAGAAGCATTCGGTGAGAGTGACGAATGAAGAAGTCATGCTAGACTACCCAAGATCCTTAGATAAGGAATAGGAGTTTGTGCCCTTTATGTAATAAAAACGATCGTATCGCAAGTTGAGTCAATGATTGAATTGTGCATCTTTATTGCTCGTTGAATTGTTATTATGCTTATGATTGTGTTGAATCTTTGTAATGATTGCAATGATCTTGTTGGGTGTTCCCACAATTTCATTTAGTTTATAGGCCTAAGGTATAAGGATCAGTGCAATAAATAGTTAGGTTATGGTATTCTTCTGTTTCCTCTATCCTAGTCTTTTCAGAGCAGCCTATACTCTTTGGCTTATATCTCTAATCTTAGATGACCAAAAATCATGAGAAAATTCTGGACAATAGTAGACTTCAATATCTTTCTCTAAGTACAAGAATCAGCTTGATAGCTATTTTGGATATGGAGATACGAAAATCACAAGGCGATGCATTTGTGCTGTTTGGAACCTAGGAATAGTTTTATCTTGTGCACTGTTTTGACCAAGTTAACTGTAGAATTTGGAAAAGTGTTCTACAAGGAAATTATGGAGGATTTGATAAGCTTTCCAATGGTATAAGGCACCCTCTGGCAAATTAACTCTAACAAAATCGAAACACCCCCTGAGCGATTCTACTCGAATCACCCGGGGGCTCGGGGGCTACACCCACCGGGTGCGCTCACGCGCACACCCTCCGGCGAAATTAACTCCGACGAAATCAAAACATCCCCTAGGCGATTCTATCCGAATCACCCAAGGGGCTCGGGGGCTACTATTGGGGACCTAATACCAGGGTACCTAATGAGGTGGAACTAATAACCATCGAACGTTAAAAACTCCTGAACGGACAAGAGCACTGCTGCGCTTCTTGCCCGAACAACGGGAATTTGGTTCCACCTTGCCCGACGCCCGTGGGCCAGCTCTGCCTTGCCCGAGGGCTGAGGACTCAACTCTACCTTGCTCGAGGGCTAAGGGCTAGACTCCACCTCTCCCGACCTCCTGAGGGATTGACTCTGCCTCGCCCAACCCCCGAGGGCTGGGCTCCGCCTCGCCCGACCCCCGAAGGCTATGCTCGGCCTCGCCCAATAGATAAAAGCTAAGGCTCCACCTCGCCCGACGTCCGAGGCCAGGCCTCGCCTCGCCTGATATCCAAAGGCTAGCTCTGCCGCGCCTGACAACCACTCCCCACTCCCTCATGAGGATAGGCACAGGGTAAGACAAGATGTTTGGGTCAACCGCGGCATCGAGGACCATGCCCTATGCCCCTACAGGAAAGTACCATCAGGGCAGTGGTGGGACAGGCTGCTTAGACCCTTCCAGGTGTGGTAGAGCCTAAATAGTGTTGCGGGCGCTGTGCTTCTTCGCCCTATAGGGTTGTAGGCGCCGCCTTCAGCCTCCAGGCGAAGAACCCAATGTGGACATACGACAACCACTACGTTCCAAGCAGGGACTCCCATCCTCTACAGTGGCAAACGAGCAGTCACCAGTGCCATCTGCTCCCCATGGGGTCAGAGATCGACAAACCCATCCAACACATCGCCCGCATTGGCAGGACAGGACGCACCCACTTGCTAAAAGAGGCTAGGTCATGGCCTATGAAGATCAACAAGCATGCCACTCCTGACACAGGTCTGCCATGTTATGCAGAAGAGGCGCAGGGAAAAAGGGAGACCCGAATCCTTCGAAGGACCTTCCATACTCTTGGTATTTTCCTCTTTCTCCCATCTGTAACCCCTGCTCCCCCCTTGGCCTATAAAAGGGAGTGCAGGGCTCCCATTAGAGGGACCGACTTTTGATGGACAACACAACATAACACACATTAGAGACCTGGGACCAGTCCCTCTCTCGACCGTTTGTACCCCTACTATGAACCATTTTTGGTGCTAATAACACGAGCAGCAATAGACTAGGACGTAGGGACATTCAGCCCGAAGCAGTATAAATTTTATGTCCTTTAGCACACCATCCAGGGCCTAACGCGCATAAATATAAATTTACTAGCCGATGCTTGTTCCAAACACCGACACTAACCATTCTAGGTAAGCACCTGCTCTACTTTGAAGCAGGGGTTGAGCAATTAGAACCTAATTTACCATCTTTCATATTCTAGTTCTTACTATGGTGCTAGACCATAGCCAAGTCATACCGTCTCACAGAAACATCAATTCGTGAACCGATGTATCCTAGCTGGGTACCCCAAAACACACGTCCCAGTTTGTACCCTAGGCATAAATAAGATCAACCCATTCCACTCATATCACAGGGTCTAGGTCTCCATCCAAACTTAGACTCCAAGCCCCTACACTTGATACCCAGTCTCAACATGGTGCTTAGACCTCCACCTTTCCCCGCCTCCAATCAGTCAGGTCCAGAAAGTGCTAGAACCCATGACAAGAGCGTAACGAGCCTTCCCTACTCCCATACACAAGTATGTGCTCAGGATAATAAGTCTGTGACCTGACTACCTAAGCACAGCAACGGACAGGTCCTCAATCAACACAGACAGGGAAAATAGTATAACCAAGCTAAGTCCCATTAGCCACGAGACGTAACCTGTTATACCAACCAATACCCATACCACATTGCTACCTGGTCTCCATTTTCCTTTCATCATTTTTATCATGAGAGTAATTATAATAATCACCTATTGTTAGTAACGGCACGTTACTCATGCTATCGAAAACCTAAGCATAGCAGCTACTCGAACCTCCACTAGTAAGACTCATATGACAGATATATCTATGTATGTAGTTTCCATAAAATTCCTGTAATGTAAATGCGCATCACATATATACATATAGTGATTATAAAAAATAAGGGTTATGCACCAAGGCTTGCCTTGGGCAGGCGCGGTGTCAGCTGAGTCAGTCGGTGGTGGCTCTAGGATCCTCCTCCCTCACAAGGACCTCCTCCTCGTATTCCTTGATGATCTCCTCAAACTCACAATCATCGGTGGTCACTATCTCCACTAGCTCGTTCGCTATATGCATGCGATGATGATGCAACACATAGCATTTAGGCAACAACAACTCTTAAAATAAGAATATGCATACTAAACTACTAAGCTATCTCTAATGACTAAGATACTAAGCTAACTATCATTTTCATCAAGCAAGGTGTTGGGTTCAACTAACAAACATTTAGCTTAGCAAACCAAGGATATATCTTTATTTCTACTAATGATTTAATGTATATTGAAATAGAGAGCATCTAACTACCCTAAAGCTTAGTCTATTCTAAGGCTACAAAAATTATAGTGAACACATAATAATACAATGAAACTGCTTGTAAAAATTTTAGGATCAAAACTATCACCAATTCACCACAAAAATTCCTACAATAATCAACTTAATAATATTAAGTATTCTCATACTATTTAATAGCTCCTAGTGTCAACACATATAAACATGAACTAAATACACTAACAGATAGAGAACAATTTTAGGAACCTAACAAAATTTGTTTCATAATTTTTGGACACTAACATGATTTTATATTAATTACCAAAGATCAGCTCGAAAACTTAAATTAGAAAACCATTTACTATTTCCTTATGAAAAAGAAAATTGAATCTCCCAGCGTAGCCCACACGCGTGGCCCACACGAGGCCTGGTCTGCATGCGAGATGGCCCGCGGCAGGGGAATCCTGCGCGTACTGGTGTTTATGCAAATCAGGCCTCAAACTCCTTCCAAATCACAACTAAGCGCTAACACTATTCCCCCTCTCATAGGCCTTCTCACTTAACCCCTTGACCTTTCCCTAATTCATCCACGCACACCCCAGTGAATCAGCACACGGTGGCATGGCGGGCGATGACACGGCGCGACCGCACCAGCCACCAAAGGCTCATGCTGGCCCGTCACTCGGGCTGACCTTCAACTACGGTCCAACCACCTACACCAAGCAGCAACACGAGGCAGCAGGACATGCTAGAGCGAGCTACAGTGATGTGCGGCCATCCGTGACTGGTGAGGCACCCGCTCCGGTGAGCTAGGGCAACTAAGGACCTAACTTGCTAGCGAGTGAGCATTAGTAGACTACCGTGGACCTAGCCGAGGTGACGGCTGGAGAAGAGGGTGACGGAGAAGGGTTGGCCACGTGTGGTTGAGCCATGTGGCGGTGCATTCGCAGTAGCACAGTCGCGTCAGTGATGACGGGGAGGCGGTAGTAGTTCCTCTGGCGTGCGTAAGGTGGAGAGGGAGGCAAGGCGAAGCTAGTGGTGAAAGTGAATTGGTTCAGGGTGGGCGGTAGGAGGGCTGCCCTCGACCATGGCCGAGCGTGGCCTTAATGGCACGGTGGTAGGAAAAGCTCCAAATTGGAGCTTGGACTTGCACGGTTCAAGGCTAGGGTGGGGTCGGGCAGCGAGAGAACTTGATGGTGAAGCTACAGGACATGCTGAATTGAATGTTGGTGATTGCTCGATGACCAAATTAATGGCGTGGCTCAATGGCAGCAGCACAGGGAGAGAGAGATGGGTCCTGAGCTTTGGCTATCCTCACCTTGGTAGCTAGCGGTCGGTCGGACTCGCGACCATGTCTGCGCACTTGCTACGCGACACACTACCAGACCACGTGCACACACGGGGAGGCAAGTGGGGGCGTGGTGTGCACGGCCATAGCGCCATTAAGGTGAGGCGACGACACGAGCGTAACCAGGATAACCCACGTGAGGTAGGGAAGCAGTGCGTGGATGCAACGACGAGGTAATGGCGCCGGCAGTGGCTTCATCACAGCGCGGGGCGCGGCAAGCGGCAGCAGCTGCGGCTCCACATGGCGGGGCCAGTGGCGGCCAGGCCATAGCTAGGCTAGAGGCAGCCATGGCTGGCCACACGTGGTAGCACGCACATGCGCAACCAGCGCGGTGACACCGAGCAGCCGAGCTTGGTGACCGCGTCCACCCGGCGAGCCAGCTCGAGAACGTGTCATGCACGCATTTTAAAGCGCCCATAACAAGTAAACGGTTGCTTCTGGACCTAAACCATCTTCACCATGCTCAAGATGGCATATAAGGCTACTAACCCGAGCTAAAACAGGACACCACCTCCTAACTCGATTTTACAAAATAAATCACCAAACATTGCATTGTCTTGTTGATTATAAACTTGAAAATATTCTAAGTCTTTGAGCTGAACTTGATTCCAAGTTGCATTTCTAGGCTATTAGAAATGTTGGCTAGTAATGTTATTTTTCCACGGCAAGTATTTCATTGTCATCTACAAAGTTTATATTCCAAACTTTATTTAAGTGCCACATATATGTTCTATAGCATTTTTGTTCAATAAAAATTAGTTTTAAACCCTACTTGATATACATGAGTTATGTAATAGCTCTTCATTTAACATTTTTATTGATCATCTTAAGTTACAAAAATCTTGTCCACACATTCCACCACATGCATTATCACATGAACATGATGCTTATGACATGGTTTAGTAATTTGTTTAGGGCGTAACACCGAGGGTGTTACACGCACCAATAGGCCGGATGGCCTAATTGTTGGGCTAGCCAGCCCCACATGGGGCCCACATGGACTCATCCTCCTCTAGGTGATCTCTTGCTTTGTGCTTAAGTAAAATATCTACTTCTTTCGATGGAGAGTGGAGTTGGATGGTGTAGAGTGGAGATGGAGGTGGAAATGGAGGTGATGGTGGAGATGGAAGTGATGGATGGTGGTTGAGTGGGTCCCATATGTCCTATGGGTCCTAGTTGCATGTATTTCTACCATATACTCATGTATATATATACAATGCAAAAACATTTTATGATACTATAAAATATAAGAAGATGAATTGATGGTATTTTTAAATTTTTACGCCTCCACGGTAAATATTTCTTACAAGTTTTTACTGCTCCGTAAAAATTATTTACATGGGGCTTGAATTTTATAATGCCATGATGAGAATTTTTATTTTCTAATGCAGATTGTTGAAAAGTAAATATGCTAAGGCAAAATTATTAATGCACTATGAAAAAAGTAAATATGGATAACTACCGATTTTACCTCACAGGCGAGGGTTCGGGATTTTTAGTCCACCGAACCAAACTTCTCTAGTTTTACTCATTCCTTGGGTGCATTAGTCAGGTCCCAAAGATGGAGACCCTGATGGTTGCACTTGTTTCTCCTACCATTCCAAATTGGAGCATTGTTCCGGTCTTGGCTTGAAGGCGAATCACTCTTCCTTGCCATTGATATGGAATTTGATTTCTCCAGCTCCGACATCGATGTGTGCATTTGTAGTACTCAGGAAGGGTCTCCCAAGTATGAGGGGTGTCTTCATGTCTTCCTGCATATCAAGCACCATAAAATCCACTGGAACAAAGAACTTTCTTATTTTTACCAGAATATTCTCGGTGATTCCTGCAGGGTAGCGGACCGATTGGTCGGCTAGTTGCAGGCACATCGATGTTGGCCTAAGTGTTGAATAATTGAGCTTGCCAAAAACCTTTTTGGGCATAGCACTGACGCTTGCTCCAAGATCACATAGCGCATTCTCAAAGTTCTGGTTTCCAATCAAACATTTGATAGTGGGACATCCTGGATCCTTCTTCTTGACAAGTGATGTGTTCAGGATGGCGGCACTACACTCCTCTATTAACTTGATTACCTCAGTGGTTGTTAGTGGTGTTTTGTTGTTGAGAATGTCTTTGAGGTACTTCGCATAGGTAGGTACCTATATGGCATCTAGCAGAGCGACATTGATATATAACTTTTGAATTACCTCTATGAACTTACCAAACTGCTCATCTATTTTGGCTTTTCGATTTCTATGTGGAAATTTTAGGAAAGTGCTGTCATGAAAATCTTGCATCATCTCTTGTGCTTGTGGCTCAACTTCTTCAACTTCATCGTCCTTCTTCTCCTCTTGTACTACTGCCGATGTCTTACCTGCCCTTGTTGGATATGGCAGATCATGAGTAGACTTGCCACCTCTTGTGGTTATGGCGTTGGCCTTTTCAAGGTTAGTGGCAAAAGGCATAGCAGCGGCCAACTAAGATAATTGAGATTCTATCTTTTTATTATAGCTAAGTTGGTCTTTTATAGCAGAAGAAAATCTATCCATTTTAGTGTTTATGTTTTCTAGGACCTTGTCATTAAAAGCAAGCTTTTTAGAAATATTCTCGTTAATCCTGGCTTGTTCTAAGATCAAGTCTCTCAAGGATGGTTGTTTAGGATTAGAAGAATTATAGCAATTACCTGGGTACTTACCTAGGGAATTTGAGCGTTGTTGTTGTTGATTCCATCTTTGTCTCTATTGTTGTGGAGCAGAGTTGATGACGATGTTTGCATCCTCTTCATATTCAGGAAAATCAAGCCCCCAAATATTCTCCACATATGTTTTGGGAATTGTAAGCATCTTGTATAGATTGACGGTCTTTCTTGTAATTAGCTCACTATTCAAGCCAATTCAATAAGACATCCATCTTGGTTGACAGTGCACACACCTCTTCTGGTACTTCTTCGCTCTTCTTGCATGATTGGATGTTGTATTGAGACCAGCCTTGATTAGAGGTTATCTTTTCCATAAGAGTTTTAGCTTTACCAAGGGTGTGTGACATGAATGCTCCTCTAGCAGTAGTATCCAGTTGTTCATAAGCTTTTTGAGTTAATCCATGGTAAAAGCTTTGCATGAGCAACCAATCTTCCATTCCATGATGAGGACAATCTAAAATATATTCTTGAAAATGTTCCCATGCCTATGGAATGGTTTCTCCTTTCTGCTATTGGAAGTGGAAAATCTTTCCTCTTAAGGCATTGGTCTTGCCTATAGGGAAAAACTTTGCTAGGAAGGCCTTCGAACATCTTGCCCATGTATTAATGTTATCTTTGTTAGGTGTAGAACCACTGCTTCGCCATTTCCACTAGTGAGAATGGAAACAGGCAGAGTAGTATGATATCTTGAGCAACATCCTTGATAATGATTGTGCTGCTAATCTCTAGAAAATTCTAGAGATGAGCACTAGCATCTTCATGTGCCTTTCCGCTAAATGGGGTAGCTTGCATCACGTTGATGAGGCTTGGCTTGAGTTCAAACTCAAGGTTGTTGGTTTTGAGTGT
Source organism: Miscanthus floridulus (assembly GCF_019320115.1). Taxonomy (NCBI): domain Eukaryota; kingdom Viridiplantae; phylum Streptophyta; class Magnoliopsida; order Poales; family Poaceae; genus Miscanthus; species Miscanthus floridulus. The sequence continues at coordinate 10,490,655 of NC_089590.1, forward strand.
TGGTCCTAGTGCGGATGTTCTCAGTGCTTGGAGCAAAGAACTCACACAGAGTCTTGTCAGCCATAGCTTCAGAAACTAGTGTTGAGCTTCATCTTGATTGATTTGATTCTGATTGGAAGTTATTGGTGAATCACAACCAATACTACAATACCCTATATAAGATATGAACAAAGACAAACAAGGGTAAGCCTACTAAAGTAGAGGTATGATCTCATCAATAAGTATTTATTTGATCAATTCTCTTAGTCTTGTGCCCCTCCCTGGCAACGGTGCCAGAAATGCTTGTTGGCATTTCTTAGCATCACTCTTTACTAAGTTGTCATCCCTAGCATGATGCCAGAAATGCATTGTTGGTAATTATTGAGAACACTTGATAATCTAGAAAGATCATATATATCGAGGTAATCCGCAAGCACATAGATAATATACCATTATAGCATTTCAACCAGGAGTATACCAGGCATCGTTATTTATATTTTATCCACAGGGAGGAGCATGGGGTGGCTAGAGATATTGACAAATATGCATACTTATGACAAGATCATTAACTCTCATGCTATAGCAGAGGTAAGTCAAATGATAAATAAATGATAAGTGTTAGGCATTGATAGTAATCCAGAGATCGAAATAGATACTCATATATGTAGTATGGCTAGGTAGGAGATTAATTAAGAGCAAAAGATTCCTAGGTCGTTCCTTATTTACTAAGTCTTTTGTACACCCAAGTATATACACTCTCATCTATAACACAATTTACTCTATATCTATGCATAAGGAACATTACTAAGGAAGATCAAGAACAGAGCTTGTCTCCCTTCGTAACTAGGTTCTACTTGTCCTACAAATGGGGAGTGGACTATAAAGGACTCAACAGGAGTGTCACATCCGTGATCTACCACATGACCCATAGTGTAGAGTGCATTCGTAGGTAAACAATATTTAAGCACCACGCTTACATAATGTCGACCACTTAACCCACTTGAGTATTGAGCTAAGCGCTTTGCGAACATATGCATAAATTCATTATCAATCATGATTATATCAAGCATATAACTAGAGCAACATAATAAATAGCAACGTAATATTGAAGTAGCACAAAGTCAAAATATAGAGGGATACAATGGATTTACCAGCCTCTAGACAGCAAATCTAGAATCCTGAGCAAAAGCCCAAACTCTACTTGAATCTTGCTATCTAGCCTATACTAAAACTTGAAGAATTGGAGCTCTATTCTCTTCTCTCTGGAATCCTGAGCAAAAGCCCAAACTCTACTTGAATCCTAACTTATGATCTAATGATAGATGCCTCAGGGAGAGGGGTAGGGGCTGGTATATATAGGCCGGAACATCAATCCTGAGCCCTCGGATCAAACCGACCTGAATAAACGACATAGATGCAATTTAGAAGGTGGTGGAGGAACCGACGTTGAAGCGGAGGCCGACATGTGGGACCAGGGGACCAGCCAGCCTATAGGTGGGACCGGACAGTCCCACTTGGCATCCTCTCAGGCCCCGCTTTGGTGGAGTGTCTTCTGGTGTCCTTTGGAACCTTCTAGAGTTGTTTACGCTGTGGAAAAACACAATTTAATTTGATGAATTGATCCTCCTTGATGGTTTTCTAGATAAACCTTACTAAAAACATAGATTCACCAAAACTCATGGAAATTGTTAGTTTAAACCCTAAGTCTATGTTAGTGATCATTTTCATGCATTTATTCAAGTTACATTGATGGTTCATGATGGATGATAACCACCGTCAACACGTATCCCAATAAACGGTCCTTAACTGCTCCACGAGCTACATCAGTTTGAGATCCCACACTAACAATGACCTACCCCTCACAAGAGCAAAGTTACCAAAGTGGCATCCAAGTTTATAACCTTAAGTGAAGTGAATCCTATCCAAATTAGGAAGGTAAGTCAAGTTGTACCCTCATTGCTTTTATTTATCATGTATCCATATGTAGCATCATACACACGCAAGAATGAGTTCCCTTCTCATACTCGACTTCTACCATTGCTAAGCAACTAAGTAATAAGTGATTAAGCATTTCCATTCCCATTGTTTAGATGAGAGACTTCTACTAGATTAATGAGTGACTCTAAGTGTAAGGTGATCAAGATTATTATCCAAATCTACATGTAATGCACAACTCATAATGAGACTTCATAACTATCCAAAGTAGGGTTCACAGTAGTGGGGTGCCTGCCTGATTGTGTTGCCATTCTAACTCTCAAAGCCAATGATGATTCATACATGTTCCTTACTCGAGTCGATTTCCTAAAAAGATCAAGAGAGATCCGATTGGAGAGATACGCCGACGCTCAGAATGACAGAAAGGGTTATGAATAGATAGGAGTAGATTATCAATGGGAACTTGGGAAGAGGCATCTAGCTATGGTTCCACTGTTATGCTATTTTGTAATGGGTATAGACTAGTATGGTCGACTTCTTAGGTAAGATTTCTAAATAATCTCGCACTCTCTATGGTCTGGCATACACTTTGTCCTGAATGATGGACGCTCCACTGTGTTGGGTGTCGAGGTGGGTTGGCTCTGGGTTGGCTCTATTTAGGTTATAGATACTTCATGGAGGCCATGGATACTCTGATAGATTCAGGACTTAGTCAATTCTAGGGTTTACTGGCAACATCGAATGGTCCAACCAGTTGGCGGACGCTCTGATATAAACTGGGTACTCTCGGGTTCCTAGGTGACTATTCTTTATAATTCAGTGGACACTCCGATGAGTTATCGGACACTCCGCTATTCCCACTCAGCAAGGGTATGGGTGTTCTTATAGGGGAGTTTACTAAATTGGGAAGGCTTATCTGACGCTCTGCCACACTTGGCGGATACTCCATGAGTTGGGTGACAGAACATATACTCTAGGTTTTGGGTTGGTTAGATTCCTAATTTGGGGTAGCAAACATCTATGCATGTGCACCAAACTTCTAGGATGACTCTAGGGATATGTTGGGCTAGAGCTAGTTAGGTTTTGGGTTCCATCTCTTCCCATGAACCACTTGATATTAATGCTTGGGGTTGAGAAAAAGGAACTTAGCTCCAAGATTGAGAATCATGAGAGGTTAGGATCCTTGATAAGAGAATGAGCACACCTTGCTTTCCATTCTTGAGGAGAAACATAAACATCCTTTGTGATGAGTGAGATGTCACCACCCTCCATGATCCATACATGCATGAAAGCTTGAGATTAGGGTTTGAGAGAAATTTCCAACTAATTGAGATGAGTGCTCATGAGCTAACCATGGTCATGAGATGAGGATAAGCTAAGCTTGATGAGGTGATGACCTTGGGTTGCATGTCTTCACTCCATATTCCACCTTCATCTCCAATCTCCATTTTCTCTCTCTAGTTCTTCCTTGTTCTTGCTCCTTTAGAGAGAGAGGAAGGTGACAAATGAGAGAATGGGTTGAGTTGGGAATTGCTTCAGCTGATGATCCCATCTTCCATTTTGTGCATATGACATGTGGGGCCAAGGGTTGAGTGGAGGACAGCTCAATCTCCACTCACTGCATGTAGTTCAGATACTGGTAGATGGTCTAGTATGACGTCGGACTATCTGGTATTCTCTATTGGTTGAGAGATAGATCCAAGCACTTGGGGTTTGGCATTGGGCCAATTAACTTTATTCCAAAGGTTAATAACCTGATCCTTAACATTCTGAGCCAATGTGTTACATCTTTCAGACTGCGAGTCACCTCATTGGGTAGGAAGGCAATGTATTCGCAATTTTTGTTGTATCCAAATGCCTACAGGGCTCATCTAGGAGCTTCATTGGTGATGAAAATTGAGAGCCTTGGTTGTAGCGAACTCGGGTCGTTACACTTGAGCGAAAACACAAGTGTGATCCAAGGGTGGGGAATGGCTCTAGGATACTTTACAAGGATCATGCCACCTTGGCAAGGCCTGGTGGGCCCATGGGTAGGGTGGGCTACCTACATATGGAGGCCCCACTGGCTCATTTGCCTCCATTTGTCATCTCCTACATAAAAATACCTCAAGGCACAAGTGGAGCTTGTTATTGATAAAATATGTTTCATAACATGTCTCTCTTCCTTTAAACCGAGGACTATTGACGGTGTTTTGAGTGTGTAATTTCATGACATTTTCACCATCAACAGTGCCCTAAAGCTCTCAAGCTTTCTCCTTTGATTTTACCATCAATCCTTGAGAGAAAAAGGCTCCAAACTTGATTAGAGAGCAGATCCACTGATTCCCCAACTCAAAAGAGCACTTGGTTTACATTTTTGCCGGCGGTTGTGTTTGTTACTCTTGGTGCTTTGCTCCTAGCCAGCTAGAGCGTCACCCGTGAAGCTTGCCAACTTGTGTGGTAGCCTCGGGAGGTTTGTAACCATCTCTTGAAGCTAGTAAACTTACCCCTCATCTCAAGAGTTAAGTCTCTTGACTTGAGAACGAGGAAGGGTTACAAAGCCCTAAACCTTGGTAGCTAACCTCAACAACATGGACTAAGGCAAGCCTTAGTGGCGAGCTAAACCACGGGGATAAATGATTGTGTCACCATGTGCTTGATTTACTTCACTTGCATTTCATATTGTGTTGAGGTGATTTCTAGGGTTTGTGGCCGATCTACTTGTGTGTGATACTTCTACCACTTCTAGTTGTCGATCTGTGTTCTTCATACCTGCAGGAAGCTCAGTAATTTCTCTGATCTAAGTTTCCATACATAGTTTTTGAACTGTGCTTCGAAGTGGTCTACAGGGGTGGCAGTGTCCGCGGGTATAGAGCGGCAGTGCCAAGGGTCGAATTTGACATTTGCTCAAGTTTTGTTTTAACAGGCCTATTCACCCCCATCTAGGCTAACCAGAGATCCTACAAGAATCCATCAAAAGACAGTTGTCATCCTCACTAGTCACCATTCACCATGTCGATCTAGGAACTTGGATTCCCTATAATCTACAACAAAAGGATTGACAAATTACATGTCAAAAATATATTCATAAAACGAGAAATGTTAAGTTGCAATATAAAATCAAAAAGTCGTTCCACAATCAGTGCGTTGTTCATAAAAAGAATGGAATCGTCGACCCTAGCTTGGCAGTAGCCAACCATGGCAAGTAGGGTTGTCCCTGTGGCTAGGCGTGTCGAGGGACAGGTTGAGTGCAGTGAGGCGCGGCTGCAGCAAAGCCACTGATCATGGCTAGTGGCATCCCGGCGAGGAAAGGATTCACAGGAAGCACGTACCTCTTCAAGGGCGGTGGTAGGAGTTGGGATATAGAGGTAGGGTTGGGAATACCATGACTCGCGCCAAATCAACGTGGCATGAGGGCGCTACGGGGGAAAACGCGAAACCCTAGTGGAGTTTTTATAGAGCAATGGAAAGTACGAGTTGGAGGGTAGATTTAGCATGTTCTTATTTTTAAGCAGTTGGTTTACCAAGTTGTTAGAAGTTTTTTTTTCCTTTTTGCTAAAAAACTCAAATAGGGAGTTCATTTGCCAAGTTCTTGGAGATGCACTGTAAATGATCAAAAGTTGTTGTATAGTTGAGAAATATTTTTTCTTGCAATTATCATTCTTCCTCTCAGGTATTGTTGCTTTCATCACAAATTTTGATAGTGTCATACTAAATATATACACTAATATGTAGACTGTAACAATATATACACTATTTTTGATATAGTGTCATACTAAATATCCTACTAAATATGTTCTAACAATATGCTTTCATCATACGTCACCAAAAGTTGTTGCTACTAATTTTGATATAGTGCCATAAGAGCTTAAATTCAAATTTGATCATCCGGTGACTGCTGTGCTACATTGTGTGTTAGGCAGTATTTCCCACAGAATGATATGGTGAATGGTCCTATGTGGACTGATAGATGATCCGGTAACATTGTGCAAGAATCATTTAAACTTGGACATGCTGGTAGAGTGCACAATACGATCTGGTGGCACCATAATCGGCATGGCGGATCATATGGTTGTACTATGCAATGGCTAGTTCAAGTTGTACTTGCTTAATTATGTGCATTGTATGATTTGTTGTGTACCTTAGTGGTCACATTGTATCATTTAGTAAGGAATATTCGGGAATCTTCTGTAGTGACCATTGAAAAAAAAGGAAGAATAGGGTCACCAGATGATCTGGTGCCCCTCAGTGAGGCACGGAGGTTCATCTTGTGTCACTTTCTCACTAGACTTTTTTCAACGGCTATGGTTTAAGACCTCTCCCTTAAGCTATATATACTTTTTAAGTATTTCATTTTGAGCTTTTCTATCCCCAGATAGTTTCACACATATTGCAAGACTTAGAGAAAGGTTCGAGGGTAGTTTAGGTCAATAGGAGTCTTGTGAGTGACTTGGTGTACATCTACTCAGGGATCCTTCATTTACTTATTGATGCACAAGGTAAACCTACCATTCGAGATTTTGTTGTAACAAAGTAGGAAAAACCAATCTGTACTGATCATGGAGATATCTATCTATAACCATACACTCCTGAGCTATATATAAGGACACCCTGCTCATTAACACCCTAGCACATAACCAATACAACTCATCATGCACTGGGCGTAGAACACCCTTGCCTAAACCAAAATAAACCAGTTGTCTTGTGTGCTACCATATATGCTACACATAAAACACCCCAAAATCAAAGCTAGTGGTAAAAGTATCTATTGACAGTTGGGGCACTAGGTACAGGATTTGCGTGTAGATCAATCAGAATAGATCCAGTATGGGTTTCTTAACCAACAAATCCATCTGCAACTTCGCTTGGAGCCAGTCCATTCAGCTTTGGCTTCCTCTCCATTAATGGTTCGGGAGCTTAGACTTCTCTGTCCACAGGATAGACGAAGCTACACCTATGTGACTTGGCTCCCAGCTAGTTAGCAGAGATCACATTACGCCCCTCTCTTAGACCCCAATCTGATTGAGGAACATGACATCCACGATCCAATCTACAACCACCCAATGTAAGATTTGTTGCTTGCACATGGGTCCTCACCCATCGAGAATGGATCCCGCTAGTTGGCATGATCAAGGACTCCATCCTCCCATCCTCAGGCTTTACTCAATCGAGGAGAGTTCAGTTTGTTAGTTTGATCTCCACCAATTGGGCCCTTGGATCAATGCCCTGATTGAGGGCGTCCAACCACTCTATGGTTGGTGGGCCCCCATCGCACAGCACCATAAAAAGGTGGTTGGGGCCAGGGCACAAGGTATGAGGTTGACCTAAGCCTGCCGCAACCCTCCTATAGAGAAACCCTAACCTAATCTAAAGAGAGCGTGCTGCCAGCGACGGGAAGCCGCCACCGACTTCACCATCGCCTCTGCATGGCCACCGCTGCGCCGGACTTCATCGCCCGCACCGCGTACCCGCTGCCATGGCGTCTACTCTGCCAAGCCCGAAGGTATGGCCCTCTACTCCTTTTCTCTCTCTCCAGGTCTTCTCAGTTTTCTCATGGCTTATACACTTGCAATAGTAAAGTAAACCGCCTATATCTACACCTAGTGGACCTTACAGTCTATCAATGGTATCAGAGCCACGCTAGGGTGTAGATCTAGGTCTTGGGGTAGAAAAGAAGAACGAATTTAGAAGGAGATGAACAAGTTTTTAAAATTCCCCAAACCCTAACCCTAACCCTACCTCCAAGAAACCGGACGGACAAGATAGGGGCCTACCTAGGGCTCACCTGCCGTTGTCACAACCGCCGATGTTGCTCAGATGTTGCGCAGGAAGAACCACCCAAGCCACCGGCTAGGAGGTCACGCCACCAGCGCGGCCTACGCCTCGGGCTTTGGGGTCAAGGCGCAACCACAAGGCTGCTCGACAGCGGCACGCTCAGCCTAGGGCGAGTGTGCGCGCCTGCCAAGGGGCCCCTGCAACCGCACCGCCACCTTCCTTTTCTCTAGCCGCCACGGGTTGCCATCGAGTCATGGTCGTTTTTTACTGCAGCGCTGAGGAAGAGAAGGGGAAAGGGAAGAGAAAGGAAGAGGAGGAAGGGGAGCCAGACTTGCTCCGGTGACTACCTTCCTCAATGACACCGACGGACCACCATGGCTGCTGCCACCGACGCCTATGCTGGCACGAGAGAGAGGACGCTGGCGCGAGAGAAGGGAGAGGAGGAAATGAGGTTCTATGGTTTGGGGAGGCAGGCTAGGCGGGGGCGGGGTTTTTGTTCTCCCGATCGGCGCGCACGACCATCCGATCTAGATGGACAGGCGACGATGACCGGGCCAGCTTATGGCCTAGGCGGGGCAACAGAATCCTGGCCCAAGCCCAGGTTGTGGCCTGGGCGCGGGGGAGGAGACGCACGCGCATGCATAGTGGGCTGATTTCGCGGCGCTGGGCCACGCGCACGGACGTGGGCCGCGACTGTTTCATTAAGTCTGGGCCAAATGAACAGTGAACTCCGAGGTTATGTTTTATTCTTTTTTAGAAGCAATTTTTTGATGACTTTTGTCTAATTTAAATCTCTGACAAAATTTGAACCAATGGGATAATTTTTTCAGAGAGTAGATGAGAAAAGTTAAATGCTTCTAAAAAGCAGATAAAGAATTTTTTCAAGTTTCTGCTGCAAAGTTTAAAGTCTATTATCTTCTAATTAAATTTGAACCAACGGGAGAATTTGATTTGAAGAGTAGTTATATTTAGTAAATTATAATCATGTTTATCCTCTAATTAAATTGGAACCAACGGGAAAATTAAAATTAGAGGAGTTGTCCATTTTCTTTAAGTCAAATTATGGTATTGTCATTTTCTGACCTTTGATGATGACAATATTGTAATGAGTTCAAGTTTAAGTTTTAAATCTCAGATAAATTTCACACCAACAAGGTCAATTTTTCAGAGAGTAGATAAGGACCAAGAAATATTCCTGAACTAATAGAATGTATTTTATTAACATGTTTCCGCTGCGATAAAGTGTTGATTATCTTCCAAATAAATTCGAACCAACGAGAGAATTTAATTTTGAAGAGTAGTTATATGGATTTCAAGTTAATTTATGAGTTTTATGCATTAATTCTATTTTCTGCCCAACAGTGATGTAGAATTGATGTATAAGCATATTGTATGTTTTATATTAGCCGATGAGATCATTCGGCTGCATGCCAACAGGCTGCAATGCTGGGGTATATGAATGGAAAGGCTTGAGTCAAGCCAGTTTAGGACAGTCTTTTTGTTAGTTTACTATTTTCTGATTAAATTGGAACCAACGGGAAGATTTAATTAGAAAATAAAGTATAACTGAATGTTTTAGTCGTCATGGCTAAGTTTTTGTATAGATGTATCCCGCAAGGGGAGAAGTTTTGGCATAGTACTTATGCTAGTCAATCCTGTATGGCAGAAGAAGTTTTGTGATGATTCACATGTTTCATATCCCGCATAGTGAGAGAAGTTTGGGTAGCTCTTATGCTATCCTAGTATTGACCTTGGCACAATAAAAATGCATCATCATGGTCAATACTAACCAAAGGATAAGAAAAAAGATGCAAGCGTGACTTGCAAAAGTACTGCTAATGAAAGACCTCGTTGAATTCTTCAAGTGAATTAAGGAAAAGTGTACTCCTAAATGGATCAAGAAATAACTTTGTTTACATGACATAATCATGTGAATGAAGTAAGTTTTAAATGTCTCCTCGTTTATAGGCTTTCGGAATAGTTATCGAAATTATGGCAGTAAAGTTCATGCCATATTTCAAGGGGGGGAATATTAAGATCAATTAAGAAAAATACTCTTCACTAAGAGTGAGATAAAGATTAATTAAGAAAGATAGTCTTCATTAAGAGTGAGATAAAGACCATTGGAGGAGTACAACGGTTACAACAATGATACCCCTAAGAAGAGAAATAGCTAAATTCCTAGACCTTTTAAAGTTCCGACAGGAAAATAGCATAGTCAGTCTCAAAGATGTTAAGGTGGTGCTTAAAGCGCCATATGAGAGTTTAACAGATTAAACCCAAAATAAGATATTTGAAGATACACTATCTTTAGAAAAGATAGGAAGATCTGGGGAGCATGGTATGTAGAGGTATGTAGACCTAAGACTTGAAGAGAAGAGGGACTATGTGCCCACTCTATTGACTCAGGAGCAATAAGTTTCTCAATACCTGTTGATGCTATATGACCAATACAACACCTGTTGTTAGCTCTTCTAAGAAGATGAATAATGAGGATCTTGTTATACAGGAGCATGTAGAATCAATTGTCTCTTGGCAATGAAGAGCAACAACAGCCCCATATGAAAGTGCCAGTAGCTGAGGCCCTAGAAGGTCTCAAAGAATTAGTAAATCAGATTTCTGATGACTATGAAGTTTATATTAGTAAAGAAATTCAAATGGAGGGTGATCCCACCTCATTTGAAGAAGCCAAGAGAAGTGTTTACTCATTTAAATGGCAAGAAGCTATGGAAGCTGAAATAAATTTGATGAATACCAACGATGTTTGGGACTTAGAAGTAATTCCTAATGGAGCCAAAATAGTAGGTTGTTAATGGGTCTATAAGACAAAATGTGACTCCAAAGGAAATGTAGAAAGATATAAAGTTGAAATGTATTCGATGAGTACCAATGATGTTTGGGACTTAGAAGTAATTCCTAATGGAGCCAAAACAGTAGGCTGTTAATGGGTCTACAAGACAAATTGTGACTCCAAAGGGAAATGTAGAAAGATATAAAGCACGACTTGTAGCAATATGCTTTACATAAAGAGAATGAAAAGATTACAATGAGAGTTTTCTCTTTAGTCTCATGCAAGGACTCTTTTAGAATCATAATGGTGTTCATGGCACATTACGATTTAGAAATACATCAGATGGATATAAGGACGGCATTCCTAAATAGGGATTTATATGAAAACGTTTACATGGCATAACTCAAAAGGTTTTTGTCATGGAAGAAAAGAACATATGGGATGCCACCTGTAGAAATCCATTTATGGGTCAAAAGTAAGTCTCTATACAGTAGTATTTGAAGTTGATGAAACAATGATAAGAAAGTTTGGATTTTAAAGAAAATGAGAAGGACAATAGCGTTCATACGAAGTTCAAGAAAGGAAAATTCATTTTTCACATCCTGTGAATAGATGACATTCTACTCACTAGTAGTGATGTTAATCTATCATTGGAGAAGAAGAAGTTTTGTCCCCAAGTTTCAATGTGAATGATCTTGGTGAAGCATCATTGGTTCTAGGAATCGAAAATTCACCGAGATAGAAGAAAAATAGGGTATTAGGACTATCGCAAAGGCATACTTAGAAAAGATTCTAAAGAAGTAAAGTATGCATGCGAGTAAACCTACGCCTGCTCCTATAGTCAAGGGTAATAGATTTGGAAACTCTAAGTGTTCCAGGAACCGATATAAGATCGATCAAATGAACATGGTTCCATATGCTTCAACTGTTGGAAGCTTGATGAGTGTACAAGTACAAGTAAGAACTTACCCTGACGTAGTTTATGTATCCAGAATATTTTGGCAGAAGTCCAGTTCAGATATAGATCACTGGAATTGAGTTGAGAATGTCTTGCAATTTTACAAAGTATTTATAGGCCTCATGCTGAGTAAGAAAGAATAAGAACTCTCAAATAGTTAAGGGTACAAAAGTTAAGTCTTGGTGAGATGTGTAGTAAAATCCACAGCAGTTGCTAACACTCGCAGTTGGAGTATTATTATGAAAAAGCTCCAAAGAAACAGTTGTGGTGTCATTAGTGATGCATACCACAGTATAGCTTGTCATGAGGCTTAAGGAACAGGCAAAAGGAGGTTAAGGAAATTTGTACCCGGATTTAACAATGGTAGGCAACAGCAATAACCATTTAAAGTAAGTTAACTCCTATGACAACAAATCAAGTGTGCTGCCAAACACATTGACACTAAGGTATATGTTGTAAAGGAGAAAATCCAGAATCATTTTGAAAGCATTGAGCACATAAGTACCGAGTAAGTACTTGCGGATCCGCTTACTAAAGGCTAACCAAACAGTGCGTTCAGAGAACACATAGTCAACATGGTTTATTGGAAAGCCTATGATTTCTGGATACTAAGGGCCTAGTTGAGTATCTATTACAAAACAGAGAGGTGCGTTGTAGCTGTTTAATCTAATGACAACAGACTGTGACGATGAGACACGCTCTATGCACTGATCTGTGATGGAATGTGAACAAGATAAAGTAAGTTAAGTTTAAGGAATAAGGTGAGATCAAGGGGGAGAATGTTAGTTTGATCTCCACCAATTGGGCCCTTGGATCAACACCCTGATCAGTGGCGTCTAACCACTCTATGGTTGGTGGGCCCATATAACACAGCACCATAAAAAGGTGGTTGGGGCTGGGGCACGAGGTATGAGGTTGACCTGAGCCACCGCAATCCTCCTACAGAGAAACCCTAACCCGATCTAAAGAGAGTGTGCTGCCAGCGACGGGAAGCCACCACCGACTTCACCATCGCCTCTGCATGGCCACCACCGCACCGGACTTCACCGCCAGCACTACAGTACCCGCTGCCATGGCGTCTACTCTGCCAAGCCCGAAGGTATGGCCCTCTACTCCTTTTCTGTCTCTCTCCAAGTCTTCTCGGTTTTTCCATGGCTTATACACTTGCAATAGTAAAGTAAACCCACTAGATCTACTCCTAGTTGACCTCACAGTCCATCACAGTTAGACAGTGACCCTCTCAGGAGACCTTCATGGACTAGATACAGGGATAGTAAACGCAATAAACCCATTTTTCAAAAAAAAAAAAACGCAATTAACCCTAAAGGAACAAGTCATTTAGCTCCATGAAGAGGAGGAGCGCCTCGATGCCACCTACAAGGCTACAAGTAGATAGGACATCAATAGGAAACAAAATAAAGTGTTTAATTTCATGCAGTCAAGCAAGTGTTTTGAAACATGTAACTGCAATTAGCTCGGACATCAGTAGGCAACATAATCCCTACAGAGGCGTTATTGAAGCCAAGTACTCAACAGCCCACGCCAGAAGCCATAGCTTAGCGACGTGTGATATCGACATGCCACAGCGTGGTTTTGATGACATTGAAGGTGCAGACGTCACCTACCTTCACATTGTTCTCCCTGCAGAACTTTTTCCACCCCGACCCAAAAACACAACTACAGTCATGTGGGGCCGCGCCTATACAAGGAAACGGTGTGCCCGGGATATCCGCAGAGCTACAGACGGTGCGCCAGCTGAAGATTTGGCGCGGTCACCAGGCATGCAGGCGCGCTAGCTGAAGATTTGGGCGCGGTCACCAGGCATGCAGGCGCGCTAGCTGAAGATTTGGGCGCGGTCACCATGCATGCAGGTCAGGAAGATATGGCAAGTGACTAGAAGGCAATAACAGCTGATCAGGGCCCTAGAATTAGGAGCAATTAGCTCCAAATTGTATGGCCAAATGGCCTATATATGAGGATACTCAGGATGTTAATAATCAAGCAAGAATTATTACCTAATGTCTCTTCTTCTTCCTCTAAACCGACTGGGAGCTGAGGGGCAAAACCTCGCCCCGTTACCAAGGGTCGCGGCTACAAACTCCGTAGCGGGGGTCCCGCTACTCTCGGACCCGACGTTCTTGACAACTACTATCCTTTTGCCAGCTTTGACCCCTAACCTGCCAAGAATTGCTTTTGACTGAGGTCTTGAGCGTGATCATGCAGCGTTCCTGCAACCCAATCTGATTGCAGAAGGCCTGTGCCAAAGACTGCAATAATCACAATAATCACGTTAGTTACACAACTGATTATTGTAATGTGGATTTGAGAACTATGCTTTTTGATAGCATACCACATACGCATGTATGCTCTCACTAATTAAAAAAATCAAAATGAGGCTCAGCAATCAATTCATATCCATGCTCAAATTTGAATGACTTTAACCCTGATCGCTTGTATTATGAGCCGTACTTTTTCAGCGAACGAACAATGTTTTTCTCTCACAATAAATTAGCGAACAGTACTTTCAGCCATGGCTTTTTCAGCGAAGCGAACATGGCCAATGACCATGCTTACAAGATGCTGTGTTATTGAGTTGGGATTCATCTCCTTTCATATCCAAGATGGCGGCCCAATGTTGTAGACAGATTTTGTGTATGATGGAACCTTGCTCAAAGATGTCACTGAGGATTTTGGCCACTTTGTTCCTTCACTACTTGAACTACCCTCCCTACTGGATGAACAAGGTGACTTCTTTTGCTTAAAAGTATCTGGTAATCTTGCTGCATCATAAAACAAAATGAACATGCACTTTAGTATTTAACTCACATTCAACCTATTGTGAACAATCTCTACATATTAAAAAGAAACAGATTTATATTTGTGCTTACAGTGTGTGATAGTGACATGCCACAGTGTGGTTTTGATGATGTTAAAGGTGCACAGGTCGCCTGTCTTGAGCCTGTTATCCTGGCAGAAGCTCTTCCAGCCCTCTCCAATAATATAGCAAGAGCCCTTGTATGCAGCACCACGCACCTGCCATGATCTGGTGCTGTCTATTTCTGCCTTAAGGGTGATTGTGCAAGTAATCCGGAACCCAATCGAATTGCAGAACTTCTTGGACAACGTCTACAAGCATTGTGATGTAACAACTTATTTTATCAAGCATTACACTTGAACGCTAGTGGGTAAATACTGATTTGATAATTGCTAAATAGTTATGAGTGCCTTGTTGACGTCGGAAGTGATCCGAATCAAACACCAATAGGGCCTTAGACGCCCGGGCCGCTACGGACCAAAGAATGCAGCGAGGATGTCACTCTTTCAGTGGTGAAGAACGGAGAGGTTTACAAGCAAACCACCAAAGGATAACCAACGTGCTTACGTGACGAAGAACCGGCTAGTTTTCAGACAAACTAGTAAAGAAACCGTCGAAGCTCTCGCCCTGGAGGGACCCCGTCAGGGCAAGGACATCGTCGGGTTGCCCTAGGTCGGCCGGCAAGCCTAGGGAGCCATCCTTGTCGTCGGATCAAGGGATGAACAGCATGGGGGTTGGAGAAGAGGGTAAAAAGGGGTGGAGTAGAGGTAGAAGATTGATTTGTTTGATGATTGGATAGATGGGAACTCAATCGGCCATGATCCTCTCATATATATAGAAGGGGGTGGTCTTATCCCAGTAGTAAACCTCTCCAAGCCTTATTTTCTAAGTTTCCCATGAGTTTAGAAAAGTTTGGATCGGAATCCAAAATGCCAGATCCGAACAGGATTTTCTGTTAGGTATGTCGGAAGTCCCGACTTGGGTCGGAACTCCCGACAGTCGGAACTTTCGACTTTTGTCGAAACTCCCGACTGTAGGGATAACCCTACACACCCAAGCAGATTTCTTCAGGCTTCCCGAAAGTCCCGACACCCGTCGGAACTTCTGACAGTCGAAGTCCCGACTTGGGTCGGAACTCCCGACAGCGAGGCATCTTTTCGAGGGCATAACTTCTTCATCCGAACTTCGAATCAGACGTTCCATATATGTTTTTTGACCGTCTCAACGAGAGGAACCCAATGTGAAGTCCGTTTCACATTTTGACAACTTCACAAAATGGACATTTTTGGTTGTCAACATATGCCCCCCTGTTTTCAGCTGAATGATGCATGAACCTGAAAACACTTATTCAAAACCAAACAACGACGATACCCATCTCATTTGCTGCTTAGTTACTAAGGGCGATGTATACATCGGCCATTTTTTCTAAGGGCGATACATGTATCGGCCATTGTTTGGAGAGCACTCAGACTTCTTGCCAAACACTTGGAAAGTATCCTTTCAAGTACCTCCCGTTGAATGCTCTCGTGAGACGTTCACTTTGCAATGTCTCTAGCACATATGAATTTCCGAATATAACTTTGACCACTTTGTAAGGACCTTCCCAATTCGATGACCACTTGCCAAACTAATTGCTCTTCGATCCAATTGGTAGTATGGTTTTCCACACCAATTCTCCCACTTGGAAGGATTTGCTCCTGACTTTCTTGTTGTATGCTTTGGCAACTCGAGCTTTATCTTTCTCTATTTCCTTGAGAGCCTTTAATCTCACATTAGTCACCTCATCGATGTTATCCATCATCAAATCATGATACACAACAGCTGATAAATCATTTTGTTTAGCGAGCCTGTATGCATCCAAATTCACTTCGACAGGCAACACGGCTTCTTGACCATATACTAACTCAAAAGGAGTAACCTTTGTAGCACCATGCCTTGAAATGCGATGTGCCCATAGAGCCTCAGACAAAACTTCATGCCATCTCCTTGGATTCTCCTCAATTTTCTTTTTGATGAACTTGATCAAAGTCTTATTACTAGACTCGGCTTGGCCATTGGCTTGAGCATAGTATGGAGATGAATTGAGCAACTTGATCTTATATAATTCTGCAAATTCCCTCACCTCTTTTGGACACAAACGATGTCCCTTGATTTGTAGTTAATGTTTGAGGGATGCCGAATCTATGAATAATATGCTCAGTGATGAACTCAATTACTTCCTTGTGTGTCATATTCTTTAAAGGAACTCCTTTGGTCCACTTAGTAAAGTAATCCATAGCAACTAACACAAATCGGTGTCCCTTCAAAGATGGGGGATATATTTGGCCAATGAAGTCTAGCCCCCAACCACGAAAAGGCCATAGTTTGATGATAGGATGAAGCACAGTAGCAAGCACAAGCTGAATATTTTCAAACTTCTGGCACTCTTTGCAACCTTTGTAGTAGCAAAAACAATCGGCCATCATAGTAGGCCAATAGAAACCAGCTCTATGCAATAACCACTTCATCTTTGGGGTCGATTGAGGCATACCACAGATGCCTTCATGGACTTCTCCCATAGCCACTCTTGCTTGATCTGATCCTAAGCCCTTAAGCAGCAAATCTTCGACGGTTCTATGATAGAGCTCATCATTATGCAATACATATTAGAAAACGCTCCGCCAAACACTTTTATCAATTTTGGCACTTGGATCACGTAGATATCTCAACAAGGGAGTCCTCCAATCTTCTAAATCGGCCCCAACATCACTAGAAGTTATATCGGGCTGATTTGATAGCTTCTCGGGCGAATTGACCGGGTTGGACATAGGGGAGTCGGCTGAGCCAACAGGGCCGATAGGCTTAGCCGATTTGGAGGTGTTGGCTTGGCCGACTAGGGCAGTCAACTTAGCCACAGCAGAAGAGTAGTCGATTGAGCTAACTTGTCAGTCGGCTTAGCCGACTAGTGTGTACCTACATAGGAAAAAATTGAAATCTTCATGCATTAGCTGTTCTTGAATATGGAAATTGTGTCCACTGACATCATAGCCAGTTGCATGTTGAGCTAACATGTTGGCCTTTTGATTTTCATGCCTTAGAATATGCTGAATTCAGAATTCGACAAAATAGTCAATAATATCAAGGCAAGCATCAAGACAAGTTCTAAGTGACCCTTCTAAACATTGAAATTCACTAGCAACTTGCTGTACTACCAGCAAGGAATCACCATAGGCTTCAACATGTTATACCCCATGGATTGAATATGGCCAAGCCAAATAAGAAAACTTCACATTCGGCTCAAATGTTGGTGCAGATATAATTTTAATTGGCTTGATGTCTCTAATAGCACCATTGTGAGAAATAATGATTATGCCAACACCTTGGACTTATTTGCAAGTTGACTAATCATATTGTCACATCCATGAAGTAAATCAAAATACATATATCATGCCCCCCTGGGCCTTAAGGCCATCAAAGTAAATTCCATGGGGGCTTCCTAATAGCACGATGGTTGTAAGCATTCATCGACTATATTTTAATCTAAGGGCGATATCAAAATATCGGCCATATGAATTCATCCACATAAATATGTATAGCCGAAACAACATATTTCGGCTCTCGATCATTGGTAAGTAAAATAATTTGGCAACCCTCCATAACATAAAGATCCACACCAAGGATCAAAATAAGGAGCTGAGGGATAACCATGCATACCAGGGGATGAATTCCACATCGGCATAGGCAGAGAGTATGGATGATGCCATGACCAATGATTTTGATGATTTGGTGCAAACCTCCAACTTGACAATTGTTTCTTGAATCTCCTCTCCTTTGTTTTTGTTGCACCACTCGCTTGAATATCATCCTTCTGGGCTTGAATACTTCCTTTAGGAACCCATGCCAAGCCTTTTCCTTTCAGCTTCTCTGCGCTAAGCTTTTGTAACTTCTTCTCTTGGCACTTTGGTAAACCGATTGAGCATATTAGTTTTATTTCTATTTTGGATAGAGGCAAATCTTTTTTGATTTTTGGCACTCTCACCTTCTTTTGTTCAGATTTGGCACCTAGAATATCAATAGATGATTTTCCCACTTCTTTGTCATCAATAGCTAGATTTTTCATCAATGTAATCAGCTTTTCAATAGTTGAATTCAGATCTGAACTCTTCTTCTTTAGCCATCATACTTCACAGTGGTAAACTTGCTTTCCCTGCTTTCTTCTTTGGTTGAGATCCAGACCGATTTTGATCAAAACGGTCTTTACAAGATGATGATCTCTTTGAATGTCTAGGAGCCGCATACTCTACATATTCTAGCCTTCAAATATGGTGGAACAAATGCCTCTTCATCAAACTAGCCCCAAGATGAATAAGGATAAAAATATGTGAGTTGTGGTCCATACGACATGGGAATTGGCTGCATAAAAGGAGAATATGTTACTACTGCATGAGGTTTATCTCCTTGCCGATTCCACTCTTGAGACTTGTGCTTTGGAGACAATTTTGATGAATGGACTTTCTTTGTCCATTGGTGACATTTGCTTCTCCTATCTTCTCATATTTAGCTAGAAGTTTCTCGAAGCTGAGTTTTGGCCTTTTACTTCTTTGTTTGTCATGACCTTTACCTCCATTAGCTTTATGAGCATCCTCCTTCTCCCTATCTTGACAGACATGCTCCAAAGGAGGATCCTTAGCCGATTCCCCTTACTCAACGAGATCAATCGGCTTTTGCTTTGGTTGGAGAGATTTTAGCTGTCCCCTAGTGTCTTCTAGAACTATGATAACTTTGCTATAATCTAGAATATCTTCTATTTGCAATTCATCAATAACAACCTTGCCTTCACTTGAGGGCTCCACATCTCTCTCTTGGGCGTTCAAGCTAGTGAATCAACTAATGCAAGTCGATTCGAAACCTATTTGCCAATTGGTCTATGTGTTGAGCTTTAGAAAATCTCAATCGTCCTTTATCAATGGCCGATTGGATGACTTGACAAAACACATTGCAATCAGAAGTATTATGATCAGATGAATTGTGCCATTTGCAATATGTAAACTCTTCTAAGTTTTGAATAGATGGCAAAGCATTGTGATCAATGATTCTAATAAAATTATTCTTAAGTAGGATATCAAAGATATGATTACAAAAAGTAAAATCAAAAGTGTACTTTGATTTCTTGAGCCAATTCTTTTGTGGAGTCGGTTTTAAAGCTAGGCAAATGAATGGATCAGATTTATTATCAATCCATTCGACCACACCTTTGCAATTGCTTATAGGAAGCTTTAGCTTTGACGAACTACCACTATCGGCTTTGCCATATGGAACAATGTCTTGGCCGATAGAATCTGAATTTATTTTATCATCAATAAATAAATTGCTATTCTCAATCGGTCTATTACAATAATTAGCAAGGATATCTCTAATAGATGTAGAAATTGAAATAGTATGACCATATTGGAATTTGAGTAAAATATTTGTGTTTTCTACCTTGTTGATCATGTTGGAAAAGTGCACGTCCTTGATTTACATGATGTTGCTCTTCATCTCTAGAGAATGATCAACAATAGATGCCGAATCATCCGAAGATGCATTGGCAGCTGCCGAGACCGAGAAAGTTGGCTTAGCTGACTGGAAGTCAGCTAGGCCGACTTGGGCACTAGCAGGGGCAGTCGGCTTGGCCGACTGGGAAGTTGGCCTAGCCGACTCAGGGCAGGCAGCAATCGGCTCAGCTGACTTTGAAGTCAGCTCAGCCGATTCTGAGCAGGCAGGAAGCCCTCCTTTGTTGCTTGTAGGGGCTTGATCTCCATCAATGATGTGGTAATCACTAGATAAGTGTACAACCCCTTTGGCTCATGAAAAATCAAGTCTAGCTGGTTGCTGGCGTTTTCCATGCTTTTCTATAGCAATACTTGTTTTTTGAGATGTGATTGATTTAGAAAGGATATTGTATTGTTCGGCTTTTGTAGCCGAACCTTTGCTTACATCCTAATCAATTCTTTCTTTCATGCCCACTAGCAATCCTCTTTTAGCCGATGACTCAACTGTGATTGGCCTTTTCTCATTAGTCTTTCCAAAATATTCATAGAATTGCTCCTCTAATTGAGACCATGAACCAATAGTATATCACGGCAAAGATGTAAACCATGCAAAGGCAATACCGTGAGAGATAAAGGAAAATTTTCGCACTCTCATATAGTCTTCTTTACGCAAAATCTAGCTATGAGAGGTATATACTAATATGTTCCATAGTGGTTTTATCATCTTCACCACTAAATTCATAAAAATTAGGTACCCACCAACCATTATGAGTTTTCAAGTAATCATAGCATAATGGCTACGGTCTATGATAAGTGGGCACCTTCCATTTAGAGGAACCATATGGATTACTAGCATGGGCTAAATCTTCATCGATTTGGCTTGATTTGAGAGCAACAAATGAAGCTGAATCATGATTGTTTGCAAGTGCACACATTGCTGAATTTTCATTGATTCGGCTACAATTATTAGCAATATGTGGAGCCGAATCACGAGTTTTAGCACTCAAATGCCTTGCTGAAATTTTACTAATTCGGCTATGGTCATGAGCGAAATACAAAGCCGAATTGTGGGCATTGATCTTTGCATAAGGTGCTGAATTTTTGTTTATTCGGCTATGGTTACTAGTAACACAGTGAAGCCGACATCATAAGTATTAGCAGTTAAACACCTTGCTGAATTTTCATTAATTCGGCTCGAGTTGGGAGTAACATATGGAGCCAAATTATGAATAGGAGCATTGGCATATGGTGTTGAATTTTAGAGCAATTGGCTAAATAATTGGCATTGTTATAGCCTAATTCTCTCATTCATCGGCATGTCTTATAGTGGAACCACATATTGTGAACTTATAGCCGATGAATAACAATTTACAGTGTTGTATGTTGCTAGTAGCATCAAAACTCGAAGAATTTACAACATACATCAGTCTCTTGACCATAATATTCATAATTATGATGTGTATGATAAGGAGCATTAACAAAAGTATTAGCCGATGTAACATATCTAGTATCATTACAGCTAGCAACACCAACATCAGAGCTCATAGAACTTGCAAAATAATTATTAGGATCATAAGATGCATTTGCAAGTTGTAGCTTAGGGTGATTGTAGTAATATTGTGATGCAACATCTTGGGACTTCATGATTTATAACTTGACCGCCATGCTGAATTTTCCGATAAGCAGTGCAACTTGTTGCAAAATCACAAACACAATCACAAGGTGTCAAAACCAGATGCGATCGGCCATTTGGGCCAGATGCAACAGTAATGGCAAGCTCAAGAAGATAGATCAATGAGGAGTAAGGCTAGGTCAGAGAGATCGACTATAAGAGATAGCTGAACCAATCGTCCCCAGCGGAGTCACCAAAAAGTATGTTGACGTCGGAAGTGATTCGAATCAAATACCAATAGGGTCTTGGACGCCCGAGTTGCTATGGACCAAAGAACGCAGTAAGGATGTCACTCTTTCAGTGGTGAAGAACTGGAGAGGTTTACAAGCAAACCACCAAAGGATAACCAACGTGCTTACGTGACTGAAGAACCGGCTAGTTTTCAGGAAAACTAGCAAAGAAACCATCGAAGCTCTCGCCCGGGAGGGACCCCATCATGGCAAGGACGTCGTCGGGTTGCCCTAGGTCGGCCAGCAAGCCTAGGGTGTTATCCTTGGTCGTCGGATCAAGGGATGAATAGCATGGGGGTTGGAGAAGACGGTAAAAAAGGGGTGGAGTAGATGTAGTAGATTGATTTGTTTGACTGATTGGATAGATGGGAACTCAATCGGCCATGATCCTCTCATATATATAGAAGGGGGTGGTCTTATCCTAGTAGGAAACCTCACCAAGCCTTATTTTCTAAGTTTCCCATGAGTTTGGAACAGTTAGGATCAGAATCCAAAAGGCTAGATCCGAACTGGATTTTCTGTTAGGTATGTCGAAAGTCCCGACTTGGGTCAGAACTCCTGATGTAGGGATAACCCTAGACACCCGAGCAGATTTCTTCAGGCTTTCCGGAAGTCCCGACTTGGGTCGAAACTCCTGACAACGAGGCATCTTTCCGTGGGCATAACTTCTTCATCTGGACTTCGAATTAGACATTCCATATATGTTTTTGACCGTCTCGACGAGAGGAACGCAATGGTGAAGTCCGTTTCATATTTTGAAGACTTCACAAAATGGACATTTTTGGTTGTCAACACGCCTCTTCATGTGGGTTGGCTTACAATGGTTTTCCTTGGTGCAATACATATGAAAATACTATAGAAGGTATAATATTTTGTCGAAGTTTTTTTCTTTATTTTTTTAGATATAGGATAATGGGTTCTGTCCTTTTGCACCATCCAATGCATAAGAACACTGTTGTTTATTACATCGACATATTATATCATGCCAAAGCTGCTTTTCTTGCTAAAATTCCATATATTTTGGTCATAACATTCATGCACATGTTAGTTTCTATTTCTCAACCTTGTCAGTCAAAAAGAAAATCCTTTCACATCAATAAAAGAAAATCTCTTCCCACAGCTACCTGCCATTCAGGCACGGTCATCCACCTCCCTCACCCTCAGCCGCTCCCGCTCCCCTCATCGGTGCAACCTCCTCGCCGACCACCACGATGGCCTCAGCGTCCACCTAGTCCTCCTCCAAGGCCACCTACAAAGTCACCCTCTTCCCTCTCCCTCCCTGCTGCTGCCGTTCTACCCACCCTGTAGCTCCATCGGTCGCTCCAAGCTTCTCCGATGGGTGGATGAGGAGCCGTCCTCTGACTCCGACCTTGGAGGTGTGAATCCCCTCCATGATACCTCTCCTACGCGATCGATGTTGTGCCCCAAGATCTGCTCAGCCATCAGTGCTTGGCTTGTCTAGTGTGCGGCGGTGCGAGAAGTCGCAGCTACATCACCGCCCGTCACTGACACCAGCGTCACGGGTCGTGCATCCACTCGGCTCGTCTGGGGCCTCTAGTACCGTGGTCAGGAGAACCATCCCTCCCGATGCTGACATGACGAGCTGGCCCTTATCCCTATCCGCTACATTTGGGTCCGCGCATCTCTCATCATCGTTGCGCTACCCTGCTAGGTGAGGATGAGTGGCAGCGAAGTGCTACCCCCTGCACATGTTTGGGTCATGCATGCTCCAGCAAGCGCTCCAGCTCCTGTCGCGTCGGATTCCACCGGGGCTTCAAGGCCGCTGTCTGAACTGCTTGTGATTCAACTACAAGGTCAGCCACTTGCAAGTTGCCGCAGCGGTGCCTCAGGTGCCATGGCCTCCACCACCTGGCACGGAATTGCAAGCTCATCCCCCAGTCGTTGCAATGGTAAGGTGCCCGTTGGTGCTACCAACGTTCAGCGCCGACTCGCTCGGCAGCGTCGAGGCTCCATCCTAGGACTATGGGACATCTCTAGAGCCTGACCAAGGTGGGAGGCTGATGCTCCAACCTAGCTTCTTCCCCCAAGATGGCTGGATTATCTTCTCCAACTCCAATAGACAGTAGTTGCTAAGGTTGGTCGTTGAAAGGCACGCTCTTCAAGGGGGATAACGGTCAACTATGCTATCCCTGGTTTTCGACAGCCCTTGCCAAAGTGCGTGACTAGAGCCAAGAGATCGGTCATGAGAATTCGGTGGTGCTGCCCCAGCATGGAGCTTATTGTGCCAATCTCCTCGGTGTTAGAATTGATCTCATCCGTCTTGACCCAACGGTCAAGATGGACCCCTTGATCGTGTCCTGATCGGGGACGTCCAGCCATCTAGTGGCTAGTGTGCCCTCGTCGCACAGTGCCTATAAAGAGGAGATGGGGCAAACCGACTCTTGATACGAGGTTCACTGCCGCCGCCACAACCCCATTGTCTAACCCTAGTCCGATCGTGAGGAAGGCACTAGCCAGCGGTGGGAAGCACCACTGCCTTTGCCACCACCACTAGTCTCCATCGCTACACCAACTGTCCCTGCCCGTGCGTAGAGCTTCACCGACGAACCGGCGATGGTTGGTGTAGCGGTGGAGACCGGCGGTGGTGGCAAAGGCAGTGGCGCTTCCCGCCGCTGGCAGTGCCTCCCTCACGATCGGAATAGGGTTAGACATGGGGTTGTGGCGGCGGACAGTGAACCTCGTATTAAGAGCCGTTTTGTCCCACCTCCTCTTTATAGGCATTGTGTGATGGGAGCCCACTAGCCATTAGATGGCTGGACGTCCCCGATCAGGACGCAGTCATGGGGTCCGTCTCGACCGTTGGGTCAAGATGGATGAGATCAATTCTAACATTATTCCCCTTGATCTCAACTCATACTTTAACTTTAAACTTGGACTTTAATCACTTTCACTTTTATTTGTTCCATCATAGATTAGTGCATAGAGCATGCTTCATCGTCACAGTCAATCGCCGATAGACTAAACAGCTACAATACACATCTCTGTTCTGAAATAGATTCTTTAACTTTTGGGCCCTTTATCATCTGGAAATCATAGGCTATACCATAAACCCATGTCGACTATGTGTTCTCTAAACACACTAGGTGGTAAGCCTTTTGTACGCAGATCCGCAAGTACTTGCTTGTTACTTTAATACTTTTAGTATGATTCCAGGACTTTCTCCTTCACAACATATAACTTTAACCTCAATGTGTTTGGCACCACACTTGACCCATTGTTATAGGAGCGAACTACTTAAATGGTTATTGCTGTTGTATACCATTATTAATTCCAGGTGTAAGTTCTTTTAACCATTTCGCCTGTCCTTAAGCCTCACAACAAGCTATACTGTGGGTATGCATCTTTGATGACACCACAACTGTTTCTTTGGAGCTTTTCCACAATAAAACTCCAACTGCGAGTGTTAGCTACTATGTGGGTTTCACTAAACATTTTGCCAAAATTTAACATTTGTACCCACAACTATTTGAGAGTACTTATTCTTTCTTACTCACAATGAGGCCTATAAATCTTTGCACAATTGCAAAACATTCTCAACTCCATTCCACTGATCTATATCTGGACTGGACTTCTGCCAAAACATCCCGGATGCATGAACTATGTCAGGGTAAGTTCTTACTTATAAGCACTCATTAAGCTTCCAATAGCTGAAGCATATAGGACGTCCTTTCGATCTCACATTGGTTCTTGGAACACTGAAAGTTCCCAAAACTATTACCCTTGACTATAGGAACAGACGTAGGTTTATTCACATATATACTTTATTTCTTTAGAATCTTCTCTAAGTATACACTTGAGATAGTTCTAATACCCCTTTTCCTTTTGTCTCGGTAAGTTCTAATTTCTGGAATGAATGACGCTTTACCAAGATCATTCTCATTGAAACTT
This sequence comes from Miscanthus floridulus, assembly GCF_019320115.1. Classification (NCBI taxonomy): domain Eukaryota; kingdom Viridiplantae; phylum Streptophyta; class Magnoliopsida; order Poales; family Poaceae; genus Miscanthus; species Miscanthus floridulus. Next base: position 10,516,208 of record NC_089590.1, read on the forward strand.
GAGGACAAGAACTGCTTCTTCTCCAACAGTAGATTAACACCACTACTAGCGAGCAAGGTGCTATCCACGTGTAGGATTAGGGAAATTTATTTCCCATGTTTAAACTTTGCATAAATACAATTATCCTCTACATTCTCTTTAAACCCAAACTTTCTTATTGTACTGTCAAACTTCAAGTACCAATGTCTTGAAGCTTGCTTTAATCCATAAATGGATTTCTTCAGGCAACATCCCTTACGTTCTTTTCCTTCCATGACAAAACCTTTTAAGTTATGCCATGTAAACTTTTCCATACAAATCCCTAGTTGAGGAATGTGTCTTTACATCTTTCTGATGTAACTGTAAATCGTAGTGTGCCATTAACGCCATTATAATTCTAAAAGAATCATTGTATTCTCATTATAATCTATTTCTTCTCTTTGTGTAAATCATTTTGCCGACAAGTGGCGCTTTATAGCTTTCAATATTCCCTTTGGAGTCACATTTGTCTTGCAGACCCATTACAGCCTACTGTTTTGGCTCCATTGGAAATTTCTTCTAAGTCCCAAACATCGTTGGTATTTATCGATTTCATTTCATCTTCCTTTGCTTCTTGCCATTTAGACGAGTGAACGCCTCTCATGGCTTTTTCAAATGAGGTGGAATTACCCTCCATTTGAATTTCTTTCTTAACATTGACTCCTTAGTCACCAGAAATATCTGATTTTCTTATTCTTTGAGACCTTCTGGGGCCTCGTGGCACTTCTTTCATATGGGGCTATTGTTACTCTTCATTGCCAAAAGGCAATTGTTCTATAGCCTCCTGTATCATAAGATCCTTATTTACTTATTCATCTTCTTTAAGAGCTAACATCAGGTGTTGTATATGTCATACAACATCAACATGTATTAAGCAATTTGTTGCTCTAAAACACTATAGTGGATATGTAATCCCACTTCTATTCAAGCCTTAGGTATCTACATACCATGCTCCCCTAGATTACTCTATCTTCTGTAAAGATGGTGTATCTTCAAATTTCTAATTTTGGGTTTAATCTGCTAAAAACTCATATGGCACATTTAGCACTGCCTTGATAACTCTGAACTCGTCCAGTATGAATACTAGTTGACTATGCTATCTTCCTATCGGAACTGTAAAAGGTCTAGGAATTTAGCTATTTCTTTACTTTAGGGGTATCGTTATTATGACCGTCTTACTCCCTCAACGATCACATTCATCTTTTATAGATCACTTTTACCTTCAATGCATAGTATGCATTGCATTATCTGAAGTATGGGGAAGTATCTTTCTTAATTGTCTTTCTTAATTAATCTCACATTTCTCCCCCTCGAAATGTGGTATGAACTTTTCTACCACAATTTCGAAAAACATTCAGAACTCTTGTTAATGAGGAAACTTTGATTACTTACTTCATCCACATGATTGAATCATGCAAACAAAATTCGTATGGGAGTACATTTTCCTCATTTCATTTCAAAACTCAACATAGTCTATTATTATCAATACTTCTGCAAGTCACGCTTGCATATCATTCTTATCTTTTGGTTCACATGCAACTTTCTTTTGTTCTTAAACTCATTGAGTACTTAATGACCATGACACAATCAGAGTGTACGGTCAATACTAGGATAGCATAAGAGCTATCCCAAACTTCTCTCCATGTGCGGGATACACTTAGAGCACATGAGTCATCACATCCTTCTCCCGCCATGCGGGATAAGTACTATACCAAAAACTCTCCCGCCATGCAGGATTGGTTAACATAAGTACTATGCCAACTTTACTCCACCATACGGGTATTTTCTCAATCTTTTCCCGTCATGCGGGTACTATCACAAACTTTTCCCTGCCTATGCGAGATAATTCCCTTGAACAGACATAATTGTCAGGATTGGCTCGTGTTTAATCATCAAATTCAAAAATAAATCCGAATATTCTTTTAACACACATGTTTAATTCAATGTTGGTCAAATTAAACATGTATATGACTTTTACAACTCTCATAAGTGAAACTGAAAATAAATTCTTCTTCACAGAGAGTACATAAAAGACATTTCTCAATGAAGACTCTCATTGATCTATCTCTTTTCTTGGATCAATATCCTAGAATTCTTTTCTTTTGAAGCCATTACTTTAAAGAGAACACAGTTCCTTAAGCAATGGCATTCATCATCTGAGTCACAAGTACCCAGCTTATTTCTCTTACTGCCTTCAAGAATGAAAGCATGGAGGTCTTTTGTCTGAAAAAACATTCAACAATAATGCTCATTAAACTTTGAAATCTTTATGTTCTATTCTATATCACCGTTGGGCAGAAATAGAATAAAACATCATTCTTCTACATTAATTCCACATCACCAGTTGGGCAGAAATGGAATTAATGTATAGAACCTCAATAATCTTGAAAACATAGAACTGCTCCTCAGAATTAAATTCTCCCGTTGGTTCGAATTTAATTAGAAGATAATCAACTTCATTGCAGCGGAAACATGAAAATACATTTCTCTAGTTTAAGAGCCTTCCTTGATCTTTATCTTTTCTCTGAAAAATTGGTCACTTTGATGCAAAATTCATCAGAGATTTAAACTTTAAACATAGAACTCATAGAATTATAATATTGTTATCATCAACATTGGTCAGAAAATAACAATACCATAATTCAATTTTAACTACCAACCGACTATTCCTCCAATTAAATTTTTCCCGTTGGTTCCAATTTTAACTGGAGGATCAACTTTTTATCATTTATTGAATAACTATAACTGCTCTTCAAATTAAAATCTCCCAGTTGGTTCGAATTTAATAAGAAGACAATAAACTTTAACTTTGCAGAGGAAATATGTAAATCTTAAACTAGTGAATTTTGCCCATAGGAAAATTCTCTTTTCTAATTTTTCTTGAGTCATTAATTATTTTCTAGGAAATAACATTTTACTAGAAAAAGAAAAAAGAAGAAATGGACTCATTTGTTCACTGTCTGCTCGGCCCAGCAGCAAAACCAGTCCGGCCTTGTTCCCTCGCGCGCGCGCGCTGCCACCCAGGCCGCAACGTGGGCCTAGGCCGGCAAAGCGCTGCGGCTACGCGCCTCGCCTAGGCCTCATTTTGGCCCAGTGACTCCTCGCCGTCGGATCAAATCTGACGGCTGTCCGGCCGTTTCGCCCGATCAAAACCTGCCGCGGCTGGCCTCCCCCGGAACCCTAGCCTCATTTCTTTCTCCCTTCTACTCTCTCAGCCGCGCGAGCCCGACGAAGAGCAGGCGACGACGAGAGCGAGCAGGGCCTCGGCGCCAGTCATCGGCCCCCTCGCCGACGTGCGCGCTCCCCAGCGAGTGAGCGCGCTGCCGTCGAGCGGCCTGGCCACGGCGCCCCTTTGGCCTGAGTCCGGCGAGAGGCTTCTCCCGGCGCTCGGCCTTCTTCTCCTCACGCGGCCGGCGAGGCAGCAGTGCTGCGCAGCGGTGAGGTAAGCCCACTGACTCTTCCTCATCCCCTTTTCCCTTTCTGTTTCTTCGGATCTTGTTGCTCTTCTCGGTTTTGACCGATTGGGATGGGGATCGAGTTAGGGTTGGGGTTTCGGGTTAGGGATTCACCCTGTTCTTCTTCTTCCCCGAGTCTGTAGCGGGTTAGAGTTCGGATCTCATCATTTTCTTGAATCCGAGCCCTCTGTTTCCATCTTCACCCAGTTAGGGTTAGGGTTAGTGAAAACCCTAGTCTGTATGCTCAGATCCGAAAGGATCTAATCCAGTTCTTTTCTTTTCTATTCTTTTGCTTCTCTTCCCGCGCGTCAGCAAACCGGCGGCGGGTGCTCCATCCCGCGTGAGGCGGTAGTGACGGCGGTGGGGAAACCTTCCCTGGACCATCCAATTTCTTTAGGGTTAGGGTTCTTTAGGAGGGTAATCCGAATCGAATTCGAATCCCCTTCTTTCTTTTTCTTTCTATCACCCGATTAGGGTTTAGGGTTCGATGAACCCTCTGTATTTCTTTTCTTTCGATCCGAACTGGATCTAACTCATCTCCTTCTACACTGCTACCCCTGACACAATCCACACACTAGATCGGTGGCTCTGATACCAATGTTAAATTTTGGCTGAAATGTTTAGTGAAACTCACATAGTAGCTAACACTCGCAGTTGGAGTTTTATTGTGGAAAAGCTCTAAAGAAACAGTTGTGGTGTCATCAAAGATGCATACCCACAGTATAGCTTGTTATGAGGCTTAAGGGACAGGCGAAATGGTTAAAAGAACTTACACCCGGAATTAATAATGGTATACAACAGCAATAACCATTTAAGTAGTTCGCTCCTATAACAACGGGTCAAGTGTGGTGCCAAACACATTGAGGTTAAAGTTATACGTTGTGAAGAAGAAAGTCCAGAATCATACTAAAAGTATTAAAGTAACAAGCAAGTGCTTGCGGATCCGCGTACAAAAGGTTTACCACCCAGTGTGTTTAGAGAACACATAGTCGACATGGGTTTATGGTATAGCCTATGATTTCTGGACGATAAAGGGCCCAAAAGTTAAAGAATCTGTTTCAGAATAGAGATGTGTATTGTAGCTGTTTAGTCTATCAGCGATTTACCGTGACGACGAAGCATGCTCTATGCACTAATCTGTGATGGAACAAATAAAAGTGAAAGGGATTAAAGTCCAAGTTTAAAGTTAAAGTATGAGTTGAGATCAAGGGGGAGAATGTTAGAATTGATCTCATCCTGTCTTGACCCAACAGTCGAGACGGACCCCTTGACCGCGTCCTGATCGGGGATGTCCAGCCATCTAGTGGCTAGTGGCCCCCCGTCACACAGTGCCTATAAAGAGGAGGTGGGGCAAAACGGCTCTTGGTACGAGGTTCACTGCCGCCGCCACAACCCCACTGTCTAACCCTAGTCCAATCGTGAGGGAGGCACTGCCAGCGGCGGGAAGCGCCACTGCCTTTGCCACCACCACCGGTCTCCACCGCTACACCAATCGTCGCTGCCCGTGCGCAGGGCTTCACCGACGAACCAGCGATGGCAGGGAGCTCCTCCAACCCCTCCGACGGTCAGATGCTCCTACATCTCTCTCTCTCTGTCTCCTTTCCCCGAAGCAAGCTCTAGGTCTATTTGATTCAATTAGTAAAGATATCACCCTCTGATCTACACCTAGATGGTCCAAAGTATTTAACACTCGGGATGCCCGACTCTGAAGCGCCTTGCAATGTTGACACTAAGCATGGAACCAGTGGCGAAGCTATATACAAGGCAGTGGGTGCACATGCACCCACGAAAAAATTAAACACCACTGAGTAAATTAATTTTTTCACCATGATTATAGCTCAAGTTTATGTATCTATAAGGCAAATGCACCACCTCTAATTTGCTCCAGCTTCGCCAATGCATGGAACGAGCATTGGACGCTCCGCTGGACGTACTCGGACCACAACTCAGTCGTTGTCGCAGCCTCAAGTGGACCCTTGCGTGCCTGATGAAGCAGGATTGGACAACTTCCTCGGCTCCATCGTGTTGCTACTCCAGAGCCCGTTGCTTGCTGCTGGGCTGAATTAGCTTCAGCTCTATTTATGTCTTTGTTGCAAAAGCTTGTGCGTATAATTGTATATAAGTAAAATGTTGTAGCGCATACCTTCGGCTTCACTGTGGGGCAACAATCGCTGTCCTCAGGGAAGTTCGAACGGTATGCGTTGTGTAACAAACTCTAATCTCCTCTTAATGAAAAACTGGCTGATGAGGCCTGTTCGCGAAAAAAATAAAAACTCCGAAACCCATGTTTACATGACTATAGGTAGTAAAATATATAGAATATTGAGGCATCTGGTATATAAATTGTGTCAATAAAGAGGCAATGTAATAAAGCATCAAAATAATAAAATAACAAAAAGAGAGAAGGCACTCAAACAGAGCAAAAGCTGAGCTCACAAGATGGGACTCAAGCGCATAGGTGCTGATCTTTTTCCTAGCTTATCCAAGATGATGTCCCAATCTGATAGGGTTCTTTCAGTGATGGGTAAGTCACTGAACTTTTTGGCCTCTTGTTTTCTTCACTGCTTGACCTCTCATCATTGCTTTTACGTTTCCTGATGGGAGAAGGTGTTTCCTGTTTTTCAGTATCTGTCAATGAGAAGACAAGTTATACGCATATCCTCATATCTGCTAGTAGATATACACGAAACATCAATTCATTTTCTCACTTAGTCAAATCCCAGCGTTCTGGTTCTTGAAATCTTTCTGCAATCCACTGATTCCGAATGCTTTGAATTTGAAAACCATGTTCCCTTCATATCTCAAGAGCAAAACGTCGCCATTAGATATTCCATGGAACTCCAGAAACTGTGACCAGCCACCTGTGAAGAACATGCCTGATTGATCGTTCTTAAGCTCAATATGCCAAAATTTTCCAAGGGGGCTGAGAATGACGGCCGTCTGGCTGTTTAGGCACTCTTCTGTGATGTAATTTTTCACAAACCTAGCAGGCAGTATCTGCAACAGCATATGTATGAATGTGAAAAGGCACAATGTTCATGATACATCTCAAGTTTAAATGTTCAACAAGATGTATATTCTTATGATCTTATCGATCAGAATATAGTATCCAGAGTTTGCATACCATCTTTTCTGATAAATACGGATGAAAAATCCTGATGAACTGTGGCTTGCAGATAATACCTTTGCTGCTTCTGGATGTCATAACTGAAGAAAATGTGATTTAAGTATCAATTTAAACTGAAAAATGATACTACCTCCAAGTCGAAATGCAGATCATTTTAGAATTCTAACCGCAGCCAAACCTTTTTAACTTGACCATCAATATACAAGAAGCTACATAAATTTAGAATACATAGTTGATGTTACCCATCATGGAAAATAACTTTTATACTATATATTTTTCGCTATTTGAAATGGTATATTTCAATAAAAATTACAAGTCAAAGCATTATATTGAAGACCACTGCCGTAAACACTCTACATTTAGAATCAGAAGGTGTAGTATATTTAACTAATTACTTAAAATGATGCTACCAATGATCATACATTGTATGTGCAATAGGTTCAACTGCCACTACCGGATACCGGAGATTTGCCGAGTGCCAGGGGCTACTCGGCGAAGTCCCAAAAACACTCGGCAAAGGGTTTGCCGAGTGTTACACTCGGCAAACGACACTCGGCAAACTTGTTAACGGCAAACGCTAGTTTGTCGAGTGTTTTCAGTCGGGCACTCGGCAAAGAAGTTGCCGACGGGCACTCGGCAAAGAAGTTGCCGAGTGCCCAAAAAACACTCGGCAAACTTTTTTTCAAAAAAATAAAAAAAAGGCACGCCGACACCACGCCCGCACCACCAGCACCGCCGCTGCCGCCACCACCATCCACGCCGCCACCACCACGCCGGGGAAGAAGGGAGGGCCCCACCACGCGCCGCACCACCACCACGCCCAGGCCGTCGCAACAGCCATGCCTGCCACCACCACCACGCCCGTCGTCGTCGGATCTGGAGAGGGAGGGCCGGGAGGGGGGCAGCGCCGCCGGATCCGGGAGAGGGAGGGCCGGGAGAGGGAGGAGGGGAGGGCGGGGCCGCGCTAGAGAGGGAGGAGGAGGGGGCGCCGGATCAGGGAGAGGGAGGAGGGCGGGGCCGCGCCGAATCCAGGAGAGGGAGGAGGAGGGGGGCGCGCCGGAGAGGGAGGAGGAGGGGGGCACCAGATCCAGGAGAGGGAGGAAGAGGGGGGCGCTGGAGAGGGATGAGGGCAGGGCCGCGCCGGATCTGAGAGAGGGAGGAGGAGGGTGGCGCCGGAGATGGAGGAGGGGAGGGCGGGGCCGTGCCGGCGCTGGAGAGGGAGGAGGGGAGGGAGGGGAGGGGGCGCGCGGGGGGAGGAGGTGTGCCGGAGAGGGGAGCGGGGGGCAGGGGAAGGCGGGGGTGTGCGGGAGGGGGTGCGCGGGGCAGGGGAAGGTGGGGGTGTGCGGGGTGCGGGAGAGGGGAGCGGGGGCCAGAGGAAATTTATTTGCGTCGGGTGAGGGCTTTGCCGAGTGCCAGATCTATGGGGCACTCGGTAAATAATTTGTATGAAGTGTTTTAATAAAAACACTCGGCAAATCACATGTATGCCGAGTGTTTTTCGAAAAGCACTCGGCAAATAGATGTTTGTCGAGTGCGTGAGATAATGCACTCAGCAAAAATAAAAACACTCGGCAAACTTAAGGATTCCGATAGTGTGCGATTCAGGGGACCATTTAGAACCCATGAATTCCACCGTTTGCAAGAATTTTTTAAAAATAGTTCAAATTTCCGCATTAACAGGAAATAATTGTCTTTCCAAAGCACCCGTTCCCAATTCTAGTTTAACACAAGATCAGTTCTTTCTTCTTCTTTTTTTTTGAAGGGAGATCAGTTCTTTCTTAGATTGCATGGAAACATCAATTCTGACTAGTTGAATGGGCTATATGTTTTCATCATTGCAATCTTGAAGTCCTCGATTAAGTTTCTTAACATCCCAAGCCAATTAATTAGGAGATTAGGATCACTAAATTAATTAGCATCACCCAAGATTTGCCTGTAAATATTGTTCACCTGCAGCCGGAGCGCCGAAATCCTTAATGCACATGCTGGTGTCGAAAACCTTGACGGTGAGCGCGCCGCCGCCCTCGTGCCGGAGCACGACGAACCAACCGAGCTCGACGCCGTGCGCGGCCAAGAACTCCGCCCACCCGCGCCCCAAGAACGCACCGTCGCCGTCCCGGCCCACCTCCACGCGCCACACCTTGCCGAACGGGCTGACCACGAGGGCCGTCTGCTCTGGCGCCCCTTCGCCTTCGCCAGTGTCGAAGCATCCGGCGAGCTCGTCGGAGATGCGCTGCGCAATCAGTGGGTTTCGTTAGCACAGTAAAGCGTCGACCGGCGATCGAGGGAGGCTGTGCTTACCAGCTTGTGGAAGGAAGGAGGAAGCAGGACCTTGAACTGCTTCGCCATGGCGCGCGCAGCAGGACCAGGGTCGCTGGGCAATGGCATGGCGATGGTGGACGCTGCACTGCAGCGTACGGCCCGGTGTCTTGAATGAAGTAATGAAGCAGAGGATCACAGAACGACGCTTTGGTTTCCTTCTCAATTGGAAATAAATATTTTAAATAAAAATTACTATGCGAGTAAACACAGCGTCCGTCTGTGGTCTCGAAATAAGAGCGGGTGCAATAATAATTTTACAGCCAAATAAATATCTCCTATAAGACTATAGCTAAAAAGAATAAAGTATGGACTATTTTTTTTATGCGACATTTGTTTTGATTCGTCCGTCTGTCCACGCCTGCAATCCCACGACATCTTAATTACTGATTGATCGTATCATTCTTCTTGATTGAATATTGCCTGTCATGTGATAGAGTAATCACGGCAAAATAGGAAGTAGAAAATTATTGTGCTATCCATATACACATTGCATATTTGCATGCACCAGCATACATGGCAACGAGCAAAAGAAAAGAGAATTAACACAGAAGTAAAGAGAATTAAGACAAAAGAACCGCTTTGCATTTATGAGAACATTACCAAATCTGCCTACATTTATTTACTTATCCTCTTTGCATTTGCAAAAGGGACAGCTTTTTCCTCCTTTCATTTGATTTCACGCTCACGTGTTACATCGCCCTCGCTTGCTATTTCTTGCGTGAACCATAGTTGATGTCATCTGTCTTCCATGGCTCAGCCTCTCAATCCCAAGAGAAGGTCCCTACCTCTCCCTGACTGGAGATCCGACCTGCCTAGAGGATCTCCTCGAGTCCATCGGACAGCGTCTCACGTCAGCCACGACGCGGCGTCCTTCCGATCCGCTTGCTCCCCATGGCGCGCCGCCATCCCGTTCGCGACCTTCGGGCCGCTCCTGCTGCTCCCGTTCGACCCCGACTCGGACTGCATCGGCTTCTACTACGTCCCGGAGAAGAAGGTCTTGTCCAAGACGCTGCCCGACGTGCGCGGCAAGGTGGCGTGCGGCTCCTCGTGTGGGTGGTTGGTGCTTATGGACGAGGCGGCGTCCGTGACGCTGCTGAATCCATTCGCCGGTGCCCATGCCCCCCGTGTTGAGCTCCCGCTAGCAGGCGAACACGTCGCGATGCCGTTCTCATCGGAACGCGTGTCTAGGGTCCACGGCCGGTGGGTCCTCCATCCCACCAACGGCTATGGGGACGCAGGATGCTGCAGGCAGAGCCATGAAGCTAGAAGACATGAGCTATGTGTTCTTCCGTAAGATCGTGCTCTCGGCATCGCCTAACGTCGCCGGCCGCGAGTGCGTGGCCATGGCCATGCTTGGGTGCTCCACGGAGGCCGCATTTTGCTGGGTTGGAGTCGACAGCGCATGGACTGTCAAGACAAGTTCTTGGCGATCGACTGCACTAGGAGAAATCTCCGTCTACAGCAGCAACGCCGCCGACGCTACTCCTACCTATCACAGAACCGACCAAATTATAAGAGTATAAGTACAATGGCAGCCCGCAAGCGGTCGCACTGTCATACTTGAACCCATATAAACTCGGTAGTCCATCGAGTACCACGACGGGTCTCGATAAATGATTTACAACAACCAAGATCGTACATGATTCAACATACATAGTCACATATTACATAAGGTTCACAGATACATTTTTATCATCAGAGTATGAAATAAAGTTATTGCAAACCAAGTTTGATAGATAATAGCGGAAGCAAATTAAGTTTGAAAGTAGCATTTGCCAACATAGTTTAATACAGTGCCAACATACGATCACAATCTACAAAAGCATGTAGAAGGATTTATAAAGAAGCCTACCCAAGGCTTACTCCTTATCCTACAGCGGGATAGAAGCAACTCTTACAATAACCATGATAAACAGTGCCATCTACAGCAATGGGAAATAAACCCTGAGTACGAGAAGGTACTCAGCTAGACTTACCCGTCATAAACCAGAAATAAAATGACTCCAAGGATCATGCAAGGCTGTATAAGTGGATATAGCTTAACAACATTTTGCATAAAAAGCGATTAACTCAGTTATACAATTATAATTCTGTTATCAAGTTAATTATGACTATCCATCTCTAAATTAGCAACTATCATGTGCCAAATATGTAGTATATCATTTTAAAAGCATACAATAGTAACCATAGCAGGTATTGTCATTCCATGTTCATTCGAACCATCGTATTCCATAATACAATTACTACGAAGGTTGGAGCTAGCCAAGTTTCTCACTATCCGGGAGAGACGGTGATTCAAATCGATTTCAACCAGCTAGGAATTTATTCCTAACATAAACCCGGGTCTACCGAGCCACAGGTAGCCTTAGGTCACCTTTTGGTACAACTCAAGTACACATTTCGCGGGTTCGCCTAGCGCCGCACAATCAGGGGACAACCAAATGATAGTACGTTCAGGCCCAGCCTGCCCTTGGGCTTAGTCTGGCTCCCCGCACATCCTTACTACCATCCAGAGTGCGCACTCTTACAGAGTGGGGCCCGGCCTGAGTTGAGCTACTCGGCTTCGCGGTCGGAACAAGTCATCCGGCCAGCTAAGTGATAGGCATGCGTTCAATCTTGTCAAAATGTCCAACAACGGTACGGTCCTTAATCAGCACAGACGAAATCATATGAGTCAACCTACCATAGACTCTGTCCGGCCTCGATTTACATTACCCTATGGTTCTTTTCCATGATAGCAAATATAGCCAACCATGCTTTGGTATCCACCTATATCTCGCAGGTGACAGGAAATCACCCGACTTCTACCGGTCTAAGTATGGCTAAGCATATATTCGATTCTGGACCTACATAGGGTTAAAGGTAGCAATTCTGGACAAGGAATTCATATGCATCAAGTGAATTCCAATCAACTCTTATAACCTAATGCATCAATCATAAGGACTTGAGTAATATTTTGTAAAATACTGGGAGACTTAGAATGCTCCGGAGCTTGCCTTTCAGAAAGGAAGTGGGGCGGTGATCAGGGCACTCCGAAAGCTCTTCTAGGGTCTGCTCCTCGCCTTCGGGAGCTGCGGCTTGAGGAATCTCCTGCTGGTCCCCTTCCTCTCCTTCGTTGAATTCCAGCAACGTTATCTCCTCTGTCGATCCTATATGCATAGGATACAGCATAAGATATTGCGAATACATACATGCTGACAAATATAGTATGATGATACATGATGAATGCATTCTTATAAGTATTCTTAATAGCATGGTGTCAAAGTAATAACAAGTGCATCACATTTTACTGAGTAGGTGCATATCTCTTCTTGATTACTTAATCAAACACTTCAACAATTAATTTACTATACCTACAAAATAACAGCTACTTGTTTTAGTCATAACTGACGTTCTACTTATCCAAATGATGTGATCTTGGACTTTCTGGAAAGCTTATAAAATTTGCTACAACTCTTATTTAATCACCAAAAGCTAATTCGCAATCTATCTTAACCAAAATAGACAATCAAGCCAGTGCTGTCCAGAAATTCCAGAGAGCGAGCATTTCGGAATACTAACTTTAAACAGCCATAACTCCTAAACCCTTTGGCCTATTGTCCTGAAATTTTGACACAAGATATATGAAGAAGTTACCTACAACTTTGTTATTAACCATTTTTACAGTAAACATCATTTTTACTATGTAACATACCAAACTACAGAATCTGTCCGAAAACCTTTCTCATCCGAATTATAAAGCAACGATATTTCTATTGCATATAGCCATTCCAAATTTGACTTCACCAAGTATACCAACAATTCAAGGATATCAAATAAACTCAAGAAATCATAATGTCCAATCCTAAACTATTCATTTAAATGTCTTTATCAATTTAACTAGATAATTAGGTTCAATAATAAACATATACCCAATGTACATCATAAATTCTCAGAAATTTACAGTGGCTTATTAGTGCTACCGAATAGACTACTGTAAAAGTTTCACGCCATTTTACCAAGTAAAATATCCTATGCAAAAATGATAAGGCATACAGGCTTAAAATAACATAAATAGGAACCCTAGTGAAAAGTGTCAAGCAACAGATTTTATATTTTGATAAAATACTACACTTCCTAAGGAACACTACAAAATTTGGTTCACAAGATTTGGATCTCTACAACCCTACTTATCATTTTTTTCAAAGTTTGCAACAAAACTGAAAACAAATGAACTAGCTTTCTCCATCGAGTCACTACCAGCTAGAGCCCTTGGTTCAGTCGACCCCACACGTCAGTTACGGCAATACAGAGCGCGGCGCGGGACAACCGAAGTTCGCCGACGATGACCCTCTCCGGCGATGGCACCGACCCAACGGTGATCCCCATGACCTCCCGCACCTATTGAGCTGACAAGCTGGACCTATTGACGGAGCTAAGCACGGCGGCGGCATCAATGGCGACATGGCAGAGCAGGACGACGGCGCTACACTGGCGGTGACCGCTACGACTGGATCTAATGAGTCTATGAGCTGCTGCACACGACGACGGTTCTAGAGTACCAACCACTATGGCGAAAGGCGGTTGGAGGCGGTGTGGCCACGACGACTTACCGAGCGCGGTTACTAAGCAAATGTGGGCGCGGTGAGACTCTGGGATGATGGTGGAGTGACTGCGGTGCTCGGCGGAGTTGGCGTGGTGCTCGGTGGAGTTGGCGCTGGTGCTCGGCGGAGGTGGCGCGGTGCTCGGCAGAGTTGGCGCGGTGCTCGATGGAGTTGGCACGGTGCTCGACTGGAGGTGGCGTGGTGATGCGGTGGAGTTGCAATGGCACTGCTGCGGTGGCGGAGAAGCGACATGACGCAGCACAAGGCGGGCGGGATGGCCGACAATGGCGATGGCGGCGCTGTCCGCTGCTGCGTCTACTGTGGGTGGGCAAAGGAAGAGGCAGAGAACGAAATGAGAGCGCGGGGATGTAGCGGGTGAGTGCCGGGGATGATGAAGGCGCGATATGGCTCAACATGGCCTGGCTGCTCAGACCAGCGGTGACGCGTGGCTTCACTACTACCACGTGGCGGCCATGCTCTGCTGCCGGTCAGCCACTGAAGACCGAACGAGTTGGCCAACAAAGCCCCGAACCGAGCCTGACGACGCGACTTCAAAGCAATCAAACTACAAATCCTTAGCTCCATAGTGCAAGCAATCTAAATGAAACTTGTAGACCTATGTACCAGCTCCAAACCTCCTTTAGAAAACAAGGTCTAATTTGCAATGGATAGAGAGTAAAGTCAACCCAAAGTAGTGACCGTCAAACTGCAAGCACGCAAGACTTAGAAAAAATTTCCTGTGCTGAAATCAATGAAATACTGATTCTTGTGAGCAATTTTTAAGTATGTTAGGAGCTAAACTAGCCTATGACCCAAAAATAAAAGTTGTCCCTCTCATCCAATACTACAACTTTACTTTAGTGCACACATCCATGCAAGGTCTCTATCATATGGTTCAAACTTGGTCAAACCCCTTACATTCAAGAGACGCCTTATACATAAACTATGACTTAGTGACCAATTTAGCCCTAACCATGAATACCAAAGTTGTTCGTAATGACACTCTAAACATGTTCAAGCTATTTGTAAGGTCACACAATCATTTCATGCATTGGTCACACATAAAGCTTTCCAGGTCAACATGCATAACATCACTTAAGTACTTGATTAGACAAAATGATCTTCATGAACATTGTTCCACTAGTCATCATAAGTGTAGCTAATATGTTTTAGTGACTCACATCCATCATTTGCATGTATTCACTCATGATCATATGCATATATACAAAGAAACATAAAATATCAAGTATGTTTCATATGTTTCAACTATAAAAGCTTAATATGAATGCGTGATGCTCATGCTCATGCAATGCAAGTCAATTTATGCAAGGCTAACACCTAGGGTGTTACAAGCAACGCTGCTGCCATCGTTGTCGCCACCTGCGGGGCTCTGCCACCGTAGCTATCTGGAATCAAACGGTGAGCTACACATTGTGGGTGCCATGGTAAGCACGTTCCACGAGACACAGAGCTTCACCTATAGCAGCGCGATCTATAAGTGCAACCTCCACGACCAGTACGCCAGAGTGGTCTAGGGTGAGGGACATCGGTGATCAGACATTGTTCGTGTCTAAACATTTCAATGAAAGCTTTAGTGGAACAAGTGTATCCAAGTACAAGGAGAATAAAATCTACATGTCTGAGCCATTGTATGGGGATCCATACGACTTGGTCCATCGACTAGAGATCAGTTGATATTGCTACCGGCGCATCCGAAGTGAAGTCTGTCTAGAAAAAGATGTAGGGTTCCGAGGCTCTAGGTTGGATTCGACCCAATCTCTGAAGGCTCTAGAGTTTGTGAGCCTGCGACGCCGCGCACTCTGTGGCTGTGTTAAATTCATAAACTTTGCATTTTGGATTAAATGTCACTTTAACGTTGGTATTTAATTTAACAGTATTATTATCTTATCGTGCGATCCGTGTGTTTTTAGTATAAATTGTTCGTTATCCTGTAGCAACGTACGGACACGCTACCTAGTTAATGTAGAAGTCTAGAAGAGAGAAGACGAGAGATCGAGCTCGACTCTCCTACAAATAACTAGCTAGGCATGGTAGCCGTCTATACAGTGGTAAGTCTGAGTGAATGTGAGGGAAGATTACAAGAGAGAAATGTGATACAGGTAAAAAGAATAATTAAAAGTTTTTATATACAGATACTATACTATAACCAATCTGTAGCGTCGGACAACAGTCGCTAAAACATAATATTAACGTCCAACAATTGGTCAGTATAAATTTGTAACAAACCACCAGTCGCTATTTTTACTTGTACCTACATCGGTCACTACAGACATTTAGCTGTTTACCTTAAACCATCAATCGCTAGAAACATATAGCCCATTTCCATTTTGGTGCGCTCAGCCCAGCCCACTCACGCGCACTGAAATTAGCGCGCCCCACCCTGTCTCCACCCAATCCCACCACCGTACCCTAGCAGCTGCATCTCTCAAACACCAGAGCGCAGCCGCATGTCATCTGGCTCTTCACCACTGCCCTCACACGAGCTCGCGGGGGGCCATCCCTGCCGCAGCCGCAATCCTCGCCATCGTGGCTACCAACCCCAGCGCCACGCCCACCGTTCTTGTCGTCGCGGGTGCCGTCCTACGTCACGATCGCCGTCCCAGTTGTGCGCTCGCCGGCGTCGCCACAGCCGTCGTCCCCACCCCCAGGCCTGTCGTAGATTTAGCACAGTCCACTGTGTAGATTTAGCACTTGTTAAATGTTTTTTCTCTAGTGCTGGTTGAGTGTTTTTTTCATCGAATTAGTGGCCAACAGCTTGCTTTAGTTATGAGAGTAATGCATTAGTAACATTAGTCTCATTGTCTATATATTTCAGTTGCTACTGTATGTCCTTATTACCTTCTTGGTGTTTCAGGTGGAGGGGCCTCGGAGGTGTACATGATGCTGGAATCTGGATAATGTGACTAGGAAGCCAACAAATGATATTTTGCTTTTGATAAGATGGAGATGAGGTATTTTGTAGTGAATCTAGTTAGATTGTGCAAGCAAACATATGCCTTGTGTCTGTCATTTAACCTAGCTAGGTTGTTTGTGTTCTTTTCCTTTTGTAATGATGACCTGTCATGGATCAGAATCTCAGATGATATAGAACTTATGTATTGCTAAATGTTGGCTTGAATGAAAACTTGAGATACCTTTATCTAATAATGTGGTTGATGAGTGTTGTGGGCAGCTATGGTTTAATTATGTATGTGATTGATGAATAATGCGACATGTTATGAATGTTTATTAGGTTTGAAATCTGATTAATATGATATTAATATTATATATTGTGCCAGTTCATAGCGACCTGATTATTGGATGCTAAAAAGCTTGATATTCTCAAATCATTGGTCGCTAAAACATGCAACAGATTATTGGTTGGTCAGTATAAATATTGGCGTCCAACTATCAGTCGTTATAAACCATGTCGGTCACTATAGATTTATAGCGACACCACTTATCGCGACTGTTACATCGGTCGCTCGCTATAACGACTTATAGCGACTCTTTTGCAGTCCCTATAGATTGGTTGTGGTATACTGAAATAAGAGACAACTATCGTATAACTTAACTTTTACTGTTTGACATATAGCTAAATACATGACCTCATTATTGGACTTGTTCTATGAACATTTCCTGAGATTTTTAAAAACCACTCCCAATCTTGATTTTTTGATAAAATTGAAAAAAAGACTCTCTCCAATTACTTCTTATCTTAACTCTCAATCTTTTCGCACTTAGGAAAACCGATCCAACCACGAAAGATACATGCGTATATACAATCTCCCAATCTAAAGATGGAAGGACGTGTAGAAAAATAATGAAAAAGGAGAAGGTTTTCAATACAAATGTAAAAAAAAAAATTCTCCTATAGCATCTTACCTTAACTCTCAGTCTTTTCACGAAATCGATCCAAACACAGCAAGATACATGCGTGTATCTAATCGGAAAAAATAAAGAGAAAGGATAGAGTTTCCAATATAAGTATATAAAAGAAAGAAAATATTAAAATAACGAAACTGATTTGGAATACAACAGAAAAAATTATAAAAGTATACAAAGGCCAACTACTCTTGTCACATAGACCAAGAAAGCCATTACTTTTTACTAGTCCCCACCCGTGATGCTTCGATTCACAGGCAAAACACAATATACGAGAAAATGTCGTTGATAGTAGTAGCAAGAAAGAAAACGCCTACATATGGTGCATGCAGGCATGAAGCCGAGGAGTACAGCGTCTACTTAAATGATGCATGTGCGTAAAATATTGTATATTGAGATGGAGTGAGTAGCTTTTAGGAGTGAGATATTTGTAAGGCAACGTATCATGTGTAAATAAATCAATTTATGTAAACTTAGAAACTATCAATCATGAACACTAGATACTGATCCAATGGATGGGACGAGAGGTGGGATTTTTTTGCACTTAAGCCCCCATCCGTCGGCCTTTTTTTTTACGCTTAAGCCCTCTTACCCTATCCATTGAATCAGCATCTGGTGGTCCTGATTGATAGTTTTCAAGTTTGTATAGGTTGGTTGGTTTGCACCTGATATGTTGCCTGTTTGTAAATAGTTGAAAAGGCCAACAAACATGCTCCTATTTTTTTGAGTGACATGAAAGTGTTATTGATTTACCAATTATCTTTTTTGAAAAATATTGGATATACTCTAACTCACTCCCTGAGAAGAAACAAGTTTGTTTTAGCTGCTTGTCCTGCTAAATTTTGATCATCAATATTATTAGGAAAAATTGCTACTCCAAGATGTAGAAAGGATGCTGAGCTGCCGCGGGCTAAAAATGAAAGATGCAATTATCTGAGTACTCTGAACTAGAACAAATTTGCTCTCCTCTGAACTAGAACAAATTTGCTCTCCAACGCAAGTATTATCAAAATAATGTTTTTAAATTTGGGGGAGAGAAACAGTGAGATAACGTTTTTGTCAATAACCTTTTATTCTCTCTAGAGGAGGATTGACCTAAATGTTACAAGTATCTACTACAAATATTAATATTTTCTCGTACATATTTAGTTAAAGTTGAAAAAGTTTGACTTCTCGGAGAGCGAGAACTATAGTTATTTAGGGACAGAGGGAGTAGATGTCTAACAAAAAAGGCCGAAATGTTCCTAAACATGCATTTCATTAAAAGGAAAGGGGTTATACAAATAAAATGTGAGCACCAAACAGAGCTTCTCTGGTTTTTTCAATGTAAGCAACAACAAAAAAAAACATAGAAGTTTTACATCAGCAGGGAAACCACTTCCTCGGCTGCTAAGAGTTGTTGCAGTTACATCAGCACGGAAACCAGTTCCTTGGTTGCTAAGGCAATTCTATTTGAATTTTTGAAATAAAAAAAGGAGTTGTTGAATTTGGAGAAAAGAAAGACAATAATCTTGAACAAGTCAACACCTACTGTTACTACTGGATTGACGTATCTGAGGCGTTTCTTCTTTTTGACCAAAGCCAAACAAAAGGTCTTGCAAGGTCCAACTGCCATGGGTTTAATAATCTCAGTGGAAAGAAGAAAAAAAAAATGATGCAGTAACTGGAAAACGTTGCGGTAGTTCGCGTCTCCGCGACGCTCACAGGCAGTAGGAGTAGGCTTTATTATTCCTTCATTTTGCTTTAATTAAAAAAAAATTGCTTTCTGAAAAGTGAAAACGTGGTACCAGACGCCGGCGGCGACCGGGCGTGGCGGGTGTCGACGGGCGACGGCCAGGCCACTCGGGCATTTTAATTTTTGAATATATATGCGCCTAGCCTAGCTAGTGCCAAATCTTGCACTTCGATATATCGTCGGCGGTCTTGGATGCCCTCTCCGCACCGGCGTTCGCAGTCGCAGAGTATTCCGCGCCGCCACGTTACCTTCCTTGTTGAGTGAACATCGGAATTCCACGGGGAAGAATTGGAATAGGAAACCACTCGCCGTAGTTCACCAACAACGCTCACTAGTCGAGGACTATAGGAATTCTTGCTCTCTTCACATGAGGGCTGAGGTCTTAGACTATCTCCAACATCTCATATCTAAATCAGTGACCCATTTTGAGATTTAGATTCGGCACAGTAAATAGGCCACTGACACATCCCCTTCCTTCTCCAACAGCCCACCTCCCTCCCTCCCGCTTTCGTCGGTCCCTCAGGCAGCAGGTCCGCATCTGGAGGATGCGTCGCCGCCGACGGCCGGAGCCCCAGCGGACGCGGCTCCCTCCTCCCCCTCTGTCGGCTCCGAACCCTTGACTGCGACTTCGTCCTCCCCCTCCGTCGGCTCCGAGCCCGCGGCCACCGACGCCTTGGCCGCTCCCGAGGAGGCCGCACCGCCGTCGCCCCCCCGCCGCGGGTCCGGCTCTGGTGGACGCGCCGCCACCTCCACTTCGGTGCCGTCGCTGACAGGAGCCCCGACACCTACTGCGTCTTCCTCCATTGACTCCGTGCGCGCGGACGCTGGAGTGGCCCGATCTGGCGCGGGGGGGTGTTTGACGTCACGGCTGTGTCGGCAGGGCTCCCTCCCCTGCACGGCCTCCCTCCCTCCGAGACCCGGTGAGCGCCGCCCGCCTCGCCGGCGAAGACTTTACGTCTTGGAGAAAGACGACGCAAATAAGCGTCCCGGGTGGCCTCCTACCCAAAATACATGATCTGTTTGCCTATTCTGTTGGAGCCGGTTTTCCTCCCCTAAAACACTGTTCATTACCCTTTTTTGTCTGCGTCGCCGTTTACATAAGCTGTTGGAGACCATCTCTCATAAGAAACCTATTTAAACATCCAGATTGAAAATAGGTAGCAAGAGACCTAAAATTAGCTTTCAACGGTGTACCAACTATATGGGAGATCTATTTTGAGTTGTCTGAGAGGCACAACCTAAATATGGACATCCTCTCTCCTAAAAACCTATTTGCAGAAAGAATTTTTCTTTTGGGTCTTGTGGTTGAAAAAGATACCGAATAAGTATTGAATCTTTTGCATGTACCGCTGCTCAAAGGATGAATAAATTATATTTTGGGCGTTGTTCTGGCTGATAGACTACAAAACCCCGCCACGGCCTTCCCGCCTCGTCGCACCCAGACCCAAATGTGACGCACCACCACGTGCCACCACCCGCCACCCGCCACGATGGAGGTTCCATCCTCTGCCCTCCCGTGGTGGCTCGCCACCACCGCCTGCACCGCGCTGCCGACGCCCGCCGCGTCCTCCATCCCCGGCCGCCTCGCCTTCCTCTTCCTCTCCCCGTGCCCGCAGCGCGCGCTGCTCGCCGCCCTGGACCTCCTATTCCTCGTCGCCGCGCTGGGGGTCACACTCCGCGCCCGCCGCCTCTCCCGGCGGCGCAACGACGATGGCCCGGACCACGGCCTCGGCCTCGACCACCGCGCGCGGGAGCCCCTCCTCGCCAAGCCGGCCACCACCGACCAGGCGCCGCCTCCCCTCCGCTTCCGGCACGGCCTCGCGCTCGCGGCTTCCGCCGTCCAGGCGGCGGCGGCCGTCCTTGTTCTTCTACTCCTCCTCCTCGCACTCCTGCGCCGCAGCGGGACGACCGCGGGGCTGGTCGCGGCGGAGTGCGCGTTCCTCGCCGCGCACGCCGTCGCGCACCTCGCGGCCGCTTGGGTCGTCGCAGCGGAGAAGAACAAGGCTGCTGCTGGGGCGCCACCCGCGCGACTCCACCCGCTCCACCTCAGGCTCTTCTGGCTCGCCACGGCCGCTTTCGCCGCGCTCTTCGCTGGGTGCGCGGCTGCGCGGTATGCCGCCGCCGAGCCGGTCGTCCCTGATGACCCGCTCGCGTTCGTGTGGCTGGCGCTCTCGCTCCCGCTGCTCTATTTCGCGGCCACCGGCTCCACGGGCCTCGTCGTCGATTCCGATGGTGGTGGTCGCGCCGACGCCGCCGCCACCGCTGCAGAGGAGACGTACGCCACGGCGTCGTGGCTCTCGCTGGCCACGTTCGCATGGATCAACCCGCTCGTCGCCAAGGGCTCGAGGGCGACGCTCGCGGCCGACCAAGTCCCGCCCGTGGCGCCGCCGGACACCGCCGAGGCGGCGTACGCGCTGTTCGCCTCCAACTGGCCCGCGCCGGATTCGTCGAAGCCCCAGCGCCCGGTGCTCACCGCGCTGCTGCGCTCCTTCTGGCCGCAGTTCCTTCTCACCGCCGTGCTCGGCGTGGCGCAACTCTCCGTCATGTACATCGGCCCGTCGCTCGTGGACCGGTTCGTCGAATTCGTGCGACGCGGCGGGGAGCTCACGGAGGGGCTGCAGCTCGTCGCCGTCCTCCTCGTTGGCAAGGCGGCCGAGACGCTGGCGTCGCACCACTATGAGTTCCAGGGCCAGAAGCTGGGGATGCGCATCAACGCCGCGCTGCTCGCGGCGGTGTACCGAAAGTCGCTGCGGCTGTCTACGGGCGCGCGCCGCGCGCACGGCGCCGGCGCGATCGTGAACTACATGGAGGTGGACGCCCAAGAGGTGGCCGACGTCACGCACCAGCTCCACAACTTATGGCTCATGCCACTGGAGATCGCTGTGGCTCTCGCCCTGCTCTACACCCACCTCGGCCCCGCCGTGCTCACCGCGGTCGCCGCCATCGCCGTGGTCACCGTGGTCGTGGCCTTCGCCAACAAGCTCAACATCGAGTACCAGTTCAAGTTCCTCGGCAAGCGCGACGAGCGCATGAAGGCCATCACCGAGCTGCTCAACTACATCCGCGTCATCAAGCTGCAGGCGTTGGAGGAGACGTTCGGGGACAAGATCCGCCAGCTCAGGGAGGAAGAGCTCGGGTGGCTAGCCAAGTCCATGTACTTCATGTGTGCCAACACCGTCGTGCTCTGGAGCGGCCCGCTCGCCATGACCGTGCTTGTGTTCGGCACCTGCGTGCTGACTGGCGTCCAGCTCGATGCCGGGAAGGTGTTCACGGCGACCGCGTTCTTCCGAATGCTCGACGCACCTATGCAGAGCTTCCCCGAGGCGATTGCTGCTGTGACGCAGGCAACCGTGTCTGTTGGCAGGCTTGACAGGTACCTGCTTGATGCGGAGCTTGATGACTCGGCAGTGGAGCACGTGGACGACACGGGCATTGACACTAGCGCGGTGGGCGTGGAGGTGCGCGACGGTGTTTTCGCGTGGGACGTGAGGGGAAAGAAGCAGAGTGTAGAAGGTGAGGATGATGAAAGCGAGGAGGAAAAAGATGTGGAGGGGACACCTGTACTGGAGACGGTGCTGAAGGGGATCAATGCTGAGGTAAGGAAGGGTGAGCTTGCGGCGGTGGTTGGGATGGTCGGATCTGGCAAGTCGTCACTGCTTTCTTGCATTATGGGAGAAATGGAGAAGATCTCTGGCACGGTGAGTGTGAAATTTCTGATTCAAAGCGAATATTGTTTTTCATTGGATTTTCTTCATTGGATTTTCCAACACTCTCCGAAAGTGACCACCAGCGTACGGAACTGTCAAATTACTAGGTAGGTTGGGTCCAAATCAAGTCTAAGGTCATTTCAGGAGTCCATGTTTGGTGGTCAGCATCCCGAGTCAACATTCTCCCTACACAATGTGTGGTCAGCCATGTTTCCAAAATAAGTATGGAACCACAAGTGCAATAGCAATTGGTAATTTGCATGGGTAGAGAAGCCTGTTCAATTAGACCGATTAGCATTTTGCTCTCCCACTTATTCTGGTTGGAATGGATGCAAATCATGCAAGTGACATTCAAATCCAACTCGTATGGTATTGTGCCTTGTTTTGGCATGCTGGTTTGGAGTCCTTTGTACGACGACCACCATGTGTTTGATGCAATGCCTCTCTAAACCTGACATGGTCTCTATCTCTTATTGTGCTGAGTATGTCTGTTTGATGTTTGACTGAAAGCCTATCCATCAGTTTACATGCTTTGTAGTGTAAAGGTTTTCATTTTAACTGTGTGGGAATTTTTTTCCTGATAGTTATTTTCACCTAAATGGCAGTTTACACCAATTAAACTTCAACTCTGTTTAAACGCTAAACGGTGGTAAGCCATGTCTGTTTGATATCCCATTTAAATTCCCATTTAGCTTGTCTAAATATCCATTTAGACCGAATAATAGTTAAAGGATAGGTGACCAACTGTTTAGCGTTTAGTTGAATAAGTTCCCAGCCATTTGTTGAAGTATAAATTTTCTTTAGCAGTGCAAATCCATAATGAGCATAGAAAGCTTATACAGTATGTCATTTAAAGCATGTTTAGCATTTTCTGCATAATGATATTTCCTATACAGTATACTGTGTGGTCATTTATACTCTATACTAGTGCCAGTTTGTTTAACTTCTTTCATTTTTGATAGGTCAGAGTATGTGGGAGCACTGCATATGTTTCACAGACTGCTTGGATCCAAAATGGGACCATTCAAGAGAATATCTTATTTGGACAGCCGATGCATGCTGAAAGATATAAAGAAGTCATTCGTTCTTGCTGCCTGGAAAAAGATTTGGAAATGATGGAATTTGGAGACCAGACTGAAATTGGAGAGCGAGGAATCAATCTCAGTGGTGGGCAGAAACAGCGTATTCAGCTTGCCAGAGCAGTCTACCAACATTGTGATATATATCTTCTTGATGATGTCTTCAGTGCTGTTGATGCACACACTGGTTCAAATATCTTTAAGGTATACCTTTTGTTTTTCGGTATATATATTTTCAACCACACATGCCCTTACAACATCATTTGATGCAATTAAGTTACTACAAGCTTTATAAGTCGTTAACGGATGAAGAAAGATTGTAATTTGCGGCTTAGGTGAAACACAACCTGTAAATTTTGTAGATATGGTGTTATCCATTCTAAGCCTTCCTTATACTTATTGTGATATGAAAAAGATCCATTAATTATTCATTAGATAGAAGCTATTGTCATGATTAGGGAAGTCACCCCCACCTCCTAGTAAATGGAAAGTGACAGGAAATGGACCCAAGTTTACCACTATTTGTCAGCGGGTTTAGCTCCATAAGTTTTAGAGTCAAGTACTTTTCAGATTATTTTTTTCAGCATTATTACTCCCCTTCCTGAGTCATACACCTACAATATTTTTATTGAACACTGTTATATCTTCGAGTAACTAATTAATACTAAACTTGAATGATGTTGAAATACATGAGAAATATATGTGAATGATGTGGTTTTATTTTGCTCGAAATAAAAATGGAATAGCTGTCAATGGAATCTCAGAGGATAAAAAGCTACTTGATTACGTTGATATATTTAATATATAACAACCAACGATGGACAAACCATATTTCGTACTTATATCTTTGTTTTTGCAACAGTGGGATTGATTAACCATATAAATTTGCACACTATTACAACAGCAGACTTTATTTTGCAGGAATGTCTAAGGGGAACACTTAAGGGGAAGACCATCATACTTGTTACACACCAAGTGGATTTCTTGCATAATGTGGACAACATATTTGTAAGTTAGATGCTACACCATTGCAGTTACTTGTCAGGCGATATGCTTTCTTTTAGCAAAACTATTTTGTGTAGTAAGCTTTACAAACAACTGGGTGTGATGTCCAATTTTGGTTCTATGGTGTTCATTATGCACTCTCTCAGATATCTTCTGTTACAAATACTTATCAGAATGTTCTGGTAGTTTTTTTTTTTATTTAAAAAATACTCCATCCGTCCCCAAATAAATCAATTCCTAGAATCCGTGCCAGTCAAACTTTTTTAAGTTTGACTAACTTTATAGAAAAAGAGTAATAACATATATGACATAAAATGAGCACCTTATGAAAATATATTCTAGATCTAATGATACTAATTTGATACCATAGATCTTTACGTTTTTTTTT
Source organism: Miscanthus floridulus (assembly GCF_019320115.1). Taxonomy (NCBI): domain Eukaryota; kingdom Viridiplantae; phylum Streptophyta; class Magnoliopsida; order Poales; family Poaceae; genus Miscanthus; species Miscanthus floridulus. Next base: position 10,541,512 of record NC_089590.1, read on the forward strand.
CTAGAAATTCGGTCAAAGTTTAAAAAGTTTGACTTAAGACAACTCTAGGAATCTATTTATTGAGGGACAGAGGGAGTAATGAACATGTTCTGAATTCTGATAATATCTAGCAAGAAAATAATCTTTCTTTTTTTTAAAAAGGTTAAAAAAAGCAAAATGCCAACTACTATTTGATACAACCAATAAAACCATAGCAATGTTCAGACCAGACAATGTTCAGACCAGACAATGTTCAGACCAGATCATAGGTCTAAAGGTTGGAGTTAATTCAGCAAACTAATTATCACACTTATAATTTCAGTTCATTAGTATTTATTCCAGTTATAAGACACTTGTATCTATGATAGAGATTTTTGGATTGGCCATCTTCTTCTTGTAAAAGGGCACAATAGTAGAGTTTCCCAATATGTCCTTGACTTCTTTTTATCCTTTTTGTCCATGCAGGTCATGAGAGATGGTATGATTGCACAATCAGGAAAGTATGATGAATTAGTAGATGCAGGTTCTGATTTTGCAGCTCTTGTTGCTGCTCATGACAGTTCAATGGAACTGGTGGAGCAACATTGTCAAGTAGAGAAACCTGAACATTTTCAGCCTACTGCAGTAGTTAGAATCCCTTCTCTACGCTCTAGATCCATTCGAAAGGGTGAGAAGGTGGTTGTTGTACCAGAAATAGAAGCAGCCACTTCTAAGATTATACAGGAAGAGGAAAGGGAGAGTGGTCAAGTAAGTTGGCGAGTGTACAAGCTATACATGACAGAGGCCTGGGGCTGGTGGGGAGTTGTGGGCATGCTTGCCTTTGCAGTCGTGTGGCAGGGCTCTGATATGGCTAGTGACTATTGGCTATCGTACGAAACGTCAGGAAGCATTCCATTTAACCCATCATTGTTCATTGGAGTGTATGTGGCCATAGCCGCTTTTTCGATGGTCCTTCAAGTAATCAAGACTCTTCTTGAGACAGTTTTGGGACTTCAAACAGCTCAGATATTTTTCAAGAAGATGTTTGACAGCATTATGCATGCCCCTATGTCATTCTTCGATACCACTCCTTCAGGAAGGATTCTCAGTCGGGTAAATCTCATCTTTTGGTTTATCTTGTAATTGGCTGAAAGTCCCAAACTTCACTAGTACATAGGAAGTAATTATAAATTCCTCAGGAAACCTAAATACCTAATTACCCTCCACTATGAATCAAAGTAGTTGGAAATCGAAATAAACCTCATTAACGTAGCTTAAATAGTAGGATCTTGTGTCTTGTGTGTTTCTTGTACTTTGGCATCTATGGATTAGGTTTTAGTTTGAGGCCTAAAAAGAGTGATACTGCAATTATTTTATCTCCACTTTCTCTTTTCAGGCATCATCTGACCAAACGACCATTGATGTTGTGCTGGCATTTTTCGTTGGTCTGACAATTTCAATGTACATTTCAGTATTGAGCACCATTATCGTCACTTGTCAGGTTGCCTGGCCATCAGTTATAGCCGTAATTCCACTTCTACTATTGAACATTTGGTACAGGGTATGCTCCAACTGCCAAAAAAATTATCTCATGCAATGCACATTAAAGAAAATACATAATGGAAGTTGCAATTTCAATCTTCATTTCTGCAGAATCGCTATCTTTCAACCTCACGGGAGTTAACTCGACTTGAAGGAGTGACAAAGGCACCAGTTATTGATCACTTCTCTGAAACTGTTCTTGGGGCCACAACCATAAGATGTTTCAAAAAGGAGAACGAATTTTTCCAGGAAAATTTAGACAAAATTAATTCAAGTTTGCGCATGTACTTCCACAACTATGCCGCAAACGAATGGCTCGGTTTCCGACTGGAGCTAATTGGAACACTTTTATTGTCAATAACTGCATTTCTCATGATCAGCCTGCCCAGTAATTTTATCAAGAAAGGTATAGATCAATATATTTTAGATTATATTTTTTTTCTAGCATAAAGAACCAGACATAGAAGGGGAGCCTTGGCGCAGTGGTAAAGCTGCTGCCTTGTGACCATGAGGTCACGGGTCCTCGAAACAGCCTCTTGTAGAAATGCAGGGAAAGGCTGCGTACAAAAGACCCAAGTGGTCGGACCCTTCCCCTGACCCTGCGCAAGCGGGAGCTACGTGCACTGGGGCTGCCCTTTTTTTTATAAAGAACCAGACATACAATCTCATATGAGAAGACATCAATTTCAGCTTCATATATTTAGCAGTTTGTCCCTAATTGCTTCATTCATAGAAGTAAAACACCAAGAGTACTGTCTGTTTTTTTAAAATGGTTGACTTATGTTCTTTTTATTTTTTATGCTACATGGTTGTCAGTATATGTTTGAATCTATATATACATGATTATTTTGTCTCTGTTTTTTAAGCGAGTAATCAACTGATGATAATGTTCTTAATGGGAAATTTGTCTAGGCACAGTGAATTTCCTTGATTTTTTTTATCGATCACTATTGTTTTTTTTTTGTCATCCTACAGAGAAGTCTTTTTTTGTCCGAGTCCTAGAGACAAGCTGTTTTTTTAAGTATCCTGTAGACAAATTGCCCTACCTTAATTGTTGTAGCTGGTAATTAGTCTCTGTAGGTTTATGATGATGACCTTATCGTAGACTGATGTCTGCTATGCTTTTGCAGAATTTGTTGGTATGTCTCTATCTTATGGCCTCTCCCTCAATTCTCTGGTGTACTTTGCAATATCCATTAGCTGCATGTTAGAAAACGATATGGTTGCTGTGGAGAGGGTAAATCAGTTCAGTGCTCTTCCTTCCGAGGCAGCATGGAAAATAGAAGAGCATATTCCTTCTTCAAATTGGCCCACTCATGGGGACATTGACATTAAGGATCTAAAGGTTAGTGGTCCTTATTTACCTTTGTTTTACTAGTTTTTCCCTGTTAGTCCCTTTTATGATTCAAAGTACTCAAATCAATCTAGTCCCCCTTTCTTTCCTTAGCATTCAAAACCTTACACTGCACATAAATTTGGGGCAACTTTCTATAGATCTTGCACTCAATCAAGTGAATGATGCATTGAAACATTCTGTTTGCAGTTAGGGATTATTTACAACTATTGAAGATGTCTACCTTTTTTTATTTCAGGTTAGGTATCGACCAAATACACCTTTAATTCTGAAAGGCATTAATATAAGTATCAGTGGTGGAGAAAAGATAGGAGTTGTAGGAAGGACAGGCAGTGGCAAGTCAACTTTGATCCAAGCATTGTTCAGGCTCGTAGAACCTGCAGAGGGAAAAATGATCATTGATGGAATAGACATATGCACACTGGGTCTGCATGATTTGAGATCTCGTTTGGGCATAATTCCACAGGAACCAGTACTGTTTGAAGGAACAATTCGAAGCAACATTGATCCAATTGGGCAGTATTCAGATGCAGAAATATGGCAGGTACAGCATCACTAACATGTATTTCCTCCATTCCATATTTTGAGTCTTTAGTTTTATCATAAGTCAAACTTTTCTTGCTTTAAGCAAGTTTATAGAAAAAAAAAACAAAAATATCTAGAACATCAAACGAGATTCATAGATACACCATGACATATATTTTGATAGTGCATTTATTTGATACTGTAGGTGTTGATTTATTTTTTCTGAAAACTTGGTCACAGCTACAAAAACTGGTTTGAAGTTAAAACGACTTATGATTTGAAATGGAGGGAGTAGTTTATTTTATTCTCATTCCAACATGATGCCCTATCTGCCTTAACTAACCATGGACATTGATTGACAACATTTCAGGCTCTTGAGCGCTGTCAGTTGAAGGATGTAGTAGTTTCCAAACCTGAAAAACTTGATGCTCCAGGTATTACTATTTTTATGCTTCTTTGTGTTATTGTATATCTGTTGGCATTCTATTCATTTCTTTTGCTTTGGTTGTTCATAGTGGCTGATAGTGGAGAGAACTGGAGTGTAGGCCAAAGACAACTCCTCTGTCTTGGCCGTGTCATACTAAAGCTGACCCAGATCTTATTTATGGATGAGGCAACTGCTTCAGTTGATTCCCAAACTGATGGCACAATTCAGAAGATCACGCGACGGGAGTTTTCATCATGTACAATAATTAGCATCGCACACAGAATACCAACAGTCATGGACTGTGATAGAGTTTTGGTGTTGGATGCAGGTAGGTCCCTTCAGTCAGTGCATTCATTTTCAGAGCTGTTTGTTGCATATAGACTTCGGTATCTGGTAAAATTAGTGTGCGTAGTTTTGTGTTCCAGAATGTTATTCTAAAGTATTACCATTTTCTTTTCAGGTCTGGTAAAAGAATTTGACTCACCATCGAGGTTGATCGAACAACCATCCCTCTTCGGTGCTATGGTTCAGGAGTATGCCAATCGCTCATCGAACCTGTAACCGTACCGTGATACTGTGAGTTTTTAAAAAATAAGTAGAAGTTGGTAGCTTGACTTTAGTGTACATGTGGAGGAATGTGCAGGGAATGCAACTCTAGAAAGTTTGCAATATTATGAGTGAACTGTGGTAAACTCCGGATGCTGTTGTAGCTTTGCAGCAATTTGATAAGAAGCTCACACAAGAGAGGAAAAATACTTTGAAAGTTTAGGGATCACCTTTTGTGATGTGGGGGCGCCAGTACCAAAGGCGTCCCAGGGCTCAAGATGTAGCCAGAACGGTAATCCAGGAGGTGCATGCTGTAATCAATGGCAATTAAGCTGCTAGTTAGGGGTTAAAACCTAGGCAGGCGCATGCATAGCCAGCTGCATGCAATCAATGGCAGTAAGCTGCCGGTTAGGGAGTAAGAAGTTAATGGCTAGGAGAGAATCGAGGAGCTAGGACTCAGGAACTTCTATTTATATCTTGTAACCGGCTGAGAGAGAATCAAGCAATGAACAACAAACAATCTAGTTACCCTCAAATATTCTAGTCTCCCTCCACACCGACTTTGCCCGGCCTTCCTCTTGGCAATGGTTATCCTCCCTATCTCCGATATGAACTAAGGTTCTTAACATCTGGTATCGGCTTCCAGGCGCTCCTCTTCTACCTCTGCTCCGCCGCCAAACCCAACAGCCACCACACTATCCGCCCCAGCCTCACCAACGACTTATGCCGCCTCCATGTCATGAGTCAGGGATCCTTTCCTATGGCTTCTGCTGTCGGTCATCCATCACCATCAAGTGATGAGCGAATCACTGCCCTCGTTGAGGGGACTCGCCGTCTCGCAGAGGAGATGGATCGCTTCGTCATGATGTTCAACCGCTACCATGCTCACTTGGAGAAGTCAGAGCATGAACTCCAAGCAGTGGTGCGGCTACAGGCGGCAGCGAGAGGGTTCCTGGTAAGGCACACCACAAGGAAGATGCGGCCAACGATCAACCCTGCGCCTTCAACGATCCCATCCCCCACATCATTAGGTGTCGCCGCAGCACACACTGTCCACCCGGCGCTGACGACGGGTATGGTTGTGCCATCAAGCGGCAGACGTTTACCAAAATCCTCCAGGCTTGATGAGTTGGATATGGCACCGCCACCAGCACCAGCCGTCTCCTCTCTGTCACCTGTTTTGGTGGTGCTGGACAGGCTCAACGTACTACTGAAGCTAGCTGTTGGGCTCTTCCCATGGGATCCAGGAGGACGTCGTCAGCTTCATCGACCGCTATCCAAGCTTTCAGCTCGAGGACGAGCTGCTCGTCAAGGGGGGAAGAGATGTGATGTGGGGGCGCCAGTACCAAAGGCGTCCCAGAGCTCAAGATGCAGCCAAAACAGTAATCCAAGAGGTGCATGCTGTAATCAATAGCAGTTAAGCTGCCAGTTAGGGGTTAAAACCCAGGGAGACACATGCACAACCAGCTGCATGCAATCAATGGCAGTAAGCTGCCGGTTAGGGAGTAAGAAATTAATGGCTAGTGTAGGGGACCGTGACGCCTAAGAGGGGGGGGTGAATTAGGCAACTTAAAAATCTACTTCTAAACTATGACCTCTTTTTCTAACCTTAGCAAAACCTATGCAAAAGATAAACTATCTAAATATGCAACTACGGTTTTGCTAATGTGTTGCTATCTCTACCGCAAAAGGAGTAATACAGTCAATGTAAATGCGGAAGCTAAAGAGTAAGGTAGAGATATGCAAACTCCCGTTGACAACTTCGGTATTTTTACCGAGGTATCGAGAAGCGCGCAAGCTTCCCCCTAGTCCTTGTTGGAGCCCCTCGCAAGGGCCAAGCTCCCGGTCAGGTAACTCCGTGGATAGCCTCGGGCCTTCCCCACGCGCAAGTGGGTCTCCGACGTGCCTTCCGGCAAGCCTCTCCTGGATGCTTCCCGCCGTCTTCACTATGAAGCTTCGGCCGAAACGTCGCGGGCCTTGTTCCCTCCGGTACACGGTGGCGGCCACACCACAAACGCGGTTGATGTGATCTCACAAGACTACAAGCCCCTTCGATGTACAATAATGGTGCGCGCAAGCACCGAGTGGTAAGTGGTATGCAAACCTCAGAAAACACTAGGCCTAAACCTAGAGCCAACGCATAAGCAGTAGTCTAATCAACCTAAGCACTTCGCAAAGCACCTACGCTAATCACCTAATAAAACACTAAGCACTATACAAGTGAAGATCACTTAAATGGTGTATCAACACCCTTGGCATGTTTCCTCGGCTCCACACTTCTCAAATGGCCGGTTGGAGGTTGTATTTATAATGAGAAAGTAGCTGTTGGGGACGAAATCCCACTTTACTGCTACTGACCGGACGCTGATCACGTCCTGACCGGACGCGTCCGGTCGTCCCGACCGTTGGAGCCGCGATCCACTGATCGGACGCTGCCAGCGTCCGGTCACATGCCACCGGACGCGTCCGGTCCGGTCGCATTATCGCCGCTCTGGAACCTCTCTGTACTCGATCGGACTTTGTTGTCCTGTGTCCGATCGATCTGCCGCCAGCGTCCGGTCCAGCGTTCGGTCACTGCTTCTGCCAAGCCTCTTGATCGAAGCGTCCGGTCACTTTTCTCCAGCGTCCGGTCCAGCATCCGGTCACCTCTGTGAGCTCGTTTCTTCGCGATCTTGCGTATGGTATGGTTCCTATCTTCGTGCTTGGACTTTGCTTGATATCTGGGGTCTTCTCTTGTGCTTCTAGGGTCTTTCTTATGGTGTTGATCATCGGATCATCACGTCGCCTTCGTCCAAGTCACGTCTTGCATCCTATTGAACTACAAAACAATCACTTGCAACTTTATTAGTCCAATTTAGTTGTGTTGATTATCAAACACCAAAATCCAAAGTAAATATGCCAAGGGTCCATTTTCCTTACAATCTCTCCATTTTTGGTGATTGATGACAACACGACCAAAGCAAGCAAATAATAAAAATTTGGAATTTAAAAACTATCTACTTGCTAGGATGCAATGCAAGGGGCAAGGTTATATGATGCTAAAAGATACTATTTGTAAGACTAAAAGATATTACATAAAAACTTATCTTGCCCTTGCAAATGTCCCCATGTGGCATTATGGATTTAAGCCTTGCTTCCTATAAATTCTCCCTATTACATAGGCAATTCATAATCCATTATCCTCCCTTTCTCGGACCATTACAACTTATAAATTATTAATGCTTGCTTTTGGTCCTCTAAATTCTCCCCCTTTGGAATCAAACACCGAAAATGAAGACATTAGTAGTACAAGGGAGGGTCAAACTTTATGATCCTTTATGTGGAGGGTGGAATATGTCACAAAATTTGACTCTCATATTATATAGATTAAGCTCCCCCTAAATATATGCATACATATGGTAGAAGGCAAAGCATATGCATAATTGGCAAATTATTGCTCAAGGGAATTTAATCTATATAATGCATGGAGAAAGCATATAAATATCAAAATAAAATCAACATGATGATATCGGTTTAGAAATACCACATGTGGAAATCAATTTGATTTCTACCATTTGCAATAGGTGGTGGATATTTGAAGTATGATGCTTAACTCTGGGGACTCCATTTTCCTTGCAATGAGACTACTACACACATGATAAGCTTGAAAAGGTGTTAGTCTCAAAGCATCCAACTTGTAGAGTAACCTCCCCCTAAATTTGTGCACACAAGTGTGGGATACTTGTAGAAGTCATGCACATTGATTTTAGAATCAATAATACCACTTGAAAGATGACATCTCATGAATGTGAGAATCATTTTCGAATATGATATTCAGGAGAAATTATCTATAATTTGGACTTTGACACATATTAGATGAACAATCAAAAGACAAGTTATGTGCCGTGCTCCTAAATAATTTTAAACCATGTAGGTTTGCTCCAAGGTTTAAGAATAAAACCGAGCAAGCCTACCATAAGATATACCTATTATATGCATGACAAAAGATATAAGCATGCAAATGCAAACATAGGCATGAAAAATAACTAGATGCTTAAAGATACCAATTTGTAAGAAATACCACTTATAGGATATGCAAATTGATACTACTTTGAATCTAGTTACCTAACATGGGAAGGGGAATTTGGGTCCATAGTATTTACTAACCTACTTGGCAATGATTTTGTCCATCATGATGCACCCCATGAAATACACCCATACTTTGCCAAGTCTCCAAATTCCCCGAAGTCCATTGGACTTCTCACTTCCCTTTCGGGATCCAAACCTTCTTGGTGCTCTTCATGTTGGAAATGATTTCCTTTGGCACCCAAAAGCGTTTGACCCCATTGTTGGCTTGCTTGTTCACCTTGATGGCCACCACCTTGTCATTTTTCTTCTTTAACAAGTATGGTGTGGAGGCCTTCTTGTCCACCATGTTGGTGTAGGTGTTGGAGAGTTTGCTTGTTTGCTTCTTCTCTTTCTTCTTTGCTCCTCCCCCATTCTTCACCTTGCACTCATAGGACTTGTGACCTTCCTTGTGGCATACGTATCAAACCACGGTTTGTCCTTCATCAAGCTTCTTCACTCCTTTGACGGTGTTATCTTGATGAAGTTGAGCTTGCTTCGCCTTGCCTTTCACTTGAGTCAAGTCCTTCGTGAGGCAAGCTACTTCTTGCTTGAGTTGCTCATTCTCCTTTGCAACCTCTTGTGTGCATGTATCTACAACAACTTTCTCAACACAAACTTGGTTGCACAAAGATGAGTCTAAACATAAATCATTACAAGAAGTAGAGGCATCCTTTTTAGACATGTTAAAGATAGAACTTTTCTTTTTAGATGCCTTGGTGGGGGTTGTACTAATAGCTTGAAGATTAGCAACTTTATTTGTTAGCTCATCACAATGTTTGCACATGGTTTTCATTTTAACAAGCAAACTTTTATAAGCATCTTGTGAGCTAGCTAACTTTTCTTTTAATTTTTCATTTTTCTTTACAAGTTGCTCATCATTGATTGTGCATGCATTTGTTGTTGCACTAGCCTCAAGTTTCTCAATTTTAGTAGATAGTTCAATATTGAGATTAGCAAAGTTCTCATATTGTTCAAGCAAAGTTTCGTATGCTTCTTGTGAACTATCTAGCTTTTCTTTTAATTTTTTGAGCTTATTTTGTTGACTAGTGCAAATTTTAGCATAATTAAGATTTTGTTGCACAATTTCATCATAAGAAGGCATTTCATCATCTCTATCACCCTCACTAGAGGATGAGCTTTCGTTACCTCGTGCCATAAGGCACACACAAGAAGAGCTTGAGGATGAGTGCTTGTGGCCTCGCCTCTTGTGATGGTGTTCTTCTTCACTTGAAGAATCATCACATGACCTTATTGATGTGAGGGCTTGGTTCTTGCATGCCTTCTTCTTTGTCTTGGGTGTGGGCTAGTTTTGACAAACTTCCACAAAGTGCCCCAACTCGCCGCATCCATAACATTCTCTCTTTCTTTGCTTATTTCTTTGATTGGTAAAAATGAGATCTTGAATTTGGATGGGCACACCCTTGACATTGAGCCTTTGGATCATCTTCTCCACCTTGTTGATTAGTTTGATTGATTCTTCATCAAGGTCGGAGGTGGAGGAGGAAGATTGATCATCTTCACTTGAATCTTCATCATCATCATCATCGTCCTCATCTTCTTCTTCATCTTCACTTGAGAAGCTTGAGCTTGAGCTTGTCTCAACTTGCTTGCCCTTCATCTTCTTTTTCTCGCTACATGCGAGAGCTTTGCCTTTGCTCGATGAAGAAGCTTCTTCTTGACCCATCTTACGTGACATTTCAAATGTCACTATCTTGCCAATGTGTCACACCCAATTTTAAGGATAAAATTGAATGCACAAAACTCGTGTGTGCCCAGGGATCCATCACACACACAAGCTGACAAATTACATAAAGTATCATCACGGTGTCCTTACATCAGATCCATAATACAACTTAGTCTTACATCACACAGCGGAAAGTAAAAAGATAATGAAACTCTCGTGGGCTTCATCACAGGGAAGGTCAACTGGTTGACCACAAGCCTAAAAATCCTCCGGGAATTCCTCATACCCGTTGTCATCTGTTACCCATCCGGGATTTTTATCCAAATAAAGAAAATAAACAAGCGTAAGTACATCCCGTACTTAACAAGTTAACATGGGGTTATGAAGCTCAAAAAGGGTTGACTCTAGTTCACTGCAGTTAGCATTTTTAGTACGACAAGCTTTTATTATCAGATATTAACAAGTTATGCTTAAGCTCCCATTTAACCCCATATGAACAGATATCAGGGTCAAGTATGTCATATATCATCATAGAACAACTTAAGTGATCAACAACAAGTAATCAGTTATTCTGTGAGTTTTCCGGGCCGCTCGTAACCGTGAGCACGGCTGTTATAACAGTTTGTTACCCTCTGCAGAGGTGGTGCACATTCACCACGAGTCATGATCCCCATATGCCCGGGTTAATTACTCCCATGTCACTGCCAAGGTGAGCGGGCAGGGTACACTATGAAGCCATTTCATAGGTTTCACTAACAAGTTAGGGCCGCTAGGTTTCCTTGGCAGGCAGATGTAGGAACCCCCCTTTCCTATGGCACATATCCATCGCGGCTATACTCATAGGAACAGAGGCAGCCCTATACCCAACGTGGCAAGTCCCATTTGCGCCAAAAAGGTAACCTCTAACTAGCTAGAAAAGTTCCTATTACTGAGCTAAAGTCAGAGCCATATGACTCTCCCGGTTGCACTGTCAGTCCCAGCTTTTGCCGATAGATAAGTCCTTATGGAGGGCTGGGAGCAACATGATCAAAGGTCATTAGCACCTTCGCCCTATGGAACAGTTGTTATAAATTATGTTGAACTCTCAGTTCCATAGAATCATTCATCATCATGTAGATCAAGTTCAGTTAGAGCACTAGCAATCTACCCATATGCATTTAACCCATAGGAGACAAGGAACAGGGTAATCAATCACTAGGATGTCCTTACGGGTATCAAAATTAGACACATGCAAATGAGTAATTGATTAAAGTGAATTAGGACATCAAGGTAGGCCCATGCTATACTTGCCTTGGTTCACAAACTCTTGCTGGTCCTGCTGGTCGTCGAAGAATTCTTGGTCTCCAACGTTCTCCTCACCGTCTGAACACGACCAACACGGCAACATACAACATTCCAAAAGCATTCATGCAAAGCAAACATTCCTATCATTAGAATAGTACACCAACAGTATAGAAAACAAGATAAAATGTTTGTGAAAATAATCTACGTCTCGCTACGTTCACGTCAACGCGAAGTTCACGAAAAACGGAGCTAAAATGCAAAAGTTATGATTTAAACGGGATTTCCTATAGCAATATATTTAATTAAATCTAACTAGGAAATTAAAATGTTCCAAACTTGACTAACAGTGGTTCTAACATGTAGCTTATGGAATTACGAAGCTAACGCGATTTGAATGGATCAATTCGGAGCTAAAACGACAATTTTATAAGCAAAACAGTTCAAAGGGCATTTCTGTAAATACTGAAAACGTATTTTAGACTTAAGCAGTGAACTTTACGCTTTCAAAACGAGAATGCGTAATAAAGGAAATGCGCTTTGGACTGCGGGTTAGGACTTAGAAAAGTACAGGGTCTCTTTAGCAAAATGACCCCCGAAGAGGTATCGGCCAATCAAAGCCGTCGGATTAGAATTGAGCGGCCAGAAATGGATCCGGGGGGGAAGAAGGAGACGTCGGCGGTCGGCACAGGGACAGCCACGGCGGCGCAGCCATGGCCGACGGCGAAGTCTCACCGGCGAGCAGGAAAACAAGGCCACGGACCACGGTTGGCGCAACCGAGAGCACCGGGGTTAGCGGGGGGAGTAGGGGGTCTCGGCCAGGCCTAAACGGCGGCCGGAGGAGAGAGCCGAGGCAACGGACGCCATGGCCGGCGGCCGAAGCTCGCGGACGCTCGCGAATAGAGCCCAAACGGCCATGAAATGCAAAATTGAAAGCACAGGGGGAAGGAGGGGAGCACGGCGAAGCTCACCACGAGGAAAAGCGAGGACGGGGGAGGTTCGGGGACGGCGGTCCGTGCGGACGGGCGAACGGCGGTCGACGGATCTCTTTCGTGCGGCGGTTGCGACCTCCGTGGCGTGGGTGAGGGCGAAAATGGAGTGGGGAGAGCAGGGGAGCGCGCGGGGGGGGGGGGGGGGCTCGGCTCCTTTAAATCGAGGCCGAGGAGCGGGGGGCGCTCCCACGACGCACGTCGTGGGCGGCGGTTGCAGCTGCGCCAGGCACGGGCGGTTCCGAGCCACGCGGGAGGAAGGGGACGGCGCCGACAGGCGGGGCCCGGGCGTCAGCGGCTGGGGACGCGAGGAAGGCACGGCGGTTGCGCGCGTTATGCTGGGCTGGCGCGGCTGGCGCGGAGGAAAAGGCCAGCGGGCCGAAGGAGCTGGGCCAACGGGCCGAAATGAAGAAGGGAGGGGAAAAATGAATTTTGCATTTTTCTTTTTCCAAATAGATTTCCAAAAGCATTTTCAAATAGGTTTTGAATTCATTTGAACTTTGAATCAAGATCAATCATCACAAAATTAGATATGCAGCAGCATGTATGCATCAAGAAGTTTCTAACCTTATATTTAATTTTAATTCCACGAAATTTATTATTTTCCTATATTTTAATGCACACATATTTGCATAAATAAATCAATTTAGCTATTTTAAAAGAGTGCAAATTTTAGGGTGTTACACAATGACTATGCCTGGGGTCATGGTGCTCAAGTTCTCCATGTTGTGAAGAATGGTGATGATACTTGCATATTTCTTTTGTGGTAGCACGGAGATGATCTTCCTCACGATGTCCGCATCATCTAGCTTTGTTAATCCTATTGAATGGAGCTCATTGATAATTAGATTCAAACGAGAATACATATCACGAACAAGCTCATCATCATTCATTGTAAAGGAATCATAATTTTGTTTAGCTAGACAATGTTTTTGCTCACGAACATTAGATGTGCCATCATGGAGCTCTTGGAGTTTTAACCAAATTTCATGTGCCGTATTTTAAGTGAACACTTGGTTAAACACATCCATGCTAAAAGATTCAAACAAGCAATTTTTAGCTCTAGCATTGAAATGTATTTCCTTTTCTTCACTCTTTGTGGGTTTATCGGGATTCTTAATGGGTTTCATCCCGTCATGAATGACTCTCTAAACTCCTAAATCAACTGCCTCAAGATAGCAAGCCATTCTAGCTTTATAATAGGGGAAGTTAATGTCGTCAAAGTGCGGAGGCCTAGAGGTATCCATCCCAACCACTCTAAATAGCGTCGGCTCAACGGCGGTTAAGCCAAAAGTCCAAATTGAGTCAACCTGGCTCTGATATCAATTGTAGGGGACCATGACACCTAAGAGGGGGGGGGGGTGAATTAGGCAACTTAAAAATCTATTTCTAAACTATGGTCTCTTTTTCTAACCTGAGCAAAACATATGCAAAAGATAAACTATCTAAATGTGCAACTACGATTTTGCTAATGTGTTGCTATCTCTATCGCAAAAGGAGTAATACAATCAATGTAAATGCGGAAGCTAAAGAGCAATGTAGAGATATGCAAACTCCCGTCGATGACTCCGGTATTTTTACCGAGGTATCGAGAAACGCGCAAGCTTCACCCTAGTCTTCGTTGGAGCCCCTCGCAAGGAATCCCTCACAAGGGCCAAGCTCCCGGTCGGGTAACTCCGTGGATAGCCTCAGGCCTTCCCCACGCGCAAGTGGGTCTCCGACGTGCCTTCCAGCAAGCCTCTCCCGGATGCTCCCCGCCGTCTTCACTATCAAGTTTTTGGCCGAAACGCCGCGGGCCTTGTTCCCTCCGATACACGGTGGCGGCCACACCACAAACGCGGTTGGTGTGATCTCGCAAGACTACAAGCCCCTCCGATGTACAACAATGGTGCGCGTAACCACCGAGTGGTAAGAGGTATGCAAACCTCACTAAACACTAGGCCTAAACCTAAAGCAAACGCATAAGCGATGGTCTAATCTACCTAAGCACTTCGCAAAGCACCTACACTAATCACCTAATAAAACACTATGCACTATACAAGTGGAGATCACTAAAATGGTGTATCAACACCCTTGGTATGTTTCCTCAGCTCCACACTTCTCAAATGGCCGGTTGGGGTTGTATTTATAAGCCCCACTGAGAAAGTAGCCGATGGGGACGAAGTCCAACTTTACTGCTACTGACCGGACGCTGATCACGTCCTGACCGGACGCGTCCGGTCATCGCGACCGTTGGAGCCGCGATCCACTGATCGGACGCTGCCATCGTCCGGTCACATGCCACCGGACGCGTCCGGTCGCATTATCGCCGCTCTGGAACCTCTCTGTACTCGATCGGACTCTGCTGTCCTGCGTCCGGTCGATCTGCCACCAGCGTTCGGTCCAGCGTTCGGTCACTGCTTCTGCCGAGCCTCTTGATCGGAGCGTCCGATCACTTTCCTCCAGCGTCCGGTCCAGCATCCGGTCACCTCTGTGAGCTCGTTTCTTCGCGATCTTGAGTACGGCTTGGTTCCTATCTTCGTACTTGTACTTTGCTTGATATCTTGGGTCTTCTCTTGTGGTGTTGATCATCGGATCATCACGTCGCCTTCGTCCAAGTCACGTCTTGCATCCTATTAAACTACAAAACAATCACTTGTAACTTCATTAGTCCAATTTGGTTGTGTTGATCATCAAACACCAAAATCCAAAGTAAATGGGCCAAGGGTCCTTTTTCCTTACAGCTAGGAGAGAATCGAGGAGCTAGGACTAAGAAACTTCTATTTATATCTTGTATCCAGCTGAGAGAGAATCAAACAATGAACAACAAACGATCTAGTTACCCCCAAATATTCTAGCCTCTCCACGCCCAATTTGCCGGGCCTTTCTCTTGGCAATGGTTATCCTCCCTATCCCCAATATGAACTGTGGTTCATAACACCTTTTGACCTTAGCAAACAAAGAATTTATCTTGGAATGAACTTGTAACCAGTGACAGTTTTTGTGCTGAGTTGCTGACAGTCAGGCAGTCTTGTAAACTTCTCTTCCATCCATTTTGCAAAATAATAATAAATAAAAATGTTTTCTTCTTTATTTTTTTCCTGCTGCATTCATATATTTGTATAGGTGCACCGTGCATGTGCGTCCGTTAACAAATGAGCAGATGTGTGACTGCGAAGTGCGAATAAGGAAAACCAATTTGCATGGGCCGTAATAAGATTTTGACGTCCAATGGCACAATGTTCCTATGATTGAAGTAGGTTGGTAGCATGGGGGGCCAAGGATTTGTGGGCTTTTAGTATTTTCATCGTCACTGCGCATACACATTAACATTACCGATTAAACCACAAGGCTGTGTAAGCTTTTCAATGTCAACTGTCAAGTGTAAAACTTGCAATGGCGGCTCCGGTATGTAGTATTTCTCTTCTAGTATATTTTTTACCACAATGTATTGACACGTACTCATTTCTCTTAAAAGAAATTTTATGGAGACAATAAAATCTATCAGAGTTTGATCAAGTGACAAACAGCTCCAGACCAATAAATTCATTAAGGATATATAAGCAACAGTTCCAGAAAGTAGTGAAAAAGGGAAGAATGTCCAAAGTTTAACTCTCGACATGCTAAATTATATATACTCCCTCCGTTTCAAATTATAAGATGTTCTAGATACATTACGTAGGTAGATATAATGTTTATTTAAGTGCATAAAATTATGTATCCATAAATGCCCAAATGTCTTGCAGTTTGGAACGAGGGAGTAGCATAAACCCCTTCCTTCTTTAAATGAAGGGTATATAAATTTTGAAGAAGAAAAAGCCATCCACAAGGACGGATTTATTTTATTATGCTTGCTCATGCATTGTTTCAGCACGAGTGCATCCATGACTCGTATACATGCATGTATACAGCTAGCTCAGAACACTCCTCTCCATTTCTCCAATCGACCAAATTAAGAACATGATGATGATCCCCGGGTGTGTGTCATGGCTTCCGGCCACGGCCATCGTGAGCGCACACGCCGGCGTCGAGGGTGTGGTAGTTGACGTACCGGCTGGGCGCGGATGGCGGCACGCGGAACCCTCTCGGCATGCACCCGCGGACCGCCCGCCCGTGGAACAACGGCTGCCGTCCGCCGCCATGCTGTCTCGGTCGCGCAGGCTTGAACAGCACAAACGACGGTGGCCTCCGCTCCGCAGCCACCTCAGTGCTGCCCGACGACGCCGGAGCCGGAGCAGCCGGCGACACGGCGGCAGCCGCCGCCACCACCACCAGCAGCAGCAGCAGAAGCACGATCATGGCGACAGGGCTGGACATGGTTACGTGCAGTGGAGGGGAGTACGTACGTGTCAGGGAGGAGGCAGCGTTAGCTGGACCAAGGCGTGAGGCTCTGCTGGCTTCTTAAAGAAAAGAGAGCCGGGGCTCGTGTGCGTGGAGAGTACGTGTCAGAGCAGAGGTTGCAAGGACGACGCGGCAGCGAGGGGCGTGCTAGGCTGTGAACGGGAGGATGCTCGTGCACCCCAGTTATTGCGCAGGCGGCCTTTTTCCTCTGCTGCGTGCTAAGGTTGCTAGCTATTGCTTGCACGTACAAATTTCACCCGTGGGAACAAGTCAGAGCGTTGCTCCAGTACGAGCTAAAGCAACAAGATTCAGTTGACACGTCAATCGTTCAGTTTCGTCGTGCGAAGGGCACACACTGCATGCACTTTGATGTGTACTTGTACAGCTGTGCATGCCTCGTGGGTTTGTTTCATCATACCGTCCCTCTTTTTTTCATTGCCTCCGTCGTTTTTTTTTTGATAAAATAAGACTCTTTTATTCGTTATAAGTAATTTTCATGGAAAAAATTCTATATATAATCCACTAATCTTTGTTAGGTAAGAGTGAGACTATAAATTTCACTCTCTAATAAATCTCTATTTGTAGAGCCGTTTAATGAATTTTTTATTTGCATACCTCTTTATGTCTCCAAGAGACTCTCTCGTATCCTTTATACTGTGGTAGTTTATCACAAATCTTCTTGTGTGAAAAAAGTCATGAGAAAACTATATATATTGCATTTAGAGAGCCATTAGCCTCTCCAAAAATAGACAGTTAGAAGGGTGGTTTTGAAGAGCGGGAAAGATAGAGAGTGATTTAGAGTCTATTGGAGATTGTTTTCTAAATTTTGTGATAAACAGCTAGGTAGGGAGTCTCTTGAGATGCTCTAATCCCAAACCTTTAATATCAGGGAGGCACTAGCGCCTAGACATTCCGCCCCAACAGCGCATCCGGACGCAGCTCCCCACTCGTACGATATGATCCACAGGAGCTCGTCCGATACGAGCGACTCGTACCAGCCTTCCCACAGCGCGCCCGCCCACAAAAGCGCGGTGCGTGCCGACCCCTAGCCCACCCCGTCCGTAGCCCCCGGCGCACCGTGCGCCCCTTCATCAGGCCTCCGGCTTGTCACGCCCCATCCCCTGATGTCCGGGCCATACCCCCATGACTCTTTGAATATATCTCTAAAATATAAAACACTTGCAACTATGAAAACAATTGAATGCAATATACGTCTGAAGGAGATGAAACATTTGGAACATACACATGCAACATATGTGTGAAACATATGCAACGTCCAGATTCACTTGCAACTTGCAACATGAAAACACTTGCTGCAACATAAGACTGAAACATTTGGAATACATTGTTGCAGCATATGCATGAAACATATGCAAAATTCAGATCAGAACACTTGCAACATACGTCTGCAATAGATGACACATTTTGAACAAACGCTTGCAACATGTGCAACATGTGCAAACATCCCCGATCTAGTTTTGGAACATCCATATGGAACAATTACAACATACCTCAGCAACGTTTGAAACAACATGCATTACAACATAGGGGAGGGGAGACCTAGGCCGGTCGATTTTGTCCGTCAGGGTGGGAGTCGGCGGCAAGCGGCGGCGGCTCGTGGGTGCCCTAGGTTCGGCCGGGGATGACCCGAGGCGCCACGGCACGTGCGCCTAGCAGCCATCAACATGGGCAGCGGGGGCGAGGCACCTTGACGGTGTTGGGGTTGGGGAAGAGGTCGGGGAGGCGCTTTGCTACCAATGGACACGAGATAGAGAGCGAGAGATGGGGAGAGAAGAGGCAGCGCGCGGGATAGGGGCCCGACGAGGGATGGCCGCAGCGGACGGGCCGCGGGACGACACAGGGGTTGAATCCGCGCGGACCGGGCGTGCGACGGGCGGGACGAGCAACGGGAGGGAGCAACTGATGCGGGCGAGGTGCGCATTGCAGGCGGGAGTGAGCAGCACGGGCGGAAAAGCGCGCGAGGCGAAAGTGTGGCGCATGGTGTCCAGACGGACGGACGGACGCCGTGTGGGAGCATTATCCTTAAAATTAAGTATTGTGTGCATTAAACTTGCAAAAACTAGCGAAAGAACCCCATATAGCTCACTTTGCTTATGTGGTGCTCCACATAGGATGGCTTCGACAATGCGGCGCCTGCCTGTATGCCAGTTGCATTGGTTCACCTTAGTCTGAGTGGGCTTAGCCACACTGAACTATTAATAGTAGTCGGTAGACACCCTCTTCTCCTTGCTCTCACTGTGGCGCTCGTCTTCCTCTCCTCTTTCCCTGGCGATTCAGATGGCAATTCCATGATAGGTAGCAAGATTAGCTGAAGCCACTAGAGCAAGAAGTTGAGGTTAGTCCACAATACTTGATGTGCCTAATTTTCCTTCCTTTCTGCTTTGCGATTTCATTGTGGGTTGGGGCACAATTGAGGTTTTCTTTTTTTTTTTTCTCGAACGATGCAGGAAAGTTACTTGTGATTTCATTAATATAGAAAAAAGGATACAAAGATTAGAAAAAAAAGCAACCCCACCAGGAAACACAACACACACACCGGCTAAAGACAACTGCCAAAGCCCTCTCGAACTAGGAAAACACATGACTAGGGCGTAGCAGCCTACCAACCAGAGCCTAGAGATGTGGGGAGGGCGACCTAATGAGTAGCTCTTGAAGATCAGAGGCATCTGCCATACACCAAAGACTACATTCATCAACCACAATATGATATACAAAACATAATGTTGAAAATTCATAATATATTTTTCTAACACAAAATACGATGCCCCTTATCACATCACAAAATTTGAAACCAAAACAAATTTTGTACGTTTAGAAATAAAAAAAAAGGAAATTATTTTTATGGTATAGATTGAACCAACATGAAATAGCAGAAGGTAGTAAATTTAAGGGTAAAGTCCAATTTACAACCTTCAACTCTCGTCAAAGTCCGGATTTCAACCTCGAACTCTAAAACCAGATAACTTTTGCCCTCGAACTCTTGAAACCGTTCACTTTTCAACCCTGGGCCGGTTTCGGGCGTTTTGGTGGATGAACAATAACTTTCGATATTTTCGGGGGGGGGGGGGGGGGGGGGGCGTCGAAATTTTATATTATTTTTTTGAGTATCTTAACGTCCTCAAATGAAAAAACTCAAAACTACAAAGTTGTAGATCTCATTGAGAGCTACAACTTTGATATAAAAAGTATTTTCATTTAACTCAATACAAATAATATATTAGTGCTCTAATGCGGCAAGCGCTAGTAGGCGATTATTATAGGTGCTGAAATTTTATATTATTTTTTTAGCATCTTACTGTCCTCAAATGAAAAAAATTAAAACTATAAAGTTGTAGATCTCATCGAGGTCTACAATTTACATATAAAAATTATCTTCATCCGACATCAGTATCGAAGGGTTTTCTATTTTTTGAAATTTGAGTCTCGTCACGCCACAGTATTGTTTTGTCGCGTGACGAGACTCAAATTTCAAAAAATAGAAAACCCTTCAATACAATGTCGGATGAAAATAATTTTTATATGTAAATTATAGACCTCGATGAGATCTACAACTTTATAATTATAGACCTTGATGAGATCTACAACTTTATAGTTTAATTTTTTTCATTTGAGGAAAGTAAGATGCTCGAAAAAATAATATAAAATTTCAGCACCATAATAATCGCCTACTAGCGCTTGCCGCATTAGAGCACTAATATATTATTTGTATGGAGTTAAATGAAAATACTTTTTATACCAAAGTTGTAGCTCTCAATGAGATCTACAACTGTGTAGTTTTGAGTTTTTTCATTTGAGGACGTTAAGATGCTCAAAAAATAATATAAAATTTCGACGCCTCCCAAAAATATTAAAGTTACTGTTCATCCACCAAAACCGGCCCGAAACCGGCCCAGGGTTGAAAAGTGAATGGTTTCAAGAGTTCGAGAGGCCAAAGTTATCCGGTTTTGGAATTCGAGGTTGAAATCCGGACTTTGGCGAGAGTTGAAGGTTGTAAATTGGACTTTACCCTAAATTTAATAACCTATTGAAATAGTTGGAGGGAGTAATGAACCAAATATTAGTTTAGGTAGTTATCTGCATACCATGTTTTGGAAGACAACCAAGAGCTCAGCCGTAGTTCTCAAAAAGGTGATAGTTCTGATGCTAGGGGCAGTAATTTTGATGAGGAGATGTGGAGGAAAATTTGGAAATTAAAATGGCCACCAAAGCTTAAGCAGTTCCTGTGGAGAGTGGGACACAATAGTCTTGCGATGAAGTTTAATATCAAAAAGCGTGGAATTGAGCTCGACACAAGGTGTCCGGTATGCTGGCGCCTTGATGAAGATGGCGGCCACTGTTTCCTCAAGTGCAAGAATGTGCGCGCATGCTGGAGGATGCTACAGCTTGAAGATGTCAGATTGAAGCTGCTGGATGCCCGGTCTGCCATTGATTTTGTGAAGTCAGTGTTAGGCCTGGAAAAGGAAATATGTCTCAAGGTAGCTGTCCTACTGTGGCAGACATGGGATGCAAGGAATAAATCAAAATGCTGGTGAGAAAACGCTATCAAGCCAGGATGTGTGCGGGGCAGTCCTGTGCACAGTGATTGAGATACAGGATGGAAGGGAGCAGAAGTCGCAGCAACAGCCAACAGGTCCATGAAGACGTCCAGCCACACCGGACGTGGGAAAAGCCAGGAGGGGATCGGCTGAAAATAAACATTGACGGAGCATTCAGAGCGGAGTCGAAAACAGGAGCGTGCGGCTTCATCATCAGAAATAGCAGAGGGGAACCGGTGATGGCGGGAGCTGCAAATGTGAGTCCTGTACGCAACGCTTTGATGGCAGAAACAATGGCCTTGCAAATTTGCTTTAGACGCAGCGGAGGTACACAGGGAATATCCAGAATCGAGTTGGAGACTGATAGCTCTTTGCTGAGCGGCCACAAGTTCCCGGGATTTAGCTCCACAAGGTGTCTTGTTCAAAGGTATATGGGAGATCCTCTCTGACCATTTTAGATGTGAGTTTATCCGAAATATTCCACGTTCATGTAATTCAGTAGCACATGAGGTTGCTAGATTGGGTATGAGTTGGGACTAGGGACAATCTACTGTATGGTTGGACCCTCCGAGAGTTTGTAAATACTCTCGTTGCTCGCGATTTGGCTGAGCACGTGTTTTTAAATAGAGTTAAATGCATCAGTACCACTCGAACTTGTAAGCGTGTGTCACTTAGGTCCACGAACTTCGAAAAATGCACTTTTTGTCCCTAAACTTGTCAAATGGTGTACCGTAGGTCCATATAATACACGTAGGCATTTTTAGCTGACGTGGCATGACAACATGTTCTTACATTTAATCCCTCTAATTCTCTCTTCTTCTCACGTCGTAGCCCATGACCAGCACGTCATGGTTCAAAGACTTGTCATAGAGCCAGTGAAGACGCCGGGCCTGCGTGCTTCTGCGATGTCCTACAGGGCTCCGTGATGATGCCCTCTTTGTAGCTCTGGAAGGCGCTGCTGTGGCGTGCAAGCAAAGCTCGGCCTCAACAAAGTTCTTCGACTTGACTGTGGACTGAGTTCACCGGCACCTTGCCCGAAGCTGACGACCATCGTCGCCGGCAGCCTCGCCAGTGGCAGCACGTCCAGGTCCAACAAGCAGCCGCCTGTTCCCCGCTAAGACCATGGAGCTGTCACTGCCGTCAAGGACCAACTGACCAAGGATAATGCGGTACGTGTCGTAGTTACCTATATGGCTGAATGTATTTCTATTTCTATATATCAAAGCAGGTTGGTTTAGCCGCCTCTCAGGGTGGCCACGTTGCCTCCATTTCCTTCGGCCGTTCGATTCTGCGATCGACGCTCAGAAGTGACTCCGTGAATGCTACAGTAAATCCCTATGCTACTTCCCGATTCTTCTTCTCGCCCCCTCCTCTCTCTCTTTCTTCAGCTCACTCTCGCTCTTCCTCCCGACGCGGACAGCGGCGACGGCGACGGCGCCAGGCGCGTGCGGGCCATGGCGGTCGCGCTCGACCTCCTCCTCCCTCCCTCCCTCGCCTGCCTCTCCCTCCGTTTCTACCTCCCCTTCCTCTCTCTCCTCTTCCCTCCCGATGCGGCAGCGGGCGGCCTCCCGACGCTTCTCCTCACTCGCACCGTCCCCAACCCGCCGAGCGACACATCCGCCCCCGCCCTCGGCCAGGCTGGCCCCCGGCGAGGTTGCCACCGACGGATGTCGCGTCCGCCTCTCCGCCCCCGGAACGGCACGTTGGCCTGGCCGGCCAGCCACCGGTGCGACGGTGACGCCAACCTAGGGTTTCGCACGCGGCTCAGCTCGTCGGCCATACCTCCTGGTATCTCACCCTCTCCTCCTCCTCCTAATCCGTCTCATCGCTCCTGCCCAAGTCCTCTCTCCATTCATCTCCCCTTTGCATAGGTGATTGGCCAGCACTACAGCTTGCGCTGCCTCCCTGGCATGGCAGCCCTCGGCCACGGCAGTCCCGGCACAAACGCCACTCACCGCGGCGGCTCCGGAAGCGGCAGCCATGCCACGGATGCCCCTCACGCCATGGCGGCCTGGCCAGGCCCCAACTGCCGCTATCCCGGCGTGATGAGACTGCCTCGCCGTACTGCTCCCCTGGCACGTTCCTCCCGCAGTCCGCCTTGGCTGCAGTGGCCGGCTATCACCTCCCACCAATGCCTACTGCCGGTACCGTCTCCCTTGTCCTCTACTGATATCTTCACATTGTCGCCACTACAACTCGATTGACAGTTCATTTGGTTTACCTTCAAAGCCCGTCAACTGGTTCACGATTTGTAAGCCCGGCGCAAATTGGGTGCATTCCCCCCCCCCCCTTTTGGATGCTGCACTGGATGCACTGTCTATGAAACTGCACTGGATGCATTGTTTATGACCTATGAGTTTGTTTTTTTAATGCCGAAGAAAAAAGGTACTAGATACATGAACATCACATAATTTTCCAAGTTTTTAAGTTAGTGTTGAGTACCATATGCATGTGAAACCTATTGCTTTTTCTGATGCCACATAGAGTGATGTCACCGTATCATGTCACAGCTTCCCAGGATATCTTCTAGCAGATTCACTTTGCTAATTTGGGCTACAAGTATGTAATATGTTATTCTAATGGCACACATTTACCTAAAGAATTTCACACACGTATGCTGCTTTATACTTCAAATTCACATCAGATTTTAGTGGTATATGCAACCTATTACTGTTTTCTGATGGCTCATATAGTGATGTCACGTTGTCATGTGACAGTCGGCCACATGATGAAATTCTTTGGTATTCTAATGCCTGTGATCAAAATGACCTCTCATATTACCTGGGAACATAGGTTGATGATCTTCAAAGCTCCACAACATGTTCGTATACCATCTCCTTTCCTATGTTCTGTCAGATGCGATCTATTGCGTTTATGTGCAGTTGCAGAGTATGGAAGAAAGCCTAGCATCTGGGCCACATTCACACGTGAAGGTCAGTTTGGTAACTTTAATGGTATGCAATTCTACATCTATGCACTATGGTGCTGTTCTGCTTCTTAATTCCAATAACTGTAATTCCATTAATTGCAAGCGATAACTGATTTATGAGTGTGGCTTTGAAGTGTTCAGCTAAATTTTTAAACTGTATTGCGATGTTTCCTTCTTGTTGGTTCCCTTCTTGGCAAAGCAGTTAGTACTGGATGGTTTACACTGTGGTGTCCTCTGCAGTTACTGTTCTGAGTGATAGCTGTGATTTATGAAGTTAGTAGTGCATGGTTTACAGTGTGGTGTCCTCTATATTGCCATGTTTCCTTCCTGTTGGTTCCCTGCTCGGCAAAGATGCCGGTATTGGATGGTTTACAGTCTGGTTTGTGCTTCGCTAAAACTATTACATACATATTTCCGAGGCTTCTTATCCATGTAGGTCCAAATTTTGGATTACCACTTAGTCATACTTACTATGCCGTTTGCTTCTATATAAGTTGCAGCAGCTATGCAATGCTTCATGGTGTATTTTGCTTTCACCTGATAGCTATTGCTTCAGCCCTTACCTCCTTTATAGTTTGTTTTAATGATTGGTAGTTTTCATTGTGGTTTATGAAAAGACAGGTGCTAGATCACCTCACCAGATTTCATTGTAGCACCATAAAAAATTATCTCTATATTTTTTTTGGAGTACCGCTAAGCTAATATTACTTGCTATGCCGTTTCCCTGTATATAAGTTGCAGCAGTACCGTGCCTCATGGCGTCTTTTGCTTTGTAATAATAGCTTCTAAAAAGCGATCAGCTTAGCGATATAGCCTTCTGCCTTACTGCCTAAGGTGCCTTTTAGCAAAGCGATCACCTTATCAATTCAGGCCTGCATCTTACTGCCTGTATTTTACAGGGAAAAAATTGCTTCTTTGTATGCCTAATCTGTCTGGGCGGCATTAGATGCAACCAAAAATAGATGCTCGCCTCAAAATAGATCCATGCTGAGAGTCCTTGCTATAGGCTCATGTGATTTGTAGTGATTGTGCGTTGACGCTGTTTGAGTCATTATCAAGGTACACTTTGTGAAGCTATACTGGTTGAAGCATCCATTCCTGCACAAACTTTTGTCAGCTCTGTGTTAGAAACTATCATGCGTAAAAAAAAATGTTTGAACCATTATCCTAGCTTAGTGACAAATGGATAGCTGGACCATCAAGGTCCAGTTCGAGATTACCCTTTTCCATAAAAAATATTTTCCAGTTTAGTGTATTCAAATTGAATATGTGCTTCTGCTAAATTGCACCTCCAACAAGTTCCATTTGTTTCGCTAATTCTTTTGGAATTTCCAATAATGCTCACCTCCATCCTTGCATTTTGTGACTATTTTTTTCTTAAACAAATCTCTTATGGTTCCTATCCAATTGGTGCTTTCTTCTCTGTTCTTTTGAGTTTGGCGACAACTTCAGCAAATTAATCCTCTATTTTTCAGGGCATACCATATGACGCTAATGCTTACAAAAACAAATAATGATTGTCAACAAGCTTCTTCAGGATCAGTTGGAGATTATGAAAAAGTAGTTTTTTTAGGTATCGCTTCTATGTCTCTTCCTATTGCCTCTACTTCCATTCTATGTACGGCCTTTTCCCAATCTTGTTATGTGAGTTTGCTCATCACGGATAGGCAAGAGGAACATGTGACCAGTAAATTCCATTTCTGTTCGACGGCAAATTATTAGAGTAATGCCCAACACCCCTTTAACTGTTGGACAGGTGCAGTTTGCTGACAACCCATGAGTCATTTAAACCTATTAATAGTAGTGAAATGCAGTATGCGATTGTTCAATGAATGAAAATTTGGTAGGCAGTCTCTGTCATCAAATTAGCTGGTTTGTGTACTTCACCATTAAAATTTTACATTATCTTTTGTAGTGCTATACTAAATCAAATTATCAGCGGAGGTAACAACATGAAACACTACATGATATTTTTACTTCAGTCATGTGCTTGGGAGAGATGGCTACTCAGGATGATGAAAACTATGTACGGATTCAATCCCATTGGGAATTGTGGACAGATGGACAGAAGTATTTTTCATCCTATAACTAGGCCTGACGTATGTACCTGATTATGTATGTAACCTAAAAAATAGGGTGTCAGTGTTTGAGAGCGTGAATTTTTTTATAACATTACAGTCTGATGAATTCTGTTGGTAAAATGAATATAAATGTGTGAATGAGTCATTCAAAGATGCTAGTAGGAAGCTGCTGAGCTTTCTCTGTGGTAGTGTGGTGGGTTCGGTGGAGGGCATCAACGCGATCAGGATGGTGACCCTGCTCACTGTCCGAGCCTGTAACTGCAGCGGTGGTTACATGTACGACGCGTTGGAACACACCATCAACCACGTGTTAATCGTAGACCAGTGCGGTAAGGCTCCGAACTACCACTTACAAATTTCGTTGCCACCATTGTCGGTAGCAGGAGGCGCCTGGTTGGTGGTTCCATCGCCGTTGTTGCCAGTGGAAGGGGGCGCACACCTGGTTGGCGCTTCCGACGCCGTTGCCAACAGTAGGTGGCGCCGACGTGGTGCTGTCAGCACGGCCAACGTCGCCGCCACTGGTGCTTTGCCCATCAGCGGGCGGCGAAACAAGTGGAGTGGCATCAGAGTCGTGCAACTTGTGCGATCGAACAGACACAAGAATATGAATTCTAAACTTTTGATAGTCATAAGTTGTAACACCCCAAAATTTGAATTTTTGGAAATAAAGCTAAAATGATTTAATTTGGAATTATGTGCTCATGAAAACATAGGGAAAATAAAAATTTATATTAAATTAAAACTCATCGTAAGGATTAACAACGTGTTTGTGCATACATGCTAGTGCATTTGTTTTATTGTAATGAGTGGTTGAATCCAAAATTCGAAATGAATTTAAATTGCTTTTGCAAAAGAAATTAAAAATGGCTTCGAAGTAAAAGAAAAGACAGAAAAGAGAATTAGAAAATAAAAGAATTTAAAAAGTTGTAAAATTTATTTTTGAAAACTTACCAAAATTTCTCATTTTTATTTGTATTAAAAAGTGTATTTTAAACCATCTTCGAATTTGATTTGGTTTACATTTAAATTTGGTTTTTAAAACAAAATAGTAAAGAATTAATTATTTTTTCCCTCCTACCCGGCATCTGGCCCACCCTGGCCTCTTCCCTTCTCCTCAGGAATCTTACCGAGCTGGCCCAACTGCGCTTTTCCCTCCTCGCAGCCCAGCAACCGCGTGGCCGCTTCCTACTCCCGTTTTCCCCGTTCGGCCATCATTTCCACGGCCCAGCAGCAAGCCTAGCCGGCCCAACTAGGCCAACACCGCGCTCCTCCTTTCTTCCCCTCTTCTATGTTTCACCGACAGGCGGACCCCTCACCCTGTGTTGCTAACCGCTGGAGCCCACTCGTCAGCCGGTCTTCTTCATCCCCGCGGCGTCACCGAGCCGGACTCCACAATCGCCGCCGCCTGGAGTCCGTGCGGTCCCCGCCCAGCTCCATTGATTTGCGTGCGTCACCAGCCGTCTTGCCCCATAAGTATCAGCCGAGCCCGCGCCGCTTTCCCCGAACCCGAGAGCACATCGCCTCGCCTCAAGCCGCGCTGCTGCCGAGCTCACGACCACCCCAGTGCCGCCGTCGCCTCGATCTACCGAACCATCGCGTTGTGGTCGCCCTAAGCACCCCTCCAAGCTTCGTATGTGGGTAAGTAACCCGTAGGTACCCCTATCGATATCCATCTCCTTCTCTTCCGCCCGGTAGTGCTCACTGGAGATGCGACATCAACTTGAACCGCCAAAACGAGCCTGGCATCGCCTCTACGCGTTCATCCGCAATCCCCGACCTTCTCTACGAGTTTACCGCATCCCTTGCTTGCTTCCCGTGCAGATCCCATGGCCGACGAGAGCCGGGTTCGCTGATTTCGCGAACTTCGGTGAGGCCAAGCTTGCGCCGGCCATGGCACCGCCGCCATGGCTACTGTGTCGGCGACTCCATCCTCCCCACTCTTTTCTGGCCATCAACTCCGAGATCAACGGCCACGATTCAGAGCTAGCCTAAGTCAACTTGGTCAATACCGGTCAGCCACTCCAGTTTTGCAGATAGGTCCCTGATTTTTTTTATTGAACCCGCAGATGAAAACGGTGTTCCCGATTTCGTTTTCTTCTTTTGAAAGCGTAGTTTCGTTGGTTTAGATCCAAAATACGTTTTCAACTATTTACAGAATTGCCACTGATTTTGTTTTAGCCATAACTTCTCCGTTTTAACTTCGATTTGATCCGTTCAACTTGCGTTAGGTTCGTAATTTCATAATCTACATGTTCATACTACTGTTCCATATGTTTTTAACTTTTAAAATTCGTGATTAGATTTAATCTATTATTTGACTAAAAGAAACCTTATTTAAATCATATCTTCTGCGTCTTAGATCTATTTTAGTCCATTCAAGTTGCGTTAGATTCATAGCGTCAAGATCTACGCATTAGTAATAGTGTTTATCATGTCACTAATACTGGAATTTCAGGGTTTGAATCATATCTTAAATAACAATTATGCAACTAGGATTTTAGAAATAGAATATGATTTGTTTCACTTTAGTTTTATAAATCAAATCTAAATTTGACTTAAATTATAACCTCTATAAAATATCTTATATATGTTTTTATACCATTAAGACACATGAAGCTAATAGTTTTATGAGTAAATCTATCGATAGTTGTATGTTTTTAACCGTAGCTTCGATTAGCGTGCTTTTCACGTATGTGTGTTCATAGTAAGACGTAGATTCATTTTACAAACTTTTCATCTTAATTTGATGTTTGGTGTATTGTTCTAATTTAGATCTATTGTTTGCTTCGTGTATGATTGCATAGGATGCCTGTGTGGTGTTTTATGATTACGTCCAGTCAGTGAGATATACGTGGTGACCAAGAAGGAGTACGTTGAAGATTAAAGCTTACCGAAGGATCGGTGTTTTAAGGCAAGTATAGCATGGGACCATCCTTGTTGCCTATTCACTGTTAATCATTTAATTCATACTGCATGTGTCTACCTTGACTACCACTAAGGATTTCCTAGTCTTTTATACTTGTGCCTTGTTACCTATGGGGTATTGCATTGGGTAGTATGATGCTAGTGCTCAATTAAAGACCATGATCTTGTAACTTGACTAATGGAATATGCAATAAACATTAAAAGATGCTTTCTAGCAATATGAAACAAGGGGACTAGAGCATTGGGCTATTTTATAGTGCTCTAGATTCCTCTCCCTAAGGACTTATCTGTAAGTGATCATCCGGGACTTATAGTACAGCTTGTGAGGGCTACATGGCTCTGGCTTTAGCTCAGTATGAGGACCTTTTCTAGCTTGTTAGTGGTTACCTTTATTGGCATAAGAATGGCTTGACGAATCGGGTATAGGACAGCCTTTACTCTTATGTGTATAGCCGTGATGAAATTGTGCCATTCGATAGGGGGGTTCCTACATCTAGTTTGCCGAGTGAATCTAATGGCCCTAACTTGTTAGACGAACCTTTGAAAGGCTTCATAGTGAACCCTACCGACCTTCCTTAGTAGTGGGTCAAGAGGCTGATCACCTCGGGCGAAAGGGTAAATCACGACTCATAGTGAAAGTGTACAACCTCTGCAGAGTGTAAAACTGGTATATCAAGCCGTGCTCACGGTCACGAGCGGCCTTGGAACATTTATGGAATAGATGATGAACGCAGATGATACTGATGATGAAGATGCTCACTAATAGTTAATTGTTTATGTTATTCATTATACATGTTTACCTGATCATGTGTTTATGGGCTTGAGGTGAACTTGTTGCTACTCAATTGCTAAAATCATGACTCATTAAAAGCTAACACAGTTAAACCAGTGTCAGCCTTTTGAGCCTCATGAACCCCATGTTATATTTGTTGAGTACGACATGTACTTACGCTTGCTTTATTTTCAATTATTTGGATAAAAATCCCGGATGGGTATCCAGATTGCTAGAGTTTGGAGGAATTAGGCTTGTGATCAACCAGTCAGTTGTCCCTGTGGATTTGGAGTCTTCGCCTGAAGATCGGAGTTGTCTTTACGCTGTCTATACTCTAAGGTTATATTCTTTATACCAATACGTTATGTATTTAAGCATTGTCTATTGATATTACCCTTATTTGTAGCTATATGTGAGATTTGACTTCCTGGGCTCACATATGGTGTGTATCTGGTTTTGTTCTTAAAACCGGGTGCTACAGAGTGGTATCAGAGCAATGCTGACTGTAGGACGCAAGCCTAGTAGAAACTGGCCGTTTTAAGGTTTATAAGTTGCTACAAAAATCCTTATTCTATAAATCCTAATATTTTCTTCTCTACTATATATCTATCCCTGATATTTATCTCCTCCTTGATGTTTTTTAAGCCTTTGTTCTCATCTTCATCCCTTGATTTGATATGCTTTTAGAACTGTTTCTCATCACCTTCTTGCGTAATCTGAAGATATATCTTAGGATTGTTATCCCTAATTCAACAAGGACGATAGTATCGCAAGTTGAGTCAAATAATTGAGTTGTGCACCATTATTGCTGGTTGAACTATCATTATGCTTATGCTTGTTTTGGATTTTTGTAATGATTGCAATGATCTTGTTGGGTGTCCCCACAAAATCATTTAGTTTATAGGCCTAAGGCATAAGGATTAGTGAAATAAAGAGTTGGGTTTTGGTTTTCTTCTATTTTCTCTATCTTGTCTTTTCGGAGCAGTCTGCATTCTTCAGCTTATAATTCTATTCCTGGAGAACCAAAAATCATGAGAAAATTCTGGACAACAGTAGACTTCAATATCTTTCTCTGAGCGTAAGAATCACCCTAATAGCTATTTTGGTTATGGAGATATGAAAATCACAAGGCGATGTGTCTGTGCTGTTTGGAACCTGGAATAGTTTCTGTTGTGCACTGTTTTGGACCAAGTTAACTACAGAATTTGGAAAAGTGTTCTATAAGGAAGTTGTGGAGAATTTTATAGTCTTTCCAACGGTATAAGCTACAACTTTATTGGACTAACAGAACTGAGAGTTACAGCTGTTTTACGATGCTCCTGTTTTTTTGCTCGTGAGGAATTATAGATTTCTTGTTCTTGCCATATATGCGAGTATCATTGGGGATGTCAGAACGTCTTGATATTAGTTAGCTTCTCTAGATGGAGATACATGCTAAGCTTGGTGTCCCCTAGTTTATCTTTTCTTAAGGGGGGTAGCCAAGTTGAAGAATTTGCAAGATGAAGTGTCCTACGTTCTAGTTTGCGCAGCAGAAGCGTGGTGGTACCCAAAGATATGAGAAAAACTTAGAGTTTCAATGAGGTTTGGTTAAGGGTTCAACGAAGGTTTAAACTAGGATCATCAAGATTTTGGTAGAGCTACTGGAAGAAGTTTTCAAGTTAGTTTGGATCAAGTAACTTCAGCTAAGTGTTTGAAGGAGTCCAATAGGAGGTTGGAGTAAAACCTAAGAATTGGCTTTGTCAGATCCGGACAAGAGTATCATATCTACAATGATGCACCTTGTTAGGGTGTGGGATATGTCCTTATGTGAGAAGCAAAGTAGTGGCTAGTTCATTAAGTCAACTAAGGAAGTGTGAGTTGAACTATCTAACATGTTATCTGGAGTTATCCCTTATGGAGCATGGTAGTAATATCTTCTTAGAAGAAAAAATGACACATAGGAGGATCACAAGAATCTACAGGACATCTTCACCAAGTTGGTCCTGAGCTTGTAATATCTTCGTTGGAATGAGATTGATTATGACTTGGAAAAGTGCTATACCCTGGAGAAGTAGAAGTCGCAGCCGATGCCCTTAGCAACGAAGAATCATGCTAAGAAGGTTCGAGTGACACCAAGGACTAAGAATTATATTCCAAGTTTGAGCAACTTGACCAGAATCATTAATGTTTTAAAGATTGGTAGTAGAATTTTCTTCTGACCAAGAGATTCGTCAGGCTTCATTGGAAGGTGGATACTTAAGAAAGAGGAGTGATATTATGGACTAAAAAGGAAAGGTGGCCTAGTGATTGGAGATACCTGAGAGTTGTTTGGAGTACCTGTCGGAATCTTGGAATTAGTTTGGCAAGTTACTTACAGTAAGATTAACAGGTATGCAAGGTAAAATATGATTCTTATCCAGACGATGGAACTACACGAGGAAGTAAAGGAGAATTCAAAGACAGAGTATCCCTATCTCCTAGTCGATGTCGTCCGAATCTCGAGGATGAGATTCATCTTAAGGGGGTAGAATTGTAACACCCCAAAATTTGAATTTTTGGAAATAAAGCTAAAATGATTTAATTTGGAATTATGTGCTCATGAACACATAGGGAAAATAAAAATTTATATTAAATTAAAACTCATCGTAAGGATTAACAACGTGTTTGTGCATACATGCCGGTGCATTTGTTTTATTGTAATGAGTGGTTGAATCCAAAATTCGAAATGAATTTAAATTGCTTTTGCAAAAGAAATTAAAAATGGCTTCGAAGTAAAAGAAAAGACAGAAAAGAGAATTAGAAAATAAAAGAATTTAAAAAGTTGTAAAATTTATTTTTGAAAACTTACCAAAATTCTCATTTTTATTTGTATTAAAAAGTGTATTTTAAACCATCTTCGAATTTGATTTGGTTTACATTTAAATTTGGTTTTTAAAACAAAATAGTAAAGAATTCATTATTTTTCCTTCCTACCCGGCATCTGGCCCACCCGGCCTCTTCCCTTCTCCTCAGGAATCTTATCGAGCTGGCCCAACTGCGCTTTTCCCTCCTCGCAGCCCAGCAACCGCGTGGCCGCTTCCTACTCCCGTTTTCCCCGTTCGGCCATCGTTTCCGCGGCCCAGCAGCAAGCCACCCGGCCCAACTAGGCCAACGCTGCGCTCCTCCTTTCTTCCCCTCTTCTATGTTTCACCGATAGGCGGACCCCGCACCCTATGTTGCTAACCGCTGGAGCCCACTCGTCAGCCAGTCTTCTTCTTCCCCGCGGCGTCACCGAGCCAGGACTCCACAATCGCCGCCGCCTGGAGTCCGTGCGGTCCCCGCCCTAGCTACATTGATTTGCGTGCGCCACCAGCTGTCTCGCCCCATAAGTATCAGTCGAGCCCGTGCCGCTTTCCCCGAACCCGAGAGCACATCGCCTCGCCTCAAGCCGCGCTGCCGCCGAGCTCACGACCACCCCAGTGCCGCCGTCGCCTCGATCTACCGAACCATCGCGTCGTGGTCGCCCTGAGCACCCCTCCAAGCTTTGTATGTGGGTAAGTAACCCGTAGGTGCCCCTATCGATATCCATCTCCTTCTCTTCCGCCCGGTAGTGCTCACTGGAGATGCGACATCAACTTGAGCCGCCAAAACGAGCCTGGCGTCGCCTCTACGCGTTCCTCGCTATCCCCGACCTTCTCTACGAGTTTACCGCATCCCTTGCTTGCTTCCCGTGCAGATCCCATGGCCGACGAGAGCCAGGTTCGCTGATTTCGCAAACTCCAGTGAGGCCAAGCTTGCGCCGGCCATGGCACCGCCGCCATGGCTACTGTGTCGGCGACTCCATCCTCCCCACTCTTTTCTGGCCGTCAACTCTGAGATCAACGGCCACGATTCAGAGCTAGCCTAAGTCAACTCGGTCAATACCGGTCAGCCACTCCAGTTTTGCAGATAGGTCCCTGATTTTTTTATTGAACCCGCAGATGAAAACGGTGTTCCCGATTTCGTTTGCTTCTTTTGAAAGCGTAGTTTCGTTGGTTTAGATCCAAAATACATTTTCAACTATTTACAGAATTGCCACTGATTTTGTTTTAGCCATAACTTCTTCGTTTTAACACCGATTTGATCCGTTCAACTTGTGTTAGGTTCGTAATTTCATAATCTACATCTTCATACTACTGTTCCATATGTTTTTAAATTTTAAAATTCGTGATTAGATTTAATCTATTATTTGACTAAAAGAAATCTTATTTAAATCATATCTTCTGCGTCTTAGATCCGTTTTAGTCCATTCAAGTTGCGTTAGATTCATAGCGTCAAGATCTATGCATTAGTAATAGTGTTTATCATGTCACTAATATTGGAATTTCATGGTTTGAATCATATCTTAAATAACAATTATGCAACTGGATTTTATAAATAGAATATGATTTGTTTCACTTTAGTTTTATAAATCAAATCTAAATTTGACTTAAATTATAACCTCTATAAAATATCTTATATATGTTTTTATACCATTAAGACACATGAAGCTAATAGTTTTATGAGTAAATCTATCGATAGTTGTATCTTTTAACCGTAGCTCCGATTAGCGTGCTTTTCGCGTCCGTGTGTTCATAGTAAGACGTAGATTCGTTTTACAAACTTTTCATCTTAATTTGATGTTTGGTGTATTGTTCTAATTTAGATCTATTGTTAGCTTCGTGTATGATTGCATGGATGCCTGTGTGGTGTTTTATGATTACGTCCAGTCAGTGAGATATATGTGGTGACCAAGAAGAAGAAGGAGTACGTTGAAGATTAAAGCTTACCGAAGGATCAGTGTTTTAAGGCAAGTGTAGCACAGTACCATCCTTGTTGCCTATTCACTGTTAATCATTTAATTCATACTGCATGTGTCTACCTTGACTACCACTAAGGATTTCCTAGTCTTTTGTACTTGTGCCTTGTTACATATGGGGTATTGCATTAGGTAGTATGATGCTAGTGCTCAATTAAAGACCATGATTTTGTAACTTGACTAATGAATATGCAATAAACATTAAAAGATGCTTTCTAGCAACATGGAACAAGGGGGCTAGAGCATTGGGCTGTTTTATGGTGCTCTAGATTCCTCTCCCTAAGGACTTATATGTAAGTGATCATCCGGGACTTACAGTATAGCTATGAGGGCTATATGGCTCTGGCTTTAGCTCAGTATGAGGACCTTTTCTAGCTTGTTAGTGGTTACCTTTATTGGCATAAGAATGGCTTAACGAATCGGGTATAGGACAACCTTTACTCTTATGTGTATAGCCTTGATGGAATTGTGCCATTCGACAGGGGGGGTTCCTACATCTATTTGCCGAGTGAATCTAATGACCCTAACTTGTTAAATGAACCTTTGAAAGGCTTCATAGTGAACCCTGCCGACCTTCCTTGGTAGTGGGTCAAGAGGCTGATCACCTCGAGCGAAAGGGTAAATCACGACTCACAGTGAAAGTGTACAACCTCTGCAGAGTGTAAAACTGGTATATCAGCCGTGCTCACGGTCACGAGCGGCCTTGGAACATTTACGTAATAGATGATGAACGCAGATGATACTGATGATGAAGATGCTCACTAATGGTTAATTGTTTATGTTATTCATTATACATGTTTACCTGATCATGTGTTTATGGGCTTGAGGTGAACTTGTTGCTACTCAATTGCTAAAATCATGACTCATTAAAAGCTAATCGCAGTTAAACCAGTGTCAGCCTTTTGAGCCTCATGAACCCCATGTTATATTTGTTGAGTACGACATGTACTTACGCTTGCTTTATTTTCAATTATTTGGATAAAAATCCTGGATGGGTACCAGATTGCTAGAGTTTGGAGGAATTAGGCTTGTGATCAACCAGTCAGTTGTCCCTGTGGATTTGGAGTCTTCACCTGAAGATCGGAGTTGTCTCTACGCTGTCTATACTCTGAGGTTATATTCTTTATACTAATACGTTATGTATTTAAGCATTGTCTATTGATATTACCCTTATTTGTAGCTATATGTGAGATTTGACTTCCTGGGTTCACATATGGTGTGTATCTGGTTTTGTTCTTAAAACCGGGTGCTACATAAGTTGAGCGACAAGTGTGATATTATTGGCTACACGCGGTGAAGTGTACGTGGCGAGATTACCCAGAGCGAGGGAGGCAGAAGGCGATGGTGTAGCTGGCAGCGCTGTGGCAGGTGAAGGTGCTGGAGCCGTTGTCATAGGCGTAGTTGTACGTGCGCGGACGAGTAGGCCGTCGGGCAGCACGCCATCGGCGTCGCGTATACGCCGCTGCAACAAGGGCATGCGGGACATTTCTGAACCATGCCATGCTCTGGTCATGGGCTACTACGTGAGAAGAGAGAATTAGAGGTCTTAAATGTAAAACACATGCCACGTTGTCATGCCATGTTAGGTAGAAATGCCTACGTGTATTATATGGACTTGCGGCCAGTTGACATATTTAGGGACCCAAAAATGTATTTTCTGAGTTCGTGGACCTAAGTGACATACGCTTACAAGTTCGAGGGCCACGGGTGCATTTAACTCTTTTAAATATAAGGCCATAAGAGCCTGACAAGTTTAAAAAAATGATGTAAGCTATAAACTTGAGTGGAGTAATTTAGACTTTTTTTCCTAAAAAAATAAGAAAACTGGGAATTCATCTCACTACAGAAGTACCAGTGGAGTAGTAGAAGTGATTGACGAGTTGGCCACGGAGTAACCCTAGCACACCTGAACAACATGGTGCCCATCCGGCAACGAATATTGCCTGCCAACACAAACAACTCAAGCACAGGTATGCTTTCTGCTGATGCAGGTCACCGCTATGCAATTGCAGATCATAGGTGCAGCCTCTGTGTGCTACACAAACCTACACCAGTCAGGAGAACAGGAATCAAGACAGGAGCCATGCGCACAGCCATCAGGAACAAGCAAACACTACCCTGACAGCTGAAACCTCAGGTATGAACTGTTGCATTGCAGGGAACAACGACCCTGCAATTCAGACGCACAGGTTCATGGCGACTGCAACACACAGACATTCTGTGTCCTTTCCACCTCTGCTTCAGGGATCTAGGTGCTACACAGATGCCTCCACTATACCGGATCAGGTCTCTTCTCTCCCAAGGAAAGCAGGAATCGGCATTTTCATCATCAACACCCAGGTCCAGCCTCCACAAAATATATATATAAAAGCAGCTATGCATCACTCTACATCAGTCCTGATGGCCGAGGCTGCAGCTCTTGCCCTGGCTGCAACCATTACGGCTCAACTGCAGCTCCATCACATAAATTTTCTATCTGATAGTCAGCAGCTGGTGGACTTCTTCAATTCTTCAGATCATTCCAATCCTCCGGATTGGAGAATCAAGTACTTAACACAGCTCTTTGACAACTTCACTAGCAACAGAAGCACAGGTACTTTCAAGATACAAAGGAACCAGAATCAAACTGCTGATACCCTTGCAAGACACAGGCGCTTAGAGACACAGAGTCTTCTACACCTGTTCTCATACAAATCATGTAAACCAGTGCACTTTATCACTGGCACTTCAATCTGTAACCATTGACTCTGTAATGGTTCTTACAGCTAGATGCTGTTGAAATGAAATCGTGTTTGTTGTTAAAAAAAAAAAAAAAAAAACTAGCACACCTGCTCACCAAACTTTCCTCCGCTACAAAACAAAAGAGAAGCACCAGCTGTCCCCTTTCTCCTTCAAACCCCAAACCCTCGTCGCTTTCCCCACCTGCTGCTGCGGCGGTGGCGGCGCGGCAATGGCCTTCCGGCTCCAGGCACGGCCCTGCTTCACGGACCGCAGCATCCAGGGCATAGCTCGCCACGGAGGCAGGGACCCGTAGGAGCTGGAAGCGCTCTTCGGCCGCGAGCTCTCCTACACCCACTGCGCGCTCCCTGCCCCGCCCGTCTCTGCCGACGGTGACCTTTGCATCCTCTTCGACGCCGACGGCGGGGGCGTCGACCGCCTCAGCCGCCTCCCCGACACGCTCCTCTGCGACATCATCTCTCGCCTCCCCATCAAGGACGCCGCGTGCACGGCCGTGCTTTCCCGCGGCTGGAGCCCAATCTGGCGCGCTGCCCCGCTCGTCCTCGTCGACACTCACCTCCTCCCGGCCGGTGTCATCCGGAACTCTCTCCGGCGGTCGGAATATATATATATATATATATATATATATATATATATATATATATATATATATATATATATATATATATATATATATATATATATATATATATGAAGAGGTTATTCAGTAGCCGGCTACAAAATAAGTTATTCTGTAGCCACCTCCATTTACTATAATTTTATATACTAATTTACCATAATGTCAATACATATTTACGATAGTTGGGTTACTATAACACATGGGGATATTTACCATAACATTATATTAAACCACTTAGTAAAGAGTTACTATAATCTCGTAAATTAACATAGTAATTATCATAACTCAAAGTGGCTATAGAATAAGTTATTCTGTAGCCAGCTACAGGATAGTAGTATATATATATATATATATATATATATATATATATATATATATATATATATATATATATATATATATAGAACATCATTGAGGCTAAAACAGGAAAGTAAAACAAAGAAAATCCAAAGATGCATATGCGAGGAACAAGCAAGCTAATCTTGCCGTCCACCATACCATACGTGCATGTACACGTACGTATACCATACAAGGACGCGCTCGGGAGGAGAATTTCCATGCCAAGCTCAACGCTATCTGGAACTCAGGATTACATGCCCTGCTTACATTTCACCCCCTAAGCCTGAAGTTCCTCGCCGATCTTGACAACGCCCAGCTTTATACGTAGTTCGCAGAAACGATCTCGGTGGAGCGGCTTCGTCAGAATGTCGGCGATATGCTCCTCGGTGCGGACATGCTCAATGTCCATCTTCCCATCAA
Organism: Miscanthus floridulus; assembly: GCF_019320115.1. Classification (NCBI taxonomy): domain Eukaryota; kingdom Viridiplantae; phylum Streptophyta; class Magnoliopsida; order Poales; family Poaceae; genus Miscanthus; species Miscanthus floridulus. Next base: position 10,580,420 of record NC_089590.1, read on the forward strand.
CAGCACACTCCCGAATGAAATGGAATATCTCATCTATTTGTTTGCTTCGGTCATGGTAAACGGGATTCTTACTGAGGGCTATAGCAGATTGACTATCCATCTTTAGCAGGAAAGCTGTGGGCTGCTCGCTCTTCAGCTCTGCAAGTAACTACGCCAGCCATATACCTTGACAGGCCGCCGTCGTCCTTGCAATGTACTCCGCTTCGCAAGACAATAACGCGACGACCTTTTGCTTCTGGGACTGCCAAGTCACGGGGCAGGAGCCAAGAAAGAACAGCACGCCGCCCATGTCGGCGTCGCTGTACCCGTGCAGCTTCAGCTCCTTGCCGCCACGCTTATAGTAACAGCCGTAGTCGATCGTGCCCGCGATGTAGCATAGAATCCGCTTCACCGCGTTGAGGTGCTCGGTGGGATTCTCCATGAACCTGCTGACGTAGCCGATGGCGAAAGCGATGTCCGGCCTAGTATGCACCAAGTACCGGAGGCAGCCGACAAGGCTCTGGTACTCAGTGGCGTCCACCAGCGCAGCTGTACTTGCCTTCGACAGCTTTAGGCGGGGCTCCATAGGAGTATGGCATGGATTGCAGCTCGCCATGCCCGCACGCTCTAGAATCTTGCGGCCGTACGCCGCCTGAGACAGCTTGATGCAGTCGCCACCCTGACGCACCTCAATGCCAAGATAAAAGCAGAGTAAGCCCAGATCACTCATCTTGAACCTGATGCTCATCTCCCGCTTGAACTTCGTGATCTCGCTGGCGTTGTTCCTGGTGACGATGAGGTTGTCGACGTAGACCCCCACCAGCAAACGAGAAGCGCCCTTGCCGCGAGCATAGACAGCGTGTTCCGATGCGCTGTGGCTGAAGCCGAGTGCCACCAGCGTCTCATCGAGCTTGATATTCCACGCACGCGGTGCCTGACGAAGTCCGTAGAGCGCCTTGTCCAGGCGCAGCACCTTGTCCTCATGGCCGTTGATGACGAAGCCGGGAGGCTGCCTGATGTAGACCTCCTCGACCAGTTTACTGTTGAGGAACGCGGACTTGACGTCCATGTGGTGCACCGGCCACCCCTCCTGGGCGACGAGTGCCAGCAGCAGCCGCACTGACTCGATGCGAGCTACGGGCGCGAAGACCTCATCGAAGTCCACGCTCGGCTGCTAAACGTACCCCTTCGCAACGAGCCGTGCCTTGTGTTTGATCACCTCACTGGCACCGTTCTTCTTCACCTTGTACACCCACTTCAACCCGATCGGCTGGTGACCGGGTGGAAGGGGCACTAGACGCCATGTCCGGTTGCTCTCGATGGAGTCCATCTCCTCGATCATGGAGCAACGCCAAGACTCGTGCTTCTCAGCCTCAGCGAAGGTGGTTGGCTCCTCCTTGATCTGCAGATGGAGCTCAGCAGCTAACTAACATGCAACGAGGCTAGGCGGTGATGCCGCTCCGAGGATATTGTTGATGGTGCGGTACCTCGGCTCGACGTCATCATCATTATCAGCGTCCAAGTACTCCTCCACGTTCGGAGGTGGCGAGATGAACCAGGGCTAGGGCAGCCAAGTTGTTGCCAGTGCTGGAGTCACAGGAGGAGGAGTTGGTGCAACAGGCGACATCACCGGTACGCCTGCCACGGGTGTGCCGGGGCTTGCTGTAGGGGCTAGTGTCGCCAGGGGCTCTGGTGCGCCTACAGTGGTGAAGACGTCGACGCGCCTAGTACCCAGCTCCATCGCATGGTACTCCATGATGAGGTCCGCGGTGACCTCCAAGTCCACGCCCTTGTCCTTCCAGCTCCAGGACGTCAGCTCGTCGAAGACCGCGTCTCTGGACACGACGGCGCAATGTGTCGCTGGGTCGTAGAAGCACCACGCCTTGGCGCCTGGCTCATAGCCGATGAAGACAACCGAAGTGCCACGGTCGTCGAGCTTCTTCATGTGTGGCTTTGTCGCCTTGACATATGCCATGCACTCGAATGTGCGTAGGAAGCTGACATCCGGCCTGCGACCATGCCAAGCCTCATACGGCGTCATGCCATCGACAGCCTTCGTGGGCCCCCGGTTCAGCAGGAAGACGGCGGTGGCTACCGCATCACCCCAGAACATCGCTGGCATGTTTTGGCTCTTCAGCAGACTGTGCACCATGGTGACGACAATCTGGTTCCTCCGCTCGACGACGCCGTTCTGCTGCGGCATGTATGGTGCTGTGTGCTGCCGCTCGATGCCGTGCTCGACATAGTACTCCTCAAACGCAATAGAGGTGAACTCACCCCCATTGTCAGTGCGCAGAACGTGCAGACACTGGCTTGTCTCCACCTCCACCTTCGCCTGGAATTTCTTGACGGCGGTGAGGGTGTCGCTCTTGGTAGCGAGCAGCGCCACCCACATGTATCTACTCTTGTCATCAATCGCAGAAGAAAATATTGCTTACCACCGGGTGTGGCCGGCGTGATTGGGCCGCACAGGTCACCATGGACCAGGTCCAGCAACCCCTCTGCCCGCCGCTTCGCCTGCGGCGAGAACAAACTCCTCTTCAGCTTGGTGGTAATGCAATCAACGTAGAGCTGGTGGACGTGCTCAACATGGGGTAGCCCTTGCACCATGCCCCGCTGCTCGAGCTTGCACAGGGCGTCAAAGTGTAAATGACCGTAGCGCTCATGCCACAGCCATGCGCTGTCTCTAGCACGTGTAGCTAGGCAGAGTGGTCACCCAATCTTGATGCGTAGCAGGTACAGCCGGTTCGCCGAGCGCTAGACTCGCGCAATTAATCGGCCCTTGTCATCATGGATCCGAAGGACGCCGTCCTTGGTGTGACGTCGCATCCGCCTTCATCGAGCTAGCTGAGGTTGATGATGTTGGTGGTCAGCCTCAGGATGAAGTACACCCCCGTGAGTGGGAGGTGCTCACCGGTCTTGCCCTCGAACAACATAGTGTCGGATCCCTCGATTGTGACCTCTGAGCCATCGCCGAACTTGATGGTGCCGCAGATCGCCATGTCCATGTGGATGAAGGCATCCCAGCACCCCGTCATGTGGTTGGTTGCCCCGCTGTCGAGGTACCACAGGCTGTCGTCGCGCTCCATCTCGCCATCGAGCTACGCGAAGACTTTCCCCTCGACGACGCGTAGGGGCCGGTGCTCAAACGGAGTTGGAGCCGCAGCAGCGCATGTGAAAGCTCTAGTTTGGTTTTGGTGAATTGATGAAACCCTAAGTGCTAACCTAGTTTATCAAAGTGATCATGAGATAGGTGGCACATTTCAAGTGGTGAAGCAAATGAAGATCATGACATGATGATGGTGATGTCGTGGTGATGATCAAGGGTTTCGACTTGAAAAGAAGAAAGAGAAAAACAAAAGGCTCAAGGCAAAGGTATAAGTGGTAGGAGCAAATTTGTTTTTAGTGATCGAGACACTTAGTGAGTGTGATCACATTTAGGATCGATAGCCATACTATTAAGAGGGGTGAAACTCGTATCGAAATGCGGTTATCAAAGTGCCACTAGATGCTCTAACTCATTGCATATGCATTTAGGATCTAGTGGAGTGCTAACACCCTTGAAAATGTTTGTGAAAATATGCTAACACATGTGCACAAGGTGATACACTTGGTGGTTGGCACATTTGAGCAAGGGTTAGGAACTTTACCGATGGAGTGTCCGCCCGTAGAGTGCAGACAGTCCGACGGTGCCACCGGCGCTCTATACAGAAAAGACGGAGGTCACTGTAAGTGACCGGACGCTGATCTCAGAAGGACCGGTGCGTCCAATCAGTGGCAGCAGTGAGCGTGCGGTTTCGGTCTCATGACCGGACGCTGGCGCGAGAAATGACCAGACTCTCAGGGCCTGAGTCCGGTCAGTATGACGTATGATGACATATGCAGCGCATATGGGAGACGTTGAGTGACCGGACGCTGGGTGAGTCCGGTCGGGCATGACCGGACGTGTCCGGTCGTGATTTCTTGCTTCTGGATGCTTACTGGAAACGACCAGACATTGAGATCCAGTGTCCGGTCAATTCGAAGCAGCGCGTCCGGTCACAACTTAAATGAACTGATGACCATTGAGATCGGGCGATCAACGTTTGAAGCAGGTGACACGTGGCACACATCGCATGACCGGACGTTGGGGTCCAGCGTCCCGTCGATCTGACCTGCGTGTCCGGTTGTCCCATGTTCAGTGCAGTGAGGAGCCCAGTGGCTCTATTTCGTAGGGGCTCCTATTTAAGCCCCATGGCCAGCTCAAGCTCACTCTCTTGGCCATTTGCATTGTCATAACAACCTTGTGAGCTTAGCCAAAGCCCTCCCACTCATCTCCATCATAGATTCAACATCTTTGTGAGATTGGGAGTGAATCCAAGCGCACTGCTTGAGTATTTGCATCTAGAGGCACTTGGTATTCGTGTTTCGCTGCGTGATTCGCTTGTTACTCTTGGTGGTTGCCACCACCTAGACGGCTTGGAGCAGCGAGGATCGTCGAGCGGAGGTTGGTGATTGTCTCTGGCTCCGAACGTGGTGATTGTGAGGTATTCTTGACCTTTCCTCGGTGGAGAGCCAAAAGGTACTCTAGTGAATTGCTCGTGGTTTGTGTGATCCTCATCTTGTGTTGATTGTGCAGCACCCTATTAAGGGTTTAGCGTGTAATGCCAATTAGCGCGTGAACCTCCAAGTGAGTGAATCGCCACAATGAGGACTAGCTTGCCGACAAGCAAGTGAACCTTGGTAAAAAATCATTGTGTTCATCATTTGATTCCGAGGTGATTGGTCTTCATTGGTATTCATTCTTGTGATTGATTGGCTCCTTCCTTGACACGACGGTATAAACAAATTACTCACTCTCTTTATATTACCGTAAACTAGTTGTCAAGCTCTTTAGTGTAGCTAGTTGTGAGAGCTTGTTAGTTTGGTTAGTGTGGCTTTTTAGTTAGTCCTTTGAGAGCACACTAACTTAGTGTAGCGACATAGCTATTGTGTGGATAGAAACTATATAAACTAGAATTATGGTAGGTGGCTTGCAATTTTAGTAGGCTAGCGCAACACTTGGGGAAGACGGTGCCTCATAATTGTCTAACCGGTTTGTTAAGTGTTGTTGTAGAAATTTTTAATAGACTATTCACCCCCCTCTAGCCATTAGGACCTTCCAACGTGCTGGTGGCGTGTTGGGGAAGATGGTGGCCCGGGCCATCAGCAGCGTGGGCTCCAAGTCTTCTTCAGCTTGCACGACGTGGGCCTCGCCCTTTGGTTTGCTACGACAATCCTTGAACCAATGACCGTATTTGCTGCAGCGCTTGCACTGGTCATGGTTGGGGGCCTGTCTACTGCCAGACTGGCCCTTGCTGCCATCGCGTGACGCGGAGCCAGAGCTCTCGTCTTTGCCATGCCCGCGGCCGCCGCGCTTCTTGCTGCTGGCGCCGCTCGAGCTGCTCCCGCTGCCCTTCTCCTTGGACTCGCGGAGCTTGAGCCTGGCGAGCCACTCCTCTTCACAGAGAAGCAGCCGGCCCTGGTTGTCGAGGACGGGCGCCGGCTTGTGGCGCTGCTCCACGGCACGCAACCTGCCAGTCACCTCTTCGACGGAGATGTTGTTGATGTTGAGCATGGTCTCGATGGAGGTCTCCACCTGAGTGAGGTGCTCCGGCACGACCTGCAGCATCTTCCTCACGACCTCGGCGTCGGTGACGTTGTTGCTGAGGAGACGTAGATCAACAGCGAGCCTGGTGATGCGGTTCATGAAATCTTCCACGGTCTTCGCCTCCTTCCATACCAGGGCGCTGAACTCACACCAGAGCTGCTGCGCATTGGCCTCGCGCACCCACTGGACCCTAACATGGATCCGCTTGATTGCCGCTCATGCTTCTGCTGCCGTCCTTTTCACGCGAAGACCTGCAAGCATCTCATGTGGAACGGATCGCAGGATCGCGATGAGAGCCAGACGATCATGGCGGTAGACGATCTCCTTGTCTTCCTCCGGCTCGATAGCGTACCACCACCCCGCCGCCTCCAAGTTCACCTGCATCAACATCGCCCACTCCTGGTAGTTGGTGCGTGTGAGCATGGGGAACTTAATGCCGGCGTCATCCGTGGTGCGGTGGATCACGACCTCGCGGCGCCCTCAACGCGGCGCTGGCGAGGGCGAGACGCGGCGACCTCGTCACCCTCCAAGGCCACCGTGCGGCGGAACAGATTGGTGGTCCATCCCTTTTCGTCACAACTCTGATGCCAAATGTCAGCCGGAACTCTCCCCGGCCGCCGAAATTCTTCAGGTGAACTCACTCACAGACTCAAAAGATGCAAACGAGACTCAAGAGATTTTTGGTGCTGTGCAAACCGCTACAGCTTTTCTCAATGTATAGGCAACTATATATATATACATCATTGATGCTAAAACAGGAAAGTAAAAAGAAAGGAAATCCAAAGGTGCATACGTGAGGAACAAGCAAGCTAATCTTGCCGTCCACCATACCATACGTGCATGTACATGTACGTATACCATACAAGGACGTGCTCGGGAGAAGAATTTCCATGCCAAGCTCAACGCTATCTGTAAAAAGGAAATAAACAGGAACTCCGGATTACATGCCCTGCTTACAGCCGGCGACGACGAGATCCCCATCGACCTCGACCACGCCCACTCTGACGCCGTGGCCGCCGCGGTCTCCCGCATCCTGGTCGCGCACCCGGGCCTGTTCCGCTGCGTCCGCCTCACCTGCTGCTACATGGAGGAGGACCGCGCCCGGGTCGAACGCTGGCTCAAGCTCCCCGTTTCCAAGGGCGTGCAGGAGCTCTTCCTCATCAACCGCCCGTTTCCGCTCACCATCGACAAGCATCTCCCCGCCACCTTCTTCAGCATGACCGTGCTCACCAGCCTGTACCTCGGCTTCTGGAGGTTCCCGGACACGACCGCCCTGCCACGTGGCGCCACCTTCCCCTGCCTCCGCGAGCTCGGCCTCTGCAGCACCGTCGAAATGGACTTCGTCCTCGCCAGGAGCCCCGGAGCCAGATCGGGTGACTTTACAGAGCAAAGTTACATTGTAACTTTCCTGCGATCTCCACCCTCCATTTCCTATCCAACGACTCAGCACGCATTCAAAGCAAAGGCTTGTAACACACAGCATTTTTCGTCCACTCCGGCAGGCGGCAGCAGCCTGCGGCAGGTCCATGCCGGTGATCATGACCAGCTCCGGCGGGCAGCCCTCCCTTGCGGCGAGGACGCGCAGCAGGCCCGACCACTGGAACCCGTTGCTGAGGCCGTAGTCAACCATATGCATGTGGCGCCCGCCGCCGTCGACGGTGGCGGCGGCGTCGTGGACGGTCCTGTTGGAGAAGACGAGGCTGCGAAGCTCGAAGAGGGAAACGACGGTCCTCCGAGTGCGAGCGCTAGCCGCCGGCGCGAGCTCTGGAACGCACGGGCTTTTCTGGGAGCGAGCAGCGGCCGTGCGGGGACGCAGCCGCCGGGCACGAGCTCCACAGCCGCCGGACGCAGCCAACTTGGGCTCCATGAACGTGGCATCGCACGCGACTTTCTCGCGGGTGATGCGGCAGCCGATAGCTGGAGTTGCTGAATGTGGACAACATGCTGCTGCAGCTCTCCGTGGATCCCCGTGCAGTAGGCGTGGCACGGAGGAGGCAAGGAGCACGGCGAGGCCGACGCGGCAGTGGTACAGCACGGCGACCTGTTACTGTTAGACGCGTGCGCTTGTGCAACACGCGGCGCCGGCGCCGGCTCATCAGCCTGGACGAGTCCGCGGCGCTCAATGCCACCATCGCGGGCGACGCGGCCTTCTGCTTCCTCGACGCCGACGGCAACGGCACCATGTTCACCACCAAGCTTGCCATCCACGGCGGCGCGGGCGTGGACCAAAACTTGCTGGAGCACCGCCAGGCGGAGGCGAAGCGCGTGCTGGCGGCCTGGCGCGGTGCCTCGCGGCCAACTCTGTGTGCGTGCACGGCCAGTGTGGGCACAGGGCACGGCGAGCGGGCGGCCATCGCGGCCTCACGGGCACGGCATGCGGCGATCGCGCGAGGATGTCGCGGTGGGCTGCACGGCGAGCAGGCCGCCGCGGACATGGGATGCGGCGAGCGCGCGGCGCGGCCAACGTGCGCGGCCATCGTGGCTAGCTTGCGGCCAGCGTGGAGGGAGGCGTGTCGAGCGGCCGGCCGGCGTGGGCACACGATGCGGCGAGCGTGCTCGGCTGGTGCGAGCCGTTGAATCGATCTCCCTCGTTTTATCTTGATTGGACGATGGATAGCATTGGGAAAGTTACAACGTGACTTTGTGAAGGAAAGTCACTGAATCTGCGTCCGTCTCCGGTGCGTGCAGATCCACGGGTCCACTGTAGACAGCGTCACAGTAGTAGACGCCCGGCGCCGCGAGCGGCTCCTTGTGGGGTTCCGGACAAATGAGGATTCGTGCTGCAAGATCAAGATTATACATGCCCCAGCGCTGCGCATGTTTGGAGAAATTGAGCTGGGAAAGAACGCACTATCGAAAACAGTAGATTTGCCGAGTGCAAAAATATTTGTCGAGTTTATTTTATCAGACACTCTGCAAACAAGTTCTTTGTCGAGTGCTGCAAAAAAACACACTCGGCAAAATAATGACACTCGGCAAACAAACTCTTAGTCAAGTGCTGAAAAAAGAACACTCGGCAAACTAGGAAAAACACTCGGCAAAACAGAGACTCGGCGACAAACCGCCACGTGGACATCTGTTAGTGTGCCGACCATTAAGAGTTTGACGAGTATCCATCAGTGGCACTCGGCAAAGAAATAAGTTTGCCGAGTGTTTTGTTTTTTGCGCTCGGCAAAAAAATAAGTTTGCCGAGTGTTTTTTTTACGCAAATAAATAATTTTTTTTCTCTTCTGGTCTTAAAACTTTTTCTACTCTTCACATACAACATGTGGTACTCTAAGTTAAGATTTGGTATATTTCTGGATCTGTTTGCTATATTTAATTAATTTATTGCATTTCAAGGATTTTTTTTGCCATGTTAAGACACTCGACAAACACGCCGTGACTGTCTCTGCGCCGTCACTTTTTTTTTGTCAAGCGTTGGTTTCAGCACTCGGCAACGTCTTTGCTGAGTGCCTGATAAAAAACACTCGTCAAATAAACTTTTGCCGTCACTATGTACGTCGTGTGCTGTTTAACACTCGGCAAAAGCCTTTGCCGAATGTTTTTTGGGCTTCGCCGTGTGTTTTGGACACATGGCAAAGATCCTGTTTGCGGTAGTGACGAGCTGCAGGTCGGCAACACCATCATCAAGGTGCTTGGATTGCATCTCTCTTCTCTTCTCTGATTCATTGGACGCCTAGCTTGTGCAATTTTTGATGTCAATGTGTTTTCCCCCCTTAATAACTGTGTCGTGCTGTGTGCATTGGAATTGTTTTTTCTGCATTGCAGGCTAGGACAATGGTGAACCCAAGTGTCGTGTAGCCAGCTGTCACGATCCTGGACCTCCATGTCCGTTTTGGAGTCCGCACTGATTGCAAGATGCTGCCTACAATCCTCAGATGTTTTCCCAACATCGATACGCTGCATATCCATGTGAGCCAGAGGCTGATCATTTCATTTGGCTTTGATTTGCATCAGCATCTATTAGCATAAGTCATGTAGTGAATTTTCCCTGCCATTTTTGACTGGTTTAACTGATGTGCAGTCCAAGAAAACTACTGAATCCACTGGCAGGCTCAGCATCAAGTTCTGGAAGGAGTCTGGTGCCATCAAATGCGTCACGTCGAGCATTAACATGCTGTCAGTCCATGATTTCCGAGGGGAGCGGAGTGAGCTTGCGTTCCTCAAGTTCTTTATTGAGAGTGCGCAGATGCTGAAGGTGCTTGTGATTGTGTATGCCAATGGGTGTTTCAGTTCAAGGGGTGAGGCCAATTCCAAAGTGAAGGCTCTGTTTGCTGGGAGAAGGGCCACACAATGCTGTAAAGTGGCGGTCTGTGAGAGTAGGCATCCTGAAGGTGGTAGCAATTGGAACTTTGAACAAGGCTCTAATTTCTCTTTTGAGGACGCTTTCGGGATCATTGGGTGTAGTTCCTTTGGACTTAGTCAGTGGTCTGTTTAAGTTTCACATGCAGGTATTGTTCTGGGTTGTTTGAGTTTCTTTGCTCATTCCTTTAGAAGATTAAGCCCGTCTCTTACTAGCAATTCAAGATCATGAGCCTTAGTGTTGAGGTTACTAGTAATATCATCCACGCAAATGACTAATGCTACATGAATAAATGCTGTTTTCTGGATGTCATTCATATCTTCTATTTCTGCCAACACTACGTGAAAAACGGTTTATAGCAACGAGAGAAATTCTTTGTAGGGGGCGGCTACAGTGACGTGCTCGGGAGCCACGAGACCAGCCGCCCCCTACAAATGGAACAGTAGGGACGGCTGTTGATACGAGCCGCCCCTACAAATGGGTCGGATTTATAGGGGCGGTTCACTCACCAGCCGTCTCCGGTGTTGCTATTTGTAAGGGCGGCTGGTGATTGAGCCGCCTCTACAAATGCCCCACTTATAAATATCTACTATTTATAGGGACAGCTCAATCACCAACCGCCCCTACAAATGACCCACGCATAAAAAAACTGTAACCGGTACCGGAATTGGAACTGCATGTCTCATGTCGGGAGCCGGTGTCACTATCAACCGTACGCTGTCGTCAGGAAATCAAGACGGCCCCGCCATGTCGGAATAGGCAAAGGCAGTTGTGCTTCTGATCCATGGAGGCCCGTGGGTGCCTCCTCTCCTCATGTGGGCATTGGTTGCCCGTGACTGAGACTGAAGGCTGCTGGACGCCACGATCCTCGGTCTATGGGGGTGTTTGGTTTTTTAGTCGCTCCTAAAATTCATGTCACATCGAATGTTTAGATACTAATAAGGAGCATTAAATATAGATTAATTACAAACCAATTACATAGATGAGGCTAATTTGCGAGACGATTTTTTTAAGCCTAATTAATCTATAATTAGCACATGTTTACTGTAGCATCACGTTGTCAAATCATGGACTAATTAGACTTAAAGATTCGTCTCGTAAATTAGTCACAAGTTGTGCATTTAGTTTCGTAATTAGTCTATATTTAATACTCCATGCATGTATCCAAACATTCGATGTGACAGGAATTTTAGGAGGCACTGCAGAACCAAACAGGGCCTACTATTGCTCAGCAACTGCAGCGCTGGCCCTACCTCACCTCGTTCCCATGACCGGTAGTATACTACTAGCGCCGTCCATGGTTTTGGCAAAACAGCCGACACATGGCACAAAACCAGCGGCCACACCCTCTGTTGCAACACAAATGGCCATAGAGATTGAAACCACACCTGGATCCGGCCTGCTTCCCTGTAACCATGCTGCCCCTCCAGTGAACGCACGCATCCGCACATGCAACTGTCCCCATCTTGCCTTGGCACTTGTGCATGAAGACCAGCTCGCCATGGATCGCTGACATGGACATCCTGAACGGTTGGATCAGAGGCCACACGGATCCATCTCCACCGTTCATGCGATTTGTGTTTTCTCTGAGCTGATGACACCTTGGCCCCACCTAACATCAGCACGCCCTCCCACCCCGTTCCAATATTTTAGACAAGGCCCTCTCTAGCTCTCGTACGCCGTGCTCTTCTCTCTCTTCTCGCGTATGCCAGAGCGGCGCCCCTTCTCCTTCTCCCTCAGCACCACCGGCGCTCTTCCCACCCCAAGCTGTGCCCTTCCCCTCCGGCTACAGCAATCCACCTCCACCTCCGGCCGACCCCCTCCACCTCCGGCGGCGCCCTCCACCTCCACATCCACCTCCGGACGACACCCTCCACCTCCCCCTTCGACCGGCCCCAGCGGTGCTTCTCCTCAGTGCCAGCAGCAGCAGATCCGGCGGTGGGCGTCTCTTTCGACCACGGCACAACGGTGGTGGTGGCGGCGCCTCTTCCGGCAATGGCACGACGGCGGCGACGGGAACCTCTTCCGGCAACAGCACGGCAGCGGCGGGTCTCAGATCTGGCTGTCGTGGCTCGGATCTGGCGAGGAGCGCCCAAATCCGACGAGCGGCGGCGGCGGTGCATCGATGGGCTCAATGGGCCTCGTGGATGGGCTCGCCGGGCTCGTCGATGGGTTTTCTTTTTTTTTCTATTAAAGGAGGCGGGCATTTTGACCGCCTCTGAAAATAGCATTAACGGAAATTTGAAAAAAAAATTTGACGGAAAATACACTGTAGGGGCGTTTCTATACTGAACGCCTCTACAAACAAATATTATAAGGACGGCTGGTACTACAGCTGCCCCTATAAATCAATTTTGTAGAGACGGCTGGTATTAACACCAGTCACCTCTATAAATCAATTTGTAGGGGCGGTCTGGAAACCACCCCTATAAATGCATGATTTGTAGAGATGGTATGATAGGGGCGGCTGGCCGAGCCGCCTCTACAAACTATCACCAGACGCCCCTACAAATGCTTATTGTAGTAGTGCAAGTGACTTGATGATGCTGGTGAGATGCATTGAGATCTTGTGTTTTCTTACTTTGTTTCTTGCACAAACTGCCTTGCCTGATTAAGTATTCAAGTTTGAAAAGTCAATTATTATCTTATATATGTAGTTCTGGTTTCGCCTACTGTCAAACAAAATCCCTGATGTGATGAAAACCCCTTTTGGAACTTTAGAAGTTTGACATGCCTATATATTTCACAGTGCTACCTTAATTTCTCTGGAAGTGGTTACAATCCTATTGCAGTATCTACCTGCAAAGAAATATGCTATATTATTGACATGTGTTTTATGAAATTAGTAGTGGTAGCTTTTTAGTTTTATGAATTTTGTAGATCGGTGCTAATTTTCTATGGCAACACTATATATGGACTATATTATTGTTAGCCCACAGGATCACCGGCACAGGTGAGTCGACCACTCACCAGTCTGCCGAGCACGGCCGAGCACGATAGACGTTATCCGACCACAAACTATGGTCAGAGGTAGAAGAAGAGGGAGAACAGAGCATACACACAGCAGAGACACCAGTGTTCGCGGGAGCCCTGTATAGGAGATGGCAAATCTAAACTCTCTTTACTGAGTTGCAGTGGCAAACTATTTATACAACTCTATCCATCTAGTCCTAGTACAGCTGTTATGCTGCTACAGTGATTAGATAACACAGCAGGTCTAACTTCTGCGTCTGCCCCTGCTGTGGCTACAGGGAGATAGGTGAGCCGTTCACGCGCCTGCCTTCTATAGTGGCTACAGTACCATAACAGGGAGCCTTTACGGCGCCGCCTTCCCTTGCTGTGTGTTCACATAAGGAAGCAGTAGATTATCTAACAATTCTTCCCCTAATCCTACTGCTATCCCTTGTACCCCCTCCATATCGATCATCTCCTTCAGCTCCGTGAGTCGAAGACGTCCGAGCGGCTTGGTGAGGACGTCCGTGAGTTGCCGACCAGTTTAGACGAACTCGATGTCGATCTGTCCTTCATCGACACAGTCCCTGAGGAAGTAGAACTTCACATCGATGTGCTTGCTCCGGTCGTGGAGAACCAGATTCTTCGTGAGGGCGATGGCGGGCTGGTTGTCCACCATCAGTGCTGGTGGATGAGCTTCCGCACCGGTCAGCTCACCCAGCAGCCGGCGCAGCCACACAACTTGGCATGCCGCTGTGTCCGCCGCTACTTACTCTGCCGCGCACATAGACAACGCCACCACCTTCTATTTCATTGACATCCATGAAATTGAAGCTGACCCGAGGAAGACGAGCATGCCAGAGGTGCTCCGTCGTCCATCAATGTCCCCCGCCATATCTGCATCGCTGAACATAGTGAGCTACAGCCTACTCCCGCCAGTCATGGGGAAGATGATCCCCTGATCCATCATCCCTTTGACGTAGCGCAGTAGCCGCTTCACCATAGTCCAGTGATCCTCTCTGGGATCCTCCATGAAGCGATTGACGTAGCCCACGACGAACGCAATGTCTAGCCTCGTGTGGACTAGGTAGCGTAGACCGCCGATGATGCTTCGGTAGAGTATTGCATCCACCTTCGCCGCGGTGCTGGCCTTCGTCAGCTTCAACCGCTTCTCCATCGGAGTCACGCATGGCTTGCACTCAGCCATGCCGCTCCACTGCAACAGCTTTGAGGCATACGCGCTCTGACCGAGCGTGAGTTCCTCCTTCCCCTATCTCACCTCAATGCCAAGGTAGTAGGAGAGTGCCTCGAGATCGCTCATCCGAAAATAAGCCGCCATCTCACACTTAAAGCTGCCGATGTCCTCCGTACGTGCGCTAGTGACGAGCAAGTCGTCCACATACACACTGACGACGAGCTCCTCCTTCCCCCATCGCCGCGTGTAGAGCACGTGCTTGGTTGTGCACCGCTGGAACCCAAGCTCGCCCAGCGTGGCATCAAGCTTGGTGTTCCACACTCGTGGGGCCTGCCGCAGCTCATAGAGCACCTTGTGCAGCCAGAGCACCCTATGCTCTGCTCCCTTGATGACGAAACCTAGAGGTTGCCTGGCGAAGACCGTCTCCGTCAGCTCGCCGTTGAGGAAGGCCGATTTAACGTCCATGTGATGGACACGCCAGTCCTTTGCTGCTGCCAAGGCTAGTAGCAAATAGACAAACTCCATGCGCGCTACTAACGCAAAGACTTCCTCGAAGTCGATGCCCTCATGCTGAACAAAGCCTCGAGTGATGAGGCGCGCCTTGTGCTTGACAATGGTGCCGAGCTCGTCCCGCTTGACCTTGTACACCCACTTCAGGCTGATCGGACAGCATCCTAGAGGTGGATCGATGAGCTCCCATGTCTCGTTTTCCTCGATCGCCTTCATCTCCTCCAGCATCGCCTATCGCCAGTTTCCATCACGCTCCGCCAGCATGAATGTGGGTGGTTCCTCTGCACTGACGAGCAGCAGGTCTTGGTCATTGAGCAGTCGACCAGCCAGGCCTGAGGGCCCTGTGCTACCGACGATATCATCCAGCCTACAGAACCACAACTCCTCACCTTCATGGAAGGCATCCACGAACTCAGTGATGTCACTTGGAGGTGAGGCGAACACGACTGGCATTAATGGAGTTCCATGTTCTGTCGGAGTGCTCGGCACAGCACCTGGAGTGCTCAGTACCCTAGTTGCAGTGCTCGGCACTACTCCTGGACAGCTTATCATAACTCCTACAGTGCTTGGCACCATTGTAGGAGTGCTGAGCCTCAGTCTTGGAGTGGTCGACACCACTGTAAGACCTCTTGACTCTGCTACGGGAGTGCTCGACACCTGTCCTAGAGTGGTCGCCACCACTGCAGAATCTCCCGGCACCACTCCTAGTGTGCTCGATATCCCTCTAGGAGTGCTCAGCACTCCTCCTAGAGTGCTCGGCATCCCTCTCGAAGTGCTTGGCACCACCCCAGGAGTGCTCGGCTCTATTGCTAGAGTGCTCGGCACCCCTCCCAGAGTGCTCGACACCTCTCCCCCAGCATCTCCACCACCATGGATGACCAAGTGCTCGACGACGAAGGTGTTGGTGAAGCCACCAACTTCCCCTATGCTCTGACTATTCCAGTCCCAAGCCGCCTTCTCATCGAACACGACGTCGCGCGAGACAAGTACCTTGTCTCCACGTGGGTCATAGAGCCGGTATGCCTTGGTACCCTCCGTGTAGCCTAGGAACACCATCGGTGTGCTCCTGTCCTCTAGCTTGGTGAAGATCAGTTTCGTCTTCCTGACATGGCTGATGCAGCCGAATGTCCAGAGGAAGGACATGCTCGGCTTGCACCCATACCAAGCTTCGAACGGTGTCTTGCCCGTTAGGGCCTTGGTTGGAGCATGGTTGAGGATGAACACCGCCATGGTAACTGTCTCACCCTAGAACCTTGCCAGCATGCCTTTGGCCTTCATCATAGATCGAGCCATGCCGACCACCATCTGGTTCCGTCGCTCCACCACGCCATTCTGTTGTGTCGAGTACGACATGGTGTGGTGTCGCACCACACCCTGATCTGCGCAGTACGCAACAAACTCCACCGAAGTGAATTTGCCATCGTGATCAGTCCTCAGCATGCATAGCTTCTTGCCACTCTTGGTCTCTGCACGCATCTTGAACTTCTTGATCACCGTCACCGCTTCGTCCTTGCTCGTCAGGAGTTGCAGCCACATGTAGCGACTACAATCATCCATGAGCAAGAGGAAGTACAATCGACCACCGTTTGTGGCTAGCCTGATCGGCCCACAGAGGTCACTATGGACGAGCTCGAGAGCGTCCTCCATGCGATACTTGGCCACCTTTGGGAACGACAGCCTCCTCTACTTCCTGGCCAGGCAGCTATCACATAGCTTGCCTCCATGCTTGATGTGGGGTAGCCCTCGAACCATCTTCTCTAGCCGACCAAGCGTGTTGAAGCTAAGATGTTCGAACTGGGCATGCCACAACCACGGTTCCTCGATGTGCCTTGCCGCCAGGCACACCGACTGCTCTACCTTTAGGTTGAGTAGGTACAATTGGTTCAGGGACCTCTTCACCTTGGTGAGAAGTCGCTGCTCCTAGTCCCTGATCCTAAGGACTCCATCCTTGATTAGTACCTCGCTACTGCGCTCATCCAGCTGATGATGCTTGAACACAGCTACGAGATGTAATATACATCCGTTAGCACGCGGTGCTCCCCGTTCTGGCACCTAAAGATGATGGTGGTGCGCCCTTGGATTGCCACCCTTGAGCCATCACCAAACTTCAACGTACTGATAACATCATCGTCGAGCTCAGAGAAGGCTGCCTTGGAGCCCATTATGTGGTTGCTGGCGCCAGAGTCCAGGTACCACCGCTGCTCCTGCTCGCCGCCCACACATCCGTGGTGGACTTAGGCGTGTGGTTCATCGAGGTTGACAGCTTTTAGGGCCTCCCCTGGTCCTTCCACCGTCATCACCTCTCCCTTCTCGGCCTCGATGTCATGTAGTGCACAAAATGTCGCCATCAGGATAGTGGCCTCATCATCATCAACTTATGCCAGATGAGCCTTAGCCTTCTTCTCCTGCTTGCGATTTGGGCACTCTTATGCCTAATGGCTCGTCTTCCCGCAGCGCCGGCAGGCGTTGGGGTCGACTCGCTTCTTCTTCTCCAAAGAAGCCTTGCCACGGCGCTTGCCATCACCACCGCGGCTGGAGGAGGCTACCTTGGAGTTCCTCCGAGCAGCCCACTCCTTCTCTGTTAGCAGTAGTTTGTCGCTATCCTTCGTTGTTGTCGCCTACTCCAGGCACTCGTCCACCGCCCATAGATGGCCTATCACATCCTCGATGGTGAGGGTGCACAAGTCTAGCATCATCTCTATGGAGAGAGCGATCTGGTTATACTTTGCCGACACGGAGTAGAGGTACTTAGAGACCGCCTCCTCTTCATCGATGGTGACACCATGGCTCTTCAGCTTGCTGATGAGCATCTGCAGGCGGAGGGAGAAGTCCTCCACTGTTTCACCATCCTTGAACTTGAAGTTTGCATACTCCTGCTTTAGAAGCTGGGCCATCACCTTCTTTGCACGGTCGGAACTGACGCGCAACGCTGCAATAGCCTCCCATGCCTCCTTAGCAGAGCTCTTCGCCCCCAATGGGTCCTGTACTCCACCGGTACAATAGCGAGGATAGCCTCCAATTCTTACATGTCATCTTCCTCATTGTCGGTGCCCTTGTCAACAACATTCCAGAGCCATCGGGCTCTGAGCTTGACCTTCATGGTCACCGACCACTCTCCATAGTTGGTGCGAGTCAGCATCGGCCAACTGGTGTCACTGACCTCTCACACCATGCGAACAATGACCTCCTGTCATGGCTGAGTAGCCACAGCAGTGCCGCTGTTGTCACCCATTGAAAGCTCTAGTTTGGTTTTGGTGAATTGATGAAACCCTAAGTGCTAACCTAGTTTATCAAAAGTGATTATGAGATAGGTAGCACTAGTCCAAGTGGTGGAGCAAATGAAGATCATGACATGATGATGGTGATGCCATGGTAATGATCAAGTGCTTGGACTTGAAAAGAAGAAAGAGAAAAACAAAAAGCTCAAGGCAAAGGTATAAATGGTAAGAGCCATTTTGTTTCGGTGATCAAGACACTTAGTGAGTGTGATCACATTTAGGTTCAATAGCCATACTATTAAGAGGGGTGAAACTTGTATCGAAATGCGGTTATCAAAGTGCCACTAGATGCTCTAATTCATTGCATATGCATTTAGGATCTAGTGGAGTGCTAACACCCTTGAAAATGTTTGTGAAATTATGCTAACACACATGTGCACAAGGTGATACACTTGGTGGTTGGCACATTTGAGCAAGGGTTAGAAACTTCATCGGTAGAGTGTCCGCCCATAGAGTGCGGATAGTCCGACGGTGCCACCGGCGCCCTATATAAAAAAGACTGAGGTCACTATAAGTGACCGGACGCTGGTCTTGGTTGGACCGGTGCGTTCGATCAGTGGTAGCTTAGGGCGTGCTGTTTCGGTCCCATGACCGGACGCTGGCACGAAAACTGATCGGACGCTTAGGGCCTGAGTTCGGTTAGTCTGACGTATGATGACGTTGAGTGGCCGGACGCTGGGTGTGTCCTATCGAGCATGATCGGACACGTCCGGTCGTGATTTCTCGCTTATGGATGCTTACTAGAAATGACCGGACGCTGAGGTCCAGCATCCGGTCACTTGACAGCAGCGCGTCCGGTCATTACTTAACCGTTGGGATCGGGCACTCAGTATTTAAAGAGAAGGGACACGTGGCGTGCATCGCACGACCGGATGCTGGGGTCCTGCGTCCGATCGATATGACCGGAGCGTCCGGTCACCCCGTGTTCAGTGCAGTGAGTAGCCTAACGGCTCTATTTCATAGGGGCTTCTATTTAAGCCCCATGGCCAGCTCAAGCTCACTCTCTTGGCCATTTGCATTGACATAGCAACCTTGTGAGCTTAGCCAAAGCCCTCCCACTCATCTCCATCATTGATTCATCATCTTTGTGAGATTGGGAGAGAATCCAAGTGCATTGTTTGAGTGATTGAATCTAGAGGCACTTGGTGTTCGTGTTTTTGCTACGGGATTCACTTGTTGCTCTTGGTGGTTGCCACCACCTAGACGGCTTGGAGCAGCGAAGGAGGATTGACATGAGTTGGTGATTGTTCGTGGCCATCTCTAGTGATTGTGAGGGGATTTGTACCTTCCCCGATGGAGCGCCGAAAGGTAACTCTAGTGGATTGCTCTTGTCATTGAGTTACCTCACTTGTGGGTAGGTTCTTGCGGTGTTCAATTATGTGGACGAGGTTCGTGCAACACCTCTTAGCCGCCGAACCACCAAGTGTTGGTCGACACAACGGGGACGTAGTATGTTGGCAAGCATGTGAACCTCGGGAGAAAATTGGTTGTCTCTTGCCCTTTGGTATTCTCCCGGTGATTGATAAAGTATTCATCTAATGATTGGTTCACTCCTCTATGCGGCGGTATTATCACCTCACTTACTCATTTACATTTTCGCAAACTAGTTATATCAAGCTCTTTAGTGTAGATAGATTTGAGAGCTTGTTTGTGAATTAAGTTCATCTAGTGGAGCTCTTTAGTGTAGCAATTGTGAGAGCTCTTAGTGAGTAATGACCTAGTGGATTATGTGCCTAGTGATCATAACAACTAGAATTATTGGATAGGTGGCTTGCAACCCTTGTAGAGCTAGAGCAAGTTTGCATTTCGCCATTTGTTATACTAATCAAATTGCTCTAGTTGATTTGTAGATTTTAAATAGGCTGTTCACCCCCCTCTAGTCATATTAGGACCTTTCACCCATCTCCGAACTGTCCGTCATCGTCAGCGGTTAGACCGGCGACGGCGCTTATACGGCTCTGATACCACTTGTTAGCCCATAGGATCACCGACTTAGGTGAGTCGACCACTCACCAGTCTTGCCGACCATGGCCGAGCACGACAGACATTGTCCGACCCCACACTATGGTCAGAGGTAGAAGAAGAGGAAGAACAGAGCATACACACATAGTAAAGACACTAGCGTTGGCCTGAGCCCTATATAGGAGATGATAAATCTGAACTCTCTTTACTGAGTTGTAGTGGCAAACTATTTATATAACTCTATCCATCTAGTCCTATTACAGCTACCATGCTACTATAGTGACTAGATAACATAGCAGCACTGACTTCTGCGCCTGCCCTGCTGTTGCTACAGGGAGGCAGGTGAGCCGTTCGGCGCCTGCCTTCTATAGCCGCTACAGTACCACAACAGGGAGCCTTTACGGCACCGCCTTCCCTTGTTGTGTGTTCATACAAGGAAGCAGTAGATTATCTAATAATTATAAGCATCTTATGTCACTTGTTTGCCTACCCGCAGCCTGAAATTGGATAGTGTTCATTAAGTACCTGTATTTATGTCTGGTTGATATTGGAGCTAGCTTTTGGTTTACTAGCACAGCGATTCTTTCCATATGGGGATTTGGTTGCTTATAGGTTCGGCATCCTGAATGATAAAGCAGTGATGTATCACATCAATAATTATCAAAGCTTACTAAGACCTTCCAACTTAAATGAAATATGTCATTGATTAATTGAAGTGTGCATTTTGATGAATGTACAGTTCTTGCTCCATTTGTTTTTGCAAGGACTAAGGAGTATTAGGGTTTACAAGAATTTTAAGAAGTGTGCTTTGACCATTGACTTCTCTTATAGTACATGAATTGCTACAAATGCAATGTACAGATATCTGAAATACAAATATATTGATATAACTTTTGTACATGTAAGCCCCCTTGTTTTGTCCCTTTCAAGGCCCCATACATGCAAAGTCTTTTTCGTAGTAGGATTCTACACTTCGGTTCTCAAGTCCTAATAGAATTAGAATTCCTCATAGCACCTCTCTTGAGTCCTAGTCCAAGTAGGATTTCAGTCACCACACAACATGGATTACAAACAATCCCAGATCCGTGTTGACTTATTGCTCGAGTTCAAGTAAGCATGTAGATTTTGTTGTTTACAGATTCTTCGTCCTGAATGGATGCCATGGATCTAGCTAGTTAGTCAGAATTACTAATCTAAAATGCGTGAATGATTAATGTTGATGTACACATGCATTTCCTGTGAACCATATATCTTCAACCGTAACTAGATGGACATGTTGAACCTACTGTGACTTGCCTTGTTATTTATTCTTGGGTCTGTCTGTGTATTTGAGTTTTGCACTTAACTTCGCAACATAAACTGGTGCTATGCTTGCTTTTCCTTTCCTGTCCTATGAGCATGGTGAGCTCGAATTGCTGAAGCTAGTGGCAGTACACGTTTATGTCAGTTATAGTAGCACTGCATGTTATGCTCAAGCTGCTAGGTGCAATTTTTTATTTCAATGACATTACTATGGATTAAGCATCTTATTATATCACTTGTTTTGTTTGGCAAGCCGTGTCCTGACATTTGTGATACTAACTGTAGAGAATTTACTAATTATCTGTCTTTATGTTTGGGGATCATAATCGGATGTAGATTCTTAGCTGCTACTACTTTCATGCTGCATTGCCAGTTGTTTTTCAGCATGCTTTGGTTCCATCTCGCAACACATTTTGTTGCTTGCTGTGGACTTCCTGATTTCTTTTGCTATGAAATGAGTGTGCAATTGTGCAGCTTTGGTTGATTAATCATGCACAGGTAGAGCAACTCAACAATTATCTGAAATCCTTTGACAGCCTTTCCAGTTCTTCTAAAGTGAATTTTGCATGAACTTGTGCAACTTTGGTTGGTGTAACACCTCGGGTGTTTAAATACTAAAACCTGACATGTCATCGTACGCATTGCAAAGCATTTGGCATTTGGTGAAAACTTTGAGATGCATACACTAAAACAAGTTTATATTTATGTGGTATGTGATGAATTGTATTGTTTGACTCAAGTTCAAAGTTTGCTTGGATTTTTAAATTTTCGAGGAAACCCTGATTTTCAGCATTTAAATCCTACCCTGAAAACTCATTTCAAAATCTAAGCATATTTTGGGGTTGAGCCCAAAAGCAAAAGTGTAGAGCTTGACAAGTTATACAAAGTTTGTTTTTGGAGTTTTTAAAGTTGTTATGAAAAATTTGGAGTAATTCGAAAAGGCGTAATTCATTAAATTTCCCCTATTCGAATTTAAAAGTTCATTTCAAAATCTAGACCGAATTTGGGGTTGGTTATAAAAGCAAAGTTGTAGAACTTTTGATTTTGAACAACTTTTATTTTTGGAGATTTTTGAGTTGTTATACAAATTTGGGAGTAATTTGGATTTCAAACTAGATGTCGATTCTGTAATATTGATGAACAGTGTTCACCGTTTAAGCTACATTGCCGGCGGCCCTTCTTCGGCGTTCCAGGCGCACCCGTGGCCACGTTCGGCTCCGCGCTGGCATGGAGAAGCTCCTGCGCGTCGTCTTTGTGTCCTTGGCTGCGTTATAACGCCAATCACCGTCGCTGTTCTCCTCCTTTTCAACTCCTCTGCTTTTCCCGTCGCCACCGCCGCTGCTCCGTCGACCTTCCGCCGTCGACCTAGCGCCTGTACCGTCTCAGCAAAGCTTGCCACAGCTCCATTTGTTCCTTGCGCACTCAGTCCTCCAACCCTTGTTGCCTGATTTCGCCGAGAACCACCGCTCATCGCGCTTCTTCCTCACGGCCGGCAGGATCTCCGTCGGGCGAGCGCCGTCGTGGCCAGCGCTCTACGGTGAGCCACTGTCCTTGCTCGGTCCTGTTTCAGATTCACCTTGATGCCGTGGTGCTCTGTGCTTGGTTGATTGACCGTTTTATACACCGCAGTCGCCGGAACATCGCCGTCATCGTCACTTGCTCCGCCATGGGTGCTGTGCACGTTGAACCGCTTCACCGTTGCTCCACCGGTCTTGCTCTCTGCTCAGTCGTGTTCGGGGTGAGCTGTTGAACCTTCCCATGCTATTTGTTTTTGATCTATCAGTCTCACGTCGCCGGCGTAGCACAGCCGTGCCACCGTGTCCGCCATGGCTGTCGGCAAGCTCGTGCACCGCTGTAATTAGTCTCGATAGTACACTCAATCGATGCGGGGTGATGAGGGGAGTGTGTTGGTACTCTCGCTGTCGCCGTTGGTCTCACCGGCGGCGAGAAATCGCCGGTTAGCGCCGTCGTTGCCGTGGTCAGCGCGGGAGGAAGGGGATGACAGGTCAGGTCAAGGTGTCAGTGACTCAGTGATTTGAAAATGAATTTTTCCTTTTTCAGAAATGATTGAATAGTATATGCTTTTGTTATTTTTGTGTAGAATTATTTAGAGCTCCAAAAATTATGAAAATTTTTGTGTGACCTCTCTATGATGTATATTATTTAGGAAAAATATGAAATGTTGTTTTTCAATAATTTTTGAATGTGATAAAAATTGGTCAATTTATTAATAAATGGATTTCTATGATTTTTCTAGGCTTATTTAATTGTCCAAAAATTATGAAATTTGTTTTGTCACTTACTTATCATGTAATGAACATTTACAAACATTTTGAGGTCAATTGGAACAAGTTGATTTATTTCATAATTCTTAATTAATTAATTAATTCATTCATAAAAGCAAATAGTAACCTTTAGTGATTTATGTTTTATTTGTATTTTTGATTGAGTGATGTCCTTGGGTCATTAGTTGGTAATGATCCTTGGCAATTGATGTAAGTAGTACAAAAAAGATTTGGTTAGTTTGACTTGTAACTGTACCGCGAAGGAAACTTGTATTCAAATTGTTAATTTTTGCATCCATCATCGAGCATCATATTTCGTACTCCACATCATGTTAAACATGGCACTGTTACTACGTGTAGTGAACGAAGGTGAACACGTAGTAGTTAATCAAGTTGCGGAGGAGGTTAATCCATCTGTTGAGGTCGGATCGAATACTTGTGAAACGTTGCAGGAACTGGACTTTTCCATCAACGAAGGCAAGCCCCGGATGCATACAACCCTACCTTGTATTTTACAAATTGATTTCATTTTTGCTTCTTTTTACTGCATTAAGTGATTAGGAGTCAAGTACAAACCAAATTGGTACATTACCAACCTTGTTATTCCATATTTACCATATTACCAGTTTTAAATTCGTATATGCCTAGTTTTGCTTAGCTATGCTTAGAACGATGAAAGTCGGGTGATTACCTGCCAACTGCAAGTTTTAAATGGAACTTTGGTTACTTATGTTATCATGTGATATGGGAATATGGAGTAATAAATCTAGACTGGGTGGACTCGGTGTGTGTGAGCCACAAGACATGGAGGTCTTGTGAGCGGGTCCTTTCCGTCTGTGTCGATTAAGGTCCGTACCGTTGTTGAATTGCATGAGGTGAGACTTTGTAGTACTAACCACATACTCTGGTAAGCCTTCAGTTGGCTATGCTATTATGAGAATGGCTACTCGCGCACTGGGAGTGGAGAGATGGCGAGAGTAGCGTGTACCCACGTGGCCATGGGCTGGAATGGTGGAGTACTGTATTCTCGGGTGGCGTGGACCTGTTCTTGTTTTAGAGGATCCGAGAGTAGGTTGGTATATGTAGGTCTGGGACCTGCATATGTTGTGTGGTCTGGAGTTCCCAGCTAGGTCTTAATCGGTTCGAATCGTCATTGCTCCTCAGTTATGGAGACTCAACTCACTGTTCATCGTCGTAGTATTAATAACTGGAACTTGAGGCTGGTTGAGAAAGTGTTGGATATGAAGTTTCATGATCTCCATATGGATCATGTCAGCTTTGTATATGATTTTATGAAGTTATAAATGTCAAATTAAAGAATTTTATTAAAGAGCTTTTACGCAAAATAACTTTGATTATTGCTAAAGCCATATCTTGAATCCCTAAGCCTGCATTCCTGAGTTTATCAGTTCTTATTTTGGTTAAGTCTTGTTGAGTACTTTTGTACTCAGGGTTTGTTGACCCTTGTTGTAGGTGAGCCTCATGAGCAGATCTGTTTTGGATCGTGCTGCATGACGGTTGTTTCTTATAATGATGATGAGAAGTAAATGTGTGGCCCTTGGGTAGGGCAGTTTCATTATGTGTTTTGTACTATATTATAATGCCACTCCACTATTTCATTTTGTAATAATCATCGAACTTAGTTGTGAGGTTTGAAGCTACTATTTTGTAAATTATGTTATTGTAAGACTTCCGTTGTTTTTACTCTGATGTCGATATTTGAATAAATGTTGTAATACTGCAATGACTCTGTAACATGATCCTGCTCGGAAATCGTGGATGATTCGGAGTTCCCCGAGGACACCCGACAGTCTTCTTAAGTTACCAGAAATATATGCATAGATGTCAAAGGTCGTCGGACAGTGACAGGTGCATGTGGGCCCTATAATTTAACTTCAAAGGTCGTCGGAAATCGTGTATTGTTTTACAAAAAACTTCAAAATGATTTGGATGACTAAATTTAACTTGATAATTTGGTCCAAATTGCTTCTGACTTATCTTATTTCTTTCTCACCATTCGTTATTTGATTAAAAAGGTTTTGTGTGGTGGAGTAGTAATCTTACTATGCCCTATATAAAAACAAAAGTTGTTTATGTGCATTATAAGCTTTAATGTTTTTGTTCATAAGAACGATGCATGCATCATGATTAATTCACTAGTTACTTCCTTCACCTCTGAGTCTGGAGTTGAGTAGTGAGTCTGGTTTGAGTAATGTAATCCATCATAAGCTGCTCTTTAGACTTTGATCAAATGATCTTATTTGGATTAAATTGGCTTCCTACAGTATGGCTCGTACCAAGATGACGCCCCATAAGTCCACTGGACCCAAAGGAGTTCCTCGTCACCAACTTGCCCCTAGGAATGACGGTGCTAGCAGTAGCAGCTCTAGGCCTAATCCCTAGGTAGAGATATAGAGGATTTCTGCAGAGTTAGCACAAACTACTAGAGATAGGGCTTTGGATGCTATATAGGTAGGAGAATTACAGGATCAACTGAGGCGTCTCACCATCGTGCACAGGAACTACGAAAGCATGTTAGTTCGTATGGTGGAGGGAAGGAATGAAGCTTGGCATAGGGAAAATATAGCTAGAGCTAGAACTCATGAGCTAGAATTCTATGTAGAAGATTTAGAAGAACATAATACTTATCTACATGAGGAAGTTCATAGGCTTAGCAATCTACTAAATCCAAATCATGAACCCCAAGCTGATGCAATGGACCCCGGTGTCATCTTTGCCGATGATAACGAATCGGAAGAGGAAGAAGATCCTAAAGAATTAGTAATGATCAATGAAAGTGATGATGAAGGCGGTAATAATTCCAGAATAGATATCGAGCCTGAAGTTTGAAGTAATCAAGGAAAGGAGTAGAGTTGTATAATAGTTAGTTATAGTTAAGTTATGTAGTCTTGTTTTGGTACTTACATGTTCTGGTGTTTATATTAGTAAACCCTATGTAATGTGTCTGGAGTAAGCCTTTGTGCAATTCAATAAAGGCTTGTGAATAAAGTTTGGTTTGTTATGAGCAGATGCGTCGTATGCGGGGTTCGTATATTCTGGGAACTTCACAAGATGAGGACGATATTCTAGATCCGCCACCAGTTCCAACAAATCTGGCTGATGCTATAACCACACTTGTCAATGTGATGGCCAAAAATTCTCGTTTGCTTCATGAGATAGCTCAGAGTAATCAGAATCAGATGCACGGAAACCATGGTCACCACCATAATAGACAAGAGGCTACATATGTTGATTTTACAGACACAAGACCACCGGTGTTCACCAAGGCAGATGAACCATTGGAGGCTGATGACTGGCTTTGAACCATGGAGCAGAAATTTGATCTTATTCCATGCACGGAGTATCAGAAACCTGCGTTTCCCGCTCAGCAACTGAGAGGAGCAGCGAGTGCTTGGTGGGCAAACTTAGTGGCTATGCAACCAGCTGGCATTCCAATAACTTGGGCTGAGTTCCGTACTGCATTCAGAGCCCATTATATCCCTGAAGGAGTTATGGCTATGAAGCTGGAAGAATTCCTTGCTTTGAAGCAAGGAGATTAAACAGTGATGCAGTATGTGGGAAGATTCAATCACCTGTCACAATATGCATCTGAACATGTCAATACGGATGCCAAGAAGAAAAGGTGGTTTATGAGAGGTCTGAATACCAAGCTGTAGACAATGATAACTTGTACTAATGTTACTTATCATGAGGTAGTAAATATTGCAATTACTTTAGAGTCAAAGTATCGGCAGCATAAGGATCTCAAAAAGAAAAAGAGTATGCCGTCTGGATCTTTTGGGGGAAATCAGAAGAGGCAGAAGGTGATTTATCATCCAGTACATCATAATCATCCTCCTTATCGTCCGCCGCAGTCCCAAATCGGGCAACAGTCAAATGTCTGTCCTGCTATAACCTACCCGAGTTCACAGTCGACCAATATTCCTGGTGGCAATGCTCCAACATCCTAGGGTCACAACTATCCATGTTACAATTGTGGAAGGACTGCTCATTTCTCCAGGGAATGTCCATATCCTAGACAGGCTAATCAAAATTATCAGAAGACCCCTACCAATCAACAACAGGGTCAGACACCAAACAAGAACCCCAATCAGAATGCTCAGAAGGGCAAAGATGAGAGGAAGACAGGACGGGTGTTCTATATTCAAGCGGGAGAAATTTCAGAAGGGGAGCCAGTGATGATGGGTATGTTTCCTGTTGCCAATCACCTTGCAGTTATACTTTTTTATTCTGGCGCATCGCATTCATTCATCAATAGAACATTTGTCGTAAAGTATGAAATTTCAATTGGGGCAACAAAGGAAAGTTTCTTTATACAGTCGCCCGGGGGACGTCTGTGTACTAAGGAAATGGTATACCAGGTCCCTGTAAACCTGGGTGGGTATATTTTTCCCACTACCATGATTATCCTTAAGGATTATGATATAGATGTAATCTTGAGAATGAATTGGATGTATCAGCATAAGGCTGTTATAGATGCTTTGAATAGAACTTTAAGGGTAAGTTTGCCTGATAGTACTTCTCAACTTCTCATCCAACTTCCAACCTTAAGAAGATCAGTGGGCAAGATTTGTGCAACTGCTGTCAAAGAGATTAGAGATATCCCGGTAGTGTGTGAATTTCCAGATGTATTTCCTGGAGATTTACCTGATCTACCACCTAATAGGGATGTATAGTTTAACATAGAGTTGCAACCTGGAACAGCTCTGATTTCTCAGAGAGCTTATAGGATGCCACCTAAGGAATTGGCCGAGTTGAAGACTCAGTTACAAGAATTGATTGAGAAGGGGTTTATCCAACCTAGTTCATCACCTTGGGGATGTCCGGCAATTTTTGTGAAAAAGAAAGATGAGACTCTGAAGTTATGTGTCGACTATCGTCCATTGAATGAAGTGACCATCAAGAATAAGTATCCCTTACCTCGGATAGATTTGCTTTTTGATCAATTGGCCGGAGCCAAAGTTTTCTCCAAGATAGATTTGAGGTCAGGATATCACCAAATCAAGATAAAGCCTGAAGATATTCCCAAAATGGCATTTACCACAAGATATGGATTATATGAATACTTGGTAATGTCTTTTGGTTTGACAAATGCTCCAACTCATTTTATGTATCTGATGAATTCAGTATTCATGCCTGAGCTAGATAAGTTTGTAGTGGTGTTTATTGATGACATTCTAGTATATTCCAAAAATAAGAAAGAACATGCGGAACATCTCAGAATCATTCTGACCCGCTTGAGAGAACATCAACTTTATGCCAAGTTTAGCAAATGTGATTTCTGGCTTAAGGAAGTACAATTTCTTGGACATGTCTTATCAGCTGAAGGCGTTGCAGTTGATCAAAGAAAGTGAAGGATGTGCTTGATTGGAAACCGCCAACCACAGTTCATCAAGTTTGGAGTTTTCTAGGATTGGCGGGGTATTATCGTCGGTTTATTCCAGATTTCTCTAAAGTATCAAAGTCCATAACAGAATTGTTGAAAAACCAAGTCAAGTTTGTCTGGTCATCTGATTGTGAAGAGGCTTTCTAGACCTTGAAGAGATTGTTGACTACTGCACCAGTATTAGCCCAACCTAATATCGAGAAGCCGTTTGATGTTTATTGTGATGCTTCAGGTATTGGTATCGGATGTGTGTTGATGCAAGAAGGCCGAGTTATTGCTTATGCATCCAGGCAACTTAAGCAACACAAAGAACACTATCCGACTCATGATCTGGAGTTAGCAGCTGTGGTTCATGCTCTAAAGATTTGGCGGCATTACCTACTTGGTAATACGTGCCATATGTATACAGACCACAAGAGCTTAAAGTATATCTTTACTCAGTCAGAATTGAACATGCGACAAAGAAGATGGTTAGAACTGATTAAGGATTATGACTTGGAAGTACATTATCACCCTGGTAAAGCAAATGTGGTTGCAGATGCTCTCAGTCGCAAAAGTTATTGCCATTGTCTGGCCGTGAGAACAATGGGTTTGACTTTATGCCAAGAAATGGAGAAATTGAATGTAGAAGTAATTCAACAAGGTAGTTTGACCAACATAACTGTTGAAGCCACTATTCGAGACCAGATTATCGCTGCTCAGAAGGAAAATAAGGGTATAGCCCATGTCAAGGAAAGAGTCAAGAATGGAAAAGCAGAATGCTTTAGCATAGATGATGAAGGTGTGTTATGGTTCAAGGATCACCTAGTGGTACCAAAAGTTCCTGAGTTGCGGCAGTCAATTCTAGAAGAGGCACATGCTATTAGGTTATCTATCCATCCGAGAAGTAACAAGATGTACCATGACTTAAAGCAAAGATTCTGGTGGACTAAAATGAAAATAGAGATTGCTAGATATATAGGAAAGTGTGATACTTGTCAAAAGGTCAAAGCTATACATTTGAGGTCTGCTGGTGAATTACAACCATTATCTATTCCATCTTGGAAGTGGGAGGACATAAGTATGGACTTTATTGTTGGTCTACCCAAGACATCAAAGGGATTTGACTCAGTATGTGTTATTGTAGATCGACTCACTAAGTCAGCACATTTTCTTCCTATCAAGACTATATATCCTACGATCCAATATGCCAAGATGTATTTAGCAAGAATCATGAGCTTACATGGAGTACCAAAGACCATAGTGTCAGAAAGGGGTACACAGTTTGTCTCTAGCTTTTGAAAACACTTACATGCTTCATTAGGTACCAAACTTCTGTACAGTACAGCTTATCATCCCCAGACTGATGGTTAGACTAAAAGAGTCAATCAAGTACTTGAAGATATATTAAGATGTTGTGTTCTTAACTATTCCAAAAAGTGGGATGAATGTTTGCCTTTGGTCGAGTTCTCATACAACAATAGTTATCAGGAAAGCATTAGAATGGCTCCATTTGAAGCACTCTATGGTCGTAGGTGCAGAACATTGCTGAGTTGGTTGAGCCCGGAGAAAGAAGATTCTTTGGAGTTGACCTTGTGAAAGAAACAGAAGACAAGGTGAGGCAAATACAGAGTAATTTGAAGATAGCTCAGTCCCACCAAAAGAGTTATGCGGATAGACGACAGAGACCATTGGTGTTCAGCAAAGGAGATTTTGTATATCTGAAAGTATCACCAATGAAAGGAGTTACTTGTTTTGGTGTTAAAGGCAAGTTGGCACCTCGATATATTGGACCATATCAAATTTTGGAGAGGTATGGAAAAGTGGCATATCGCTTGAAATTACCTGAACATCTCGCAGCTGTACATGATGTGTTCCATGTTTCTCAATTGAAGAAGTGTCTCCGAGTGCCTGAGCAGAATGTTGAGGTTGAAGGAGTGGAACTTGAACCAGATTTGACTTATTCCGAATATCCTATCCGAGTTTTGGATCAGAAGGATCGTGTTACTCGAAGGAGGACAATCAAGTTCTATAAAATACAATGGAATCAACATTTAGAAGAGGAAGCTACTTGGGAATTAGAAGATTACTTGTTAGAAAAGTTTCCAGAGTTTCTAGCGTCAATATAGAATAGAGTAATGTTAGTTGAGCTCGGTTGTACAAGTTGTGTTTTGTAAAGGGACCTCAACTGTTTTATGGACAAGTTCTGGATGTTTTTGGACTGACACATTTCCTTTTCCATTCCTTACTCTATGGCTTTGAATCTCGGGGTGAGATTTCTTTTAGGGGGAAGGATTGTAACACCTCGGGTGTTTAAATACTAAAACCTGACATGTCATCATACGCATTGCAAAGCATTTGGCATTTGGTGAAAACTTTGAGATGCATACACTAAAACAAGTTTATATTTATGTGGTATGTGTTGAATTGTATTGTTTGACTCAAGTTCAAAGTTTGCTTGGATTTTTAAATTTTCGAGAAAACCCTGATTTTCAACATTTAAATCCTACCCTAAAAACTCATTTCAAAATCTAAGCATAGTTTGGGGTTGAGCCCAAAAGCAAAAGTGTAGAGCTTGACAAGTTATACAAAGTTTGTTTTTGGAGTTTTCAAAGTTGTTATGAAAAATTTGGAGTAATTCGAAAAGGCGTAATTCGTTAAATTTCCCCTATTCGAATTCAAAAGTTCATTTTAAAATCTAGATCGAATTTGGGGTTGGTTATAAAAGCAAAGTTGTAGAACTTTTGATTTTTAACAACTTTTATTTTTAGAGATTTTTGAGTTGTTATACAAATTAGGGAGTAATTTGGATTTCAAACTAGATGGCAATTCTGTAATATTGATGAACAGTGTTCACCGTTTAAGCTACATTGTCGGCGGCCCTTCTTCGGCGTTCCAGGCGCGCCCGTGGCTGCGTTCGGCTCTACGCTGGCATGGAGAAGCTCCTGCGCATCGTCTTCGTGTCCTTGGCCGCGTTATAAAGCCATCACGGTCGCCGTTCTCCTCCTTTTCAACTCCTCTGCTTTTCCCGTCGCCACCGCCACTGCTCCGTCGACCTTCCGCCATCGACCTAGCGCCTGTACCGTCTCAGCAAAGCTTGCCACAGCTCCGTTTGTTCCTTGCGCACCTAGTCCTCCAACCCTTGTTGCCTGATTTCGCCAAGAACCACTGCTCGTCGCGCTTCTTCTTCACGGCCGGTAGGATCTTCGTCGGGCGAGCGCCGTCGTGGCCAGCGCTCTACGGTGAGCCACTGTCCTTGCTCGGTCCTGTTTCAGATTCACCTTGATGCCGTGGTGCTCTGTGCTCAGTTGATTGACCATTTTATACACCGCAGTCACCGGAACATCGCCGTCATCGTCACTTGCTTCGCCGTGGGTGCTGTGCGCGTTGAACCGCTTCACCGTTGCTCCACCGGTCTTGCTCTCTGCTCAGTCGTGTTCGGGGTGAGCTGCTGAACCTTCCCGTGCTATTTGTTTTTGATCTATCGGTCTCATGTCGCCATCGTAGCACAGCCGTGCCACCATGTCCGCCATGGCCGTCGGCAAGCTCGTGCACCGCTGTAATTAGTCTCGATAGTACACTCAATCGATGCGGGGTGATGAGGGGAGTGTGTTGGTACTCTCGCTGTCGCCGTTGGTCTCACCGGCGGCGAGAAATCACCGGTCAGCGCCGTCGTTGCCGTGGTCAGCGCGGGAGGAAGGGGATGACAGGTGGGGTCAAGGTGTCAGTGACTCAGTGATTTGAAAATGAATTTTTCCTTTTTCAGAAATGATTGAATAGTGTATGCTTTTGTTATTTTTGTGTAGAATTATTTAGAGCTCCAAAAATTATGAAAATTTTTGTGTGACCTCTCTATGATGTATATTATTTAGGAAAAATATGAAATATTATTTTTCAGTAATTTTTGAATGTGATAAAAATTGCTCAATTTATTAATAAATGAATTTCCATGATTTTTCTAGGCTTATTTAATTGTCCAAAAATTATGAAATTTGTTTTATCACTTACTTATCATGTAATGAACATTTAAAAAAGTTTTGAGGTCAATTGGAACAAGTTGATTTATTTCATAATTCTTAATTAATTAATTAATTCATAAAAAGCAAATAGTAACCTTTAGTGATTTAGGTTTTGTTTGCATTTTTGATTGAGTGATGTCCTTGGGTCATTAGTTGGTAATGATCTTTGGCAATTGATGTAAGTAGTACAAAAAAGATTTGGTTAGTTTGACTTGTAACTATACCGCGAAGGAAAGTTGTATTCAAATTGTTAATTTTTACATCCATCATCGAGCATCATGTTTCGTACTCCGCATCATGTTAAACATGGCACTGTTACTATGTGTAGTGAACGAAGGTGAACACATAGTAGTTAATCAAGTTGCGGAGGAGGTTAATCCGTCTGTTGAGGTCGGATCGAATACTTGTGAAACGTCACAGGAACCGGACTTTTCCGTCAACGAAGGCAAGCCCCGGATGCATACAACCCTACCTTATATTTTACAAATTGATTTCGCTTTTGCTTCTTTTTACTGCATTAAGTGATTAGGAGTCAAGTACAAACCAAATTGGTACATTAACAACCTTGTTATTTCATATTTACCATATTACCAGTTTTAAATTCGTATATGCCTAGTTTTGCTTAGCTATGCTTAGAACGATGAAAGTCGGGTGATTACCTGCCAACTGCAAGTTTTAAATGGAACTTTGGTTACTTATGTTATCATGTGATATGGGAATGTGGAGTAATAAATCTAGACCGGGCGGACTTGGTGTGTGTGAGCCACAAGACATGGAGATCTTATGAGCGGGTCCTTTCCGTCTGTGTCGATTAAGGTCCGTACCGTTGTTGAATTGCATGAGGTGAGACTTTGTAGTACTAACCACATACTCCGGTAAGCCTTCACTTGGCTATGCTATTATGAGAATGGCTACTCGCGCACTGGGAGTGGAGAGATGGCGAGAGTAGCGTGTACCCACGTGGCCATGGGCTGGAATGGTAGGAGTACTATATTCTCGGGTGGCGCGGACCCATTCTTGTTTTAGAGGATCCGAGAGTAGGTTGGTATATGTAGGTCGGGGACCTGCATATGTCGTGTGGTCTGAAATTCCTAGCTGGGTCTTAATCGGTTCGAATCGTCGTTGCTCCTCGGTTATGGAGACTCAACTTCACTGTTCATCATCGTAGTATTAATAACTAGAACTTGAGGCTGGTTGAGAAAGTGTTGGATATGAAGTTTCATGATCTCCATACGGAATCATGTCAGCTTTGTATATGATTTTATGAAGTTATAAATGTCGAATTAAAGAATTTTATTAAAGAGCTTTTACGTAAAATAACTTTGATTATTGCTAAAGTCATATCTTGAATCCTCTGAGCCTGCATTCCTGAGTTTATCAGTTCTTATTTCGGTTAAGTCGTTGTTGAGTACTTTTGTACTCAGGGTTCGTTGACCCTTGTTGCAGGTGAGCCTCATGAGCACATCTGTTTTGGATCGTGCTGCATGACGGTTGTTCCTTGTGATGACGATGAGAAGTAAATGTGTGGCCCTTGGGCAGGGCAGTTTCATTGTGTGTTTTGTACTATATTATAATGCCACTCCACTATTTCGTTTTGTAATAATCATCGAACTTAGTTGTGAGGTTTGAAGCTACTGTTTTGTAAATTATGTTATTGTAAGACTTCCGCTGTTTTTACTCTGATGTCGATATTTGAATAAATGTTGTAATACTGCAATGACTCTGTAACGTGATCCTGCTCAGAAATCGTGGATGATTCGGGGTTCCCCGAGGACACCCGATAGTCTTCTTAAGTTACCGGAAACATATGCACAGATGTCAAAGGTCGTCGGACAGTGACAGGTGCATTGTGTGCCCTATAATTTAGGAGGTTCTGCCACAGTTGGTTAATCAGCTGAGAGACATCTCACATAATTTCCTCTGCATGTTGTTCAATCTGGCAGTAGATTTTCTTGACCAGTGATTTTGTATCCCCCGTTTGATTATGCACACATCTTGGTTGCACGTCTACCGTGATCAAAGCTGTAGCCTGTCGTATGGTCTTTGCGGCTTCTTTTTCTGGGAAATCTAAACTGATGCAATTCACATGGCGATTTGATTGTACTCGCACCTAAGTATATTTGAAATGTGACATCTTTGGCCAACTGTATATGTCAAAATCCAAGCAATTGCTTACTTGCACAAAGTTTTTTTGATTGTTGCATGCTCAGATTTTGTTCTGTTTCTCATGTTGCACGGCTGTTCATCTGTGGCAGCAGTCATTATGTGCACACTGCACAGTGCATTCTGGGCTCATGCGTTATGTTTGCATTTTTGCATGCTGTGCGTGTTTCAGTTCAGCCTGCTGGACTGTATTCCGGACTGGTGTAATATCACTGCTATCCACGATTTGAGGTTAGTGCAATCTGAAACAAGTGTATCCATAGCACCCCATCCAAGCCTTTTGGCTCTATAATATGCACTGATAGCAAAGCATTGAATTATAAATGATGTAATTTTCCATGAGAAATCTTCGTGAAACAGTCCATGTCGAATACTTGGTGTGGTCGGTGAATGCATCTGTGTGAATGACACAATGGAGTTCCTAGTATGATTGTAACCTGGAGTTCAAATTTTGGTTAGTAAACATGTAGAAAATCACTCAATCTTAGATATGATCCAAATGCAATTTGCAGAGATCCAAACTTTGCTGCTTTTGTCATAAAATTTAGACAATTAGACATTCTTCGATTGCCAGTTTGTTTGGGCGGTTTGGTCCATTTTCCAACGGCCTGTTCGCTTGCTCGTATACGATCGTGGATTATAAGTTGGAATAATATTTTTCTCTCACACCAAGCCAACCAGCAGTAAATAATCCACGATCGTTTACGACAAAACGAACAGGCTGCAAGTTGCCATGGGTCTAACTAAACCTCATACTGTATCGCACTTACTTCGGAGTCTGGTTAAGGGGTTGTTGCAAAGATTAGCCTTTACTTCTGCTCCTGCTACTTGTTAGTCAATGTGGCTTAGCAAAAAATGATATCCTTTTTTTAAAAGGATTTTTTGTTGTACAGATTATCTAATTGATCGGTTATTCATTAGTGCATACTTCGGCTATTCGGTGAAGCTGGCTTCACAGGATATTGCTATGACGGTCTTCCAATTGTGTCATGGTGCGTAAGATGCCAGACGGCCTTAGGAAGCAAGAAGAGTAGCGGCCCAAGCTGGAAGAAATAGTCCAAGCCCAACATTGCCAGCTGCGTCTGGACTATCGGGGCAACATTGCCAGCTGCGTCTGGACTATCGCTGCTAGACGAGAGAATCGAATATTTGACACCCAATCCAGGCGCCTGTGAATATTTGACATCTAATTCGCGCGTCATTGAAAATTTAACACTCTGGCTGCGAATTCGTTGAAAACAGGGGTTTTCTTCTCCTTTTCTCCGTTTAACATATTTTCTTTTTTCTTTTGCTTTCCAAGCCCACGCTGAATGACCAAAGTACCTTGGCCTGCTGTTGCTCGACTATTGCGGCGCCTCTGGCCTGCGCCGACGGCCTTCATCAGCGGTGGAGCCGAAGACGGCGGGCTTTGGCTAGCGCCGGCGCCCAGCACCGGCGACCGTCCGCGCGCACGCATGGCCGGCTCGTCCAGCACCGGCGACCGGCCCCGCGACCAGCCTGGCCCCGCGCGCGCCCAGCCAGCGGCAGTGCCTCTTCCGGCACCCAGCGGCGGCGGCGTGATGAACAGAGCCGATGAAAAATGAGTACGGGAGAGAGAGATGCGTTTGTACGTTGCCTTGGAAAGCAAAAGAAAAAAAGAAAAAAAATGTTAAATGGAGAAAAGGAGGAGAAAACCCCTGTTTTCAACGAATTCGCAGCTAGAGTGTTAAATTTTCAACAACGCGCAAATTGGATGTCAAATATTCACAGGCGCCCAAATTGGGTGTCAAATATTCAATTTTCTCCTGCTAGACAGCTGTAACAGACATCATTTAGAGAGGGGGAGGTAGCCATGTAGAACTCGTCTTGGAACACGCCGGCTTTGATGGTGGCGAGCTGCGGCTCGAGTTCGCCGGCGGTGTCCGATTCCATTTATCATTACTTTGTAAGCACTCTATTGCTATCTGAATTCGTAATCCAGACGACCAGACACTGTCGGTAGCAGCATAATCCGTGTTGTTACAATTGGTATCGGTTTTCTCGTTCGATCCATCCACGCCCGGCTTCGATTCGCGCTGTTTTTGCCTTGATCGCAACTGTAATCCACTTGGGTGTTGATTTCGCGAGTTCATAGGTCCGATCCGAGGTCTGTTGGGTCGGCAATTGCACGTTGAATTGAAGTTTTGGCGCACGAACACCGTACCCGTCTCCAAGTCACTATGAAGGTTGAACATCAACTCACTCTCATCATTGGCAAGCTTGATGAGCAAACCAAAGGCATCAACGAAAGCAATCGCCGCATCAACGACGTCCAGGTCTCCATCGATGACCTTCGAGCAGCCAAGGATGATTTCGAGCGTTGTCGTCCTCAAGTCGATTCCAAGGTGGCGGATCTGAGCTCTGGCTTGGATTCTCTACGAGTTCAAGTCGATGTGCTCATGTCTGTTACACCGAAGCCGCAACCAGCGCTGGGTGAAGGATCCGTCTACATCAAGTCGCCGGGATCCGCTCCTCTGGATCCGTCCTGTTCGCAGGCGGTGCACCGGCTGTTAGGCCACGGCGTACACAACTGTCACCGGGGGTCTGGTTCGGGGGGAGATGACACCCTCGAACCACCTCCGGTCAAAGGTGAGCCAACTGGATCTCCCACCCCTCATACTGGATGTGTTCATCACTCCTGCAATACATGTCCTGCTCATTTCAATTTTCCCTATCCCATGCCACAAAATGAATTCCCCAAATTTGATGGAACCAACTCCAAGTTGTGGATTAAACGTTGTGATTCCTATTTTGACCTCTATAATATTCCTCTTGACAATTGGGTGAAGCTAGCAACAATCAATTTCACAGGCACTGCTGCCTTTTGGATGCAAACCATTGAAACTAACCTCAGACAGTTACCTTGGGAAACTCTCTGTGAGCATGTTGTTGCCCGTTTTGATCGAGATTAGTTCAATCATTTTATCCGTCAGTTTTTCCATGTCAAACAAACTGCATCTGTTGCTGAGTATATTACCATGTTTGATGAACTGATGCACCAGTTGCTAGCACATGATCCCCTTGTCAATCCTGCTTTCCTTACCAACAAATTCATTGATGGCTTATCTGATGATATTAAATCACCAGTTCTGTTACAGAGGCCCAAAGATCAAGACACTGCTAGTTCTCTTGCCATTTTGCAGGAGGATTTGTTGCTGGGAAACACTTCATTGACTTACAAGAAGCTTGATTCTCCCAGTGTGCAAAGCAAGACTTACAGTAAACAGTCTCATTCTTCAACTGGCTCTACTGTCAAGTCATATCCTCAGTCTACTGCTCCTGCACCTACACCTACACCTCATTCTGCTGGTTCCAAACCACCATTTGATGAGAAGCTGGCAAATCCTATGTCTTATCACAAAGCAAGAGGTCTCTGTTTCAAATGTGGTGCAAAGTGGGGGCCTCAGCACAAATGTCAAACTAATGTGCCATTGCAATTGGTTGAGGAGCATCAACCTTCTGTCATTTTGGTAAACTCTGGAAGTTCACATAATTTGATCAGCGAGTCTTTAGCCTCTCAGTTTTCACCTCTGACAAGGTTAGCTAAACCAATGACTGTTAAGGTAGCTGATGGGGCTCAACTGTTCTGCACCCATGAGGTTGTTAATTGCTCTTGGTCAGTACATGGACAGTTGTTTACCACTACTTTCAAGGTCCTGCCCTTGACTTGTTATGATGCAATTCTGGGAATGGAATGGCTTGAAGCTTATAGTCCTATGCAAATTCAGTGGAAGCAGAAATGGCTAAACTTCATGGTATACCTGATGAACCTCAAGCTGGTCCTGACATTACAGTACATCAGTTGACAGCTATGACCAAGGCAGATGCACTCTGGGGTATTGTCCAAGTTTATGCAGTTGAGCCTGAGAATCTGACTTCTACAGTCACTCCACCTGAAATCACTGAGTTAGTGGAACAATTCTCAGATCTTTTTTCTGAACCAACTGGAACTCCTCCAACCAGGTCCCATACTCATACAATTCCACTTATACCAGGTGCTCAGCCCTTTAGGTTAAAGCCTTACAGATATACACCTTTTCAAAAGGATGAGATAGAGAGACAAGTCACTCATCTTCTCAAAACCAACATGATTCAGGAGAGTTCCAGTCCTTTTGCTTCCCCAGCCTTGCTTGTTAAAAAGAAGACTGGAGATTGGAGATTGTGTGCTGACTACAGAAGTCTCAATGCATATACAGTCAAGAACAAATTTCCCTTGCCTGTTATAGAGGAGTTATTTGAAGAACTCCAAGGAGCAAAATGGTTTACTACCTTAGATCTGAGATCTGGGTTTTGATCAGATTATGGTAGAAGAAGCAGACCAGCATAAGACTGCTTTTCAAACTCACCATGGACATTATCAATATAAAGTTATGCCTTATGGCCTTAGTGGTGCTCCAGCCACGTTCCAGTCTGTTATGAATCACATTCTTGCATCACTGCTGCGAAAGTGTGTGGTTGTGTTTATTGATGATATTCTCATTTATAGCAAGACATATGAAGAACATGTCCAACATGTGAAGATGGTCTTTCAATTCCTTCAAGAACATCAATTCAAAGTCAAGTTGTCCAAGTGTACATTTGCCCAACAAACACTTCATTATCTAGGACATGTCCTGAGCCCACAAAGAGTTTCTACTGACCCTTCCAAAGTGGTTGATGTTGAGAATTGGCCTACACCAACATCAGTAAAGGACTTAAGAGCATTTCTAGGGTTAGCAGGCTATTATAGACGCTTTGTGAGAAATTTTGGTATGATAGCTAAGCCTCTGACCAGTCTGTTGAAAAAGGGTGTTGTCTTTGTTTGGACTGCAGAAACTGAACAAGCCTTTCAACTCCTGAAGCAATCACTTATCACAACACCTGTCCTAGCTATTCCTGATTTCAAGAAACCCTTTGTTATTGAGACAGATGCATCAGATCATGGCATTGGAGCAATCTTACAACAGGATGGACATCCAATTGCTTTTGTCAGCAAGGCTTTGGGACCCAGGACTCAAGGGTTATCAACTTATGAAAAAGAAAGCTTAGCCATATTGTTAGCTGTTGAACACTGGAAGGCTTATCTGTTGCCTGCTGAGTTTATAATTCTCACTCACCAAAGGAGTATAACTCATCTTCAAGACCAGAAGTTAAATACTTACTGGCAGCAAAAGGCCATGACCAAGTTAATGGGTTTTTAGTATAAAATCTTGTATAAAAAGGGCTCCAGTAATTGTGCTGCAGATGCTCTTTCAAGGAAGCCTAGTGATACACCAGTATTGTCTGCCTTGTTAGTAGCTCTTCCAACTTGGTTGCAGTCTATTCAATCCAGTTATAATGACCATCCTGAAGCTCAAAAGTTACTGACATCTCTTGCAGTTCAATCTCCTCAAGGCCACTACTCATTGGACCAGGGCATTATCAAATATAAAAATGTCATTTGGCTTGGTCACTCTGTTGACATTCAGCAAACAGTGACTGCTCAGCTTCATGCAAGTCCTATTGGTGGACATTCAGGGTACTTAGTTACTTATAAGAGGATTAAGGCCCTATTATATTGGCCAAACATGAAAGATACAATCCAAAAGTTTGTTGTTGCTTGTTCTGTTTGCCAGCAAGCAAAAGCTGAACATGTTCCTTACCCTGGCCTCCTCCAGCCTTTGCCAATTCTTGACCAGGCATGGAAGGTAGTAACAATGGAATTCATTGAAGGTTTGCCTGTCTCTGATCACTATACTTCTATCTTGGTTGTTGTGGATAAGTTTTCAAAGTATTCACACTTCATTAAGTTGAGACACCCATTTTCTGCACTGCGAGTTGCTAAACTGTATATGGAACATGTTTATAAGCTACATGGCATGCCTATAGCCATTGTTTCTGACAGAGACAAAGTTTTCACTAGCACACTTTGGAGGGAGTTGTTCAAGCTGTCAGGAACTCAGTTATGCATGAGCACAGCTTATCATCCACAAAATGATGGCCAGACCGAAAGAGTAAATCAATGCATTGAAGCTTATCTCAGATGTTTCATTCAATCTACACCCAGTAAATGGCCACAGTGGCTCCATTTGGCTGAATTTTGGTACAACACTTGTTACCATACCGCAACCAATCATACTCCTTTTGAAATTCTTTATGGTCATGCTCCACGCCACTTTGGTATCAACCCTGAACAAGATTGTGTTATTGCTGAACTTGATGATTGGCTTACACAACGCCAAACTGTCACTGCCTTGCTTCAACAACAGCTCCTCAGGGCTCAACAACGAATGAAGTTGCAAGCTGATAAGAAGAGAATAGAGAGACAGTTTGCTGTGGGTGATCTTGTGTGGCTTAAGCTTCAGCCTTATGTCCAGAATTCTGTGACTCCTCGGCTGTGCACCAAGTTAGCTTACCGTTATTTTGGTCCTTATGAAGTTGAGGCCAAAGTTGGTCAGGTGGCTTACAGGCTCAAATTACCTCCACAGTCCAAGGTTCACCCAGTTTTTCATGTTTCTCTTCTGAAAAAGGTAACTGGTCCTGTTCCTGTCCCATTTTCTCCTCTGCCAGAAGAATCATCTGTTGTGCAGAGTCCAAAGATGGTCTTGGATCGCCGTGTCCATAACAAGGCTCATCGTACCAGCTATCAGCTTTTGATCAAGTGGCAAGGTTGTCCACCAGAGCTGGCCACTTGGAGGATGAAGATGACATTCTTCAGAGGTACCCGGAGTTCACGGCTTGGGGACAAGCCGTTGCTAATGGAGGGGGAAATGTCATGGTGCGTAAGATGCCAGACGGCCCAGGAAGCAAGAAGAGTGAAAGGTCCAGGAAGCCCAACCCGAAGTACAGTGGCCCAAGCTGGAAGAAGTAGTCCAAGCCCAACATCGCCAGCTGCGTCTGGACTATCACTGCTAGACAGCTGTAACAGACATCGTATAAGAGAGGGGGAGGTAGCCAAGTAGATTGGAACACGCCGGCTTTGATGGTGGCGAGCTGCGGCTCGAGTTCACCGGCGGTGTCCGATTCCATTTATCGTTACTTGTATGCACTCTATTGCTATCTGAATTCATAATCCAGACACTATCCGTAGCAGCATAATCCGTGTTGTTACAAATTGTTTTTGGCTTTAGATGGTGAAGAATATTTTTTCTCATCCACGTAGGTGGCGATCTATTTTATAAATTGATAGCTAGAGTGTGTCACTTTTGTTTGTAAGGC
Source organism: Miscanthus floridulus (assembly GCF_019320115.1). Classification (NCBI taxonomy): domain Eukaryota; kingdom Viridiplantae; phylum Streptophyta; class Magnoliopsida; order Poales; family Poaceae; genus Miscanthus; species Miscanthus floridulus. Next base: position 10,622,580 of record NC_089590.1, read on the forward strand.
TGTGCTCTTTGATAGGCAGAGGTTATAAGTAAAATTTAAGATTTTGTCTTGACGTAATGTTTTTAAGAATTTATTAAAGATTTTTTATTGACATAAAACATCGATAGCCACCACCCAAGAACTCTGTCCTTCAAGTAGACATTATATATATATGTTAAAGCAAGAAAGAAAAAAAATAACATGATACCATATTGACATAGTTTCATGATATATACATGTATACACGTGTCGTGCCAAATACTATTTTCTAATTTCAACTAAGGCTAGAAATTGTAGGTCATTTACTCCACTGCGATTTCGTGCCCACCACCGTCTTTATGCAACAATGACAATTGGTGTTCATATTATACTTTTGTCATGACTTGTTTTGAGATGAATATGTATGATAATATTGCAATATCATAATAGTTTCATGATAATATGTCACACCTAATTTTAAGGATAAAATTGAATGCATAAGACTCATGTGTGCCCATGAATCAGTCACACACATAAGTTGACAAATTTACAAAAAAGTATCATCACGGTGTATCTTATATCACGATTAATACCATCACATAGTTTTACACAACACAGCGGAAAATAAAAAGGTAGCTCTCTCGTGTTAGCTCCAACACAGGGACGGTCAACTGGTTGACCACAAGCCTAAAAGTCCTCTGAAAACTCATACTCGTTGATATTGTTATCCATCCGGGATTTTTATCCAAATATAGAAAGTAAACAAGCGTAAGTACTTTCTGTACTTAACAAGATAACATGAGGTTATGAAAGCTCAAAAAGGATGACTCTGGTTTACTGCAGTTAGCACTTTTAGTAAGTCAAGATTTTATCATCATCTATTATCAAGTTATGCTTAAGCCCCAATTAAACCCACATGATCAGATATCAAAATCAACTGTATCATATTATCATCATAGAACATCCTAAATGAACAACAATAATTAACCAGTTATTCTGTGAGTTTTCCGGGGGCCGCTCGTGACCGTGAGCACGGCTGTTATAACAGTTTATAACCCTCTGCAGAGGTTGTGCACATTCACCGTGAGTCATGATTCCCATATGCCCAGGTTAATTACTCCCATATCACTACCAAGGTGAGCGGGCGGGGTACACTATGAAGCCATTTCATAGGTTTTTCTAACAAGTTAGGGCTCCTAGGTTTCCTCGACAGGCAGATGTAGGAACCCCCCTTTCCTATGGCACAAATCCTTCGTGGCTATACACATAAGAACAGGGGCAGTCCTATACCCAACGTGGCAAGCCCCTTTTACGCCATAAAGGTAACCTCTAACAAGCTAGAAAAGGTTCTATACTGAGCTAAAGTCAGAGCCATGTGACCCTCACGGTTGCACTGTCAGTCCCAGCTTTTGCCGATAGATAAGTCCTTATGGAGGTCCAAGAGCATCATGATCAAAAGGCATTTGCTCCTTCGCCCTATAATTCAGTTGTTTAAAAGCAACTTTTACCTTTTCTTTCCATAGAATCATTGTTCAATATGTAGGTCATATACAATTACGTTGAGCGCTAGCAACTACCCATATGCATATAACCCATAGGAGACAAGAAAAACAGGATATTCAACCACTAGGATGTCCTTACGGGTATCAAAATTAGACACAAGCAAATGAGTAATTAATAAATGATGAATAGGACATCAAGGTAGATCCCATGCTATACTTGCCTTGGTTAACAAATTCTTGCTGGTCCTGCTGGTCGTCAAAGAACTCTTGGTCACCAACGTTCTCCTCACCGTCTGAACACGACCAACATGGCAACATACAACATTTCAGGAACATTCATGCAAAGCAAACAATCCTATAGTTAGAACAGTACACCAGCAGTATAGAAAACAAGTTAAAATATTTATGGAAAGAATCTATGTCTCACTACGATCACGTCAACGTGAAGTTCATGAAAATCGGAGCTAAAACGCGAAAGTTATGATTTAAACAAGATTTCCTATAGCAAATTAATTAAGTAAACCTAACCATAAAATTTAAAAGTTGCAAACATGGTTAACAGTGGTATTAACACGTAAATTATGCAATTACGAAACTCACGCAAGTGGAATGGGTCAAATCGGAGTTAAAACAAAGTTTTTATGAGCAAAATAAATCCAGTGGCATTTCTGTAATTAGAATGAACTATTTTTAGATTTAAATAAAATCAAATCTAGGATTTTTAAATCGGCCAAGGACTGTGCGTTCAATTTGGCAAAACTTGGGGATCTCTTTAGCAAAATGACCCGCGAAGGGGTATCAGCCTTCCTGGGCCGTTGATCAAGCAATGGGCGGCTCAGATTAGAGCTGGGGGGAGAGAGAAGATGACGGCGGTCGGAACAGTGCTCCGACCGGCGGGGCACCATGGCCGGTGGCGAGAATCACGCCGGCGCACTCGGTTCAGGGGCTATGGGCCATGGTTTGATGAACCGAGGACACCGGGAGAGAGAGGGGGCGCAGGCGACCTCGCCTAGGTCGAGAGTGCGGCCGGAGGACACGGCCGAGGCGGTGGTGGCCATGGCCGGCGGCGCGGAGGTCCCCGGCGCTCGCGGATTGGGCCCTAGAGGCCATGAAACACGAAATTAAAGGCACGAGGCGAAGGAGGGGAGCATGGTGAATCTCACAACGGTGAAAATCGAAGACGACGGCGGCTCAAGGACGGCAAACAGCGTGGAGGGATGGACGGCGGACCTCGGCGCAGTGGTTGCGCCTTCCTCGTGCATAGGCGAAAGTGAGAGTGGAGCGGGGGAGGCAGTAGGGAGGGCGGCGATGGAGTCAGGACCTCCTTTTATCGAGGCCGAGGCACGGGGACACTCGCACGACGCGAGGGACGGCGTGGCAGCGACGGTTGTGGCTTGACCGCGCGCGGTGTGGGCGGCGCTGACGAGCGGGCCTAGGCTGTCAGCGGCAAAGAGAAGGAGGGAGAGGGCGCGGCAGCGGTTGCCCAGCTCGCCCGGTTGGGCCAGCCCAAGAAGAATATGGGAGGAGAGGAAAGAAAAAGAGAAGGAAAGCCAGCGGGCCGGTGGGGAAGGAAATGGGCCAGCAGGCCAAAATGAAGAAGGGAGGGGAAGAAATAAATTTCCTTTTCTTTTTCCAAATCAAATTTCCAAATTCATTTTCCAATTGATTTTTGAATCCTTTTGAGTTTAAATCAAACCACTCAACATATTAAATACAATGCTGCAGCATGAGTGCATCAACATGTATCTATCCTTATGATTGATTTTTAATTTCACAATAATTATTATTTTCCTATATTTGAATGTACACATAATTGCAAAAATAAATCAAATTTAACTATTTTAAAAGAATGCAAATTTTAGGGTGTTACAATTCTACCCCCCTTAAGATGAATCTCGTCCTCGAGATTCAGATGATTGCTTACTCAAACCGTTGTGGTAAGACTTTCGCAAATCCTCTTCTCTTTCCCAAGTAGCCTCATCCTCTATATACCGATTCCACTGTACCTTGCACATTTTTATAACTCGGCTCCTTGTAACTCTTTTTGCCGCCTGTAAGATCTTTATCGAATACTCTTCATACGTGAGATCTTCCTTAACAGCAAGTTCTTCTAAAGGAATTTACTCTTCTGGTACTCGCAAACACTTCTTTAATTGAGAAACATGAAACACATCGTGCACACCTGACAAACTCTCAGGCAGTTCCAACCGATAGGCTACTTCTCCACATCTCTCTAGGATCTTGAAAGGTCTAATATACCTCGGTGCCAACTTTCCCTTCATATTGAATCTTTTCACACTTCTCATTGGTGACACCTTAAAGTACACATAATCTCCAACTTCGAAAGTCAGCTCTCTTCTACGAGTATCAGCGTAACTCTTCTGTCGGGATTGAGCCACTCTCAAGTTGTCCCTAATCATTCTCACTTGTTCTTCTACGTCTCTAAGGACATCGGGTCCAAACACTTGAGTTTCACCAGTCTGATTTCAGAACAAAGGCGTTCTACATTTACGCCCATACAGCGCCTCAAAAGGTGCCATCTTGAGACTCTTCCGGTAACTGTTGTTGTACGAGAACTTAGCATATGGCAGACTCTTATCCCAGCTTGTACCATATTGTAGTGCACAAGCTCTCAACATATCTTCCAAAATCTGGTTGATTCTTTCAGTCTATCCATCAGTTTGTGGGTGGTAAGCAGAACTGAAATTCAACTTTGTCCCCAAAGATCTATGTACTTTCTGCCAGAATTGCGACGTAAACTGAGTGCCTCTATCAGACACAATTTTCTTGGGAACACCATGTAAGCACACTATCCTTTTCATGTACAACTCTGCTAGCCTTGCACCTGTATAGGTAGTCTTGACTGGTAGAAAGTGAGCAACCTTAGTGAGTCGATCCACTATTACCCATATTGAATCATAACCTCTTTGAGTACGGGGCAAACCTACGATAAAATCCATACCAACTTCTTCCCATTTCCATTCAGGAATCTTCATTGGTTATAGCAACCCTGCAGGTCTTTGATGCTCAGCTTTCACTCTTTGACAAGTGTCACATAAAGCCACATACTCTGCCACATCTCTCTTCAAACCATACCACCAATACTTCTCTTTGAGATCCAAATACATCTTGGTACTTCCGGGATGTATAGAATAAGCAGACTCATGTGCCGCTTGCAGAACTGCATCACGAATAGCCTTCACTTCAGGTACACATATCCTTTTTCTGAACCAAAGAGTACCATTCTCATCCATCATGAATCCTAGTGCCTTTCCAAGCACTATATTCTCCACTATCTCCTTAAGTTTTTCATCCTCCAATTGACCTTTGCATATTTCTTGCTCCAAGGTAGGCTCTATCACCAACTCCATTGCATTAGTGATGAAGCTCAAGTTGAGATACTCCATTTCTGCACACAACTCTACTGGCATAAATGTCATCCAAAGTCCATTGGCATAACTCTTTCTGCTAAGTGCATCAACTACGACATTTGCTTTTCCCAGATGATAATGCACTTCCAAATCATAGTCTTTGATCAATTCTAACCAACGACGTAGTCTCAGATTTAGATCTGACTGGGTAAAGATATACTTCAAACTCTTGTGATATGTATAGATATCACTCTTATGACCAATTAGATAATGTCTCCAAATTTTCAAAGCATGAACCACAGCTGCCAATTCCAATTGTCTAGATGCATATGCCACCACTCTTCCTTCTTGCATAAGAACACATCCAAGGCCCAAACAAGATGCATCACAATATATAGAGAAGTTCTTGCTTAAATTTGGCAAAACCAACACTAGAGCTATAGTCAATCTCTTCTTTAGCTCATCAAAGTTTGCCTGGCATTTATCACACCATACAAATTTAGCATTCTTTTCCAATAGAGTTGTCATAGGCTTAGCAAGCTTGGAAAAACCTTCAATGAACCTCCTGTAGTATCCAGCCAATCCTAAAAAGCTACAAATCTTACTTACATTGGTTAGTGGTTTCCAATTCAATACATCTTGCACTTTGCCTGGATCCACTGCTATTCCACCATTGGAGACAACATGACCCAGAAAAGAGACCTCCTTCAATCAAAACTCACACTTGCTCCGCTTAGCGTACAACTTATGTTCTCTAAGCTTTTGCAAGACCGACCTTATATGTTCAGCATGTTCTTCTTTAGTCTTAGAGAATATTAGTATGTCATCAATGAACACCACCACAAATTTATCAAGAAACTCCATGAACACCTTATTCATCTGATACATAAAGTATGCAGGTGCATTGGTCAATCCAAAAGACATAATGGTATACTCATACAAGCCATACCGTGTAATGAATGCTGTCTTGGGTATGTCCGAGTTTCGAATCTTTAGCTGATGGTAACCGGAGTGGAGATCAATCTTGGAGAACACATAGGCTCCTCTCAACTGATCAAACAAATCATCCATCCTAGGCAAAGGGTATTTATTCTTGATAGTAACCTCATTAAGTGAACGGTAATCCACACACATCTATTGGGTACCATCCTTCTTGTCCACAAAGATCACATGTGCCCCCCATGGGGAAGAACTAGGGCATATGAAACCTTTTTCTTGCAACTCTTTTAGTTGTTTCTTAAGCTCTTCTAATTCATTAACCCCCATTCTATATGGACGTTTAGCTATTGGTGCAGTTCCAGGTAATAATTCAATAATGAATTCAATGTCACGGTCAGGTGGCATACCTGGCAAGTCATCGGGGAAGACATCCGGGAACTCCTCCACAACACGATCTTGTTTATTAACATCACCATCCAGCTAGTTCATAGTGGCTATTGGCTGAGCTTGCACTACCACTTCTACACAGATTCTATCTCCATTGAGTGATATCACAACAATAGATCTCTCCTGACACTGAATCACTACCCGGTGTTGTTTCATCTAATCCATTCCTAGAATAAGATCAATTCTCACTGTTCTCAACACAATAGGTTTCACTTTGAAGTCTACCCCCTTAAGGAAATGCTAGCTGAGGGACTCCACTAAGAAGCTGGCATGCTACCTCCCGGTGAATTTACTAATATAGGGTTTTTCATGGTACATAAAGATATACTATGCATTCTAACAAAAGCTTGGGAAATAAATGAATGCGAAGCACTGGAATCAAAAAGTACTATAGCAGAGATAGAGTTAACACTGAACGTACCCAACATGACCTCGGGCGTCTCCTGAGCTACATCAGATGACACATAGTTCACTTTAGTAGTGTGAGGTGATCGGGCGTTGAACTTCGGATTGCCATTCTAGTTCTGTGGAGCTTGCTAGTTCCGCTTCTTTGGACACTGATAAGCATAGTGACTTACTTCTCCACAATGGTAGCATGCGTTGGGGTTATTGGGTGCACCACTCTTCATAGGAGCATTGTTGGGCATTCCCTGGCGTGATGTCGGATTACTGGTCTATTGCTGGGGACACTGATTACCAAACTATTGCTGGTATTGAGGGCGTTGCTAGAACTGGTTACGCTAAGGATACTGACCATGGTTTTCCTGGTTAGATGGTCCTTGATTCCTTTGCTGAAAACCCTGCTGGGGATAAGCATGCGGGCGGGTGTTGCTTCTAGAAGCTTGCCCTTGAAGCCTCCTCTTCTTGGCTTCCATCTCTTTGCGCTTATCGTCAATCACAATAGCGCGATTCACCAATGACTGAAAGTTAGGGTACGTGTTGGACATAAGCTGGAGCTACAGGCCATCATAAAGTCCCTTGAGGAAGCAGCGTTGCTTCTCCCTATCCTCAGCTACATCATTTGGAGCATAGCGTGATAGTTAAGCGAACTTGTCACGATACTCCACCACAGTCATGGATCCTTGCTTATGGGACCTGAATTCCTCCTGCTTCAACTCCACTAGTCCATCGGGGATATGATATGACCGAAAATTGTCCTTGAATTCTTGCCAGGTGATAACATGAGCATTGTTGGGGCGTCCATACTAGAAAAAATCCCACCAATCCTGAGCTGCTCCCTGGAGTTGACCAGAAGCATACAACACCTTCTCAAGATCATTGCATTGTGCTATGTTAAGTTGTTTTTTCACAGCACACAACCAATCGTCTACCTCCAAGGGGTCTGAGGCATGGGTGAACACCGGAGGGTGACCCTTCATGAATTCCCATGCTTGTCTCTAACCTGAACAGGCGGTGGTCCTCTTGCAGGTTCGTTATCCAAACGTTGCATCATGGCTTGCATCAACTGCGCTTGCATTTCCATCAATTGCTCCATAGTCACTGGTGGCGGTGGTGGTGGATTCATGGGAACACCATGACCATGACCACGGCCTCTGCCTCTTCCTCCTCTTGCGTCCATCTGTTTTCCAAACAAATGCGCAAAATTTTTAGAGATTTCCAAATTATAGAGAACTTATAAAAGATAAGGAACAACGCTGAGGATTTTCTGGACAAGATTCAAATACATCAGTTCGGTAAATCTGTCATAACTTGAGTTTCAGAGACCCAATAGAGGCGTACTAAGAATGGTTAGAAAGCTTAGTATATCAGCTACAACTTTTATTTAGAACACTTTTTCAGATTCTGATGTACACATGGTCAAAAATAGAGCTAAACTGAATCTGTTCTTGGTTCTAGTCTGCGCAGAAACATCAACTTGTGACAGCTAGATATTACAAACCTGAACAGATATTGATGTGATTCAAGAGACATTTGAAAGATACAGAAGTCTAGATATCTCCACAAAAATTTCAGAATTTTAGGCAGCCCAGATTTCGAGATACAAGGTAAAGAACACAGGCTGCTCCAGAAAACAGCACAGCAGAGATATGATAAACAACCCATCTGCATTAAGACCTCATCTAAACTTAGGGTTCAAATCTATGAAATTTGTGGACATGCCCATAAACCTCCAGCAATCATACAAACTCCAAATCATCTAATTTCACAATTAAAAACATCTAATCACTAAAGTTCACAAGACAAGACAAGACTAGACATGACACACGAACTAACAACGTCGTAGCTTTAAAACAAGGCACCTAACACCTATGGGGCCGTGTCAACCATGGTGAACGACCGGGGCTTCTTCTTGTAGATCGGTGGCAGCCCAAGTTGAGCACGTAGTTCATCAACTTGCTTCTAGAGACGCCTCCCAGCCCTCTGCGATGCACGTAGCTCTCCCTTGACTTCTTCATCTACCCCCTGCATGGCATGGACATGTTGCACTGTTGCTTCTAGAGTTGGATCACTTTCTGGTGGTGCGAGGACCTGCCAATTATCCTCATGATCATTGCAAGGAAGGAACCTAAAATGATCCTCCTTCATGGCCTCAAAACAACGGCCATGGTAGTAGATGTAAGCATCCTACGCTGCATCTTCCATGCCATCTAATGCATAAGCCCATCTGGCAGTGGCACCGTGGACAGTCTCCACCTCATGTGCATTCTTTATGTCGTTCTAGGTGGTGACAACCAGCTCTACCTTCCAAAAAGTTGCCTCCAAAGGGTGCTGGTACTCTGCACAGTGATAATTGATGGAGGCGTGCAGATCAGTGAAGTAGTCATCCAGCACATGAGTAAGGAGGGTGTGGTAGTATGCCATTTCCGGGGCCTGCTTGAAGTAGTATTTGCACGTCCAGCCCATCTCCTCATCCACCACAGGGACAACTAGGGGTGGCATAGGCGTTGGTGAAGTAGCTGAGGACTCAGTTGGTGTAGCTTCAACAGCATAGACAGGTGCAACAGCTAGAGTAGGAGCAGGTGCTGGTGCAGGAGTCGGGGTAGCCATCCACTCCTCATCATCAGAGATGACCACAATCTCCTTCTCCACCTATGGAGCACGGGGGGTGAACATGGCACGGTAGCCTACAGTGCTGAGGCGGGTAGTCTTCGGGTTACGAGACATCTAGAGATTTAGAGTAAGATAGAATTAGAATCAACAATTTTATATAATAGATTAAGGTATGAAAAACATAAATATTTTAGTAAAATAACAAGAATAAGACAGTAAGCAGGAAACCAGTAGAGCAAAGATGCTAAAACAACCATCTCTAACTAGGCTTGCGTCCTATAGTCAACACGGCTTTGATACCAATTTGTCACACCCAATTTTAAGGATAAAATTGAATGCATAAGACTCATGTGTGCCCAGGGATCAGTCACACACATAAGTTGACAAATTTACAAAAAAGTATCATCACGGTGTATCTTATATCACAATTAATACCATCACATAGTCTTACACAACACAACAGAAAATAAAAAGGTAGCTCTCTCATGGTAGCTCTAACACAGGGATGGCCAACTAGTTGACCACAAGCCTAAAAGTCCTCTGGAAACTCCTCATACTCGTTGACATCTGTTACCCATCTGGGATTTTTATCCAAATATAGAAAGTAAACAAGCATAAGTACTTCCCGTACTTAACAAGATAACATGTGGTTATGAAAGCTAAAAAAGGATGACTTTGGTTTACTGCAGTTAGCACTTTTAGTAAGTCAAGATTTTATCATCATCTATTATCAAGTTATGCTTAAGCCCCAATTAAACCCACATGATCAGATATCAAAATCAACTGTATCATATTATCATCGTAGAACATCCTAAATGAACAACAATAATTAACCAGTTATTCTGTGAGTTTTCCAGGCCGCTCATGACCATGAGCACGACTGTTATAACAGTTTGTAACCCTCTATAGAGGTTGTGCATATTCACCGTGAATCGTGATTCCCATATGCCCGAGTCAATTACTCCCATATCACTACCAAGGTGAGCGGGCGGGGTACACTATAAAGCTATTTCATAGGTTTTTCTGACAAGTTAGGGCCGCTAGGTTTCCTCGGCAGGCAGATGTAGGAACCCCCCTTTCCTATGGCGCAAATCCTTCGCGGCTATACACATAAGAATAGGGGTAGTCCTATACCCAACATGGCAAGCCCCTTTTGCGCCATAAAGGTAACCTCTAACAAGCTAAAAAAGGTTCTATTACTGAGCTAAAGTCAGAGCCATGTGACCCTCACGGTTGCACTATCAGTCCTAGCTTTTGCTGACAGATAAGTCCTTATGGAGGGCCGAGAGCATCATGATCAAAAGTCATTTGCTCCTTTGCCCTATAATTCAGTTGTTTAAAAGCAACTTTTACCTTTTCTTTCTATAGAATCATTGTTCAATATGTAGGTCATGTACAGTTACGTTGAGTGCTAGCAACTACCCTTATGCATATACCCCGTAGGAGACAAGGAAAACAGGATATTCAACCACTAGGATGTCGTTACGGGTATCAAAATTAGACACATGCAAATGAGTAATTAATAAATGATGAATAGGACATCAAGGTAGATCCCATGCTATACTTTCCTTGGTTAACAACCTCTTACTGGTCCTGCTGGTCGTCAAATAACTCTTGGTCACCAACGTTCTCCTCACCGTCTGAACACGACCAACACGGCAACATACAACATTTTAGGAACATTCATGCAAAGCAAACAATCCTATAGTTAGAACAGTACACTAGTAGTATAGAAAACAAGTTAAAATATTTATGAAAAGAATCTATGTCTCGCTACGATCACGTCAATGTGAAGTTCACAAAAATCGGAGCTAAAACATGAAAGTTATGATTTAAACAAGATTTCCTATAGCAAATTAATTAAGTAAACCTAACCATGAAATTTAAAAGTTGCAAACATGGTTAACAGTGATATTAACACATAGATTATGCAATTATGAAACTCACGCAAGTGGAATGGGTCAAATTGGAGTTAAAACGAAGTTTTTATGAGCAAAACAAATCTAGTGGCATTTCTGTAATTAGAATGAACTATTTTCGGATTTAAATAAAATCAAATCTGGGATTTTTAAATCGGCCAAGGACTGCGGGTTCAATTTGGTGAAACTTGGGGTTCTCTTTAGCAAAATGACCCACAAAGGGGTATCAGCCTTCCTGGGCCGTTGATCAAGCAATGGGCGGCTCAGATTAGAGCGAGGGAGGGGAGAGAAGAGGCCGGCGATCGGAACAGTGCTCCGGCTGGTGGGGCACCATGGCTGGCGGCGAGAATCTCGCTGGCGCACTCAGTTCAGGGTCTATGGGCCACGGTTCGACGAATCGAGGACAACAGGAGAGAGAGGCGGCGCAGGCGACCTCGCCCAGGCTGAGAGTGTGGCCGGAGGACACGGCCGAGGCGGTGGTGGCTATGGCCGACAGCGTGGAGGTCCCCGGCACTCATGGATTGGGCCCTAGAGGCCATGAAACACGAAATTAAAGGCATGGGGAGAAGGAGGGGAGCACGACGAATCTCACCACAGTGAAAATTGGAGACGACAGTGGCTCGAGGACGGCGAACCGCATGGAGGGACGGACGACGGACCTCGGCGCAGCGGTTGCGCCTTCCTCGTGCATGGGCAAACACAAGAGTGGAGCGGGGGAGGTAGCAGAGAGGGTGGCGATGGGGTCAGGACCTCCTTTTATAGAGGCCGGGGCATGGGGACGCTCCCACGATGTGAGGGACGGCGTGGCAGCAATGGTTGCGGCCTGACCGCGCACGATGTGGGAGGTGGGTGACGGCACTGATGAGCGGGCCCAGGCCATCAGTGGTAGAGATAAGGAGGGAGAGGGCGCGACAGCGGTTGCCCAGCTCGCCTGGTTGGGCCGACCCAGGAAGAAATCGGGAGGAGAGGAAAGAAAAAGAGAAGGAAAGCCAACGGGCCAATGGGGAAGGAAATGGGCCAGCGGGCCAAAATGAAGAAGGGAGGGGAAGAAATAAATTTTCTTTTCTTTTTCCAAATCAAATTTCCAAGTTCATTTTCCAATTGATTTTTGAATCCTTTTGAGTTTAAATCAAACCACTCAACATATTAAATACAATGCTGCAGCATGAGTGCATCAACATGTATCTATCCTTATGATTGATTTTTAATTTCACAATAATTATTATTTTCCTATATTTGAATGCACACATAATTGCATAAATAAATCAAATTTAACTATTTTAAAAGAATGCAAACTTTATTTAAGTGTCATGAGGTGAATCAGTGTCTAACTTAGTCAAATAGGGCTCATAAAAAATCAACAAAATGCTGTTTTGAAACTTAAAAAATTTTGCTAAGTCATGTGCTGACTATAGTTTTAAAGTACTCTACTTTGGAGCTTTGTTGTTTGAAAACCGTTGGGAATTAGGCCAAACTCCTTTAAGCATTTTTGTAGTACTCACTTAGCTCTAGAAATTTGATTAAGGAAGTTTTCAAAAATTTGCCATGGATTAGGAGTTAGAGAGTCATGAAGTCACGCTGTCAGTCGAGTTCAACGGCATCTGAATCAGCGCCACGCGCATGCATCATGGCCGACCGGTGTCGGGCCGCAACCGCCGCGTGGTGGGCGTACGCCGGTGTCGACCCCACCGGTCAGGCCGACGTGGGCAACAAAGCCGCGCGACGCCGCTACCCTCCCTCGCTCGCCCGCATCATGCTCCTTTGTCTCGCCTCGCCTCTCTCTTGCCATGCCAGAGCAAAGCCACCACGCACCACGCCATCGCTGCCGAGCTCGCATGCCACCATCATAGCACCATTCCCTGATAGCTCACGCGCACCGGTCGGCCATTTCCCCCTCCACCTCACAGACCACCCATCGCCTTAGGCCCGAGCCAAGGTAAACGCCTAAGGGCAAGTCCGCCATTGCCGTACCCTCACCAGAGTGCCACCGAGCTTGCACTCGCTATGGCTATGCTCCATCAAGCCATCTCGCTCACATGCTCCGCTTGTTAGGGATATTCTAGGGTTAGGGTTAGGTCACGCCACAGATCATTGAGCCAATGCCGGCACACCAGCGTCGAAACGCCACTACGCACCGCCGTGCTCATGTCGCCGTGCCACCATGTACGTGGCTAAGCTTTGCCACTGCTCCACCCTAACCTAATCCACGCCGTAGAGCTTCGCTAGGGTTTGTAGATGCCGTAGCCACGCTCGCCTGGCCATGCCTTTGTCGGGAATGGCCAAAGCACCACTGCGCACCACCGCTGAGCCACCATGCTCATCGGTGAGCTAGCTCTGTTGGTCCCCTAAGCAAACCTAGGGTACCTAAAGTTGTGGAATAGGATGGGGAACATGTTGGTGCCGACCTCATTGCCGGTGACCTCGCCGTCGGTGTGTTCTCGCGTTCAAAGCCAGCCCTTGCCTCTGTCTCTCTATCGTGTGGGGTCAGTTTGTAACACCCTAGTGTTAAACATTGCATTTGGCATTTGCATTTCTTGAGCACAAGCATCATCTAAGCATTCATGAGCATGAGCATATGAAGTTTTATTTCATTTACCTTCTCTTTATCACATGTGATGTTGTTTATATATTTACATATGCTTGTAATCATGTATGACCAATGTATGGAATGGTTGTAAGGTCATGAACACACCTTAGACACATCTAGGATGGTAATTAGAACAATGTTTATATTCATGACATAGACCAAATTTGCTTCCTAGTGTTGGTTTCATTTGAAATGCCATTTTCATGATACTAGTTTGACCAAAGTTGAACAGTAGCTTAGAGTGTTTGCATGACTATGTGACCTAAATAAAAGTTGTAGTTCACATCATGGGTAACAAACTTTATTTAAGGGTCATGAGCTAATTCAGTGTCTAACATAGTCAAATAGAGCTCACAAGTATCAACAAAATGCTATTTTCAAAACTTGAAATTTCACCGTCTTGAAGCTGTTTTTAGTTTTAATGTGCCTCACTTGGGAGCTTTGTCCTTGGCTAACCAGTGAGAATTAGATGATGGTTCCTAAAACAAAGTTGGGGATCTCACATAGCTCTACAACTTTCACTAATACAAATTTTGCTAACTCAAACTGGATTAGGAGATATAGAGGAACGAAGTAGTAATGTCAGTCAACTAAATCGGCACTTAGCCTATTTGAATCGGCTGGCCATCGTGGCTGACCACGCTAGGCTATGTGCGCCACGTGCCGGTAGCACGCCGGTGTTGGCTCAGCTGGTCGGGCTAGTAGGTGGAGAAAAGGGAGGCAAAGCCACCGCGCTCACTCATTCTCGCTCTCTCGCCCTCTCTCTACCTCTCCGTCACCTGCTAGAGCAAGCTGAGCACCGTGCCATCGCCACCGCACCTCCGCCAAGCTCACACGCAACTGCCACTATGCCATTGTGCCGATCTGTTATCCATGCCACTATGCCATTGTGTCGACCTATTATCGCACACACACCGCTTGGCCATCACCTCCTTCTTCTTGCCGACCTGTTATCCATGCCAATCGAGCCAAGGTAAAGGCCTATGGGCCGTTGCTATCGCCGCCATGGCCACAAAGCACCATCGAGCTCCGAGCTACCATGGCTAGCCCAATCCACCGCTGATCCAACCTCTCTCTCTTGATTCATCTTTGTTGTAGGTCCTAGAAGCTATAGCCAAAGCTTGTTGAGCCGCTACTATGTCGTCGGTGCCAGAACATGAGCCGCAGTGCCGTGAGCTGAGAGCACCGCCACCATGCACGCTGCCATGGCTATGCATGCCTGGTTCTCTTCCTCACGTGCTTCTAGACATTAGGGTTAGGTTAGAGCTAGGTCTAGCTCAAGGCAAGAGCTTAAGGCCAATGCCGACCTCATCGGAGTGGAACGCCACTATGCCGCCATTGTGCTCGTGCCACCGTGCTACCATGCATGCAGCCAAGCTTCGCCACTGCTCCACCCTAACCTAATCCATGCCATAGAGCTTCGCTAGGATTTGTAGATGCCATAGTCGCGTTTGCCTGGCCATGCTGTCGCCAAGGATGGCCAGAGCACCACCACACACCTCCGCCATGCCCACCGGCGAGCTAGCTCCGTTGATCCTCCAAGCAAACCGAGGGTACCTGTAGGTGGAATAGGATGGGGAACATGTTGGTGCCGACCTCGTCGCTGGTGACCTCATCATCGACGAGTTCTGGTCGGTCAAAGCTGACCCCTGCCTCTGTCTCTCTGACTTGTGGGGTCAGTTAACCCACAAGGCCCAATCGTCAGTCGCAGCGGGGTGCATACACCAGGTGCACGTAGCTGTAGCGCCCGATTTCAAATTTGATTTTCTTTATTTTTTTCACAGATTTAGTTACAAACTTCAAAAAATCATATCTATAGCTAAGAATATCCAAATGGGGTGAACCAAATTTTGTTAGATTTATCTTGAAGTGTACTTTTTTATAAAAATATGAAATCTACTGTTTACTGTATTTTTCTAGAGAATTAAATTGAGCAAGATAAGTGTTTTTAAAATCGTTTCGATCTTGTAAATTGCATAACTTGAGCTAGGAAGGTGAGAAAATTGTTATTTCAATTTTGCTAGTCTTGTGTTGACATGCTCTAGCTAGAAAAAAATATTAAACCTACAGTAAGCATACTTAAAAGATGGTCTTTTTATTTAATCCTAATTAATTGCTAGCTTCTAGTGAAATTAAATGGGGGTAAAAATACATAACACATGATCATGCAAATTTTTACACAGTATTCTTATGCTAGGAGGAAAGTAAGAAAATATTAAATCTGTTGCTTGACACTTTTCATTAGGCTAAACTATTTTTGCTAAAATAAGCCTATATGACATGTCATTTTAGTAGAGATGGCTATGCTCATCCAAATAGCATGAAATTTATACAGTAGACTATTAGGGTCATATGTAGGCTACTGTAATTTTCTCAGAATTTATTGGTCAATGTAAATATTTATCCTTTAAATCCCCTTATTATCTAAGAAAATTAATAAATGAATGTAAATAAATTAGTTATATTTAACCATGATGTTTTCTGTGATGGTTGTGATACATATGATCTGTTGATATTATTAGTTAGGCTTAGAAGTAATTGGTTGTATGCAACTAGTTAATTATTGCTGTATAATTCAACTAGATGGCTGCATGTATAGTTTCTGTTGTGGTGATAATTTGATGACGATAATGATTCTTTCTGTAAAACTTGTTAATAACAAAGTTGTAGATAATTTACTTATCTACCTTGTGTTAAATTTTCATAGTTATAGGTCTTATGGTTTAAGAATTATGGGTATTAGAAGTCTGCTATCAGAAATACTTGCTCTCTGCCTAGATCTGAAAGATTGAATTGTTTGACATAGATAACTGCTAAATCCCATTAAGATAATTAAAAGAAAGTTGTAGGAAATTTCATAAGATTTCCATAAAGTCTATAGGAGTATTATTTTGATTGTATAACTCTAGTTATGGTCAAAATAAATGGCTGTTGTCTTGTAGTCCAGAAAATGATTTACATAAGTGTTTGTTTAAGTTACTAGAGAAGAGATATGCACCTATTCAGTAAAAGCAAATGTAACTTGTTATCACCTTAATGCAATGTTGCTAAGAACATTTATGAGGATGTAATCATCACACCATATCATATTATACATGTCATTATATATGCATCCATGATATCTTATTCCCTGCTCATGCATATAGGATCGTCCGAAGGGATAACTCTTTTGGAGTTCAACGAAGAAGAAGAGGAGGAACAACAGGAAACACCTCTGGTCATAGCTCTAGAAGGAGAGGAACAAACTCTTAAGGACCTCTCTGAGTGCCCGGATCATAGGCCAACCTATTTCCTCAAAGGCAAGCCCTAGAGCATTCTAAGTCTCTCATGTTTTACAAAATATCACTTGAGTCCTTTTATATTTAATGCATTAGGTTATAAGAGTTAAATTGGAAACACTTGATGCATAGAACTACCTTGTCTAGATAAATATACCTTTAACCCAGTATAGGTCTAGGATGGAATATATGCTTAGCCATGCTTAGACCGATAGAAGTTGGGTGATTTCCTATCACCTATGAGATATAGGTGGATACCGAAGCACGGTTGGCTATATTTGCTATCATGGAAAAGAACCATGAGGTAATGTAACAGAAGGTCAGGTGGAGTCTATGCATAGGTTGGCTCGTGTGATTCCATCTGTGCCAATTAAGGACCATACCATTGTTGGAACTTCTATTGAGATTGAATGCATGCCTCTCATTTAGCTGGCTAGATAACTCGTTTCGACCATGAAGCCAAGTAGCTCCACTGAGGCTAAGCCCCATTCTATAAAAGTGCACACTATAGATGGTAGTAAGGATGTGCGGGGAGCCAGACATGAGCACAAGGGCAAGCCGGGCTTGAACGTCCTGGCAGCTGGTTGTCCCTGATTGTGTGGCGCTGGGCGAACCCGCGAAATGTGGACCTGAGTTGTACCAAAGGTGACCTAAGGTGATCATTGATCTGGTCTGCCTGGGTTTGTGTTAGGAATAAATTTCTAGCTGGTTGAAATCGATTCAAATCACCGTCTCTCCCAGACAGTGAGAAACTTAGCCAGCTCCAGCATCGTAGTAACTATATTATGCAATGTTGGTTATGATGAACATGGAATTATTATACCAGCTATGGTTATTATTGTATGCTACTAAATGATATACCACATGATTGGCATAAGTTAGTTGCTAATCTAGAGATGAATAGCTATAATTAACTTGATGATCAAATTATGAATGTGCAACTGAATTAGTCGCTTTTTATGCAAAATATTGTCAAGCAGCTCCACTTATAAAGCCTTACATGATCCTTGGAGTCACTTTATTTTTGGTTTATGATGGGTAAGTCTAGCGGAGTACCTTCTCGTACTCAGGGTTTTATTCCCATTATAGCAGATGGTCCTATTTATCATGGCTATTGCAAGAACTGCTTCTGTCCCACCGTGGACGAGGAGTAAGCCCTAGGTAGGCATCTCTTATTAATCCCTCTCTTATGCTTTTGTGAAAGTGTGATCGTGAGCTGGCACCATATTTAAACAATGTTGTAGATGTTGGTTTCAAATTTTTAATTTGCTTCCACTACTATCTTACCTGAACTTGGTTTGTAATAACTTTAATTCGTACTCTGATGGATGAACTGTATTTGTGAACTTTATGTAACATGTGACATGTATGTTGAATCATATATGATCTTGGTTGTATGTTGGTTGAATTGAGGCCCTTCGTGGTACTCGACAGACTACCGGATTTATATGGGCTCAAGTATGACAGTGCGACCGTTTACGGGCTGCCATTATACTTGTGCTCTTATAAATTGATCGGGTCTACTACATAGTTGACTCGCGGGGCCCAGTCATAGCGCCTCTGTGGTGTATACGCCGGGTGCACCTAGCATTTAGGGTTTAGTTGTTTTTGAATTATTTTCATAGATTTGAATACAAACATCAAAAATTCATATCTAGAGCTAGGAGTGTCCAAATGAGGTGAACCAAATTTTGTTAGATTCATCTTGAAGTGTACTATTTGCTAAAAATATGAAATCTACTGCTTAGGGTATTATTCTGGTAGAATTAAATTGAGCAAAATAAGTGCTTCTAAATGTGTTTATATCTTGTAAATTGCATAACTTGAGCTAGAAAGGTGATAAAATTATGATTCCAATTTTGCTGGTCTTGTGTTGACATGATCTATCTAGTAAAAATATTAAACCTATAGTAAGTATACTATAAATATGGTCTTCCTATTTAATCTTAATTAATTGCTAGTTTCTAGTGAAATTAATTGGGGTAAGAATACAAAACAAATGATCATACAAAATTTTACACAGTATTGTTGTGCTAGGAGGAAAGTAAGAAAAATATTAAATCTATTGCTTGACACTTTTGATTAGGCTAAACTATTTTTGCGAAAATAAGCCTGTATAACTTGTCATTTTAGTAGAGATGGCTATACTTATCCAAATGGCATGCAATTTATATAGTAGATTATTAGGGTCATGTGTAGGCTACTATAATTTTCTCAGAATTTATTGAATATTGGAAATATTTATCCTTTAAATCATCTTGATATATGAAGAAATTAATAAATGAAATTAAATAAATTAGTTGGGCTTAACCATAATATTTTCTGTGGTGTTTGTGATGCATATGGCCTGTTGATGTTATCAGATAGGCTTAGGAATGATTGGTTGTAGACAACTAGCTAATTATTGTTTTATAATTCACTTAGATGGTTGCATGTGTAGTTTCTGTTGTGGTAATAATTTCATGATGATAGTGATCTTGTCTGTGAAACTTGTTAATAACAAAGTTGTAGATAACTTACTTATCTAGCTTATGTTAAATTTTCATAGTCATAGGCCTTATGGTTTAAGAATTCTAACTATTAGAAGTCTGCTATCAAAAATGCTTGCTCTCTAGATAGATCTAAAAGATTGAATTGTTTGGCCTAGATAACTATTGAATCACATTAAGATGATTAAAAGAAAGTTGTAGGCAATTTCATAAGCTCTCAAAATGTCCACAACCATATTATTTAGATATGTATAACTCCAGTTATGGTCAAAACAAGTGGTTGTTGTCTTCAGTCCAAAAAATTGCTTAGATGAGAATATGTTTAGTTACTAAAGAAGAGATATGCACCTACTCAGTAAAATAAGATGTAACTTGTTATCACCTTAATACAATGCTATTGAAAACACCTATGATAATGCATTTCATCATACCCCACCATATCATATATGTTGTATATATGCATCCACGATATCTTATTCCATGATCATGCATATAGGATCATCCGAGGCGATAACTCTTTTGGAGTTCAATGAAGAAGAAGAGGAGGAACAACAGAAGACACCTTAGGCCATAGCTCCAGAAGGAGAGGAGCAAACTCTTGAGGACCTCCCTGAGTGCTCGGATTATAGGCCAACCTCTTTCCTAAAAGGCAAGCCCCGGAGCATTCTAAGTCTCCTATGTTTTACAAAATTTCACTTGAGTCCTTTTATGTTTGATGCATTAGGTGATAAGAGTTGAATTGAAACCACTTGATGTATAGACCGGTAGAAGTTGGGTGATTTCCTATGTAGGTCTAGGATCGAATACATGCTTAGCCATGCTTAGACCGGTAGAAGTTGGGTGATTTCCTATCACCTGCGAGATATAGGTGGATACCGAAGCACGGTTGGCTATATTTGCTATCGTGGAAAAGAACCTTGGGGTAATGTAAATGGAGGCCGGGTAGAGTCTATGTGTAGGTTGACTCATGTGAATCCGTCTATACCAATTAAGGACCATACCATTCTTGGGCGCTTCTAACAAGATTGAGCGCATGCCTCTCACTTAGCTGATTGGATAACTCATTCTGACTATGAAGCCGAGTAGCTCAACTCATGTCAGGCCCCGTTCTATAAAAGTGCGCACTCTGGATGGTAGTAAGGATGTGTGGGGAGCCAGACATGAGCCCAAGGGTAGAATAGGCCTAAACGTCCTGGCAGCTGGTTGTCCCTGATTGTGCGGCACTGGGCGAATCCATGAAATATGTACCTGTGTTGTACCAAAGGTGATCATTGATCTGGTCTACCTAGGTTTGTGTTAAGAATAAATTCCCAGCTAGTTGAAGTCGATTCGAATCGCCTTCTCTTCCTAACAGTGAGAAACTTGGCAGTACCAACATCGTAGTAATTATATTATGGAATGATGGTTATGATGAACATGGAATTATTATACCGGCTATGGTTACTATTGTTATGCTACTAAATGATATACCACATGTTTGGCATAGGTTAGTTGCTAATCTAGAGATGAATAGCTATAATTAACTTGATGACCGAATTATAAAATGTATAGCTGAATTAGTGGCTTTTTATGCAAAATGTTGTCATGCTAGCTCCACTTATGAAGCCTTGCATAATCCTTGGAGTGACTTTATTTTTGGTTTATGACGTGTAAATCTAGCTGAGTACATTCTCATACTCAGGGTTTTATTCCCATTGTTGCAGATGGTACAGTTTATCATGGCTATTGCAACAGCTACTTCTGTCCCGCCATGGACAAGGAGTAAGCCCTAGGCAGGCATCTATTATTAATCCGTTTCTTATGCTTTTGTGAATGTGTGATCGTGAGATGGCACTATATTTAAACAATGTTGCAGACATTGGTTTCAAACTTTTAATTTGCTTTCGCTACAATCTTACCTGAACATGGTTTGTAATAACTTAAATTTGTACTCCAATGGATGAACTATATTTGTGAACTTTATGTAACGTGTGACATGTATGTTGAATCATGTACGATCTTGGTTGTATTTTGGTTGAATTGAGACCCTTCGCGGTACTCGATAGACTACCGGGTTTATATGAGCTCAAGTATGACAGTGCGACCACTTGTAGGCTACTATTGTACTTGTGCTCTTATAAATTGGTCGATTCTGCTATAGCTAGAATCAGAGCAAGATTCAACATTAATTGCCACATGTGTATTTAAAACAAAGGTTTTTGTTTTCCAAAACCAGTTTCTAGCAACTTATAGCTATATATATAGGTGTTTAAAACTTGGAGTTTGAATCTAAAGTGTGCTAGTGATCACTTTCCTTTATGCCCAGTTAAGAACTTTTGGTGGCTAATTAAGTACTAATTTGGGGGTTTTCAATTTTGTCGTCCATATGGCGTGCTATAGCATGGATGCCATTGAAAGCTCTAGTTTGGTTTTGGTGAATTGATGAAACCCTAAGTGCTAACCTAGTTTATCAAAGTGATTATGAGATAGGTAGCACTATTCCAAGTGATGAAGCAACAGTGAAGATCATGATGATGGTGATGCCATGGTGATGATCAAGTGCTAGGACTTGGAAAAGAAGAACGAGAAAAACAAAAAGCTCAAGGCAAAGGTGAAATTGATAGGAGCTTTTTGGTTTAGTGACCGAGACACTTAGCGAGTGTGATCACATTTAGGATCGATAGCCATACTATTAAGAGGGGTGAAACTCAGATCGAAATGCGGTTATAAAAGTTCCACTAGATGCTCTAACTCATTGCGTATGCATTTAGGATCTAGTGGACTGCTAACACCCTTGAAAATGTTTGTGAAAATATGGTAACACACATGCACGAAGTGTCACACTTGGTGGTTGGCACATTTGATCAAGGGTGGTGAAGTTTGGGGGTCAAAAGGAGCTATTTCGTATTGACCAGACTCTACCTTGGGCAATGATCGAACTCTTACGCTGCGTCCGGTCAGTGGTGCGTAGTGAAGGCCGCCCTCGGTCCTTTGATTGGACGCTAAGAAGAAATAGGACCAGACACGCTGGGGGTGTGTCCGATCAGGCTATGACATACGCTAACGCAAGCATCAAAACAAGCTAGTGAGGACCAGACCCTGAGCTGCGTCCGGTCACCTATGATCGGACGCGTCTGATCACAATTTTACCTCTCTAGGAGCTCTCTAGAAATGATCAGACTCTGACGCGTGGTGCATCCAATCAATTAAATAGGAGCATCCGGTAATGGTCAATGAGTGCGCATGAGTGAGCTATTGTGCACCAATGGATAGTTTCAAATGGCTAGGACATGTGGTGATCAGGCTACTACTAGACGCAGTGACCGGACACATCCGATGCACACGACCTGAGCGTCCAGTCGTCCCACAGTTAGCCCAATAATTGAGCCAACAGCTCTATTGTTTGGGGGTGCCTATAAATATCATTTAGCTAGCTCTAGCTCACTCTCTTGGCCATTTACATTGACATAGCAACCTTATGAGCTTAGCCAAAGCCCTCCCACTCATCTCCATCATTGATTCATCATCTTTGTGAGATTGGGAGTGAATCCAAGTGCATTGCTTGAGTATTTGCATCTAGAGGCACTTGGTGTTCGTATTTCGCTATGGGATTCACTTGTTACTCTTGGTGGTTGTTGCCACCTAGATGGTTTGGAGCAGCGAGGATCATCGAGTGAAGGTTGGTGATTGTCTTCGGCTTCGATCATGGTGATTGTGAGGGGTTCTTGACCTTTCCCCGATGGAGAGCCAAAAGGTACTCTAGTGGATTGCTCGTGGCTTGTATGATCCTCATCTTGTGTTGGTTGTGCGACACCCTATTGAGGGTTTGGCATGTGATGCCAATTAGCGCATGAACCTCCAAGTGAGTGAATCGCCACAACGAGGACTAGCTTGCCAACAAGCAAGTGAAACTCGGTAAAAAATCATTGTGTCATCATTAGATTCTGAGGTAATTGGTCTTCATTGGTATTCATTCTTGTGATTGATTGATTCATTCCTTGACTCGGAAGTATAACCATCTTGCTCTCTCTCTCTTTACATTACCACAAACTAGTTGTCAAGCTCTTTAGTGTAGCTAGTCGTGAGAGTTTGTTAGTCTAGTTAGTGTGGCTCTTTAGTTAGCCTTTGAGAACACACTAACTTAGTATAGTGACATAGCCATTGTGTGGATAGAGACTATAGAAACTAGAATTGTGGTAGGTGGCTTGCATTTTTAGTAGGTTAGCACAACACTTGCTTCGCCTCATATTTGTCTAATCGGCTTGCTAAGTGTTGTTGTACAAATTTTTAATAGACTATTCACCCCCCTCTAGCCATTAGGACCTTTCAGCCATTCACGTGAGTGTTAATTTATGGATCAAATGCCCCTACACCCAAGGTAAGATGCCACTCATCATCACGGTGGAATGACCGCAAGATGTGAGCATGTGGTCTATGGGGAGAGTTAGCTTTGATACTGAAGTGTATATATGCCTCATATATATATGTAAGTATTTAATTGTGGGTTAGCTTTGATATGGCTATATATGCATATTTATATGTATATATAGGATGTATTTACTCTTGGGTAGCTTTGATACGGAAGTATATATATATGGGTATATACATATGGAAGTATTTAGCTTGCAACCTAGAGCTCAGATTTACATTCTGCATATATAATTGTGGGGTTGGGCTGAAATAAAATTCTTGTGCTGGTACACTAACAACGAAACACGTAGCCTGACTAGTTACATTATATATGAGAGAACGCTTGTATGCCACCGTGTATGCCATTAGAAGTTTTAAATTTTCCTAAGTTTGTGAAGACGTACGGAACGTGCATGCATCATGATAAATCATTATTATTACACTTGTATTGTTCCTCCCCTTATGGATTCCTTACTCGGTTATGTAACTCTTATCCATTATGATGTTGTCTCATGAGAGTTGCACCCTGTTGTTGGTACAGATGCCAGCACCAACTGGAAGTGGGACTTTCCTGTTGATGTTTGGTACCCCTGCCCTACTTTGGAGAGTCTTGCATTATGCGGGGTATTATGAACCACCCCTCTATTACTAGAATGAAGTATACCTAGAGGGACAACCATGGTATGAAGTACATCTGACCATACCAGCTCATAACTAAGCACCCTTCTGGTAGGAATGGTGGGCAGAATCTGAAGGAAGAACTCCTTGGGAAGCTGCCCAAGTAGTGGCTTTTGAGGTGCTGAGTCAGATATGTCAGCAACACGGGGATGAGGTTACCGGTAGTGCTGCTGGTACTTTTCCTCGGGTGGATCCATCTACAGTAGTATGGGCACAGCGCAACCGCAATGTATTAATCCGAGACTGGGATGAGCGAGCAAACAATTCTAGTCCCGCTATGAGTGCAATGTTTGCAGTGATGAAGATGTTCTATACTCGTTAGGACACCAGGGACTTCTGGCATGAGTCCTATACCACTTGTAAGGATAGGCTCATGAGGACCGAAGCTGCACAACAAAAGCTAAGGAAGCATGTTCACAAGCACAAAAAGGTAGCAAGTGAGGCTCGATGGGACACCAACCAAGCTTATGTAGCATTGGGAGAACTCCACACTTAGATGGAATAGGTTGATCAGCAGAGAGCTGCTGCCCAAGCAGTAAGAGCTGATGATCAAGTAGTGCTAGCGGGACTATGGGAGCAGCTGGAGGCTGCTCGTGCTGAGGCGCTCGTAGCTACGCTCCAGCGGATCCAAGCAAACAACCATGCAGCCCTGGCAGAAGCAGCATGAAATAGAGCCAAAGCCTTAGCCATGTAGTAGGACCATGTCGAAAGGGACTTGCGCTAGTAGCTTGTGCATATCTAGAATGTGGTGGTTGGTCTTCAGTATGAGGTGCATTTTCTGAACAACCAACTACACCCGATCCTTGATAAGGAAGAAGAAGTGGAGGTAGAGGATGAGGACAATTCTATCTTCGACCTCGACAGCGAGCATGCTGAAGATTAGAGTCACCTAGTGACTAGTTAAAGCGCTAGATGTATCCCTATTATTCATGTAATGGACTTGTAGCTTGAAGTTTGGTATTCATGATTTAACTTCGGTGTAATATT
Organism: Miscanthus floridulus; assembly: GCF_019320115.1. Classification (NCBI taxonomy): domain Eukaryota; kingdom Viridiplantae; phylum Streptophyta; class Magnoliopsida; order Poales; family Poaceae; genus Miscanthus; species Miscanthus floridulus. The sequence continues at coordinate 10,648,136 of NC_089590.1, forward strand.
GGCACTTTGCATGTTGTCTCACTATGGATTGAGCTTTGATGAAATTCCAGTTTCATTTTACTGGTGGATTATGACATGCATATTAACGCATTGCGAGTATGATAAGTGATCTAATTGGTGATGTCATGTTGTGGGAATGGATGATTATGCCTCTGCTTTATTGTATGAATTTAAGACTCTCTCCAATAATTTCAGTTGGGCATGATTACACAATTCATCTGCAATCTCTTGACATCATCCAATAATCACTTATTGTGGCAACTTTGCAGATGACTCGCACTCGTACTAGGGCAGGCACCAGCTAGGGTGGCCACGATGGTGACTCACCACCATCGCCGACACCGTCTACGAATGAATTCTTTGCATAGTTCCTAGGTAATCAGAGAGCCATGGAGGATACACTATGCCTCATTGCGTAGAACACCTCTCACGCCTGTCAGCAACATCAAGGGCCTAAGCCAAATCAATATAGCTCTTTCAAGTATTTCAAAGGCACCAAGCCTTCTATCTTCAAAGAGGCCAAAGAACCGCTCTAGGCGGATGAATGGCTTAACATGATAGAGCAGAAGTTCCATCTATTGAGGGTTACTAAGCATTTGAAGGCTGAATATGCATTCCATCAACTGTAGGGACCAGCCAGGATATGGTGGACCCATTTCCTATCCTCTTTACCTGATAGCGCACGGGTCACATGGGAGCAGTTCAAGTTAGCCTTTAGGGGACATCATATTCCCTTGGGGCTGATGCGTATGAAAGCATCTAAGTTCATACGACTTACTCAAGGGACTAAGACCCTCACTGAGTACATGCATGCTTTTAACAATCTTTCCCGATATGCCCCAGAGTTTGTCAACACAAAAGAGAAGAAAATAGAGAGCTTCAAGAGAGGCCTTGGTACCAAGCTAATGAAGAACATGGCTAACTTGAGGTGTACCACATACAATGAGTTCGTCAGTGATGCCTTGACCTAGGAGAACCAGAACAATTTGCACGTAGGAGCGAAGGGCCGCAAAAGAGTAGCTGAGGCAGGCGCCTTAAGATCTTCCTAGTCTAGAGATCTAGTGGTGGCTTGGGCACAGTTTCATCCACCAGCGCCTAAGTTTAGGCCTCCTCTACCAAAATCTCAGGCCAATCATCCCCAGAAGACATTCCATAGGGCGTTCACCATTGCCCTACCCAAGGGAAATGGAGGGCAAGGAAGCTCAACTGGACCAAGGAACATGTAACACCCTGGGTGTTAGTCATGAGTTAAGCAGTGGAATTGGCAGTAAGTAGAATATGTCAAGCAATGATTATGATTTCTAGTTCATAATCTAGAAGTAATAATGAAGGTGTTGAGGTCCAATCTATGAAATTGAGTCCCAACTTGAACTTGGACAACACACCTTTGTTTACATGTGGACCCTGGTTAAGGTTAGGCATAAGTAATGTTAAACATGCTTGTTTCATGTACATTACATCAACATGCATCTATCTTGACCAGTGGAAAAGTTTCATAAAGTTTGGAATCAAGGAGTCACATGAAATGATAAGTTATAACATTGATTGAATTGCTTTATTAAGTAAATGGGAATATGAGATGTCTACCAAACCTTGATAACTTTCCCAAATGACTCTAATTGAACTATACAACAAAAGTCATGAAGGGTTCATGTTGAGCAAATGTCAAGAAAATGCCTCAATTGGTCGAAAAACCTAATTCCAGGGTTTAACGAGATGCTACTTTGACCAAGATGAAGAAATGTTTTTTGTACTAGATATGAAGTTTGACCTTTAATAAAAGTTGATGTTTTAGTGGACTACAACAAACTTTATTTTTAGACCAAGACCTGATTCAACCCCTAAGTGGCTCAAACAGTGGTCTTAATTTTGAATCGGCTGCTGTTTTTAGCCCCAAAAAATATTCTAAGTATGAGATTAGTGGCAAGAATAGTTGGCATCTCACATTCTCGGATTTTTGTTAAGCAAATCAAGTTGAGCCAAATATAAAAGTTGGAGTTTACATCTTGGAGAAGGACATAGAAAAAGTTGGAATCAATTTTACCACGTTTTGACCAAGTAATTCGAGCTCAAGCAGAGAAAGGCTTAATCCTCGATTAGTTGCTGACACTGTCAACTTTGGGCTTAATTAGGTGTTAATGGAGAGCTCTAATGGCTAGGTACCCTTAATGAATTTTTGTAGATAATTAGGTGGGCTTCCACTTTACTTTTGGACCCAAGGTCCAAATTGGCCCGTATCTGGCCCAAAAACGGCGCCCACCTTACCCACGTCGCTGCACGCCACGTACTCGGTAAAATGCCCCAATGGGTGACACATGTATGGGATGTGGCATCCATGCCTGAGTGTGCCCACACCTCCCTGCCACGTGGGCCTGCCTCCCTGCTATGCCTCAGTGCCCTCCAAAGTGGACGCCTGAGCTTTCCCACTCCTCCACTCGCTCTTGCCCTCGGCTCCCTCTCCCTTGCTCTGCTCTGCAACAGGGCACGCTTGCCATGGCTGCCAGCGACCAAGCTTCGTCGCCATCGCTGAGCGAAGCTCCTACCACCAGAGCTGCTACCCCTTGGCCTTCCCATGCCCCAGCTCCGCACTCGTTGCCGTCCACCACCACTACCGCATCGCCTCGCCACTGCCACAGCCGGCCACGCACGGACGCCGTCATGGCCGAGGCGAGCCAAGCTTGTCGCTGCCATGGCCAGGCCACTTCGAGCCTTCTTTGCCCTAGCCAAATGTTGCTACGCCTCCACCGCCTCACGCTGCCCTTCCTACGCCCCTTTCCCCGCCACTGCGGCCACCGTAGCGCCGTCGCCGAAGCAGCTGCCGCTGTAGCTATGGATGCACATGGCCAAGCCACGTTAGGCCACCGTGGGGTGAGCTACGGGCTCCTCTCGGTGTGTGAGCACACCCTGATGCTCCCCGCCGCTGCTATTTCCTACTAGCCAAAACCGGCCAACCCCGCAGCCGCCGCCGCCAGAGCTGCATACGCGAGTGGCCGGGCCGCCTTGGGCCGTCTTCGACCGAGCTGAGCAGCTTAGTGGATGCACGCGGGCCCCCTAGTGTCGCAGAACCGTCCAATGTGACGAAGGTGGCGCAGGCGTCCAGGCACATGCTTTTGTCCCGACGTCCGGGCGCTAGTATCTCCCCAAAAAGATTTGCTGCATTCAATACATCTTATATGCATCAATTAGATATTAAAAAAGATATTTATATCTAAAACTTTTCTTATTTATAGTATTTTCAAAATTAAAATGAAATAAATATATATTTCACATATTACCTCCTATGAAGCAATCGATGATTTTAACCATCCGATCTAATCAAATGAAGGGCTCACAGTCATTTGTGGTATGATAGAGAAAGTAAAAATTGCATTTAAGGGCATGTGCTCTGCTGCTGTGCAACCTCAAATTCTATTCTCTTCCGTTATGCATGCATCTCAGAGCAAATTGGAGGGTGCACAACAACCACTATGGGAAACAGGGCCTTTGCCGAGTGCAACTTTCTTTGCCGAGGGCTAAAAGTCGGGTACTCGGCAAAGAGCTATTTTGCCGAGTACCGCACTCGGCAACGATATACACTCGGCAAAGAAGGCTTTGCCGAGTGTCAGGCACTCGGCAAAGCCAGACACTCGGCAAAGACCCTTTTTGCCGAGTGTCAGGCCCTCGGCAAACCCTGGCGCTCGGCAAAAAGTGGTGTCAGGTAACGGCCGCCACCTGCCGTCTAGGTTTGCCGAGTGCCAGTAGGTAGGCACTCAGCAAACCACTTCTTTGCCGAGTGCCAGACCCTGACACTCGACAAAGAATAATGGCAAACTATTTTTTCCCACTTTTGAACTCCAAAATTTTTCTCGAGTCCTCCTACAGTATATGAGACTCCATGTTAAAAGTTGGTAAATTTTTATGGCTTTTTGCTATATTTATTTAATTTATTTAATTTAATTGAATTTTTTCGAAAAATGCAAATTTGAACTGCATGTGCATCGAATAATGGAATTTAATGATTCAAAAAATGATATTCATGGTATTGAGTGTAGTGTGAGGCCATATCCAGGAACGGACCTAAAATTTCGAACATCTTGTTCACGAAACATGACCACGAACTTGCGAACGCATTATTTTTAAATTCTATAAAATGCAAACGAAGTTCAAAAATCATGAAACTTGTCAAGATGTCATGATATCATTTGTGGAGGATGTGATAAAAATTTGAGAAGGTTTGGTGCACGTTATCACGTACGATGCTTACAAACCGTCTTCGCCCGCCGGCCCGCCCACACCGGCCGCCCCGGACACCGTGGCCCGCTGCCGCCCGCCGCCCCACACTTGCCGCTCCAACCCCACAGCCCACGCCCTAGCCCACGATAGCGTCGCCCCGCCCCTCTCGGCGTGACCCCGACCGTCCTCGGTGTGACTCGGCCATCCTCGGTGCGCCCCCGACCGCTACGGCCATCCTCTCCCTGTCCCCAGCGCGCCTCGGCCGACCCCGATGCCCTCCCAGCCCTCGACACCATAGGTGAGTAGTAGAGTAGCAGTGGTAGTATGTTTTAGTAGAAGTAGAGTTCGGTAGAGTAGTAGTAGTAGGTGGTTGTGGTGGTGGTAGTAGTAGTACAGTAGGTGGTTGTGGTGGTAGTAGTAGTAATAGGTGGTGGTGGTGGTGGTGGTGGTTGTAGTAGTAGAAGAGTAGAGTGGCGGTGGTGGTGGTGGTTGTAGTAGTAGAAGAGTAGAGTGGCGGCGGCGGCGGTGGTGGTGGTGGATGAATGTGACTTGGCAATGATATGTTGAATTGAATGCATATGTATATGTGGTTGTCGGCCATCGTGCCGTATGTTTTTTTACAAGTTTTGAATACCTCACCGTGCAGGGGAGGTTCTGCCAAAATTTTGAACTGAGATAGTATTTTGTTCTTTTTTTTGCAGAGAAGAGCCGTCGTAGCCGAGCCGGAGTATCTCGGTGACCCCGATCGTCTTCCTCGCCACTGCGGGTCTGCCTGCACCGTGTCGCCTCGCCACTACACTGACCCACCATGGCCCCGCTAGCCTGACTCCACCGCCACCCTAGGTATAACCCCTCTTTTCGTATCATGATCGTAGATCGCGTAACCTAGTTAGGCATCTCCCGTTCGAAAGAGATACGGTTGGAGGTATGCAGATCTTTGCATATCCGTGGGTGCTGTGCACGTTGAACCGCTTCACCGTTGCTCCTCCGGTCTTGCTCTCTGCTCAGTCGTGTTCGGGGTGAGCTGCTGAACCTTCCCGTGCTATTTGTTTTTGATCTATCGGTCTCATCGCCATCGTAGCCAGCCGTGCCACCATGTCCGCCATGGCCGTCGGCAAGCTCGTGCACCGCTGTAATTAGTCTCGATAGTACACTCAATCGATGCGGGGTGATGAGGGGAGTGTGTTGGTACTCTCGCTGTCGCCGTTGGTCTCACCGGCGGCAGAAATCACCGGTCAGCGCCGTCGTTGCCGTGGTCAGCGCGGGAGGAAGGGGATGACAGGTGGGGTCAAGGTGTCAGTGACTCAGTGATTTGAAAATGAATTTTTCCTTTTTCAGAAATGATTGAATAGTGTATGCTTTTGTTATTTTTGTGTAGAATTATTTAGAGCTCCAAAAATTATGAAAATTTTTGTGTGACCTCTCTATGATGTATATTATTTAGGAAAAATATGAAATGTTTTTTCAGTAATTTTTGAATGTGATAAAAATTGCTCAATTTATTAATAAATGGATTTCCATGATTTTTCTAGGCTTATTTAATTGTCCAAAAATTATGAAATTTGTTTTTCACTTACTTATCATGTAATGAACATTTACAAAAATTTGAGGTCAATTGGAACAAGTTGATTTATTTCATAATTCTTAATTAATTAATTAATTCATAAAAGCAAATAGTAACCTTTAGTGATTTAGGTTTTGTTTGCATTTTTGATTGAGTGATGTCCTTGGGTCATTAGTTGGTAATGATCCTTGGCAATTGATGTAAGTAGTACAAAAAAGATTTGGTTAGTTTGACTTGTAACTACCGCGAAGGAAAGTTGTATTCAAATTGTTAATTTTTGCATCCATCATCGAGCATCATGTTTCGTACTCCGCATCATGTTAAACATGGCACTGTTACTACGTGTAGTGAACGAAGGTGAACACGTAGTAGTTAATCAAGTTGCGGAGGAGGTTAATCCGTCTGTTGAGGTCGGATCGAATACTTGTGAAACGTCGCAGGAACCGGACTTTTCCGTCAACGAAGGCAAGCCCCGATGCATACAACCCTACCTTGTATTTTACAAATTGATTTCGCTTTTGCTTCTTTTTACTGCATTAAGTGATTAGGAGTCAAGTACAAACCAAATTGGTACATTACCAACCTTGTTATTCCATATTTACCATATTACCAGTTTTAAATTCGTATATGCCTAGTTTTGCTTAGCTATGCTTAGAACGATGAAAGTCGGGTGATTACCTGCCACCTGCAAGTTTTAAATGGAACTTTGGTTACTTATGTTATCATGTGATATGGGAATGTGGAGTAATAAATCTAGACCGGGCGGACTCGGTGTGTGTGAGCCACAAGACATGGAGGTCTTGTGAGCGGGTCCTTTCCGTCTGTGTCGATTAAGGTCCGTACCGTTGTTGAATTGCATGAGGTGAGACTTTGTAGTACTAACCACATACTCCGGTAAGCCTTTACTCGGCTATGCTATTATGAGAATGGCTACTCGCGCACTGGGAGTGGAGAGATGGCGAGAGTAGCGTGTACCCACGTGGCCATGGGCTGGAATGGTAGGTACTATATTCTCGGGTGGCGCGGACCCGTTCTTGTTTTAGAGGATCCGAGAGTAGGTTGGTATATGTAGGTCGGGGACCTGCATATGTCGTGTGGTCTGGAATTCCCAGCTGGGTTTAATCGGTTCGAATCGTCGTTGCTCCTCGGTTATGGAGACTCAACTCACTGTTCATCATCGTAGTATTAATAACTAGAACTTGAGGCTGGTTGAGAAAGTGTTGGATATGAAGTTTCATGATCTCCATACGGATCATGTCAGCTTTGTATATGATTTTATGAAGTTATAAATGTCGAATTAAAGAATTTTATTAAAGAGCTTTTACGCAAAATAACTTTGATTATTGCTAAAGCCATATCTTGAATCCCTGAGCCTGCATTCCTGAGTTTATCAGTTCTTATTTCGGTTAAGTCTTGTTGAGTACTTTTGTACTCAGGGTTCGTTGACCCTTGTTGCAGGTGAGCCTCATGAGCATCTGTTTTGGATCGTGCTGCATGACGGTTGTTCCTTGTGATGACGATGAGAAGTAAATGTGTGGCCCTTGGGCAGGGCAGTTTCATTGTGTGTTTTGTACTATATTATAATGCCACTCCACTATTTCGTTTTGTAATAATCATCGAACTTAGTTGTGAGGTTTGAAGCTACTGTTTTGTAAATTATGTTATTGTAAGACTTCGCTGTTTTTACTCTGATGTCGATATTTGAATAAATGTTGTAATACTGCAATGACTCTGTAACGTGATCCTGCTCAAAACGTGGATGATTCGGGGTTCCCGAGGACACCCGACAGTCTTCTTAAGTTACCGGAAACATATGCACAGATGTCAAAGGTCGTCGGACAGTGACAGGTGCTTGTGTGCCCTATAATTAGGAGGTTCTGCCACAGTTGGTTAATCAGCTGAGAGGCATCTCACACAATTTCCTCTGCATGTTGTTCAATCTGGCAGTAGATTTTCTTGACCAGTGATTTTGTATCCCCCGTTTGATTATGCACACATCTTGGTTGCACGTCTACCATGATCAAAGCTGTAGCCTGTCGTATGGTCTTTGCGGCTTCTTTTACTGGGAAATCTAAACTGATGCAATTCACATGGCGATTTGATTGTACTCGCACCTAAGTATATTTGAAATGTGACATCTTTGGCCAACTGTATATGTCAAAATCCAAGCAATTGCTAACTTGCACAAAGTTTCTTTGATTGTTGCATGCTCAGATTTTGTTCTGTTTCTCATGTTGCACGGCTGTTCATCTGTGGCAGCAGTCATTATGTGCACACTGCACAGTGCATTCTGGGCTCATGCGTTATGTTTGCATTTTTGCATGCTGTGCGTGTTTCAGTTCAGCCTGCTGGACTGTATTCCGGACTGGTGTAATATCACTGCTATCCACGATTTGAGGTTAGTGCAATCTGAAACAAGTGTATCCATAGTTAGCACCCCATCCAAGCCTTTTGGCTCTATAATATGCACTGATAGCAAGGCATTGAATTATAAATGATGTAATTTTCCATGAGAAATCTTCGTGAAACAGTCCATGTCGAATACTTGGTGTGGTCGGTGAATGCATCTGTGTGAATGACACAATGGAGTTCCTAGTATGATTGTAACCTGGAGTTCAAATTTTGGTTAGTAAACATGTAGAAAATCACTCAAGCTTAGATATGATCCAAATGCAATTTGCAGAGATCCAAACTTTGCTGCTTTTGTCATAAAATTTAGACAATTAGACATTCTTCGATTGCCAGTTTGTTTGGGCGGTTTGGTCCATTTTCCAACAGTCTGTTCGCTTGCTCGTATATGATCGTGGATTATAAGTTGGAATAGTATTTTTCTCTCACACCAAACCAGCCAGTAGTAAATAATCCACGATCGTTTACGACAAAACGAACAGGCTGCAAGTTGCCATGGGTCTAACTAAACCTCATACTGTATCACACTTCGGAGTCTGGTTAAGGGGTTGTTGCAAAGATTAGCCTTTACTTCTGCTCCTGCTACTTGTTAGTCAATGTGGCTTAGCAAAAAATGATATCCTTTTTTTAAAAGGATTTTTTGTTGTACAGATTATCTAATTGATCGGTTATTCATTAGTGCATACTTCGGCTATTCGGTGAAGCTGGCTTCACAGGATATTGCTATGACGGTCTTCCAATTGTGTCATGGTGCGTAAGATGCCAGACGGCCTAGGAAGCAAGAAGAGTAGCGGCCCAAGCTGGAAGAAATAGTCCAAGCCCAACATTGCCAGCTGCGTCTGGACTATCGGCTGCGAATTCGTTGAAAACAGGGGTTTTCTTCTCCTTTTCTCCGTTTAACATATTTTCTTTTTTCTTTTGCTTTCCAAGCCCACGCTGAATGACCAAAGTACCTTGGCCTGCTGTTGCTCGACTATTGCGGCGCCTCTGGCCTGCGCCGACGGCCTTCATCAGCGGTGGAGCCGAGACGGCGGGCTTTGGGCTAGCGCCGGCGCCCAGCACCGGCGACCGTCCGCGCGCACGCATGGCCGGCTCGTCCACGGCGACCGGCCCCGCGACCAGCCTGGCCCCGCCGCGCCCAGCCAGCGGCAGTGCCTCTTCCGGCACCCAGCGGCGGCGGCGTGATGAACAGAGCCGATGAAAAATGAGTACGGGAGAGAGAGATGCGTTTGTACGTTGCCTTGGAAAGCAAAAGAAAAAAAGAAAAAAAATGTTAAATGGAGAAAGGAGGAGAAAACCCCTGTTTTCAACGAATTCGCAGCTAGAGTGTTAAATTTTCAACCGCCAAATAGACAGCTGTAACAGACATCATTTAGAGAGGGGGAGGTAGCCAAGTAGAACTCGTCTTGGAACACGCCGGCTTTGATGGTGGCGAGCTGCGGCTCGAGTTCGCCGGCGGTGTCCGATTCCATTTATCATTACTTTGTAAGCACTCTATTACTATCTGAATTCGTAATCCAGACGACCAGACACTGTCGGTAGCAGCATAATCCGTGTTGTTACAATTGGTATCGGTTTTCTCGTTCGATCCATCCACGCCCGGCTTCGATTCGCGCTGTTTTTGCCTTGATCGCAACTGTAATCCACTTGGGTGTTGATTTCGCGAGTTCATAGGTCCGATCCGAGGTCTGTTGGGTCGGCAATTGCACGTTGAATTGAAGTTTTGGCGCACGAACACCGTACCCGTCTCCAAGTCACTATGAAGGTTGAACATCAACTCACTCTCATCATTGGCAAGCTTGATGAGCAAACCAAAGGCATCAACGAAAGCAATCGCCGCATCAACGACGTCCAGGTCTCCATCGATGACCTTCGAGCAGCCAAGGATGATTTCGAGCGTTGGCGTCCTCAAGTCGATTCCAAGGTGGCGGATCTGAGCTCTGGCTTGGATTCTCTACGAGTTCAAGTCGATGTGCTCAAGTCTGCTACACCGAAGCCGCAACCAGCGCTGGGTGAAGGATCCATCTACATCAAGTCGCCGGGATCCGCTCCTCTGGATCCGTCCTGTTCGCAGGCGGCGCACCGGCTGTTAGGCCACGGCGTACACAACTGTCACCGGGGGTCTGGTTCGGGGGGAGATGACACCCTCGAACCACCTCCGGTCAAAGGTGAGCCAACTGGATCTCCCACCCCTCATACTGGATCTGTTCATCACTCCTGCAATACATGTCCTGCTCATTTCAATTTTCCCTATCCCATGCCACAAAATGAATTCCCCAAATTTGATGGAACCAACCCCAAGTTGTGGATTAAACGTTGTGATTCCTATTTTGACCTCTATAATATTCCTCTTGACAATTGGGTGAAGCTAGCAACAATCAATATCACAGGCACTGCTGCCTTTTGGATGCAAACCATTGAAACTAACCTCAGACAGTTACCTTGGGAAACTCTCTGTGAGCATGTTGTTGCCCGTTTTGATCGAGATTAGTTCAATCATTTTATCCGTCGGTTTTTCCATGTCAAACAAACTGCATCTGTTGCTGAGTATATTACCATGTTTGATGAACTGATGCACCAGTTGCTAGCACATGATCCCCTTGTCAATCCTGCTTTCCTTACCAACAAATTCATTGATGGCTTATCTGATGATATTAAATCACCAGTTCTGTTACAGAGGCCCAAAGATCTAGACACTGCTAGTTCTCTTGCCATTTTGCAGGAGGATTTGTTGCTGGGAAACACTTCATTGACTTACAAGAAGCTTGATTCTCCCAGTGTGCAAAGCAAGACTTACAGTAAATAGTCTCATTCTTCAACTGGCTCTACTGTCAAGTCATATCCTCAGTCTACTGCTCCTGCACCTACACCTACACCTCATTCTTCTGGTTCCAAACCACCAATTGATGAGAAGCTGGCAAATCCTATGTCTTATCACAAAGCAAGAGGTCTCTATTTCAAATGTGGTGCAAAGTGGGGGCCTCAGCACAAATGCCAAACTAATGTGCCATTGCAATTGGTTGAGGAGCATCAACCTTCTGTCATTTTGGTAAACTCTGGAAGTTCACATAATTTGATCAGTGAGTCTTGAGCCTCTCAGTTTTCACCTCTGACAAGGTTAGCTAAACCAATGACTGTTAAGGTAGCTGATGGGGCTCAACTGTTCTGCACCCATGAGGTTGTTAATTGCTCTTGGTCAGTACATGGACAGTTGTTTACCACTACTTTCAAGGTCCTGCCCTTGACTTGTTATGATGCAATTCTGGGAATGGAATGGCTTGAAGCTTATAGTCCTATGCAAATTCAGTGGAAGCAGAAATGGCTAAACTTCATGGTATACCTGATGAACCTCAAGCTGGTCCTGACATTACAGTACATCAGTTGACAGCTATGACCAAGGCAGATGCACTCTGGGGTATTGTCCAAGTTTATGCAGTTGAGCCTGAGAATCTGACTTCTACAGTCACTCCACCTGAAATCACTGAGTTAGTGGAACAATTCTCAGATCTTTTTTCTGAACCAACTGGAACTCCTCCAACCAGGTCCCATACTCATACAATTCCACTTATACCAGGTGCTCAGCCCTTTAGGTTAAAGCCTTACAGATATACACCTTTTGAAAAGGATGAGATAGAGAGACAAGTCACTCGTCTTCTCAAAACCAACATGATTCAGGAGAGTTCCAGTCCTTTTGCTTCCCCAGCCTTGCTTGTTAAAAAGAAGACTGGAGATTGGAGATTGTGTGCTGACTATAGAAGTCTCAATGCATATACAGTCAAGAACAAATTTCCCTTGCCTGTTATAGAGGAGTTATTTGAAGAACTCCAAGGAGCAAAATGGTTTACTACCTTAGATCTGAGATCTGGGTTTTGATCAGATTATGGTAGAAGAAGCAGACCAGCATAAGACTGCTTTTCAAACTCACCATGGACATTATCAATATAAAGTTATGCCTTATGGCCTTAGTGGTGCTCCAGCCACATTCCAGTCTGTTATGAATCACATTCTTGCATCACTGCTGCGAAAGTGTGTGGTTGTGTTTATTGATGATATTCTCATTTATAGCAAGACATATGAAGAACATGTCCAACATGTGAAGATGGTCTTTCAATTCCTTCAAGAACATCAATTCAAAGTCAAGTTGTCCAAGTGTACATTTGCCCAACAAACACTTCATTATCTAGGACATGTCCTGAGCCCACAAGGAGTTTCTACTGACCCTTCCAAAGTGGTTGATGTTGAGAATTGGCCTACACCAACATCAGTAAAGGACTTAAGAGCATTTCTAGGGTTAGCAGGCTATTATAGACGCTTTGTGAGAAATTTTGGTATGATAGCAAAGCCTCTGACCAGTCTGTTGAAAAAGGGTGTTGTCTTTGTTTGGACTGCAGAAACTGAACAAGCCTTTCAACTCCTGAAGCAATCACTTATCACAACACCTGTCCTAGCTATTCCTGATTTCAAGAAACCCTTTGTTATTGAGACAGATGCATCAGATCATGGCATTGGAGCAATCTTACAACAGGATGGACATCCAATTGTTTTTGTCAGCAAGGCTTTGGGACCCAGGACTCAAGGGTTATCAACTTATGAAAAAGAAAGCTTAGCCATATTGTTAGCTGTTGAACACTGGAAGGCTTATCTGTTGCCTGCTGAGTTTATAATTCTCACTCACCAAAGGAGTTTAACTCATCTTCAAGACCAGAAGTTAAATACTTACTGGCAGCAAAAGGCCATGACCAAGTTAATGGGTTTTTAGTATAAAATCTTGTATAAAAAGGGCTCCAGTAATTGTGCTGCAGATGCTCTTTCAAGGAAGCCTAGTGATACACCAGTATTGTCTGCCTTGTTAGTAGCTCTTCCAACTTGGTTGCAGTCTATTCAATCCAGTTATAATGACCATCCTGAAGCTCAAAAGTTACTGACATCTCTTGCAGTTCAATCTCCTCAAGGCCACTACTCATTGGACCAGGGCATTATCAAATATAAAAATGTCATTTGGCTTGGTCACTCTGTTGACATTCAGGAAACAGTGACTGCTCAGCTTCATGCAAGTCCTATTGGTGGACATTCAGGGTACTTAGTTACTTATAAGAGGATTAAGGCCCTATTATATTGGCCAAACATGAAAGATACAATCCAAAAGTTTGTTGCTGCTTGTTCTGTTTGCCAGCAAGCAAAAGCTGAACATGTTCCTTACCCTGGCCTCCTCCAGCCTTTGCCAATTCTTGACCAGGCATGGAAGGTAGTAACAATGGACTTCATTGAAGGTTTGCCTGTCTCTGATCACTATACTTCTATCTTGGTTGTTGTGGATAAGTTTTCAAAGTATTCACACTTCATTAAGTTGAGACACCCATTTTCTGCACTGCAAGTTGCTAAACTGTATATGGAACATGTTTATAAGCTACATGGCATGCCTATAGCCATTGTTTCTGACAGAGACAAAGTTTTCACTAGCACACTTTGGAGGGAGTTGTTCAAGCTGTCAGGAACTCAGTTATGCATGAGCACAGCTTATCATCCGCAAAATGATGGCCAGACCGAAAGAGTAAATCAATGCATTGAAGCTTATCTCAGATGTTTCATTCAATCTACACCCAGTAAATGGCCACAGTGGCTCCATTTGGCTGAATTTTGGTACAACACTTGTTACCATACTGCAACCAATCATACTCCTTTTGAAATTCTTTATGGTCATGCTCCACGCCACTTTGGTATCAACCCTGAACAAGATTGTGTTATTGCTGAACTTGATGATTGGCTTACACAATGCCAAACTGTCACTGCCTTGCTTCAACAACAGCTCCTCAGGGCTCAACAACGAATGAAGTTGCAAGCTGATAAGAAGAGAATAGAGAGACAGTTTGCTGTGGGTGATCTTGTGTGGCTTAAGCTTCAGCCTTATGTCCAGAATTCTGTGACTCCTCGGCTGTGCACCAAGTTAGCTTACCGTTATTTTGGTCCTTATGAAGTTGAGGCCAAAGTTGGTCAGGTGGCTTACAGGCTCAAATTACCTCCACAGTCCAAGGTTCACCCAGTTTTTCATGTTTCTCTTCTGAAAAAGGTAACTGGTCCTGTTCCTGTCCCATTTTCTCCTCTGCCAGAAGAATCATCTGTTGTGCAGAGTCCAAAGATGGTCTTGGATCGCCGTGTCCATAACAAGGCTCATCGTACCAGCTATCAGCTTTTGATCAAGTGGCAAGGTTGTCCACCAGAGCTGGCCACTTGGAGGATGAAGATGACATTCTTCAGAGGTACCCGGAGTTCACGGCTTGGGGACAAGCCGTTGCTAATGGAGGGGGAAATGTCATGGTGCGTAAGATGCCAGACGGCCCAGGAAGCAAGAAGAGTAAAAGGTCCAGGAAGCCCAACCCGAAGTACAGTGGCCCAAGCTGGAAGAAGTAGTCCAAGCCCAACATTGCCAGCTGCGTCTGGACTCACTGCTAGACAGCTGTAACAGACATCGTTTAAGAGAGGGGGAGGTAGCCAAGTAGATTGGAACACGCCGGCTTTGATGGTGGCGAGCTGCGGCTCGAGTTCACCGGCGGTGTCCGATTCCATTTATCGTTACTTGTATGCACTCTATTGCTATCTGAATTCATAATCCAGACACTATCCGTAGCAGCATAATCCGTGTTGTTACAAATTGTTTTTGGCTTTAGATGGTGAAGAATATTTTTTCTCATCCACGTAGGTGGCGATCTATTTTATAAATTGATAGCTAGAGTGTGTCACTTTTGTTTGTAAGGCTGTGCTCTTTGATAGGCAGAGGTTATAAGTAAAATTTAAGATTTTGTCTTGACGTAATGTTTTTAAGAATTTATTAAAGATTTTTTATTGACATAAAACATCGATAGCCACCACCCAAGAACTCTGTCCTTCAAGTAGACATTATATATATATGTTAAAGCAAGAAAGAAAAAATAACATGATACCATATTGACATAGTTTCATGATATATACATGTATACACGTGTCGTGCCAAATACTATTTTCTAATTTCAACTAAGGCTAGAAATTGTAGGTCATTTACTCCACTGCGATTTCGTGCCCACCACCGTCTTTATGCAACAATGACAATTGGTGTTCATATTATACTTTTGTCATGACTTGTTTTGAGATGAATATGTATGATAATATTGCAATATCGTAATAGTTTCATGATAATATGTCACACCTAATTTTAAGGATAAAATTGAATGCATAAGACTCATGTGTGCCCATGAATCAGTCACACACATAAGTTGATAAATTTACAAAAAAATATCATCACGGTGTATCTTATATCACGATTAATACCATCACATAGTCTTACACAATACAGCGGAAAATAAAAAGGTAGCTCTCTCGTGGTAGCTCCAACACAGGGACGGTCAACTGGTTGACCACAAGCCTAAAAGTCCTCTGGAAACTCCTCATACTCGTTGATATTGTTATCCATCCGGGATTTTTATCCAAATATAGAAAGTAAACAAGCGTAAGTACTTTCTGTACTTAACAAGATAACATGGGGTTATGAAAGCTCAAAAAGGATGACTCTGGTTTACTGCAGTTAGCACTTTTAGTAAGTCAAGATTTTATCATCATCTATTATCAAGTTATGCTTAAGCCCCAATTAAACTCACATGATCAGATATCAAAATCAACTGTATCATATTATCATCATAGAACATCCTAAATGAACAACAATAATTAACCAGTTATTCTGTGAGTTTTCCGGGGGCCGCTCGTGACCGTGAGCACGGCTGTTATAACAGTTTATAACCCTCTGCAGAGGTTGTGCACATTCACCGTGAGTCATGATTCCCATATGCCCAGGTTAATTACTCCCATATCACTACCAAGGTGAGCGGGCGGGGTACATTATGAAGCCATTTCATAGGTTTTTCTAACAAGTTAGGGCTCCTAGGTTTCCTCGACAGGCAGATGTAGGAACCCCCTTTCCTATGGCACAAATCCTTCGTGGCTATACACATAAGAACAGGGGCAGTCCTATACCCAACGTGGCAAGCCCCTTTTACGCCATAAAGGTAACCTCTAACAAGCTAGAAAAGGTTCTATACTGAGCTAAAGTCAGAGCCATGTGACCCTCACGGTTGCACTGTCAGTCCCAGCTTTTGCCGATAGATAAGTCCTTATGGAGGTCCAAGAGCATCATGATCAAAAGGCATTTGCTCCTTCGCCCTATAATTCAGTTGTTTAAAAGCAACTTTTACCTTTTCTTTCCATAGAATCATTGTTCAATATGTAGGTCATATACAATTACGTTGAGCGCTAGCAACTACCCATATGCATATAACCCATAGGAGACAAGAAAAACAGGATATTCAACCACTAGGATGTCCTTACGGGTATCAAAATTAGACACAAGCAAATGAGTAATTAATAAATGATGAATAGGACATCAAGGTAGATCCCATGCTATACTTGCCTTGGTTAACAAATTCTTGCTGGTCCTGCTGGTCGTCAAAGAACTCTTGGTCACCAACGTTCTCCTCACCGTCTGAACACGACCAACATGGCAACATACAACATTTCAGGAACATTCATGCAAAGCAAACAATCCTATAGTTAGAACAGTACACCAGCAGTATAGAAAACAAGTTAAAATATTTATGGAAAGAATCTATGTCTCACTACGATCACGTCAACGTGAAGTTCATGAAAATCGGAGCTAAAACGCGAAAGTTATGATTTAAACAAGATTTCCTATAGCAAATTAATTAAGTAAACCTAACCATAAAATTTAAAAGTTGCAAACATGGTTAACAGTGGTATTAACACGTAAATTATGCAATTACGAAACTCACGCAAGTGGAATGGGTCAAATCGGAGTTAAAACAAAGTTTTTATGAGCAAAATAAATCCAGTGGCATTTATGTAATTAGAATGAACTATTTTCAGATTTAAATAAAATCAAATCTAGGATTTTTAAATCGGCCAAGGACTATGGGTTCAATTTGGCAAAACTTGGGGATCTCTTTAGCAAAATGACCCGCGAAGGGGTATCAGCCTTCCTGGGCCGTTGATCAAGCAATGGGCGGCTCAGATTAGAGCTGGGGGGGAGAGAGAAGATGACGGCGGTCGGAACAGTGCTCCGACCGGTGGGGCACCATGGCCGGTGGCGAGAATCACGCCAGCGCACTCGGTTCAGGGGCTATGGGCCATGGTTCGACGAACCGAGGACACCGGGAGAGAGAGGGGGCGCAGGCGACCTCGCCTAGGTCGAGAGTGCGGCCGGAGGACACAGCCGAGGCGGTGGTGGCCATGGCCGGCGGCGTGGAGGTCCCCGGCGCTCGCGGATTAGGCCCTAGAGGCCATGAAACACGAAATTAAAGGCACGAGGCGAAGGAGGGGAGCATGGTGAATCTCACAACGGTGAAAATCGAAGACGACGGCGGCTCAAGGACGGCAAACAGCGTGGAGGGACGGACGGTGGACCTCGGCGCAGCGGTTGCGCCTTCCTCGTGCATAGGCGAAAGTGAGAGTGGAGCGGGGGAGGCAGTAGGGAGGGCGGCGATGGAGTCAGGACCTCCTTTTATAGAGGCCGGGGCATGGGGACACTCCCACGACGCGAGGGATGGCGTGGCAGCGGCGGTTGTGGCTTGACCGCGCGCGGTGTGGGCGGCGCTGACGAGCGGGCCTAGGCTGTCAGCGGCAAAGAGAAGGAGGGAGAGGGCGCGGCAGCGGTTGCCCAGCTCGCCCGGTTGGGCCAGCCCAAGAAGAATATGGGAGGAGAGGAAAGAAAAAGAGAAGGAAAGCCAGCGGGCCGGTGGGGAAGGAAATGGGCCAGCAGGCCAAAATGAAGAAGGGAGGGGAAGAAATAAATTTCCTTTTCTTTTTCCAAATCAAATTTCCAAATTCATTTTCCAATTGATTTTTGAATCCTTTTGAGTTTAAATCAAACCACTCAACATATTAATTACAATGCTGCAGCATGAGTGCATCAACATGTATCTATCCTTATGATTGATTTTTAATTTCACAATAATTATTATTTTCCTATATTTGAATGTACACATAATTGCAAAAATAAATCAAATTTAACTATTTTAAAAGAATGCAAATTTTAGGGTGTTACAATTCTACCCCCCTTAAGATGAATCTCGTCCTCGAGATTCAGATGATTGCTTACTCAAACCGTTGTGGATAAGACTTTCGCAAATCCTCTTCCCTTTCCCAAGTAGCCTTATCCTCTGTATACCGATTCCACTGTACCTTACACATTTTTATAACTCGGCTCCTTGTAACTCTTTTTGCCGCCTGTAAGATCTTTATCGAATACTCTTCATACGTGAGATCTTCCTTAACAGCAAGTTCTTCTAAAGGAATTTACTCTTCTGGTACTCGCAAACACTTCTTTAATTGAGAAACATGAAACACATCGTGCACACCTGACAAACTCTCAGGCAGTTCCAACCGATAGGCTACTTCTCCGCATCTCTCTAGGATCTTGAAAGGTCTAATATACCTCGATGCCAACTTTCCCTTCATATTGAATCTTTTCACACTTCTCATTGGTGACACCTTAAAGTACACATAATCTCCAACTTCGAAAGTCAGCTCTCTTCTGCGAGTCTCAGCGTAACTCTTCTGTCGGGATTCAGCCACTCTCAAGTTGTCCCTAATCATTCTCACTTGTTCTTCTACGTCTCTAAGGACATCGGGTCCAAACACTTGAGTTTCACCAGTCTGATTCCAGAACAAAGGCGTTCTACATTTACGCCCATACAGCGCCTCAAAAGGTGCCATCTTGAGACTCTTCCGGTAACTGTTGTTGTATGAGAACTTAGCATATGCCAGACTCTTATCCCAGCTTGTACCATATTGTAGTGCACAAGCTCTCAACATATCTTCCAAAATCTGGTTGATTCTTTCAGTCTATCCATCAGTTTGTGGGTGGTAAGCAGAACTGAAATTCAACTTTGTCCCCAAAGATCTATGTACTTTCTGCCAGAATTGCGACGTAAACTGAGTGCCTCTATCAGACACAATTTTCTTGGGAACACCATGTAAGCACACTATCCTTTTCATGTACAACTCTACTAGCCTTACACCTGTATAGGTAGTCTTGACTGGTAGAAAGTGAGCAACCTTGGTGAGTCGATCCACTATTACCCATATTGAATCATAACCTCTTTGAGTACGGGGCAAACCTACGATAAAATCCATACCAACTTCTTCCCATTTCTATTCAGGAATCTTCATTGGTTATAGCAACCCTGCAGGTCTTTGATGCTCAGCTTTCACTCTTTGACAAGTGTCACACAAAGCCACATACTCTGCCACATCTCTCTTCAAACCATACCACCAATACTTCTCTTTGAGATCCAAATACATCTTGGTACTTCTGGGATGTATAGAATAAGCAGACTCATGTGCCGCTTGTAGAACTGCATCACGAATAGCCTTCACTTCAGGTACACATATCCTTTTTCTGAACCAAAGAGTACCATTCTCATCCATCATGAATCCTAGTGCCTTTCCAAGCACTATATTCTCCACTATCTCCTTAAGTTTTTCATCCTCCAATTGACCTTTGCATATTTCTTGCTCCAAGGTAGGCTCTATCACCAACTCCATTGCATTAGTGACGAAGCTCAAGTTGAGATACTCCATTTCCGCACACAACTCTACTGGCATAAATGTCATCCAAAGTCCATTGGCATAACTCTTTCTGCTAAGTGCATCAACTACGACATTTGCTTTTCCCAGATGATAATGCACTTCCAAATCATAGTCTTTGATCAATTCTAACCAATGACGTAGTCTCAGATTCAGATCTGACTGGGTAAAGATATACTTCAAACTCTTGTGATATGTATAGATATCACTCTTATGACCAATTAGATAATGTCTCCAGATTTTCAAAGCATGAACCACAGCTGCCAATTCCAATTGTCTAGATGCATATGCCACCACTCTTCCTTCTTGCATAAGAACACATCCAAGGCCCAAACAAGATGCATCACAATATATAGAGAAGTTCTTGCTTAAATTTGGCAAAACCAACACTGGAGCTATAGTCAATCTCTTCTTTAGCTCATCAAAGTTTGCCTAGCATTTATCACACCATACAAATTTAGCATTCTTTTCCAATAGAGTTGTCATAGGCTTAGCAAGCTTGGAAAAACCTTCAATGAACCTCCTGTAGTATCTAGCCAATCCTAAAAAGCTACAAATCTTACTTACATTGGTTAGTGGTTTCCAATTCAATACATCTTGCACTTTGCCTGGATCCACTGCTATTCCACCATTGGAGACAACATGACCCAGAAAAGAGACCTCCTTCAATCAAAACTCACACTTGCTCCGCTTAACGTACAACTTATGTTCTCTAAGCTTTTGCAAGACCGACCTTATATGTTTAGCATGTTCTTCTTTAGTCTTGGAGAATATCAGTATGTCATCAATGAACACCACCACAAATTTATCAAGAAACTCCATGAACACCTTATTCATCAGATACATAAAGTATGCAGGTGCATTGGTCAATCCAAAAGACATAATGGTATACTCATACAAGCCATACCGTGTAATGAATGCTGTCTTGGGTATGTCCGAGTTTCAAATCTTTAGCTGATGGTAACCGGAGTGGAGATCAATCTTGGAGAACACATAGGCTCCTCTCAACTGATCAAACAAATCATCCATCCTAGGCAAAGGGTATTTATTCTTGATAGTAACCTCATTAAGTGAACGGTAATCCACACACATCCATTGGGTACCATCCTTCTTATCCACAAAGATCACAGGTGCCCCCCATGGGGAAGAACTAGGGTGTATGAAACCTTTTTCTTGCAACTCTTTTAGTTGTTTCTTAAGCTCTTCTAATTCATTAACCCCCATTCTATATGGACGTTTAGCTATTGGTGCAGTTCCAGGTAATAATTCAATAATGAATTCAATGTCACGGTCAGGTGGCATACCTGGCAAGTCATCGGGGAAGACATCCGGGAACTCCTCCACAACACGATCTTGTTTATTAACATCACCATCCAGCTAGTTCATAGTGGCTGTTGGCTGAGCTTGCACTACCACTTCTACACAGATTCTATCTCCATTGAGTGATGTCACAACAATAGATCTCTCCTAACACTGAATCACTACCCGGTGTTGTTTCATCTAACCCATTCCTAGAATAAGATCAATTCCCACTGTTCTCAACATAATAGGTTTCACTTTGAAGTCTACCCCCTTAAGGAAATGCTAGCTGAGGGACTCCACTAAGAAGCTGGCATGCTACCTCCCGGTGAATTTACTAATATAGGGTTTTTCATGGCACATAAAGGTATACTATGCATTCTAACAAAAGCTTGGGAAATAAATGAATGCGAAGCACTGGAATCAAAAAGTACTATAGCAGAGATAGAGTTAACACTGAACGTACCCAACATGACCTCGGGCGTCTCCTGAGCTGCATCAGATGACACATAGTTCACTTTAGCAGTGTGAGGTGATCGGGCGTTGAACTTCGGATTGCCATTCTAGTTCTGTGGAGCTTGCTAGTTCTGCTTCTTTGGACACTGATAAGCATAGTGACTTCTCCACAATGGTAGCATGCGTTGGGGTTATTGGGTGCACCACTCTTCATAGGAGCATTGTTGGGCATTCCCTGGCGTGATGCCGGATTACTGGTCTATTGCTGGGGACACTGATTACCAAACTATTGCTGGTATTGAGGGTGTTGCTGGAACTGGTTACGCTAAGGATACTGACCATGGTTTTCCTGGTTAGATGGTCCTTGATTCCTTTGCTGAAAACCCTGCTGGGGATAAGCATGCGGGCGAGTGTTGCTTCTAGAAGCTTGCCCTTGAAGCCTCCTCTTCTTGGCTTCCATCTCTTTGCGCTTATCATCAATCACAATAGCGCGATTCACCAATGACTGAAAGTTAGGGTACGTGTTGGACATAAGCTGGAGCTACAGGCCATCATAAAGTCCCTTGAGGAAGCAGCATTGCTTCTCCCTATCCTCAGCTACATCATTTGGAGCATAGCGTGATAGTTAAGCGAACTTATCATGATACTCCACCACAGTCATGGATCCTTGCTTATGGGACCTGAATTCCTCCTGCTTGAACTCCACTAGTCCATCGAGGATATGATATGACCGAAAATTGTCCTTGAATTCCTGCCAGGTGATAACATGAGCATTGTTGGGGCGTCCATACTAGAAAAAATCCCACCAATCCTGAGCTGCTCCCTGGAGTTGACCAGAAGCATACAACACCTTCTCAAGATCATTGCATTGTGCTATGTTAAGTTGTTTTTCCACAGCACACAACCAATCGTCTACCTCCAAGGGGTCTGAGGCATGGGTGAACACCGGAGGGTGACCCTTCATGAATTCCCATGCTTGTCTCTAACCTGAACAGGCGGTGGTCCTCTTGCAGGTTCGTTATCCAAACGTTGCATCATGGCTTGCATCAACTGCGCTTGCATTCCCATCAATTGCTCCATAGTCACTGGTGGCGGTGGTGGTGGATTCATGGGAACACCACGACCACGACCACGGCCTCTGCCTCTTCCTCCTCTTGCGGCCATCTGTTTTCCAAACAAATGCGCAAAATTTTTAGAGATTTCCAAATTATAGAGAACTTATAAAAGATAAGGAACAACGCTGAGGATTTTCTGGACAAGATTCAAATACATCAGTTCGGTAAATCTATCATAACTTGAGTTTCAGAGACCCAATAGAGGCGTACTAAGAATGGTTAGAAAGCTTAGGATATCAGCTACAACTTTTATTTAGAACACTTTTTCAGATTCTGATGTACACATGGTCAAAAATAGAGCTAAACTGAATCTGTTCTGGGTTCTAGTCTGCACAGAAACATCAACTTGTGACAGCTAGATATTACAAACCTGAACAGATATTGATGTGATTCAAGAGACATTTGAAAGATACAGAAGTCTAGATATCTCCATAAAAATTTCAGAATTTTAGGCAGCCTAGATTTCGAGATACAAGGTAAAGAACACAGGCTGCTCCAGAAAACAGCACAGCAGAGATATGATAAACAACCCATCTGCATTAAGACCTCATCTAAACTTAGGGTTCAAATCTATGAAATTTGTGGACATGCCCATAAACCTCCAGCAATCATACAAACTCCAAATCATCTAATTTCACAATTAAAAACATCTAATCACTAAAGTTCACAAGACAAGACAAGACTAGACATAACACACGAACTAACAACGTCGTAGCTTTAAAACAAGGCACCTAACACCTATGGGGCCGTGTCAACCATGGTGAACGACTGGGGCTTCTTCTTGTAGATCGGTGGTAGCCCAAGTTGAGCACGTAGTTCATCAACTTGCTTCTAGAGACGCCTCCCGGCCCTCTGCGATGCACGTAGCTCTCCCTTGACTTCTTCATCTACCCCCTGCATGGCATGGACATGTTGCACTGTTGCTTCTAGAGTTGGATCACTTTTTGGTGGTGCGAGGACCTGCCAATTATCCTCATGATCATTGCGAGGAAGGAACCTAAAACGATCCTCCTTCATGGCCTCAAAACAACGGCCATGGTAGTAGATGTAAGCATCCTACGCTGCATCTTCCATGCCATCTAATGCATAAGCCCATCTGGCAGTGGCACCGTGGACAGTCTCCACCTCATGTGCATTCTTTATGTCGTTCTAGGTGGTGACAACCAGCTCTACCTTCCAAAAAGTTGCCTCCAAAGGGTGCTGGTACTCTGCACAGTGATAATTGATGGAGGCATGCAGATCAGTGAAGTAGTCATCCAGCACATGAGTAAGGAGGGTGTGGTAGTATGCCATTTCTGGGGCCTGCTTGAAGTAGTATTTGCACGTCCAGCCCATCTCCTCATCCACCACAGGGACAACTAGGGGTGGCATAGGCATTGGTGAAGTAGCTGAGGACTCAGTTGGTGTAGCTTCAACAGCATAGACAGGTGCAACAGCTAGAGCAGGAGCAGGTGCTGGTGCAGGAGTCAGGGTAGCCATCCACTCCTCATCATCAGAGATGACCACAATCTCCTTCTCCACCTATGGAGCACGGGGGGTGAACATGGCACGGTAGCCTACAGTGCTGAGGCGGGTAGTCTTCGGGTTACGAGACATCTAGAGATTTAGAGTAAGATAGAATTAGAATCAACAATTTTATATAATAGATTAAGGTATGAAAAACATAAATATTTTAGTAAAATAACAAGAATAAGACAGTAAGCAGGAAACCAGTAGAGCAAAGATGCTAAAACAACCATCTCTAACTAGGCTTGCGTCCTATAGTCAACACGGCTTTGATACCAATTTGTCACACCCAATTTTAAGGATAAAATTGAATGCATAAGACTCATGTGTGCCAAGGGATCAGTCACACACATAAGTTGACAAATTTACAAAAAAAGTATCATCACGGTGTATCTTATATCACAATTAATACCATCACATAGTCTTACACAACACAACGGAAAATAAAAAGGTAGCTCTCTCGTGGTAGCTCTAACACAGGGATGGTCAACTAGTTGACCACAAGCCTAAAAGTCCTCTGGAAACTCCTCATACTCGTTGACATCTATTACCCATCTAGGATTTTTATCCAAATATAGAAAGTAAACAAGCATAAGTACTTCCCGTACTTAACAAGATAACATGTGGTTATGAAAGCTAAAAAAGGATGACTCTGGTTTACTGCAGTTAGCACTTTTAGTAAGTCAAGATTTTATCATCATCTATTATCAAGTTATGCTTAAGCCCCAATTAAACCCACATGATCAGATATCAAAATCAACTGTATCATATTATCATCGTAGAACATCCTAAATGAACAACAATAATTAACCAGTTATTCTGTGAGTTTTCTAGGCCGCTCATGACCATGAGCACGACTGTTATAACAGTTTGTAACCCTCTACAGAGGTTGTGCATATTCACCGTGAATCGTGATTCCCATATGCCCGGGTCAATTACTCCCATATCACTACCAAGGTGAGCGGGCGGGGTACACTATAAAGCTATTTCATAGGTTTTTCTAACAAGTTAGGGCCGCTAGGTTTCCTCAGCACGCAGATGTAGGAACCCCCCTTTCCTATGGCACAAATCCTTCGCGGCTATACACATAAGAATAGGGGTAGTCCTATACCCAACGTGGCAAGCCCCTTTTGCACCATAAAGGTAACCTCTAACAAGCTAGAAAAGGTTCTATTACTGAGCTAAAGTCGGAGCCATGTGACCCTCACGGTTGCACTATCAGTCCTAGCTTTTGCTGACAGATAAGTCCTTATGGAGGGCCGAGAGCATCATGATCAAAAGTCATTTGCTCCTTCGCCCTATAATTCAGTTGTTTAAAAGCAACTTTTACCTTTTCTTTCCATTGAATCATTGTTCAATATGTAGGTCATGTACAGTTACATTGAGTGCTAGCAACTACCCTTATGCATATACCCCGTAGGAGACAAGGAAAACAGGATATTCAACCACTAGGATGTCGTTACGGGTATCAAAATTAGACACATGCAAATGAGTAATTAATAAATGATGAATAGGACATCAAGGTAGATCCCATGCTATACTTGCCTTGCTTAACAACCTCTTACTGGTCCTGCTGGTCGTCAAATAACTCTTGGTCACCAACGTTCTCCTCACCGTCTGAACACGACCAACACGGCAACATACAACATTTTAGGAACATTCATGCAAAGCAAACAATCCTATAGTTAGAACAGTACACTAGTAGTATAGAAAACAAGTTAAAATATTTATGAAAAGAATCTATGTCTCGCTACGATCACGTCAATGTGAAGTTCACAAAAATCGGAGCTAAAACATGAAAGTTACGATTTAAACAAGATTTCCTATATCAAATTAATTAAGTAAACCTAACCATGAAATTTAAAAGTTGCAAACATGGTTAACAGTGGTATTAACACGTAGATTATGCAATTATGAAACTCACGCAAGTGGAATGGGTCAAATTGGAGTTAAAACGAAGTTTTTATGAGCAAAACAAATCTAGTGGCATTTCTGTAATTAGAATGAACTATTTTCGGATTTAAATAAAATCAAATCTGGGATTTTTAAATCGGCCAAGGACTGCAGGTTCAATTTGGTGAAACTTGGGGGTCTCTTTAGCAAAATGACCCACAAAGGGGTATCAGCCTTCCTGGGCCGTTGATCAAGCAATGGGTGTCTCAGATTAGAGCGAGGGAGGGGAGAGAAGAGGCCGGCGATCGGAACAGTGCTCCAGCTAGCGGGGCACCATGGCTGGCGGCGAGAATCTCGCTGGCGCACTCAGTTCAGGGTCTACGAGCCATGGTTTGATGAATTGAGGACAATAGGAGAGAGAGGCGGCGCAGGCGACCTCGCCCAGGCTGAGAGTGTGGCCGGAGGACACGGCCGAGGCGGTGGTGGCTATGGCCGACAGCGTGGAGGTCCCCGACACTCATGGATTGGGCCCTAGAGGCCATGAAACATGAAATTAAAGGCATGGGGAGAAGGAGGGGAGCACGACGAATCTCACCATAGTGAAAATTGGAGACGACAGTGGCTCGAGGACGACGAACCACATGGAGGGACGGACGACGGACCTCGGCGTAGCGGTTGCGCCTTCCTCGTGCATGGGCAAACACAAGAGTGGAGCGGGGGAGGCAGCAGAGAGGGTGGCGACGGGGTCAGGACCTCCTTTTATAGAGGCCGGGGCATGGGGACGCTCCCACGACGCGAGGGACGGCGTGGCAGCAGTGGTTGCGGCCTAACCGCGCACGATGTGGGAGGTGGGTGACGGCACTGATAAGCGGGCCTAGGCCATCAGTGGTAGAGATAAGGAGGGAGAGGGCGCGACAGCGGTTGCCCAGCTCGCCTGATTGGGCCGACCCAGGAAGAAATCGGGAGGAGAGGAAAGAAAAAGAGAAGGAAAGCCAACGGGCCAATGGGGAAGGAAATGGGCCAGCGGGCCAAAATGAAGAAGGGAGGGGAAGAAATAAATTTTCTTTTCTTTTTCCAAATCAAATTTCCAAGTTCATTTTCCAATTGATTTTTGAATCCTTTTGAGTTTAAATCAAACCACTCAACATATTAAATACAATGCTGCAGCATGAGTGCATCAACATGTATCTATCCTTATGATTGATTTTTAATTTCACAATAATTATTATTTTCCTATATTTGAATGCACACATAATTGCATAAATAAATCAAATTTAACTATTTTAAAAGAATGCAAACTTTATTTAAGTGTCATGAGGTGAATCAGTGTCTAACTTAGTCAAATAGGGCTCATAAAAAATCAACAAAATGCTGTTTTGAAACTTAAAAAATTTTGCTAAGTCATGTGCTGACTATAGTTTTAAAGTACTCTACTTTGGAGCTTTGTTGTTTGAAAACCATTGGGAATTAGGCCAAACTCCTTTAAGCATTTTTGTAGTACTCACTTAGCTCTAGAAATTTGATTAAGGAAGTTTTCAAAAATTCGCCACGGATTAGGAGTTAGAGAGTCATGAAGTCACGCTGTCAGTCGAGTTCAACGGCATCTGAATCAGCACCACGCGCATGCATCATGGCCGACCGGTGTCGGGCCGCAACCGCCGCGTGGTGGGCGTACGCCAGTGCCGACCCCACCGGTCAGGCCAACGTGGGCAACAAAGCCGCGCGATGCTGCTACCCTCCCTCGCTCGCCCGCATCGTGCTCCTTTGTCTCGCCTCGCCTCTCTCTCGCCATGCCAGAGCAAAGCCACCATGCACCGTGCCATCGCTGCCGAGCTCGCATGCCACCATCGTAGCACCATTCCCTGATAGCTCACGCGCACCGGTCGGCCATTTCCCCCTCCACCTCATAGACCACCCATCGCCTTAGGCCCGAGCCAAGGTAAATGCCTAAGGGCAAGTCCGCCATTGCCGTACCCTCACCAGAGTGCCGCCGAGCTTGCACTCGCTATGGCTATGCTCCATCGAGCCATCTCGCTCACGTGTTCTGCTTGTTAGGGATATTCTAGGGTTAGGGTTAGGTCACGCCACAGATCATTGAGCCAATGCTGGCACACCAGCGTCGAAACGCCACTACGCACCGCCGTGCTCATGTCGCCGTGCTGCCATGTACGTGGCTAAGCTTTGCCACCGCTCCACCCTAACCTAATCCATGCCGCAGAGCTTCGCTAGGGTTTGTAGATGCCGTAGCCACGCTCGCCTGGCCATGCCTTTGTCGGGGATGGCCAAAGCACCACTGCGCACCACCGCCGAGCCACCATGCTCACCGGTGAGCTAGCTCTATTGGTCCCCTAAGCAAACCTAGGGTACCTAAAGATGTGGAATATGATGGGGAACATGTTGGTGCCGACCTCATTGCCGGTGACCTCGCCGTCGGTGTGTTCTCGCGTTCAAAGCCAGCCCCTACCTCTGTCTCTCTATCGTGTGGGGTCAGTTTGTAACACCCTAGTGTTAAACATTACATTTGGCATTTGCATTTCTTGAGCACAAGCATCATCTAAGCATTCATGAGCATGAGCATATGAAGTTTTATTTCATTTACCTTCTCTTTATCACATGTGATGTTGTTTATATATTTACATATGCTTGTAATCATGTATGACCAATGTATGGAATGGTTGTAAGGTCATGAACACACCTTAGACACATCTAGGATGGTAATTAGAACAATGTTTATATTCATGACATAGACCAAATTTGCTTCCTAGTGTTGGTTTCATTTGAAATGCCATTTTCATGATACTAGTTTGACCAAAGTTGAACAGTAGCTTAGAGTGTTTGCATGACTATGTGACCTAAATAAAAGTTGTAGTTCACATCATGGGTAACAAACTTTATTTAAGGGTCATGAGCTAATTCAGTGTCTAACATAGTCAAATAGAGCTCACAAATATCAACAAAATGCTATTTTCAAAACTTGAAATTTCACCGTCTTGAAGCTGTTTTTAGTTTTAATGTGCCTCACTTGGGAGCTTTGTCCTTGGCTAACCAGTGAGAATTAGATGATGGTTCCTAAAATAAAGTTGGGGATCTCACATAGCTCTACAACTTTCACTAATACAAATTTTGCTAACTCAAACTGGATTAGGAGATATAGAGGAACGAAGTAGTAATGTCAGTCAACTAAATCGGCACTTAGCCTATTTGAATCGGCTGGCCATCGTGGCCGACCACGCTAGGCTATGTGCGCCACGTGCCGGTAGCACGCCGGTGTCGGCTCAGTTGGTCAGGCCAGTAGGTGGAGAAAAGGGAGGCAAAGCCACCGCGCTCACTCATTCTTGCTCTCTCGCCCTCTCTCTACCTCTCCGTCACCTGCTAGAGCAAGCCGAGCACCACGCCATCGCCACCGCACCTCCGCCAAGCTCGCACGCAACTGCCACTATGCCATTGTGCCGATCTGTTATCCATGCCACAATGCCATTGTGTCGACCTATTATTGCACACACACCGCTTGGCCATCACCTCCTTCTTCTTGCCGACCTGTTATCCATGCCAATCGAGCCAAGGTAAAGGCCTATGGGCCGTTGCTATCGCTGCCATGGCCACAAAGCACCATCGAGCTCCGAGCTACCGTGGCTAGCCCAATCCACCGCTGATCCAACCTCTCTCTCTCTTGATTCATCTTCGTTGTAGATCCTAGAAGCTATAGCCAAAGCTTGTTGAGCCACTACTATGTCGTCGGTGCCAGAACATGAGCCGTAGTGCCGTGAGCTGAGAGCACCGCCACCATGCACGCTGCCATGGCTATGCATGCCTGGTTCTCTTCCTCACGTGCTTCTAGACATTAGGGTTAGGTTAGAGCTAGGTCTAGCTCGAGGCAAGAGCTTAAGGCCAATGCCGGCCTCATCGGAGTGGAACGCCACTATGCCGCCATTGTGCTCGTGCCACTGTGCTACCATGCATGTAGCCAAGCTTCGCCACTGCTCCACCCTAACCTAATCCACGCCATAGAGCTTCGCTAGGGTTTGTAGATGCCATAGTCGCGTTTGCCTGGCCATGCTATCGCCAAGGATGGCCAAAGCACCACCACACGCCGCCGCCATGCCCACCGACGAGCTAGCTCCGTTGATCCTCTAAGCAAACCGAGGGTACCTGTAGGTGGAATAGGATGGGGAACATGTTGGTGCCGACCTCATCGCTGGTGACCTCATCATCGACGAGTTCTGGTCGGTCAAAGCCGACCCCTGCCTCTGTCTCTCTGACTTGTGGGGTTAGTTAACCCACAAGGCCCAGTCGTCAGTCGCAGCGGGGTGCATACACCAGGTGCACGTAGCTGTAGCGCCCGATTTCAAATTTGATTTTCTTTATTTTTTTTCACAGATTTAGTTACAAACTTCAAAAAATCATATCTATAGCTAAGAATATCCAAATGGGGTGAACCAAATTTTGTTAGATTTATCTTGAAGTGTACTTTTTTATAAAAATATGAAATCTACTATTTACTGTATTTTTCTAGAGAATTAAATTGAGCAAGATAAGTGCTTTTAAAATTGTTTCGATCTTGTAAATTGCATAACTTGAGCTAGGAAGGTGAGAAAATTGTGATTTCAATTTTGCTAGTCTTGTGTTGACATGCTCTAGCTAGAAAAAAATATTAAACCTACAGTAAGCATACTTAAAAGATGGTCTTTCTATTTAATCCTAATTAATTGCTAGCTTCTAGTGAAATTAAATGGGGGTAAAAATACATAACACATGATCATGCAAATTTTTACACAGTATTCTTATGCTAGGAGGAAAGTAAGAAAATATTAAATCTGTTGCTTGACACTTTTCATTAGGCTAAACTATTTTTGCTAAAATAAGCCTATATGACATGTCATTTTAGTAGAGATGGCTATGCTCATCCAAATAGCATGAAATTTGTACAGTAGACTATTAGGGTCATATGTAGGCTACTGTAATTTTCTCAGAATTTATTGGTTAATGTAAATATTTATCCTTTAAATCCCCTTATTATCTAAGAAAATTAATAAATGAATGTAAATAAATTAGTTATATTTAACCATGATGTTTTCTGTGATGGTTGTGATACATATGATCTGTTGATATTATTAGTTAGGCTTAGAAGTAATTGGTTGTATGCAACTAGTTAATTATTGCTGTATAATTCAACTAGATGGCTGCATATATAGTTTCTGTTGTGGTGATAATTTGATGACGATAATGATTCTTTCTGTAAAACTTGTTAATAACAAAGTTGTAGATAATTTACTTATCTACCTTGTGTTAAATTTTCATAGTTATAGGTCTTATGGTTTAAGAATTATGGCTATTAGAAGTCTGCTATCAGAAATACTTGCTCTCTGCCTAGATCTGAAAGATTGAATTGTTTGACATAGATAACTGCTAAATCTCATTAAGATAATTAAAAGAAAGTTGTAGGAAATTTCATAAGATTTCCATAAAGTCTATAGGAGTATTATTTTGATGTGTATAACTCTAGTTATGGTCAAAATAAATGGCTGTTGTCTTGTAGTCTAGAAAATGATTTACATAAGTGTTTGTTTAAGTTACTAGAGAAGAGATATGCACCTATTCAGTAAAAGCAAATGTAACTTGTTATCACCTTAATGCAATGTTGCTAAGAACATTTATGAGGATGCATTCATCACACCATATCATATTATACATGTCATTATATATGCATCCATGATATCTTATTCCCTGCTCATGCATATAGGATCGTCCAAAGGGATAACTCTTTTGGAGTTCAACGAAGAAGAAGAGGAGGAACAACAGGAAACACCTCTGGTCATAGCTCTAGAAGGAGAGGAACAAACTCTTAAGGACCTCTCTGAGTGCCCGGATCATAGGCCAACCTATTTCCTCAAAGGCAAGCCCTAGAGCATTCTAAGTCTCTCATGTTTTACAAAATATCACTTGAGTCCTTTTATGTTTAATGCATTAGGTTATAAGAGTTAAATTGGAAACACTTGATGCATAGAACTACCTTGTCTAGATAAATATACCTTTAACCCAGTATAGGTCTAGGATGGAATATATGCTTAGCCATGCTTAGACCGATAGAAGTTGGGTGATTTCCTATCACCTATGAGATATAGGTGGATACCGAAGCACGGTTGGCTATATTTGCTATCATGGAAAAGAACCATGAGGTAATGTAACAGAAGGTCAGGTGGAGTCTATGCATAGGTTGGCTCGTGTGATTCCATCTGTGCCAATTAAGGACCATACCATTGTTGGAACTTCTATTGAGATTGAATGCATGCCTCTCATTTAGCTGGCTAGATAACTCGTTTCAACCATGAAGCCAAGTAGCTCCACTGAGGCTAAGCCCCATTCTATAAAAGTGCACACTATAGATGGTAGTAAGGATGTGCGGGGAGCCAGACGTGAGCACAAGGGCAAGCCGGGCTTGAACGTCCTGGTAGCTGGTTGTCCCTGATTGTGTGGCGCTGGGCGAACCCATGAAATGTGGACCTGAGTTATACCAAAGGTGACCTAAGGTGATCATTGATCTGGTCTGCCTGGGTTTGTGTTAGGAATAAATTTCCAGCTGGTTGAAATCGATTCAAATCACCGTCTCTCCCAGACAGTGAGAAACTTAGCCAGCTCCAGCATCGTAGTAACTGTATTATGCAATGTTGGTTATGATGAACATGGAATTATTATACCAGCTATGGTTATTATTGTATGCTACTAAATGATATACTACATGATTGGCATAAGTTAGTTGCTAATCTAGAGATGAATAGCTATAATTAACTTGATGATCAAATTATGAATGTGCAACTGAATTAGTCGCTTTTTATGCAAAATGTTGTCAAGTAGCTCCACCTATAAAGCCTTGCATGATCCTTGGAGTCACTTTATTTTTAGTTTATGATGGGTAAGTCTAGCAGAGTACCTTCTCGTACTCAGGGTTTTATTCCCATTATAGCAGATGGTCCTATTTATCATGGCTATTGCAAGAACTACTTCTGTCCCACCATGGACGAGGAGTAAGCCCTAGGCAGGCATCTTTTATTAATCCCTCTCTTATGCTTTTGTGAAAGTGTGATCATGAGCTGGCACCATATTTAAACAATGTTGTAGATGTTGGTTTCAAATTTTTAATTTGCTTCCGCTACTATCTTACCTGAACTTGGTTTATAATAACTTTAATTCGTACTCTGATGGATGAACTATATTTGTGAACTTTATGTAACATGTGACATGTATGTTGAATCATGTATGATCTTGGTTGTATGTTGGTTGAATTGAGGCCCTTCGTGGTACTCGACAGACTACCGGATTTATATGGGCTCAAGTATGACAGTGCGACCGTTTACGGGCTGCCATTATACTTGTGCTCTTATAAATTGATCAGGTCTACTACATAGTTGACTCGCAGGGCCCAGTCATAGCGCCTCTATGGTGTATACGCCGGATGCACCTAGCATTTAGGGTTTAGTTGTTTTTGAATTATTTTCATAGATTTGAATACAAACATCAAAAATTCATATCTGGAGCTAGGAGTGTCCAAATGAGGTGAACCAAATTTTGTTAGATTCATCATGAAGTGTACTATTTGCTAAAAATATGAAATCTACTGCTTAGGGTATTATTCTGGTAGAATTAAATTGAGCAAAATAAGTGCTTCTAAATGTGTTTATATATTGTAAATTGCATAACTTGAGCTAGAAAGGTGATAAAATTATGATTCTAATTTTGCTGGTCTTGTGTTGACATGATCTATCTTGTAAAAATATTAAACCTATAGTAAGTATACTATAAATATGGTCTTCCTATTTAATCTTAATTAATTGCTAGTTTCTAGTGAAATTAATTGGGGTAAGAATACAAAACAAATGATCATACAAAATTTTACACAGTATTGTTGTGCTAGGAGGAAAGTAAGAAAAATATTAAATCTATTGCTTGACACTTTTGATTAGGCTAAACTATTTTTGCGAAAATAAGCCTGTATAACTTGTCATTTTAGTAGAGATGGCTATACTTATCCAAATGGCATGCAATTTATATAGTAGATTATTAGGGTCATATGTAGGCTACTATAATTTTCTTAGAATTTATTGAATATTGGAAATATTTATCCTTTAAATCATCTTGATATATGAAGAAATTAATAAATGAAATTAAATAAATTAGTTGGGCTTAACCATAATATTTTCTGTGGTGTTTGTGATGCATATGGCCTGTTGATGTTATCAGATAGGCTTAGGAATGATTGGTTGTAGACAACTAGCTAATTATTGTTTTATAATTCACTTAGATGGTTGCATGTGTAGTTTCTATTGTAGTCATAATTTCATGATGATAGTGATCTTGTCTGTGAAACTTGTTAATAACAAAGTTGTAGATAACTTACTTATCTAGCTTATGTTAAATTTTCATAGTCATAGGCCTTATGGTTTAAGAATTCTAACTATTAGAAGTCTGCTATCAAAAATGCTTGCTCTCTAGATAGATCTAAAAGATTGAATTGTTTGGCCTAGATAACTATTGAATCACATTAAGATGATTAAAAGAAAGTTGTAGGCAATTTCATAAGCTCTCAAAATGTCCACAACCATATTATTTAGATATGTATAACTCCAGTTATGGTTAAAACAAGTGGTTGTTGTCTTCAGTCCAAAAAATTGCTTAGATGAGAATATGTTTAGTTACTAAAGAAGAGATACGCACCTACTCAGTAAAATAAGATGTAACTTGTTATCACCTTAATACAATGCTATTGAAAACACCTATGATAATGCATTTCATCATACCCCACCATATCATATATGTTGTATATATGCATCCACGATATCTTATTCCATGATCATGCATATAGGATCATCCGAGGCGATAACTCTTTTGGAGTTCAATGAAGAAGAAGAGGAGGAACAACAGAAGACACCTTAGGCCATAGCTCCAGAAGGAGAGGAGCAAACTCTTGAGGACCTCCCTGAGTGCTCGGATTATAGGCCAACCTCTTTCCTAAAAGGCAAGCCCCGGAGCATTCTAAGTCTCCTATGTTTTACAAAATTTCACTTGAGTCCTTTTATGTTTGATGCATTAGGTGATAAGAGTTGAATTGAAACCACCTGATGTATAGAACTATCTTGTCTAGATATATATACACCTTTTACCCTATGTAGGTCTAGGATCGAATACATGCTTAGCCATGCTTAGACCGGTAGAAGTTGGGTGATTTCCTATCACCTGCGAGATATAGGTGGATACCGAAGCACGGTTGGCTATATTTGCTATCGTGGAAAAGAACCTTGGGGTAATGTAAATGGAGGCCGGGTAGAGTCTATGTGTAGGTTGACTCATATGAATCCGTCTATACCAATTAAGGACCATACCATTCTTGGGCGCTTCTAACAAGATTGAGCGCATGCCTCTCACTTAGCTGATCGGATAACTCGTTCTGACTACGAAGCTGAGTAGCTCAACTCATGTCAGGCCCCGTTCTGTAAAAGTGCGCACTCTGGATGGTAGTAAGGATGTGCGGGGAGCTAGACATGAGCCCAAGGGTAGACTAGGCCTAAACGTCCTGGCAGCTAGTTGTCCCTAATTGTGCGGCACTAGGCGAATCCATGAAATATATACCTGTGTTGTACCAAAGGTGATCATTGATCTGGTCTACCTAGGTTTGTGTTAGGAATAAATTCCCAACTAGTTGAAGTTGATTCGAATCGCCTTCTCTTCCTAACTGTGAGAAACTTGGCTAGTACCAACATCGTAGTAATTATATTATGGAATGATGGTTATGATGAACATGGAATTATTATACCGGCTATGGTTACTATTGTTATGCTACTAAATGATATACCACATGTTTGGCATAGGTTAGTTGCTAATCTAGAGATAAATAGCTATAATTAACTTGATGACCGAATTATAAAATGTATAGCTGAATTAGTGGCTTTTTATGCAAAATGTTGTCATGCTAGCTCCACTTATGAAGCCTTGCATAATCCTTGGAGTGACTTTATTTTTGGTTTATGATGTGTAAATCTAGCTGAGTACATTCTCGTACTCAGGGTTTTATTCCCATTGTTGCAGATGGTACAGTTTATCATGGCTATTGCAATAGCTGCTTCTGTCCCACCATGGACGAGGAGTAAGCCCTAGGTAGGCATCTATTATTAATCCCTTTCTTATGCTTTTGTGAATGTGTGATCATGAGATGGCACTATATTTAAACAATGTTGTAGACGTTGGTTTCAAACTTTTAATTTGCTTTCGCTACAATCTTACCTGAACATGGTTTGTAATAACTTAAATTTGTACTCCAATGGATGAACTATATTTGTGAACTTTATGTAACGTGTGACATGTATGTTGAATCATGTACGATCTTGGTTGTATTTTGGTTGAATTGAGACCCTTCGCGGTACTCGATAGACTACTGGGTTTATATGGGCTCAAGTATGACAGTGCGACCACTTGCAGGCTACTATTATACTTGTGCTCTTATAAATTGGTCGATTCTGCTATAGCTAGAATCAGAGCAAGATTCAACATTAATTGCCACATGTGTATTTAAAACAAAGGTTTTTGTTTTCCAAAACCAGTTTCTAGCAACTTATAGCTATATATATAGGTGTTTAAAACTTGGAGTTTGAATCTAAAGTGTACTAGTGATCACTTTCCTTTATGCCCAGTTAAGAACTTTTGGTGGCTAATTAAGTACTAATTTGGGGGTTTTCAATTTTGTCGTCCATATGGCGTGCTATAGCATGGATGCCATTGAAAGCTCTAGTTTGATTTTGGTGAATTGATGAAACCCTAAGTGCTAACCTAGTTTATCAAAGTGATTATGAGATAGGTAGCACTATTCCAAGTGATGAAGCAACAGTGAAGATCATGATGATGGTGATGCCATGGTGATGATCAAGTGCTAGGACTTGGAAAAGAAGAACGAGAAAAACAAAAAGCTCAAGGCAAAGGTGAAATTGATAGGAGCTTTTTGGTTTAGTGACCGAGACACTTAGCGAGTGTGATCACATTTAGGATCGATAGCTGTACTATTAAGAGGGGTGAAACTCGGATCGAAATGCGGTTATAAAAGTTCCACTAGATGCTCTAACTCATTGCGTATGCATTTAGGATCTAGTGGACTGCTAACACCCTTGAAAATGTTTGTGAAAATATGGTAACACACATGCATGAAGTGTCACACTTGGTGGTTGGCACATTTGATCAAGGGTGGTGAAGTTTGGGGTCAAAAGGAGCTATTTCGTATTGACCAGACTCTACCTTGGGCAATGATCGAACTCTTACCCTGCATCCGGTCAGTGGTGCGTAGTGAAGGCCGCCCTCGGTCCTTTGATCGGACGCTAAGAAGAAATAGGACTGGACACGCTGGGGGTGTGTCTGATCAGGCTATGACATATGCTGACGCAAGCA
The DNA here is from genome assembly GCF_019320115.1 of Miscanthus floridulus. Lineage (NCBI taxonomy): Eukaryota > Viridiplantae > Streptophyta > Magnoliopsida > Poales > Poaceae > Miscanthus > Miscanthus floridulus. The sequence continues at coordinate 10,685,642 of NC_089590.1, forward strand.
TCAAAACAAGCTAGTGAGGACCAGACCTTGAGCTGCGTCCGGTCACCTATGATCGGACGCGTCTGATCACAATTTTACCTCTCTAGGAGCTCTCTAGAAATGATCAGACTCTGACGCGTGGTGCATCCGATCAATTAAACAGGAGCATTCGGTCAATGGTCAATGAGTGCGCATGAGTGAGCTGTTGTGCACCAATGGATAGTTTCAAATGGCTAGGACATGTGGTGATCAGGCTACTACCAGACGCAGTGACTGGACACATCCGATGCACACGACCTGAGCGTCCGGTCGTCCCACAGTTAGCCCAATAATTGAGCCAACAGCTCTATTGTTTGGGGGTGCCTATAAATATCATTTAGCTAGCTCTAGCTCACTCTCTTGGCCATTTACATTGACATAGCAACCTTATGAGCTTAGCCAAAGCCCTCCCACTCATCTCCATTATTGATTCATTATCTTTGTGAGATTGGGAGTGAATCCAAGTGCATTGCTTGAGTATTTGCATCTAGAGGCACTTGGTGTTCGTATTTCGCTATGGGATTCACTTGTTACTCTTGGTGGTTGTTGCCACCTAGATGGTTTGGAGCAGCGAGGATCATCGAGTGAAGGTTGGTGATTGTCTTCGGCTCCGATCATGGTGATTGTGAGGGGTTCTTGACCTTTCCCCGGTGGAGAGCCAAAAGGTACTCTAGTGGATTGCTCATGGCTTGTATGATCCTCATCTTGTGTTGGTTGTGCGACACCCTATTAAGGGTTTGGCGTGTGATGCCAATTAGTGCATGAACCTCCAAGTGAGTGAATCGCCACAACGAGGACTAGCTTGCCAACAAGCAAGTGAAACTCGGTAAAAAATCATTGTGTCATCATTAGATTCTGAGGTAATTGGTCTTCATTGGTATTCATTCTTGTGATTGATTGATTCATTCCTTGACTCGGAAGTATAACCATCTTGCTCTCTCTCTTTACATTACCACAAACTAGTTGTCAAGCTCTTTAGTGTAGCTAGTCGTGAGAGTTTGTTAGTCTAGTTAGTGTGGCTCTTTAGTTAGCCTTTGAGAACACACTAACTTAGTGTAGTGACATAGCCATTGTGTGGATAGAGACTATAGAAACTAGAATTGTGGTAGGTGGCTTGCATTTTTAGTAGGTTAGCACAACACTTGCTTCGCCTCATATTTGTCTAACCGGCTTGCTAAGTGTTGTTGTACAAATTTTTAATAGGCTATTCACCCCCCTCTAGCCATTAGAACCTTTCAGCCATTCACGTGAGTGTTAATTTATGGATCAAATGCCCCTACACCCAAGGTAAGATGTCACTCATCATCACGGTGGAATGACCGCAAGATGTGAGCATGTGGTCTATGGGGAGAGTTAGCTTTGATACTGAAGTGTATATATGCCTCATATATATATGTAAGTATTTAATTGTGGGTTAGCTTTGATATGGCTATATATGCATATTTATATGTATATATAGGATGTATTTACTCTCGGGTAGCTTTGATACGGAAGTATATATATATATGGGTATATACATATGGAAGTATTTAGCTTGCAACCTTGAGCTCAGATTTACATTCTGCATATATAATTGTGGGGTTGGGCTGAAATAAAATTCTTGTGCTGGTACAATAACAATGAAACACGTAGCCTGACTAGTTACATTATATATGAGAGAACGCTTGTATGCCACCGTGTATGCCGTTAGAAGTTTTAAATTTTCCTAAGTTTGTGAAGACGTACGGAACGTGCATGCATCATGATAAATCATTATTATTACACTTGTATTGTTCCTCCCCTTATGGATTCCTTACTCGGTTATGTAACTCTTATCCATTATGATGTTGTCTCATGAGAGTTGCACCCTGTTGTTGGTACAGATGCCAGCACCAACTGGAAGTGGGACTTTCCTGTTGATGTTTGGTACCCCTGCCCTACTTTGGAGAGTCTTGCATTATGCGGGGTATTATGAACCATCCCTCTATTACTAGAATGAAGTATACCTAGAGGGACAACCATGGTATGAAGTACATCTGACCATACCAGCTCATAACTAAGCACCCTTCTGGTAGGAATGGTGGGCAGAATCTGAAGGAAGAACTCCTTGGGAAGCTGCCCAAGTAGTGGCTTTTGAGGTGCTGAGTCAGATATGTCAGCAACACGGGGATGAGGTTACCGGTAGTGCTACTGGTACTTTTCCTCAGGTGGATCCATCTACAGTAGTATGGACACAGCGCAACCGCAATGTATTAATCCGAGACTGGGATGAGCGAGCAAACAATTCTAGTCCCGCTATGAGTGCAATGTTTGCAGTGATGAAGACGTTCTATACTCGTTAGGACACCAGGGACTTCTGGCATGAGTCCTATACCACTTGTAAGGATAGGCTCATGAGGACCGAAGCTGCACAACAGAAGCTAAGGAAGCATGTTCACAAGCACAAAAAGGTAGCAAGTGAGGCTCAATGGGACACCAACCAAGCTTATGTAGCATTGGGAGAACTCCACACTCAGATGGAATAGGTTGATCAGCAGAGAGCTGCTGCCCAAGCGGTAAGAGCTGATGATCAGGTAGTGCTAGTGGGACTATGGGAGCAGCTGGAGGCCGCTCGTGCCGAGGCGCTCGTAGCTACGCTCCAGCGGATCCAAGCAAACAACCATGTAGCCCTGGCAGAAGCAGCATGAAACAGAGCCAAAGCCTTAGCCATGTAGCAGGACCATGTCGAAAGGGACTTGCGCTAGTAGCTTGTGCATATCTAGAATGTGGTGGTTGGTCTTCAGTATGAGGTGCATTTTCTGAACAACCAACTACACCCGATCCTTGATAAGGAAGAAGAAGTGGAGGTAGAGGATGAGGACAATTCTATCTTCGACCTCGACAGCGAGCACGCTGAAGATTAGAGTCACCTAGTGACTAGTTAAAGCGCTAGATGTATCCCTATTATTCATGTAATGGACTTGTAGCTTGAAGTTTGGTATTCGTAATTTAACTTCGGTGTAATATTGGCACTTTGCATGTTGTCTCACTATGGATTGAGCTTTGATGAAATTCCAGTTTCATTTTACTGGTGGATTATGACATGCATATTAACGCATTGCGAGTATGATAAGTGATCTAATTGGTGATGTCATGTTGTGGGAATGGATGATTATGCCTCTGCTTTATTGTATGAATTTAAGACTCTCTCCAATAATTTCAGTTGGGCATGATTACACAATTCATCTGCAATCTCTTGACATCATCCAATAATCACTTATTGTGGCAACTTTGCAGATGACTCGCACTCATGCTAGGGCAGGCACCAGCCAGGGTGGCCACGATGGTGACTCACCACCATCGCCGACACCGTCTATGAATGAATTCTTTGCATAGTTCCTAGGTAATCAGAGAGCCATGGAGGATACACTATGCCTCATTGCGTAGAACACCTCTCACGCCTGTCAGCAACATTAAGGGCCTGAGCCAAATCAATATAGCTCTTTCAAGTATTTCAAAGGCACCAAGCCTCCTATCTTCAAAGAGGCCAAAGAACCACTCAAGGCGGATGAATGGCTTAACATGATAGAGCAGAAGTTCCATCTATTCAGGGTTACTAAGCATTTGAAGGCTAAATATGCGTTCCATCAACTGTAGGGACCAGCCAGGATATGGTGGACCCATTTCCTGTCCTCTTTACCTGATAGCGCATGGGTCACATGGGAGCAGTTCAAGTTAGCCTTTAGGGGACATCATATTCCCCTGGGGCTGATGCGTATGAAAGCATCTGAGTTCATACGACTTACTCAAGGGACTAAGACCCTCACTGAGTACATGCATGCTTTTAACAATCTTTCCCGATATGCCCCAGAGTTTGTCAACACAAAAGAGAAGAAAATAGAGAGCTTCAAGAGAGGCCTTGGTACCAAGCTAATGAAGAACATGGCTAACTTGAGGTGTACCACATACAATGAGTTCGTCAGTGATGCCTTGACCCAGGAGAACCAGAACAATTTGCACGTAGGAGCAAAGGGCCGCAAAAGAGTAGCTAAGGCAGGCGCCTTAAGATCTTCCTAGTCTAGAGATCTAGTGGTGGCTTGGGCACAGTTTCATCCACCAGCACCTAAGTTTAGGCCTCCTCTACCAAAATCTCAGGCCAATCATCCCCAGAAGACATTCCATAGGGCGTTCACCATTGCCCTACCCAAGGGAAATGGAGGGCAAGGAAGCTCAACTGGACCAAGAAACATGTAACACCCCGGGTGTTAGTCATGAGTTAAGCAGTGGAATTGGTAGTAAGTAGAATATGTCAAGCAATGATTATGATTTCTAGTTCATAATCTAGAAGTAATAATGAAGGTGTTGAGGTCCAATCTATGAAATTGAGTCCCAACTTGAACTTGGACAACACACCTTTGTTTACATGTGGACCCTGGTTAAGGTTAGGCATAAGTAATGTTAAACATGCTTGTTTCATGTACATTACATCAACATGCATCTATCTTGACCAGTGGAAAAGTTTCATAAAGTTTGGAATCAAGGAGTCACATGAAATGATAAGTTATAACATTGATTGAATTGCTTTATTAAGTAAATGGGAATATGAGATGTCTACCAAACCTTGATAACTTTCCCAAATGACTCTAATTGAACTCTACAACAAAAGTCATGAAGGGTTCATGTTGAGCAAATGTCAAGAAAATGCCTCAATTGGTCGAAAAACCTAATTCCAGGGTTTAACGAGATGCTACTTTGACCAAGATGAAGAAATGTTTTTTGTACTAGATATGAAGTTTGACCTTTAATAAAAGTTGATGTTTTAGTGGACTACAACAAACTTTATTTTTGGACCAAGACCTGATTCAACCCCTAAGTGGCTCAAACAGTGGTCTTAATTTTGAATCGGCTGCTGTTTTTAGCCCCAAAAAATATTCTAAGTCTGAGATTAGTGGCAAGAATAGTTGGCATCTCACATTCTCAGATTTTTGTTAAGCAAATCAAGTTGAGCCAAATATAAAAGTTGGAGTTTACATCTTGGAGAAGGACATAGAAAAAGTTGGAATCAATTTTACCACGTTTTGACCAAGTAATTCGAGCTCAAGCAAAGAAAGGCTTAATCCTCGATTAGTCGCTGACACTGTCAACTTTGGGCTTAATTAGGTGTTAATGGAGAGCTCTAATGGCTAGGTACCCTTAATGAATTTTTGTAGATAATTAGGTGGGCTTCCACTTTACTTTTGGACCCAAGGTCCAAATTGGCCCGTATCTGGCCCAAAAACGGCGCCCACCTTACCCACGTCGCTGCACGCCACGTACTCGGTAAAATGCCCCAATGGGTGACACATGTATGGGATGTGGCATCCATGCCTGAGTGTGCCCACACCTCCCTGCCACGTGGTCCTGCCTCCCTGCTATGCCTCAGTGCCCTCCAAAGTGGACGCCTGAGCTTTCCCACTCCTCCACTCGCTCTTGCCCTCGGCTCCCTCTCCCTTGCTCTGCTCCGCAACAGGGCATGCTTGCCATGGCTGCCAGCGACCAAGCTTCGTCGCCATCGCTGAGCGAAGCTCCTACCACCAGAGCTGCTACCCCTTGGCCTTCCCATGCCCTAGCTCCGCACTCGTTGCCGTCCACCGCCACTACCGCATCGCCTCGCCACTGCCACAGCCAGCCGCGCACGGACGCCGTCATGGCCGAGGTGAGCCAAGCTTGTCGCTGCCATGGCCAGGCCACTTCGAGCCTTCTTTGCCCTAGCCAAATGTTGCTACGCCTCCACCGCCTCACGCTGCCCTTCCTACGCCCCTTTCCCCGTCACCGCGGCCACCGTAGCGCCGTCGCCGAAGCAGCTGCCGCTGTAGCTATGGATGCACATGGCCAAGCCACGTTAGGCCACCGTGGGGTGAGCTACGGGCTCCTCTCGGTGTGTGAGCACACCCTGATGCTCCCCGCCGCTGCTATTTCCTACTGGCCAAAACTGGCCAACCCCGCAGGCCGCCACCGCCAGAGCTGCATACGCGAGTGGCCGGGCCGCCTTGGGCCGTCTTCGGCCGAGCTGAGCAGCTTAGTGGATGCATGCGGGCCCCCTAGTGTCGCAGAACCGTCCAATGTGACGAAGGTGGCGTAGGCGTCCAGGCACATGCTTTTGTCCCGACGTCCGGGCGCTAGTATCTCCCCAAAAAGATTTGCTGCATTCAATACATCTTATATGCATCAATTAGATATTAAAAAAGATATTTATATCTAAAACTTTTCTTATTTATAGTATTTTCAAAATTAAAATGAAATAAATATATATTTCACATATTACCTCCTATGAAGCAATCGATGATTTTAACCATCCGATCTAATCAAATGAAGGGCTCACAGTCATTTGTGGTATGATAGAGAAAGTAAAAATTGCATTTAAGGGCATGTGCTCTGCTGCTGTGCAACCTCAAATTCTATTCTCTTCCGTTATGCATGCATCTCAGAGCAAATTGGAGGGTGCACAACAACCACTATGGGAAATAGGGCCTTTGCCGAGTGCAACTTTCTTTGCCGAGGGCTAAAAGTCGGGTACTCAGCAAAGAGCTATTTTGCCGAGTACCGCACTCGGCAACGATATACACTCGGCAAAGAAGGCTTTGCCGAGTGTCAGGCACTCGGCAAAGCCAGACACTCGGCAAAGACCCTTTTTGCCGAGTGTCAGGCCCTCGGCAAACCCTGGCGCTCAGCAAAAAGTGGCATTAGGTAACGGCCGCCGCCTGCCGTCCAGGTTTGCCGAGTGCCAGTAGGTAGGCACTCAGCAAACCACTTCTTTGCCGAGTGCCAGACCCTGACACTCGACAAAGAATAACGGCAAACTATTTTTTCTCACTTTTGAACTCCAAAATTTTTCTCGAGTCCTCCTACAGTATATGAGACTCCATGTTAAAAGTTGGTAAATTTTTATGGCTTTTTGCTATATTTATTTAATTTAATTGATTTTTTTCGAAAAATGCAAATTTGAACTGCATGTGCATCGAATAATGGAATTTAATGATTCAAAAAATGATATTCATGGTATTGAGTGTAGTGTGAGGCCATATCCAGGAACGGACCCAAAATTTCGAACATCTTATTCACGAAACATGACCACGAACTTGCGAACGCATTATTTTTAAATTCTATAAAATGCAAATGAAGTTCAAAAATCATGAAACTTGTCGAGATGTCATGATATCATTTGTGGAGGATGTGATAAAAATTTGAGAAGGTTTGGTGCACGTTATCACGTACGATGCTTACAAACCGTCTTTGCCCGCCGGCCCGCCCACACCGGCGTGCCTCCGCCGGCCGCCCCGGACACCGTGGCCCGCTGCCGCCCGCCGCCCCCACACTCGCCGCTCCAACCCCACAGCCCACGCCCTGGCCCACGACAGCGTCGCCCCGCCCCTCTCGGCGTGACCCCGACCGTCCTCGGTGTGACTCGGCCATCCTCGGTGCGCCCCCGACCGCTGCGGCCATCCTCTCCCTGTCCCCAGCGCGCCTCGGCCGACCCCGACGCCCTCCCAGCCCTCAACACCATAGGTGAGTAGTAGAGTAGCAGTGGTAGTATGTTTTAGTAGAAGTAGAGTTCGGTAGAGTAGTAGTAGTAGGTGGTTGTGGTGGTGGTAGTAGTAGTACAGTAGGTGGTTGTGGTGGTAGTAGTAGTAATAGGTGGTGGTGGTGGTGGTGGTGGTTGTAGTAGTAGAAGAGTAGAGTGGCGGTGGTGGTGGTGGTTTGTAGTAGTAGAAGAGTAGAGTGGCGGCGGCGGCGGTGGTGGTGGTGGATGAATGTGACTTGGCAATGATATGTTGAATTGAATGCATATGTATATGTGGTTGTCGGCCATCGTGCCGTATGTTTTTTTACAAGTTTTGAATACCTCACCGTGCAGGGGAGGTTCTGCCAAAATTTTGAACTGAGATAGTATTTTGTTCTTTTTTTTGCAGAGAAGAGCCATCGTAGCCGAGCCGGAGTATCTCGGTGACCCCAATCGTCTTCCTCGCCATTGCGGGTCTGCCTGCACCGTGTCACCTCGCCACTGCACTGACCCACCATGGCCCCGCTAGCCTGACTCCACCGCCACCCTAGGTATAACCCCTCTTTCCGTATCATGATCGTAGATCGCGTAACCTAGTTAGGCGTCTCTCGTTCGAAAGAGATACGGTTGGAGGTATGCAGATCTTTGCATATC